>NC_081292.1:159906496-160531496 GCF_030435805.1 Mustela lutreola
CATGACCTGAGCTGAAGGCAGAGGCCCAATCCACTGAGGCACCCAGGTGCCCCTTTGCTTTTCTTTTTTAAGGTTGCTTTGGCTATTTGGAGTCTTTTGTGGTTCCATACAAACTTTAGGATTGTTTGTTGTGGCTCTGTGAAAAATGCTGTTGTTATTTTCATAGGGATTAAGATAGATAGCTTTGGGTGGTATAGATATTTTAACAATATTTTTCTTCCAAGCCATGAACATGGAATATCTTTCCATTTCTTTGTGCCAGTTTAATTTATCTTTAATTTCTTTTTTAAATTAATTTCTTTTCAGTGTAACAGAATTCATTGGTTATGCACCACACCCAGTGCTCCATGCCATATGGGCCCTCCATAATACCCACCACCTGGTTCCCCCAACCTCCCACCCCCCACCCCTTCAAAACCCTCAGATTGTTTTTCAGAGTCCATAGTCTCTCATGGTTCATCTCCCCTTCCAATTTCCCTCAACTCCCTTCTCCTTTCCATCTCCCAATGTCCTCCATGTTATTCCTTATGCTCCACAAGTAAATGAAACCATATGATAATTGACTTTCTCTACTTGACTTATTTCACTCAGCATAATCTCCTCCAGTCCCATCTATGTTGATACAAAAGTTGGGTATTCATCGTTTCTGATGGAGGCGTAATACTCCATTATATATATGGACTATATCTTCTTTATCCATTCATCTGTTGAAGGCCATCTTGGTTCTTTCCACAGTTTGGCCACCATGACCATTGCTGCTATAAACATTGGGGTATACATGGCCCTTCTTTTCACTACATCTGTATCTGTGGGGTAAATACCCAGTAGTGCAATTGCAGGGTCATAGGGAAGCTCTATTTGTAATTTCTTAAGGAATCTCCACACTGTTTTCCAAATTAGCTGCACCAACTTGCATTCCCACCAACAGTATAAGAGGGTTCCCCTTTCTCCACATCCTCTCCAACACACGCTGTTTCCTGTCTTGCTAATTTTGGCCATTCTAACTGGTGTAAGGTGGTATCTTAATGTGGTTTTAATTTGAATCTCCCTGATGGCTAGTGATGATGAACATTTTTTCATGTGTCTGATAGCCATTTGTATGTCTTCATTGGAGAAGTGTCTGATCATGTCTTCTGCCCATTTTTTGACATGATTATCTATTTTTGTGTGTGTTGAGTTTGAGAAATTCTTTATAGATCCTGGATATCAGCCAAAAGCCTGATATCCCAGATCTATCTTTAATTAGTGTTTATAATTTTCAGAGTACAGGTCTTTCACCTCTATGGTTAAGTTTATTCCTATGTATCTTATTGCTTTTGGTACAATTATGAATAGAATTGATTCCTTATTTCTCTTTCTGTTGCTTCATTACTAGTGTATAGAAATGCAATAGATTTCTGTACATTGATTTTTCACCCTATGACTTTACTGAATTTATCAGTTCTAGAAGTTTTTTGGTGGATTCTTTCAGGTTTCTACGTTTTTGTGGCAGCTGCAGATAGTTATGTCACCGGCAAATAGTGAACGTTTTACTACTTCCTTGCCAATTTGGATGTCTTTTATTTCCTTTTCTTCTCTGATTGCTGTGGCTAGGACTTGCAACACTATGTTAAATAACGGTGAGAGTGTACATCCCTGTTTTGTTCCTGTAGAGGAAAAACTTTCAGTTTTTCCCCATTGAGGATGATATTACCTGTGTGTTTTTCATATATGACCTTTATTATGTTGAAGTATATTCCCTCTAAACTTATTTTGTTCAGGATTTTTATCAACAATGATGCTGTACTTTGTGAGATGCTTTTTCCGTATCTATTGAAATGATGATTTGTGTCCTTTATTTTTTTAGTGTTGCATATGCATTGATCAATTTGTGCATATTGAACCACCTTGCAGCCCTGGAACAAATCCCACTTGATTGTGGTGAATGATTTTTTTAAACGTCTTATTGGATTTGGTCGCTAATATTTTGTTAAGGATTTTGCATCTCTGTTCATCAGAGATATTGGCTTCTAGTTCTCTTGGTATCAGGGTAATGCTGACCTCATAGAATGAATTTGGAAGTTTTCCTTTGGAATAGTTTGAGAAGAATAGGTATTAACTCTTCTTTAAATGTTTGGTAGAATTTGTCTGTGAAGCCATCTGGTCCTGGACTTCTCTGTCTGTTGGGATTTTTTGATTCCTGCCTCAATTTCATTGCTGGTTATTGGCCTGTTGAACTTTTCTATTTCTTCCTGTTTCAGTTTTGGTGATTTATATGTTTCTAGGAATTTATCCATTTCATCTAGGTTGTCCAATGTGTTGGTACATATTTTTTCATAATAGTCTCTTAAAATTATTTATGTTTTTGTAGTGGGCACTGGTTGTTATGTCTCCACTCTCATTTGTAGCTTTACTTATTTGGGTTTTTTTCTCTTTTTGGTAAGTCTGGCTAGAGGTTTATCAAGTATGTTGGTTTCTATCATTTGGCTTATCCCCTTGTGATCACAAGATGACTGTGTGCACCTTAAATATTATATCCCCACATGACACTCAGAGACTTTAAAACAAGATTGCACTTCTTCCTTTGTTACTTTTTAAGACAATAACTTTCCAGAAATTTCTTTTTCCCATATGCATTTTCCTCTGTTTGTAATACTGTTCCTTAATCTGATTTATCATTATAGGTATCACTGCCTAAGTTCCCTACGTCTGGCACTAAGTCCAGGAAATATTCTGAATTCAGACCAGGAGTCAACAAACATTTTCTGTAGATAGCTAAATGGTACATAGTTTAGTTTTGCAGGCCACGTGGAATCTCTATTGCATAACCATGTATTTTGATTTTGTTCACAACTCTTTAAAATTGTAAAAAAACTGTCTTAGCTGGAGGTCTGTGCAAAAACTGGCTTTCAATAATAATGATGCCAAGCTATACAATATTTCACGTTTTAAATCATGAATACAATTCAATTCAATAAATATTTATTGGGCACTTCTTTTCTGCCATACATGGAAAATGCAACCATGTAAAGTGAGGCAGGTTCATATTCACACTATAGGTATTGAACAGAGAAAAAAAATTACAGAATCAGAGGAAATCACTGAATATAGTGAATACTTAGATTCTAGAGGATCCCTTCTGAAAAGAATAGAACATCCAGGAGTCTTATTTTTAAAGCCCATATTCAGAAAAATGTATTTTACATTTCTCTATTGAATTGAAAGGAAATTCAATTACTATGTGGTCCTTGGTTATCTTCATGTACAAGACAAGGAATTATGTGCTCCTATTACAAATCATTTATCTTTATGCTAGCATCTTCCTCTTTTCACTTTTCAGCTTCTGTGTGTCCCATGAATAAGTTTATATTTCTCTCTTTTGAGTGAGTTGGCAGAATTCCCACATCTGCACTGGGGACCAATTCTCTATGTGGGAATTTGGAAACTGGTAATTATACTGGGGCAGCTGGGATAGTATCTCTATGGCATACCTCTTAGGAGGATATATGGCTCATACTCTTGAAAAATGTTTTCCCTTTGGAACACGCTTTTCAATTTGCAAAATGGAAAGAGTACCTATAAACTAGTAAGAAGTTTATGAGTCAAAAGGAAGGATTGATGATGTACTAATTGATTTTGGACAACAAACAATTCCAAAATTTCAGTGGGTGGCTTCTATTAACTTTCACTTAGTTTCCCACATGTAGCATGTACTCTGCAGGGAGGCTGTGGCTGCACTTGAACTGATCAGCTCTCCAAAACCGTCCCATTCTGGAACCCATTCTGGGGACATTTTGTTTTCATAGCAGAGGCATGAGAAAAGGATAAAATGAATCAAGCAATCATATTTAAAGACTTTCTATTACTCTTTTTAGCCAAGAAGGATGTTAGAAAAAGAAGAACTTCCCAGACCATAGAGCTAAAATCCACAGTGAATAGGGTTGCAGAGCAGAGACCCAGTGAAAGATCATTGCCCCACTCCAGTGGAAGGGCCTTTCACAGTGTTTTCCCAAATTTCAGAACTGCTGGGACCATGTGACCTCTCTGGGCTTCAGATTCTCCAGGGTAAAGAAGTTTCTCAGCCTTCTTCCTCAGGTGGAAATAAAAGTTGGAGGATCAAGAGTTTCCTAATACCTTGAAGAGTCACACTGTCCTTGTTCTAGGCTTGTCTTACTTTTGCCAATACAAATTTCTCAAAAACAGTATTATTTAAAATTCAGTTTTATTACCATCAGTGCCATAAGCAATCAGTAGCCCCACAATGCCTTGTGAAAGTAGCTCTTTCTCCTGACTTAATTTTAGTTCTTTGAAACTATCAGATTTTTGTGGGATTATGCCCTTCTCTTTATCACATTTTGTCCAATGGAAAGAACATCTGAATCCATTCAGAAATCTTAATGTGGAATGCAGTACTATCATGTTTAGTACTTACCCTGAGACTGCAGACAAAAGATTTCCTAATTTCATGTTATGATGATTGGAATTGAGAAATTGCTCCTTTTTCCAATTTTGCAAGTTACAGAATTGCTGTGATCTCTATTTCCTTTCATCTCTACTGTCAGACGACGCCAATTCTTTTCTGATCTCAGCCTTCCCAAATGCACCTAATAACAACCAGCTCATCCTAGTAATGGACTGCTTTGAAACCTTTTGCCATGACCCTTTATTATATATCAACTGCCTTCCAAATGGTCTTAAACAAAAATGTTACAAAATATCTTGCCACCATACAACACTTTTCCAGTTTCCAATAATCGTTTCTCTTCCTCCTGGTGTCCAAAAAAACCTTTGTCACATATATTTGGCATTTTTGTTACAGCAGCCCACAAGATTTAATAGCAATTTCTCAATTGGACATTTTTGCTGCCGTAACAAATAACCCCATAGCTCAGTAGATTACCTCAGAAAGCGTTTTATTTCTCTCCCATTACATGCAAACTGTGGTATGGCTATGACTGCTGTGTCAGTGTTCAATAGTACTTGGCTCTGCTGTGACTCTTCTTTCTCATTCTTGGACTCAGTGTGGAGGTGCCGTCTCTGGGACACGCTGTTCTTATGGCAGAGAGCAAAAGCAGGAACTTGTGATGAATTATGAAATCTCTTTTAAAGTGTGCACCATGTTTGCTCATATCCATTGATAAAAATAAAAGGATAGGGAAATATCTCCCACCAGCGGGAGGCACCAGGTCACAGGGCATGGGTGGAGAGGAAAGGGAAGGAGGAAGTATACCAGCAATACAGGTTAAGACACATGCTGTACAACAGGAGGCTCCTTCTCAGATTACATTTCATGAATGAGTTATTCCTTGGATCACAATAAAAGCCCTTAAATAAGAAAGAAAGAATCATAGTTAAGTCCTTACATTTTTTTCATTTAACTTTGGAATCCTTGGGGATAATGTGTTCAAATAATCAACAAAGAGTCTGAAATAAGTTACGTATCTCAATTCCTTTTTCCACTCCCCTAACCAACCTTCCTCATCCGACTTTTCTATCCTGTCTTCTTTAAAGGAGGTAGAAGCACTTTCATGATTAAAACAGAAATTTTGGGACCTATGAGAGGAAAGAGCATTTCTAAATGACTTCTACATAATTTTGGCAGCTGTTATATTTAAGCCAATCTGGTTTTTTGGCTCCTTGGAGTGTACCTAAAATGTTCCTATAATTTCTTACTTATAAACAAATATCTGGCTTACTGGTTCCTAAATAAGAATTTTATCATAAAAAATTTTAAAAAGCAAGCAGGAAATCAATTTTGGCATATATATAAAATTTTATCTCTAGTCTATAAATCATCCCTTATATTTTACCTTGTCCTAGAAATTCAAATGTTTCTCATTTATAGGATTTCTCCAAGTTAAAGAATATTAAAAAAAAATTTTATTTATTTATTTAACAGACAGAGATCACAAGTAGTCAGAGAGGCAGGCAGGGAGAGAGAGGAGGAAGGGAGCAGAGAGCCCGACATGGGGCTTGATCCCAGGACCCTGGGATCATGACCTGAGCCAAAGGCAGAGGCTTTAACCCACTGAGCCACCCAGGCACCCTGTTAAAGAACATTTTAAATAAACTGAAGCATATTATTCTTTACCTCAGTCATATATTTCCATGTTAATTACATTATACTTAGTCCTATTCTTCTTGTATAATTATGCCATTTTTATTTTATTTTAAAAACCTAGAAAATATTTGCCATTTTTTGGAAGGAACCTGCTCAGGCTGTTATTGTTAGAATAAAGGCAGTGCCCTCTTTTGTAGCAGAATGAACTACTTTTCATTTGTCCTTGGAAAGCACATTTATACGCAGAAGCATTTATAAAGACTTGAAAAGATTTGATGCCAACTGCTGTAGTAAAGCAAACTCCACCAAAACTACAATTTTGTACTCCAAGAAGCTAATGGGTCTTTAATAAAACACATTTCCTGTTGAGATAAGTAGAGCTAAGTATTCTTATTCTACAGATGAGGGAAAGAAAGACTGAGGAAGAGTATAAAGTAATTTGTCCAATGTCAAAGGAGTCAGAAGCAGATCTTGGAATGGGCCCCTACTAGGTTACAGTGAGGAAGAGAATTATAGAAATTACAAACCACTCTCTCATATTGCAGCATTTCTACTGCAAGAATAGCCTTTGTCATAGGAACCTATTTCATCGGGGAAAGCAATTTTAAGTAGCTGAGCATTAAAATTAATAAAGAATAATCACATTACCCACATCATTTCAATGCATATATTAAACATAAAAACTAGAAACTTTATATTATCACAGAACTTACAGGACTTCCCTAAGCTCTTCTATTCTCAACAGGGGTGGCCACATCATTCCTTCATTCACTATGAAGTCATTCTTAGTCCAGACTATATCTGTATTAGTTATATACATATAGTATTAGCTATATGTGTGTGTGTGTGTGTGTGTGTGTGTATTTAAACATTTTTATTGTTATTTTTCTGTCTTTTAATGTAATTTTAATATTGGGGATAAAGATAAAAGCAGAATGTAGTTTGCTACAAGGTAATAGTGGAAAATTATGAAGGATGAGACCTTCAGGAATTACCTATTAAAGACAGAACTTTCATTCATAGGAACTTTTTTATTTTGTGAAAAATTCTGGGCACACATAATAAATAATGAATATGATTATCAGCAGGGTGATACATGACACTGCGCTTGCATTTTCCTGAGATATTTGAACTCCTTTTCTAGGAAAATTGATAGAATGTCCATTTCCATGTCTATTATGTGTACCTTTGGCACCAATAATCATAGTACCTTGATCCTCTGGCTAGACCATAAATTAAATGCACAAATCATGTTTGCTTCACCTCAACCTTGAGATGGCATGCACACTCACTTTCTAAAGAAATGCCATAAAATGTGCTTTTGTGACTATTTTAGTATTTCAGGATTCAAGCAACTACTTTAGCAGATCTCAGGAATGTCTTAAAATATGACCTTATTCTTACCTCTTGGGTATAAATTTATATGACTCACTTCCCTGTCAAAATCACTTAAAATCTTTGTAAGTAATTCCTTTTGATTTCTGTGAAATTTAAATCATGTATTTTACACTTAATATGAATTAAAATCTACAGTGTGTTCATGGAGGTTGAGAACAGAACTATAAAATAGTATTTATTTGTAATTAACATACCAGGACTTACATATTCATGAAATGCTGTTCTTCACAGTTGTCCTCTTGAACACTTTAAGTGAATTCCAATGATGTTACCTATTTCAAAATACCACAAATATCAGTATAAATATTCACCGGTGTTGGGCTTCCTTTGTAGTTTTACCTTAATTTTAATAAAAAATATTACAATCCAATGTCACTCATATTTTGCCAGACTAACTTCTAATTGATGTTCAGCTATTTCCAAAAATTAAAATTACCTTGCACATTTCACTCTATTGCCATCTAAAATCAAAGTGTTCAAGGATTGACAGTGATTCCAAAATGGAAATTCAAAAAATATTCTGAGAACATAGCAATATAATTAGTATAAAAGTAAGTAGAAATAAAGTCCCAAGATATCCTTGGCACATTAGTCACCATTCAAGTCCTGGTGCCTATGCTTCTGCTTCAGGTAGGAAGATGACCCCTGACTCAAGTCATCAAACTTCATTCTGCTAGAGGACTCAAAACTACTTTCCCCAATACTCTGGAGAAACCCACATTCTCCTATTCTTTTCAATAAATGATACTTACAATGGAGATAATCATTTTAATAATAATTACAATGTACATTTTTAATAAGCCAGATACTTTCTAAATGGAATATTTTCTTTAATTAACTTCATAATAATCTAATTTGATTCTCAAAACAATCCTAAAAAGTAGATATTGTATGAGTTACATATTAAATGTTACATATTAAATATAAATATTATATAAATATATCCATATTTATATAAATATAAATATAATGCCTTCAAAGATGAGATGGGACCTCACTCAAATATTGTTATTAATTTGGCATTGGTTATCTGTTGAGTGACCCTAGACAATGAGTATTTACATTTATAATTCACTGTCAAAGAATAATCATCCCTTCATCCACCCTTCACTCCCTCTCGAAGCTACTCAGATAATTCCTGGAATTCCTTCAATGACTTAACCATTTTTCAGTTTGGAAAATGCTTGGTTAAAGGCTTTGCTTATCTCAAGATTTCATATTTTTTTAATAAAATATGGGGGGTGTTAAAGTCCTAAGAAGATAATAGTATATATATTTTTCTGAATTAATTTGATCTGAAATCTGTCTCCCTCAGAATATTTTAGGCTTCGTATTCAAAGGGAAAGACTTTCCCATCTAATCTAAAGCCTAGTAAAGCCAGTGCCACCCAATACATGGTATTACATCCAACAGAAAGACAAATCTAAACTTAATATTCAGAAAGTAATGCACATCTTTATGGAACTCCCCAAAATAGATAGCACAGGGATAATGGCATTGAATTTACATAGAGCACAGCTTCTATAAACCCTCCACACCCTATTTGTATACTCTGCCAAATCCTCACACTCTCTACTCAAAAATCTATGGGTTTCTTGCCTTTAAAATGCTGTAGAAAAACTTCAAATCTGCACTGATTACAATTCCTTCTTCTTCTGTTTCTCCTTCCTGTCAGCTTCCAAGTTAATTCTTTCCATAAGTATCTCCCTCTCTGTAACAGAATACTTTTAACTGCAGGTAAACAAATACAGAGTCAAAGAAAAGTCACACAGATAATAAGAAATGTATCTTCCTCCACAAGAAAAACAGAGACAAGGTGAATTCGGGGCAGTTACTTAGCCTTTCAACAACGTGAAGCCTTTAGTTTGGTTGGTCTGCCATTTTTGTTTCTTTTTCTGGCAATAGGATGATTGCAACAACTCAAAATATCACATCCTTTAAACAATTTATTTTTTTCTTTTAGTTTATTTATTTGACAGACAGAGATCACAAGTAGGCAGAGAGGCAGGCAGAGAGAGAGGGAGAAGCAGGCTCCCTGCTGAGCAGAGAGGGCCCCCCCCCATGCCAGGCTCAATCCCAGGACCCTGAGATCATGACCTGAGCCAAGGCAGAGGCTTTAACCCACTGAGCCACCCAGTGCCCCAAAATATCACATTCTAATCATAAGGCACCCAAAGCAGGAAAAGAAAAACCCTTACTCATGGTCCTTTTCAAGAATGAAGAACGTTTTCAGAATCGCCAACCAATATTCTAATGTCTCATTACTTAGCATTTTGTCGTGTGCCTGTGCCATAGATCAATCTCAGGCAAGAAGAACCATGATTAGCTGATCTAACCAAGACTCCAATCACGAGGTTGAAGAAGAGCCCAGGAAGTATCTGAGAAAATGTTTATTTGTTTAGAACAAAGAGGCATAATTTTGAGTAAAAAACCAACAATAGCTATTACCTGCCCTTTCTATTTATCTTCTCTCTCTTGCAGTATATATATCATTATTCTCATTCGGCCCTACAAAAGACCCAGTAAGCAAACATAACCATCTATAAAAAGACAAGGAGAGATAAAATTACAAATAGCTATACTTTAAGTATTCTATGCCACATAGGTATTTGATGCCATATACATCATTGAAAATATTAATGTAAAAAGATTAGGTTGTTTCTGCCATTTTTTCTTTTATCAAAAATTGTTCATCTTATCATGGAAATGAACAGATGCTTTCACAATCATTTTTATTGACTGAACGACTGAATGGCAATTGATTTTGTGACTACCAGAATTATTAACCATTTGTATATTTTTGTGTGTTCTTTGCCTATTTTCATTTTTTTCCTCAATGTTCTTATTTGTATTGCGTTTCATTTTTAATATTTTTAAAATTTTTAATTGAATTATAATTGATATATAGTAAATTACTTTCAGGTGGGCAACAGTGATTCAACAGTGATTCAATTATAATTCAATAATTATATATACTATGAAATGTTTACCATGATAAATGTACTACATTGACTATATTCCCTATGCTGTACTATTTGTTTTCTTATTGATGCAAGACCTCTAATGTACTATGAATATTAATTCTTATCATATATATTGCAACTATTTTCTCAGTTGACTTTACATTTTTGTTATGTTTGTATTTTTTCACATAGAAAGGATTGTAATTTTCAGGTAGTCACATCCATCAAGTTTTTTGTGTAGACCCAGTCTTCTATGTTACTCTTAAAATGCGCTCTACGTCCTAGATTTATATACAGTTTCTTTGCCTATGCTTTTTACTCAAGGCATACATTAAACGCTCTGCCCCTGGAGCTGGTTTGCCCAGGTTCAAATCTCGGTCAGCTACATTTTAGGTATGATACTTTGTGCAATCCAGTCATGTATTAAGTCAAAAAGAAGTTAATCACTTAAAACCCACAATATTTGGCTATTCTTCTGGTATTCTTATTAAATATTTTATAGGTGAAGTTTGAATTGTTTCGGATTTAATTTGGTACATAGTACAACTTAGTGAGTTAATTTTATATTTTTAATGGTTAACCAGTTGCCTGAAAAACCACTTAATTAAAATAATTCTTTTTCTGATTTGAAATTTGACCTTTATCATAACTACATTCTTTATCTGATATATATATTTCTGGGTTATTTTGTCACATTCCCTTGTTTTTCCGGTATTTTTTATTTTAATACCATGCTTCTTGGTACCTAAAAATTCTTGAGTCTCAGTGCAAACTATAATCTCTTATAAATTTCCTTTTCCTCTTTTTTCTCATTGGAAAGGTTTGTTCTGGCATCAACCTTTTTTTAATTTTGATAATACAATTCATACTTTCTTGTTGGTATCTCTCTAGTTTGTCTTTGTTTTCACTTTAGTTTACTTTTCATATGTCTGAAACACTTTATTTAGCTACATTTATTATACACAGACTGGTACTGGGGTTTAGTTTTTGACCCAATCTATTTGCAAATACTAAAACATTTTCTTTTATGTCATGTTTTGTGCTTCTCATCTTTTATTTTCTTTCCCTTAATAACTAAAGTTGTTTTTTTTTTCCTCTGAGTGTATTTGCATGTGTATGTTTAGTATGATACTTAGATGGTTTCGCATCTGGTTATAGTTCAACTAGCCATTTTTTTTAAAAAAAGATTTTATTTATTTATCTTAATAAATAAATAGAGACACAGCGAGAGAGGGAATACAAGCAGGGGGAGTGGGAGAGGGAGAAGCAGGCTTTCCCACTGAGGAGGGAACCTGACATTGGGGCTCAATCCCAGGGCCCTGGGACCGTGACCTGAGCCGAAGGCAGAGGCTCAACCCACTGAGCCACCCAGGCTCCCCTCAACTAGTCATTTTGCTAAATTTATATAATATGCTTAAAATATTATTTATTTATTTATTTACCAACTTTGGTAATATTAACAACTTTCACTACAGATAACGAGATAAGAGCATATTCTCTGGGACTTTCACCCCAGTCCCAGCACGCAACAGCAGACAGCAGACCAGAAGTTTGGCTGTGTTCCCAAACTAGAACAGAACAGCTTTCAAAGTGCAGGTAGTATGTCTGATTATTAGTTAAATCATCACCTCCTTCACCTAGCACTTCTCCCTACTGAGGAAAAGTGACCTGAGACCCAGAAATTAGCATAATTAGTATGGTTTAAAGAAAATTTTATTTCATCTGTAATTACCTCTGGGGTTCTCAGATTTATATATATATATATTAAACATATATGTATAAATATATTTATATATATACATAAATTCCTAACCTTATATGTTGTGCTTCTGACCATTTTCTCTCCTTCCCCATCTCTCTTTTATTTGTTTTTGTTTTTTTGTTGGCAATAAACCTAAGTTCTTATGAAAAGAAAAATAGGGGCATCTGGGTGGCTCAGATGGTTGGGCATCTGCCTTCAGCTCAAGTCATGATCTCAGGGTCCTGGGATTGAGCCCCATGTCAAACTCCCTGCTCACCAGGAAGTCTGCTTCTCCCTCTCCCTCACCTCTCCCCCTTGCTTGTGCTCTCTCTGTTTCTCTCTCTCTCTCAAATGAATGAATAAAATCTTTTTTTAAAAAAATACCTCTGGGATTCTCAGATTTATATATATAAATTGCAAAATTTATATATATAAATTTTTTTTAAGATTTTATTTATTAATTTGACAGACAGAGATCACAAGTAGGCAGAGAAGCAGGCAGAGAGAGAGGAGGAAGCAGGCTCCCTGCTGAGCAGAGAGCCCGATGCGGGGCTCGATCCCAGGACCCTGGGATCATGACTTGAGCCGAAGGCAGAGGCTTTAACCCACTGAGCCACCCAGGCGCCCCTATATATATAAATTCTTAACCTTATGTGTTGTGCTTGACCATTTTCTCTCCTTCCCTATCTCTCTTTTTTTTTTTTTTTTTTTTATAAATTTTTTATTTTTTATAAACATATATTTTTATCCCCAGGGGTACAGGTCTGTGAATCACCAGGTTTACACACTTCACAGCACTCACCAAATCACATACCCTCCCCAATGTCCATAATCCAACCCCCTTCTCCCAAACCCCCTCCCCCCAGCAACCCTCAGTTTGTTTTGTGAGATTAAGAGTCACTTATGGTTTGTCTCCCTCCCAATCCCAGCTTGTTTCATTTATTCTTCTTCTACCCACTTAAGCCTCCATGTTGCATCACCACTTCCTCATATCAGGGAGATCATATGATAGTTGTCTTTCTCTGCTTGACTTATTTCGCTAAGCATGATACCCTCTAGTTCCATCCATGTTGTTGCAAATGGCAAGATTTCATTTCTTTTGATGGCTGCATAGTATTCCATTGTGTATATATACCACATCTTCTTGATCCATTCATCTGTTGATGGACATCTAGGTTCTTTCCATAGTTTGGCTATTGTCGACATTGCTGCTATAAACATTCGGGTGCATGTGTCCCTTTGGATCACTACATTTGTATCTTTAGGGTAAATACCCAATAGTGCAATTGCTGGGTCATAGGGCAGTTCTATTTTCAACATTTTGAGGAACCTCCATGCTGTTTTCCAGAGTGGCTGCACCAGCTTGCATTCCCACCAACAACCTATCTCTCTTTTTTGTTGTTTTCTTTTTTGGTTGGCAAAAAACATAAGTTCTTGTGAAAAAAAGGTATATATGTGTGTGTGTGTGTGTGTGTGTGTCTGTGTGTCTGTGTGTATGTTTTTATACATGTATATGTGTGTGTGATTACCTCTGGGATTCTCAGATTTTATATACATACATATGTATCATATATACACCTATATATTATATATACCTTCATATTTTAAGCACTAAACCATCTTTAAATTCCTTCATTCTTATCACACAATTATTGTTATAAAGCATAAAACACTATCATTGTGAAGGATACGCAGGTACCATTTTAGAATTTCAGAAGCAATTAAACCAAGGATGTGTGTAAATGTGTTTTTAAAAGTAAAATTAAGAAAATATTTTCCATCAATCATTTACCTGTTTTGAAATCACCACCTAATGTTCTTTCTTTCTCAATCTGCTTTCAATACAGCCTGCTACCATGGGTGGGATATAGGAGAGAAAAGCTGTGGGATGTAAAAAATAACACTTGTCCTAAGAACTTTTATTAAGCCCTCAGAGAAATGAAACATCTTTAAATAGGTTACACACCAGATACAAGCTTAAATACAGTTTGTTAGAAGATACTTAAAATGTGATTCATCTTCTATTAATCTTTTAACCTCCTCTGCAGCATGTTGTCACCAAACAGGGAACAATCTAGAAGGCTTTCAGAATCTGACACTTCTGCTGTAAACATTTCAGATTAAAGTCCCTGATGCTTGTTGAAAAAAGTCCTTAATTCTCCCAGTGGCCACGTCTCCCCTTCAAGAACAGAAAGTTGATGGTGGGCTACTGAAGGAAAATATTTTTAAAGGAGAAAAAAAAAATGTTGGATACAAAGAAAAGAAAGTTTTAGGGAATCTAGGTAAATATATGTGGCTAATCCTTTAAATAACGGATATGTTTTAAAGTACCTAATTTTGTTGTTTGCTCTAGTGAAGTTCTTAGTACCTTATTTTTAAACATGAATGTATATGTATATGAGTTGAAAAAAAATCTGTTTTCGCCTAATTAAAATTAGATAATAGCATCATCCCCTTTCAGGTGAGGGTTCATGACTTTTTCTGGAAGACCTTTGTATGTGCATTTATTTCATATGCATGTTTTCTCACTCTGCAAAATCATTTTCTAAATTATAATGAAAATTTCTAAGAAAATTTCCAAGAAAATTTAGGGATATGTCTAAGAACTATGGAGACCATAGCTACAAAAGTTACAAATAACTATTTGACAGTTTTATTAATAGCAAATAGCACCACCTTTTCCTACTAAAAATACCTTATAGCTCAGTTTGTTCAATTAAAAAGAGCAAAGAGAAAACAGAGCCTTGCATATTTCAAAGCAAATATATACTTTCATTCAACTTAGGCTCTGGGTCTAGCTTTGTACTTTCTAGGAAAATATGTGCTTTTAAAAATTTATGTAACATTTATCATATATTATTTCAATTGAAATGAAAGATAATGATAATTTTATAAGTCTTCCTTTGGTGTCCTAAGAGTTACAATTATAAAAGGTACTTAATTGGATACTTCCTTGCCTTTAGTCATACTTGAACATTTGTAGTACATTTTTTATTATTGGCTTAAACCTCAGAATAATTCATTTAATATGAATTTTCTCTGATAACATATATAGAAAACAAGACTCTACATACCATGAAGGAAGTCTGCCTTACTGTCTGTCCGACATTATTTTTTATTCATCATTGTTTCCCCAGGTCCTAGAATTTTTGTGTGTGTGCAGAAGGCACCAATAAATATTACTCAATGATGAAGGAATGAAGGAATGGAGTCACCCTTACATTTACTCTAAAGAGCTTGCCTAACCTTTGATGTCACATACCGAGTAAGTATAGGACACCTCCCATATGTTAATTCTGAGAATCTAATGGCAAAGAAGTTACAGTGACTTTTTGGAACATAGGATCTTAGTGGATGAAAATGTGACAAGCAACCCCAATAACAGCTCATACAGAGATAGTACTGAGTGCTACAAGGGCCTCCGGAGAGGTACCTCATACACATTGGTAAGAGAAAATGGATATATACTGAAATTTGAAGCATAAGTAGGTATTACTCAGGCAAAGAGAGATGGAGGATAGAAATTGTTGATGGAGGGCATGGAGATAGAACACAGGCAAAAGAATCAGGCAAAAGGAACTGTGTGAAAAAAAATCCAGAGAAAGACACCACACAGAATTTTTTGAGAACTGTAAGAAGCTCAGTAAATCTGAAGAACAGAAATTGAGGAGGACAGAAGTGAGAAGAGAGACAGCATAGGAAAGCTGGGGCACATTCCCTACTTCAGGAAGAAACAGAAGACTTGACTCTGGGGCATGTGGCCAAGTCATGTCATTTTATTGACCACTAAACCAGGTTTCACAATGGGAAACTCACTCAGTACATTCAGCTTGTCCTGAGAGTTGAAGGTTAGGTCTTCTTGGTCTCCAAAATATTGAGTTACATTAGAGTGTATTGGCTGATGTTACAAAATCCTCTTGAAGCTTGTGCTTCTAATAGAAATAACTTCTAGAAACAATACCATCAACAGACTTCCAAGGCTTCAGCTGTATGCAAAGCAGTATATATACTTGATATATATTCTGGTTACCCAGCCCTGCTTTGGATCTAATGGGTGCTCACTGTTCTTGCACGAAGCTCCCTCACTATTATTACCTTCTCCAGATGGATATTTGAGTATAAATATGGGGGTGGGGACGGGGCTGAATATTGCCTTATTTAGAACTTGGCCTTCTGGCTTCTTCCTCACTATTGCTGTAATTATGAGTACCCTCACTTTATCCCCAAACCCTCTCAGGCCAGAATTCACAAAGTCTATGTATATAAGAGCACTGCATGAAATCTCAGCATTAATGCAAATTTGGCTCCCTCTTCTACTCTGAGCTTAATCTTTCAAAGTGGTTTGATTTAATTCTTCAAACGTAGCAATAATCTTTGCTTACCTTATCTTCAAAACTCTGACAACCTCTCTTTGAGATAGTTTTGCTTAAATATGTGGAAAAAAGCCAGTTTATTTTTATATAGCAGTAGAAGCAAGGACAAGAAATGAAAATTCTTTTTTTTTTTTTAAACTCTGGGTAAAAGTTAGGTCTGACACGCATTCACCCACACTGCTAAAATGAAGACAAGAAATGACAAGTGGCTCCAGGGGAATTGATTTTAGACTGTTTAAATCTGGATCAGTCAAGGGAAAAAGTTCTACTAAAAAACTTCCATCAGATATGCCATGGTCTCTCAAAGAACATCCTTATATTTAAGAAGTTTAAAAAAATTATTTTCTTTTCCTGAGGGCTAATAGCTCACTGCAGTATGTTGAAACAGTTTGTGCTAATAAAGTAAACAAGATAATTTTAGGCGCAGGTATGATGGTCTTAGATAACTGAAAAGCCTCTATCCATAAAGCCAGATGAGCTTGCTTAGCAAGACTTTAATTTTGGTTTGGAGTCAATCAAGAAGTGATTACCAGCTCTGTGTAAAAGAGCCTATCTATTTCTGCTACCTAAGAGCAAAAGGAATGTGATTTAGACTGAGCAGAATAGAAGGTGGCCAGAAAGCTATTTAGAATTTCAGGAATGGAGTAAAATGGACTGAACACATCAAGTTTTTCTTTTCCTGTGCCTTAAAACACCCAGGTTGGATAGAAAGAGTCAGAAAGTTGTAGTAGAAATCACACTGGACAGAAAGAATATCAGGAGACCTGAATTCTAGTCTTGACTTGGATTCTAATTGCATAATCCTAAGAAAGTCACTTAACTTACCTGGGCCCTATAGTCATCACCCATAAAAATGAATAATTGAACTAGATAGTCTCTGAGTTCTGGTCCATGAACTTCAAGAAAATAAAAACTAGATGTTTCTACTTTACCTCAGTAATGAGCCTGGTATACAGTAGATATCTAATAAATGTTCCTTGTATGAATAGAAAAACTATTAAATTTTTTTAATAGAAAAACATCATATTTATACATATATATCATTAGCAGTTAAAATAATTTATAAAAGAAATACCTTGATTAAAAAAATAAGTTATATAACTGAGGGAAACAAGCATAATTTGAAATATTAAGCTTAATAGAACTAGATAGCACTTTGACATAGTCTCCAACTAATAAGTATGACCAATATTTTCTTAGACTTGTCTGGATATCAGTTAAAGTAGTTATCTTATTCAGGAGGCGATATTTCTTTCTGCTGAGATTTTAATGATAAAAATGTGCAAAGCCACATAACTGAAGGATGAAACCAAATCATTTGGTGGCAGTGAAATCTAATCGCAATTCTTTTCTTCTGAAAGTCCCATCAGAATACGAAAGAAAGGCAGGGATTGGTAAAAACAATATTTGCATAAAATTTCTACATGCCTATCATAACCTTGCCATTTATGTCTCACAAACTTTCAAAGAGATAGGGTATGTGTGCTAAGTCATACTTCATAAAACCAAAGGGCTCTGGAGATAGGGTGATGTTTCTGGAGGCAGTCAGAACACAAGTTGGCAGGTAGAGACAATGACAGAAGGAAAGGGAAAACCTTTGGAAATAATACAGCTTCTCCAACTGCTTTCTCTGGTTAATAGTATCTTGACTTCTGTCCATCCTTACATTGTAAATAACTCCTTTGATGCGTAAGGTGATCAACCATTTATTTACCAATAAAAGAGATAATTAAAGATAAACATCAAAGGTATCTGTGAGGAAGGAGAAAATCTCCTAACAAAGACATAACAGATAATGATGCATACACAGATGATTTCCTTTAAATTTTCCTATACCCAGAGTTTTAAATATGGGTTTACAAGTTGAAGCAGAACTCTATAAACAACAGGGGGACTTTCTTGAGACCTAAGCCGGAGACTACATGCAGTTTTACCGACTCTACATCAGATATAATCTCACCTCAAGCTTTTGTTTTTAAAATTTGAAAACAGCCTAAGGGGGAATTTGGTTTGTAACGATTCAATAAAATATAATAGGAGACATAGTTTTCTCTTTCCTCATGAGGAAAGTTAAAGAGTAAATATTTTTATAGTAAAACCTACAGTAACTTTTACCAAAAGAGGCTGAAAATGAAAGAAACACTGAACATTTTTAGTCCCTAGTCATGAATACCAACATAGAAAGAATGGGGTTATTATCACCTTAAGTCAAATCACTGTTTACTTTCTAAACACATTATATATGTGTTTACAAACATATGGTGACATCTGGGTATCCATTCCAGAATAGATCTAATTCAATTAGAATTATTCCTGATGTAGGCTGTCTATATAAGGCTGCTCTAATTCATAAACTCCTCAAGATCCCAGCTTTTTCTTCTTGCTTCTAGGTCATGAGAGACTGCCACTCCTAAGTTTACCCAATATTCCAAAATGGCTTCTTTTGCTCTAGTCATTTCATCTGTGTGGAATGAAAAGGGAAGGATGTGACCCTTCCTAGAAGATACATCCCAGTACTTAGAAATGTGTCTTATGTGGCACTGGCCAAAACTTAACTGTATGATTATATCTGATGGCAAAGAGCTAGAAAATGCTGTCTTATGTAAACAGCCATATATCCTTGTAAATATATCCTTGTCTAGAATAACAAGACACTTTTGGTTGTCAACATATCCTGTTATTAAAACTACCCAAGACATAATAACCTCATATGGCAACCAAGTTGTGTTGAATACAGACCCATCTTTTATTCATTAACATTTGAACCCATTCTTAAGTTCCTTGAATGGAGGGAGGTGTTAATGATACTAATACCAAGGCATCATGCCTTTTTAAGGGTCAGTGTTTTGGTTCTATTTTCAAAAGAAAACATTCCCCAAAATCCATTTTATAAATGCATTCTATCAATCATAAAGAAAACCAGGTCAGAATTTCAAATTTTGCACAACAACAAAGCCAACCATTTAAAAATTAATATTCTTCTAACAAAGAACCAGTGAGTCCATTATATTCAAAAAGGCAGTATGTGTCAAGTTCTATAATGGCACGACATATCAGCAGTATTTAGCACAGTAGGAACACTCCTCACTTGTTTTCTGTAACTCCATACTCTCCTGGTCATTGTTTTTACTCACTGGTCTCTCATTCTTTCTTTCCTTTGCTGGTTTTACTTTGTCTCCCTGACCACAAGACACTGGAGTGGGCCAGAATGCAGCTCTTGGGTCTTTGCTTACCTTTATATAAATGTGTGTGTACACACACACACACACACACACACTCATTCCCTTGGTGATACCCTCTAGTTTCATGACTTTAAAAACAACTTGTTAGTGACTCCAAAATATTTATCTGCAGCTTAACTTTCCCCTAAATTCCAGAATTAAATATCCAATTGCCTTCTCAATAGCTCTATGGACTATCAAATGAGCATCTCATACTTAACATACCGAAATGCACACTTCTGGTTCTCCTCATCCCAAATTATTTCTCTGTGGTCTTTTCAGTTTGTATGAATGGCAAGTCCAGCTTTCTCAGACCAAAAAACGTTAGGGGCATCCTTGACTCCTCTTTTTTCCACTCCTATATCCAATCCAATATCAAATTATTTGGGTTCCTCACCCTAACCATCCAGAGGCTGACCACTTCTCACTGGCTCCATCATAATCACCCTCTTCTAAGTTACTATCATCTCTAGCCCAGTTTATTGTAAAGTTAAGTGATTCTTGCTGATCTTTAAATGCCACGGCTTGCTCTTTCCCCTTCCCTATTTCTCTGCCATTGCCCCATAGTCTATCTCCATATGGTAGTCAGAGCAGTCTTACTGAAACAAATCAGATCATGTCAATCCCATATTGGAGATGTCTCCTTTTTTTTTTTTTTTTTCCCCCTGAGAATGAGTCTCTACTATGATCTCCAGTGCCTTATATAATCAGGTTGCCCATTATCACTTCTTTTCATTTCTTAGTACTCTCTGTTCCCTCATGCCAGCCACAATTGTTTACTTGCTACTCCTTATTCATATCAAGAATGGTCTTAAGTCAAGGATTTTTATACTTATTATCTGTTTTTCAAAACTTCTCACCTCATATGGCCACATGGCTAACTCCCTCAATTCCTTCATGGCTTTCTCCAATGTCACCTTCTAAATAGAGTATTATATAATCCCTTGTTTAAAATTAACCCTTTACCCACCCAAAGGTCTAAATCCCCCTTTCCTGATGTTTCTCCTAAGCTCTTTTCACCAACTTCTATTGACATATTTGATTTATTTTTGGCCTCCCCAAACCAGAATTAAGTACCATGAAAGGAGGAATTTGGGGCTTCTGCTCACTACATCTTTAGTATCTACCATAGTGTTTATAATACAGAAGATGCACAATAATTATGTCACAAAGAAATTAATAACATGATGTATCTTTGCTTAAAAAGCATAAAACATGGCTTGTCTGAATTTCTCATATCTACTGTTTGCTAAGCCAGATCAATAGTTAATGGAAATTTGCTGATCTATAAATCCTCATTTTGTTTGCTCTCTTCCTTCCCTTAATTTTATTTTATTTATGTAATAGCAAGATCAGCTGGATGAAGATCCGCATAAGACTAAACATTTGCTCTTTTGAGAATCTGCCAATGTACGCATTTTAATTGACCTGTTACATGTGGCTGAATGAATCAAGTGCTTCACTATGATTAAGTTCCTTTTGATTATGTAGGAGTAATGCAACTTTCTAGCACTCTTCCTTGCCTGGATATTTAAGATTATCTGGTGTATAGTCTCATTCCATTTATATTTCATCTTCTATCTGGTGGAGTCCTTTTTTGCATTTTTCCTTGGAGTAAGGTGCACCTTGTGTGTGCCCATGTGAGATTAAAACATCATGGAAGGCCTAAATACACATAACATTTGCTTCTGTGCATTGAAATCATTTTCTAGCATTACAACACATATAGGTCTATTGTACAGTATGCTTTCATTTCATCTATAAGCAAACTGAACAGGAGTGACAATGTGGAAATGAAAAGAGTTCACTCCTGTTCAGCTTGAGAAATTGCATTTGACAGAAAGTGAAAGGAAATACGTGGGAATGTTGAAACCAAAAAAGAAAAGAAAAACAGTGAAATTTGTAATGGGAAAAAAAGTCATTTGTTCTGCTCCTCAATTTAAAAATATATATCTTGTTTTTTTAACAATTAAAAGCGTCAGCGTCATTTGCAAATTATTTATTATTATAGTTTACTTAATAGAGTTTGCTATGTTGCACAGTCTCAAATCACTAAAGACAATATTTTGCCATCATTACTACTATACACTGCTTCAGGAACATGTAATATTAAAATCATGACAGGAAAACTCATCAGTGGGCAAGGCACTTAAAATAGCTCTTGATTTAGAAATAAATTTCTAACCAATACTGCACTATAAATTGGCAGAACAAAAAGCCTTACAAAAGAAGTAAATTTCAAGACAGTGTGTCTAAACATGGTGTAGTAAAGACTTATTTTTCTATTTAGCCTGTAACACCCCTCCTCTGGTTAACAATGCCTTGTATTACTTCCCCAGTACTATCATTTCTCCATCCACAATCTGTACATGATTGCTAAATTTGACTCCTTCCCTGATTCTTGTAGACTGAATGTTTGTGGTCCCAAAATTCACATGTTGAAGACCAAAACTCTATTATATGTATTATATGGTATTTGGAAGTAGATCCTTTAGGACATAAATAAGTTCTGATAAGGTCATGAGGCTGGGTCTTCCATATGGGACTTTATCCTTACAAGAGGAAGGAGAAAAAGATCTATCATGTAATAACACACACACATAAAATGTGGCTGCCTACAGGCCAGGAAGAGACCTCTCACTAGAATGCAACCATGCTAATACCCTGAGTTCAGACTCTACACCTCCAGAACTTGGAGGAATCAGTTTCTCTACTTTATGTCACCAAGTCTACACAGATCTTCTTGTGTATTTATGATTTAGGGCTGGCCAATCTCTATATAAGTCATCACTCTAGCCATACTAACTGAATCATGGGTGATTATGTGGCATAACTCAAACCATTAAAAGTTACATCTAGATATTTTTAGAATTCTCCTAGCCTTTCTCAGCTGGGAATCTGCACCTGAATCACAGCACAGAAAATGGTTTCAATGACTACATTCTTGATTATTCCAAAGATGATATCCTGCTATTACCATCCACGATGTCCAGGAAAAAAGTCAGGTTTTTTTTTGTGTGTGTGTGATGCATCCATTGTCTTGAAACAGTGACAGTATTAAGGCGCCAGGCTTTAAATCTCTCATATTTTAAATTCCGGTCAAGAACATCCCCCTCGTTGGGGGATGTAGGATTGGAAGAAGGTAAAGTGGTAGCTACTAGGTGCCCAGAGAGCTTGAAATAAAGGGAAGCACACATGCAGCAGGAACAGAGCCAGGAGCTGGAAAAAGAACAGTTGCTCGAACGTAGATAGTCGTATCTGCATCTTGCACCACACCTATGACCTTCAGTTACACAAACCAAACTGCCTTTTAGTTTAGACCCATTTGAGATAGACTTTCTGATACTTGCAGCAGAGGTTCTGACTGATACTTTTTATGCATTCCAGTTGGGCTTTGGAAGAAAATGAAATTGTATTTTATATTTCAGTTACAAAGTGCTGCTTTTAGATAGTGTGAAATAGAAAAATGCTCTACTCCACAGTCTATAGAAATAGACAAGAAATTGGGAAAGGGAAACACAGAGGCTGGGTGTTTACCGCGTCTATGAAGCAAATGCATAAAACATCTCTACATTGCCTCCTCTTTTTGATTCACCAGAGAAATAGAAGCATATTTTTTAAAGACTGGGGAAGAATTCATCTAGTCCTCTCTGCCTAAAGGATTGGGATGGTGGTGACGCGAAGCAGGCATGGGTGAGGAGGTCCAGTTGTGCTACCTCATCAAGACGTGGATGAGCCATGTAGCCACTTACATAATGCAAAGTTGACCCAGCCTTGGTGCTTTAGCAACAGCTCGGAGAAGAGGGAAAAATGATCTATTTAAGAACCTGTTTACAACCGATTTTGTGAAATGAGAATAAAATCAGGAAATCTGTATAAATTACCCTTTCATGGCTGTACCAGTTTAGGAACTAGAAAGAAAAGAGTCACAATCATGTAAATCCAACCCATCACAGCTGGTCGTCCAGATATCTTCAAATCCTCCCCTAATTATATCTCCTGAGGCATTTCACAATCTTGATCCTTACGTCTTCTCAAGACGGTGTAATGAATATGGTGAAACTGTCATGGGGCCTCAGAGAGCAGTAGTGAAGAGGTCAGGCTTTAGGTTCAAATCCCAGCTCCACCATTAACTAAATACGTACCCTTGGGTCAGTTAGGACAATGGAGAAAGTAGCACTTCCCCTATACAAAGTGACTCAAATAAAATTTTAAATGTTAGAGGCTTCACACAGTGCCTGGCACATTTATAATGTCAATTGCTATTTGTTAAAATTACCATTAGAGTTGTATTGACTCCTGCCTCAATGTTAAGTACTCAGAGCACAAAGGATGAAACTTCCTAATGGCCACTAAGAAGCCATTATTTAGAAGCAAATGAGAACTACCCGGGCACCTGGGTGGCTCAGTGGGTTAAGCCGCTGCCTTCAGCTCAGGTCATGATCTCAGAGTTCTGGGATCGAGTTCCGCATCGGGCTCTCTGCTCAGCAGAGAGCCTGCTTCCCTCTTCTCTCTCTGCCTGCCTCTCCATCTACTTGTGATTTCTCTCTGTCAAATAAATAAATAAAATCTTTTAAAAAAAAAATGAGAACTACCCAGCTAAGTCCAGTCAGACATCAAATCATGAAAGATAAAAAATATGTTGTTTTAGACCACTAAGTTTCGAGGTGTTTTATTAGGCAGCAGTGGATACTGGGAACACTAAGCATTCGTCTTTTCATTGCTGGTGTAAGCAGAATATTTTCCATTTTATCCCTTCCATGTTATTTCCTCACTAGTCTGTATCATAAGGCTATTTCTATATATTACTTATTTACATATTAACATTTATTTTATACATTAAAATTTTAAGTATCCATTGTGTTGAATTGTCATATTATTTTTAACTGACTTAAAGTTACTTTTTCGGTTTCTCATATATAAATTCATATCATCTGCAGAGTATTTTTATACTACTTATTTTATTTGCATGTCTAGTTGTATTGGTCAATACATCTAGAAGAAGGTGAAAATACAGCAGCAATACTGGGTTCATATTTTACTGCTGATTTAAATAAAAATACTTCTAGGTGTCTTATCTGGATTTAAATATAATTGCTGTAGAAAAATTTCCCTCTGTTTTTACTTAGAGTTTTTAAATGGCTTTTTAAAGTATCAGGAATAGCTCTTCAGGTTTATTAAATTTTTGAAGCATCTTGCTTAGTCATTCTGGAATAATAATTCTTGATGAATTATTTTCTATAACATATAATTAGGTTTGTTTTATTACACAATCTGAGAGCCCTTTTTAAATAGATTATTTCTCTTATTTATATATAATGTCATAAAATGGTTGAATTTAATCATTTTGTGTTTTACATTTCTAATCATGTTTTTTCCTAATATTTGTTACATGGTCTATATTATATCTCTCTTTTAAAGATATAAAATATTTATTTGTTTGTTTGTTTCTTTGTTTATTTGACCAAGAGTGCAAGAGAGCACAGTCAGGAGGAGTAGCAGAGGGAGAGAAAGAAGCAGGCTCCCCACTGAGCAGGGAGACAGCAAGAGCAAGGGAGGGCAGGGCTCCCTTCTCAGACTCTGGGGTCATGACCTGAGCTGAAGGCAGACACTTAACCCATTGAGCCACCCAGACAGCCCTATATTATCTCTTTTGAATGTAATTTTTTCCTATCAAATTATATAGAAGATTTATAGTCTGCTCTTAATTTTCTGATAAATACTATTAACTCTTCAAATTATGTAATTGAACATTTCTTAATTTATTAATTCTAAAAAAAAATCCTTAAACATGAAATTATAAAAATAGAAAATATGCATTTAAATTTTCTTGATTCTCTCATCCTCTCTTCATCCTCCAGTATATCAGCATTTGATATTTTGTCTAGACTTATGTCATTTATATTTCTTACAGATAAAATTTATTCATATTATTATTCAGTCTTAGAATTTTAGTATACTTTCTTATAGTGTCATCATTCCAGAGACCTTGATTTCAATTTGCCTCTTGATTGGCTGAGTTTGTAATCAAGTAGTTTTATCTTTCAAGTATTCATGGGTGCTATAAACCTGAGGTTTTGAGTGCTTGAGAATATATTTGTTCTTAGCTGGATGAAGGCAAGAGAGGTAATTAGCAAAAGGGGTTATCAAGGATTCCCTACTCCTTCTAGTTTATGAAACTATTGTGTTTGCATGAAAAGATGCTCAATATCACTAATCACCAGGAAATGCCAGTCAAAACCACAGTGAGATATCACCTTGTACCTGTCAGAATGGCTATAATCAATAAGAAAAGAAATAACTGTTGGTTAGGATGTAGAGAAAAGGGAGTCCTTGTTTACTGTTGGTAGGAAAGAAAACTGGTACAGCCACAGTGGAAAATGGTAGGGAGGTTCTTCAAAAAACTGAAAGAGAACCTAAACAGAAACAACAGGGCCTAAACAGAAACAACAGGGCCATACAAATTTTTGAGAAGAGAAGTGACACTGTTGAAACAATAGGCAGAAAGGATTAGCCAATCACATGATTATACAGTCCATCTCCCAGGCTCCTGAACAACTTTTAATCTAACTGCAACATTTATCTTTCTATTTTTTTCACTTTCCAACTTCTATGAATTTTGTAGCTACAACTCAACAAGGTTCTTAAAGGAACTTCTGCTTATATTTTAACTATGCTCACCTCAAGTAGCTGAGGCAATTTTTGGTTGGTTGGTTCTATAATTTAAAAAGAAAATGTAGTGATGCCTGGGTGGCTCAGTTGTTTGGACGTCTATCTGACTCTTGGTTTCAGGCTCAGGTCATGATCTCAGGGTGGTGGGACTGAGCTCCACATCTGGCTCTACACTCAATAGGGAGTCTGCTTGAGATTCCCTCTTTCTGTCCCACGGCTCTTTCCCAACCCCACTAATAAATAGGTAAAATCTTTAAAAATAGTAGTGTCATTTGGTTCAGTAATTCTACTTCAA
Organism: Mustela lutreola; assembly: GCF_030435805.1. NCBI lineage: Eukaryota > Metazoa > Chordata > Mammalia > Carnivora > Mustelidae > Mustela > Mustela lutreola. The sequence continues at coordinate 159,933,200 of NC_081292.1, forward strand.
CGTATATACTAATTTGAAAAGATATATGCAATTGTGTTTTTATGGCAGTATAATTTACAGTAACCTAAATATGGATATCGATACGTGATATGTGATGTTTTATATTGTTAATTGTCCTATGCTTGTTACATTAACATTGGGTCAAATGTGAAATTTCAAATATGAAATTGCCATTTCATATGTCAAATATGGTCATATCTCAGTAATTTTATGTGCATCATGATTAAACAATTATAATTTATTCCCATTATTCTCATCACACACTTAACAGCATCCATCCCTTGTTCTGCAGCTCACTTTCTACCTTCTTCATCACAGAAAGCCTAGTACTTCTTGGGATCTCAGTGTAAGCTATGCTTCTTTTTAGAAGTGTTCCTTGACCTCTTAATCCATTCAGGCTGCTATTACAAAAATACCAAAAACTGGGTGGCTTATAAACAATGAAAAATTATTTCTCACATTTCTGGAAGCTGGCAAGTCCAACTTCATGGCACCGACACATTCAGCACCTGTGAGATCCTGCCTCCTCATTAACACCCACCTTCTCGCTGTGTCCTCACAAAGCAAAAGGGCAGGGGAGCTCTTTGGGGTCTCCTTTGTAAGGAAACTAATCCCATTTATAAGGGCTCCAACCTCATGACCTTATCACCTCCTAAAGGCCCCATCTCAAAATTATCACCCTACTGGGGATTCGTTTTCAACATACGAATTTTGAACACAAATGTTCAAAATGGGAACACAAATGTTCAGACCATAGCAACCTCCATACTAAGTTAAATCTCTCTACCGTAGACACTCATGCACATTTCCTTTATAACATGCGTCACAGCTCTAATGGTACAATTATATTTGTGGTTATTTGATCAATATCTGTTTTGCTCATCAGACTTTAAGTAACACGAACACAGAAACCATGTTTGTTTTTACCATGTTATCTCCAGTACTTAGTACTATGCCTGGCATACAGTATATGTCAAATAATTGTGAGGTAGCAGAAATGAATAATCTTAAAAATATATTTCTTTTTATATTCAGTAAAGGTATTCTGCACTTAAAATTTATAACCAATGAAGTTACAGTGTAGCATTTAACGCTAAAAGCACCATATACTCCCAAATATCTTAGTACTTAGGAAATAGAAGTTTACTTTTCCAGTTCATTATTCTTTATTTTAAGAATATGTGGCACTAATCTGACTCACTTAAAGAACAGTGAGTGAATTATAGATCTGTATCAGAGACAGCAATTCTACCAATGTAATTTTTAAAGATACACAATATGCTTATAAATTTTAAAGTAATTAAAATGGTAAAAAGTGACTGCTAAGAATATTTTAATAGAATCTTAGTTCTTAAAGTAAGATTTTGATTTCTTTAAATGGGATAAATATATTTCTTTTTGGCCAAAAACTTTAAATGGTTTTTGGTACCTAAAGTTACTGAATGTCTGTATAATCAGAGTTTTACTATTACTAAGTTATAATCAATTCTAATAGACTAATTTAAAAACATTCTGCACAGGTACTCAAATAATTCAAGATCCAATAACATATATAACAGCATAATTATTTACATAGATAAGTAAAGTCCCTTAGAAATCACTATATGCCAGTCTAAGCAAGTCAGTATTTACTCCCGAGATGGTCATCAATACAGAACATTAATCAAGCCAAGTGAAAATTGAATGCAATTAATGGCTTAGGAACTACAAATATTCTCTTGACTAAAGTGAAAAATGGCTGATTTTGTATTGCATGATAAGCATACAGTGAAATTGGAAATATTTTGGCAAATATCTAGGAAACTTTGACTATTTTCCCAGCTCTTCTAGGGGTTCATTCTAAATAGACTACAGATACTAAAAGGTACACGGGATATAAACTTCCTTCTTCTTACAGGAATTGGAGGCTTTGTCTTTTAAGTGACAGCTGAAAAGAAGACTAAATGTTCCTTCCAGAACACATTTTTGGAAACAATAAAATCTAAATATCTTCTATTTAGGAAGAGATTGGTGAAGACCAAAGGAATGAGAAGATAAATAAAAGTAACCAGAATTATTGTATATTCCACTATTGCAAAAACAAACAAACAAACAAACAGGAGAGGCAGGGGATCAAAGTGATCCCTGAGGGCACAATGCAGACCTTTTGCAGGCTTATAGTCTCTTTCAAATAGCAATGATGAAGTTTAGAATATAAGTGAGGTTTGGTGGGAGTGAGTTCCAGAGCTGATGACTAAGAAAGAATTCTTGAGACATCCTTGGTGCAAAATGGTGGTTTATTAAAGCATGGGGACAGAAACCATGGGCCAAAAGAGCTGTTGCCCTGGGGTTGTGAGGAGTGGTCCATTATATACTTGCAAGTTGGGATGGGTTCAGGGATGGTGTAAGTCTCTAAGGAATTTTGGGAGCAAGGTTTCCAGGACTTCGAGTGGCTAGCTATTGTTGGGAAAAGGTCATTTATTACCGTCTAATAAAACCTTAGTCATGAGACCCTTCAGATATATATCAGTGGGCCATATGCTTTAGGATGATTGCCAGCCCGTATCTTGGAGGGTTTAGAGATAAAGGAAGTTTCCAAAGGAATTTTTATATGTTAAAATAGATCCAGAGGATCCTGTTTGGGGTTGAGGGATGGTCAGGCTAGGATTGCCTTTTGCCCTCCACAAAGTATTAAAGTGGAGGCACTCGAGTCCCCAGAGGAATATCACTCTGCCTGTTTCAAGGACTTGTCAGCAGGCTCTAGATAGTAAGGGAATTTAACAACTTTTCTTCTGCCTCTGTTTCCCACATCAGCAAGGCATCAACACATCTTTGTTAAATGAATGAATGAGTAAATGAATTAATGGCTATGCACCTTTTTTTTTCTTACACACCAAACTTCTCTCTTCTTACACTCAAACTTCTCCAAAGGAGAGCCAGAATCTGACATCTAATTATTGCAGGTAGAATGAATAGAATATGAATGAATATTACAGGATGAAAGAGCCAAACACACACATGATAACAGAAATTTTTAGGTACTAATACTTATTTTTGAAAAGAAGTATTAACTTTTATTTTCTTTTTGGAGATACCTATTTTATGTAAACTTGTAGAGAGAATATAAAAAAAGGTAAAGTAAAAGGCGCCTGGGTGGCTCAGTGGGTTAAGCCGCTGCCTTCGGCTTAGGTCATGATCTCAGGGTCCTGGGATCGAGTCCCGCATCAGGCTCTGTGCTCAGCAGGGAGCCTGCTTCCTCCTCTCTCTCTCTGTCTGCCTCTCTGCCTACTTGTAATCTCTCTCTGTCAAATAAATAAATAAATATTTTTAAAAAAAGGTAATGTAAAAATGAGCATTTCAGTGTTTGCCAATAAAAGAACCATGGCAGAAAATAATAAATGAAAGAGATAAGAAAAAAATCATAGATACTGACAATGAGGGGTGCCTGGGTGACTCAGTTAGTTAAGCAGCTGCCTTCAGCTCAGGTCATAATCTCAGGGTCTTGGGATTGAACCCTGGATGAGGCACTCAACTTAGGGAGTCTGGTTCTCCCTCTGCCCACTCCTCATATGTGCATGTGCTCTCTCTCTCAAATTAATAAGGTCTTAAAAAAAAAAAAGGTACTGATGGTGAACACATTATAGTAGCAGAGTGCCTTAAAATTCTAAGTTTTTTATATATATTCATTGATTAAATAGTTGATTCAAAACAAATAAACAACAACAAAACACACACACACACAAAGAAAGAAAAATCAAGTTTCACTCAAGGTGCCTGGGTGACTCAGTGGGTTAAGCATTCGACTCCTGATTTTAGCTCAGGTCCTGATCTCATAGGTCATAGGACTGGGCCCCCCTATCAGACCCTAGCTCAGTGGGGAGTCTGTTTGAAGATTCTCTCCCTCTGCCCCTCACTCAAATAAATGAATAAATCAATAAATCTTTAAAAAAGAGTTAGTGCCACTCTAGAGAAGAATCCTTTTCCAAAATTTTTAGTAATATAATAAACATTTATTGGGCATCTCAATGTCCAAATACTGAATGAAGATACAAAGCATGAGGACATCTCATGTCATAAACATAAGATATGAAGACAAAGACATATGATCAATTATCTTTAACACAAGAAGTCAAATACTGTAATAAAGAATAAATAAGGTGCTTTAAGAGAGGAGGAACTGGATTAGATAAACGGAGGCAAGAGAGGAAACCTAGAGGTTTCCTTTGGAATTAGCTTTGGAGGATGAGTAGGAATTTTACACCTGAACATCAATATCTAATGCTTCAAGAAAAAAATGATAACTAAAGTAATTCCTTTATAAACAACAATATACCTAAGCAGGGATAAGTAGAGTATATCAACTGCTGTAACCTCTATTACAACTACAACGTACTACTACATTTTACTGTTAGACTTTCTATGTATAGTAATTCTGTGCCCATAGTTGTTCCTTTTTAACCATTTGTCACAAAAAGTATATATATTGGATTTAATTTTAAAAGGATTTTTCCTGAAAGATTATATTTCCATTTTATTTCTCTTATAGATGCAAAATTGCTTTCTCTGATTTTCATAAATTTTCAAAGTTCTAGTCCCAGATGATGTCATAGGACGCTCCTGAACTTACCTCCAACCATGGACACACCAAATCTACACATGAAACAATTCCTCTTGAAAGAAATCCAGAAACTAGCTAAGAGATTTACACATATTGGACGAACAATATCCCCATGGAAAAGGACAAAAGAGCCTGAAACACTCATCATCAAACCCATCCATACTGCACAGAAACATGCCACCAGGAGGAAATTCCCAACTCTTCAGCTTTTCCCTGAAAAATTAAGGGTTTGGACACAACATCTGGTACCTCATCTTTTAACAAAAAAAGTAACAGTTCTTGATGAGTTTGCAAGACTTCACTCAGTCTATCCCTCAAGACACAGCACAGAGAGAACAGATAGAAACATCCATCTCCCAGTATTTCCCTGAAAGAGGCATATATGCCAACTTCAAAAGCTGCTGCCTGAAGGTCAGGCTTCTAATTTAACACACGTAGAGGCTGTGATACCCCCCCAAGAAACTGGGGAGCACAGGAGGTGCCATCTCCATGTTCTCTCTCTGGCCTACAACAGGACACCAGTTTCTCCTTAGAGGGAGCTTGTGCATACATCTGGTACCCCAGTTTTTGCAACAGCCACCAGGAGACATACCATTGATTGCCTGGCTCTGATAACCAGCAGGACTTGCATTTACAGGTCCCACACAACTGTAGCAAATGAATGAACTCTTAACCAGGTATCTCCCCAGGCTCAGTACGTAGGGAGCAGATAGGAAGGCCCATCTTCCAGGCTTTCCCTGAAACAGTCCTATTTGCATACTTAGAAGTTGCTATCTCAGGGTCCAGCTTCCAGTTGTCCTGCACCTAGGTGCTCACTGAGATATTGCCCACTGGGATACTGATAGGTCTTGGCACACCCCCAATTACTGACAGCCACTAAAAACAAAGATAGCTTGGACAATCCCAAAAGTTTGAGAGATCACTAAGAGCTTAAACTGGGCTAAAAGTTTCATGTCATACACAAAACCACTCTGTCAAGACAGGGAGAGGTGACTATTTTATCTAATGTTGCAGAAACCATCATGTAGAATGAAATAATATGGAGAAATAGAGGAATATGTTCTAAACAAAAGAACAAGATAAAACTCTAGAAATTAACCTTAATTAAATGAAAATAAGTAATTTACTTGACAAAGAGTTACAAATAATGATCATAAAAGATGCTCACTGAAGTCAGGAAGACAATGCATGTGAAAAAATGAGTATGTCAACAGATATAAAATATAAGGATGTACCAAACAAAACAATGGAGCTGAAGAAAATAATAACTGATTTGAAAAACTCAATAAAGGAGTTCAATAATTGACTAGATCAAGTAGATAAAAGGATTAGTGAAAGAAAACAGGGCAGTGGAATTTATCCAGGGGAGCAAAAAGAAAAAAAAAAGGTGAGAAGATAGCTTGCAAAATATATAGTACAACATCCAGTGGACCAATATTTATGGCATAGGGGTCATGGTAGAAAACAGAAAGGGGCAGATAGCTTATCCAAAGAAATAACAACTGAAAACTTCCCTAACCTAGGGAGGAAAACAGATATCCATATTGAGGAATCCAAGAATTCCAAACAAAAAGAATCCAAAAGGAACCACAGCAAAATACACTATGACTGTTAAGAGTTAAAGACAAGGAGAGAATCTTAAAAGCAGCAAGAGAAAAGCAACTTGTTACATACAAAAACAACCAACCAAAAAAGATAATCAGCACATTTTTAAGCATAAATTTTGCAGGCCAAGGGAATGGCACAATACATTCAAAGAACAGGAAAAAAAAAAAAAGAAATCTAGCAAACAAGAAGACTCTACCCAGCAAAACTGTTCTACATCTTTGAAAGAGAAGAGGAATAAAAAATTGTCGGGAGAAGTAAATGCTGAAGGAGTTTATCACTACTGGACTAGCCTTACAAGAAATACAAAATGAACTTCTTTAAGCTGAAACAAAAGGAGGGTAAGTAGTAGTGCTTCTCAATCTCAAATAAATAAATAAAATCTTTTCAAACATCACAAAAAAACCCTCCTCAAAATCAATTTTCAAAAGGCAACCAAATAAAAAGATGCACAAAACCTTGAGCAGTTTTAAAAAGAGTATATCTACTATTCAATAAATAAATAAAAAGTTGTGCAGCTCTTCTGTAATCAGAGAAATGAAGGTTAAAACCCAAAGAAACATCATTATACAGACTCCAGAGTGGCTAAAATGAGAAAAACCAGAAATAAGTGTTGATAAAGATATAGAAAAACTCAAACCCTCAAGTAATACTAAGTTGGCAGCTTCCACTAAAATACTAAAATCAAACATAAGCATAACCTATGGACTAGAATTCCCCTCCACCCAACAAGAACAACATATTTATTTTCCAAAAGACATACACTAAAATGTTTGAGTGGTACTATTCAAAATAGCCCTAAGTCAGAAGTTACCCAAATATTCATCAGGATAAATGAATCGTGGCATATTCACCAAATGAAATACAATAATGAGAATTAAATGAACTATAAACCCCTTTCAATATTATAGATGAATTCCAAAGCATGTTGATAGAAAACTTTAGACTCCAGGAATACCCTTATTAATAGGAATATTTATTCTATTAATATACAATATAATAAATATATAATAAATTGCTTTCTTTATGATTACTAACAACATATTCATTTTTAATATTAATTCTTGATTACAATATATATTATTGTATTAGATTATGAAATTGTGAGATTTGTCTCACAACTGCAACAACAACAACAAAAAAAATCTCATCCATAATCTAATTAATCCATGATACTACAAGGTAGATGGATTAGTGGTCACTTTGGGGGAACGGTATACTGCCTAGGGGCTAATATTGTTTGGTATTATTCCCCTGCTCCCCTTTGAGCTCTGGTTACATGGGTATGCTCAGCTTTTTGGAAATTTATTGAGCTGTACATTTGTGATATGTGCACTTTCAGGCACATAGATCACAATGCAATTAGTAGAATAATGTCCTCTTAAATTTGTACCTTTAAAATTGTACTTTTAAATTTGTACCTTTTAAAATTGTACTTTTCTTCAATAAAGCATAAAAATGCACTGTTGTGGAAGAGATATATGAATTTTTTTTAAAACCATCCTTTCTTTCATTGTTGAGGAATCTAGTACACTCAATGATCATGTATCCAAGTAACAGTTCAGATTCTGTTGTTAATAGAAACCTCGATAAAATATTTAAATTTTAATATACAGAATAACAGACTTAAAGAAATAATGACACTTTGGCCTCATTATATAAATTAACCTATGCTTAACATTTGAAGTTTAAAGTTAAACAAACTTTCTCTCTTTGAGGCTAAATCCAAAATTAGAGTTTCAGCCTCGGTCTATCATTTGACAGTTTCCTTCCATGGAGTTAGAAATGCAAATAGCATAAATAACAGATATCACCTGGTTAAAATAAGAGAAAACAATTTAATGGAAGCATTAAGGAAGCTAATGCATTTCTCTATCCTGCATTCCTCAGATGCCCAAACCAAATGCTAATTAAGCTCCATGACCATTCATGCTCAGCCCTGTCACAGATCCTGGAATCAAATACCTAGGATTTTTTAAAAATCCTATCCAGTAATTCAGTAATTTGATAATGTTAAGTCCTATCATTCTTGGTATTTCCCTAGGTTAGCATTGTTTTTATAACTATCTTTCTTATATATAACCTATTTTTATAACCAGCTCTGAACTCTTTGTTAAGCAGTTTTGCCTGGCAAACCAGTTCCTGTTACTTGGTTTCTGTTTTGAGTGATGGGTACAAGAATATCCTAATGGTATCTTGCCTCACACCTAAGCACTTTCTGAACAGAAATCTCCCTGTGCTTCTTCTCATCTTTCTCATGACCTGCCGTCCATGAGATTCTCATTGGATTCTCTTGGTGCTGATAGCCAGCATTTCTGTCCCTGGATAGTGACTGCCTGTTCCCAAGTTTTTCTGAAATCATGTTCTGCCTGTAAGCCAAGACACTGACCTGCCACTCACTTCTCTTCAGACCACCACATCCCTGCCTGGACTACCACCAAGGCTAATTTTCAGGCTTCTTATTTCACCCAACTCACCTCACCTGGGAGGACACCCTAAAGAGCTACAGTCTGACATGCATTATACATCTGCCTCTCTGGAAACTCACAATTCTGATTTCTGAGGTGCAGTCCAGACCCAGTGGTTTCTTCTCATTTCTGAGCCCCAAGCAGTTCAATCTGGTTCCTCTGGCTGAGAAGGCAATAGAAATTAAGAGCAAAATACAATGATTTTTTATTCAGTCAGGCTCAGCATGTAATAAGACAAGAAATGGCCTAGGATTCCTCATCCCTGACAATGTTTACCAAATTCTGTTCCATTTGGGCATGCATTACAACACTGAGATGGAACTAAAAGATAAGAAAGACTGAGAAAAGCAAAAGAAGAGGCAAGAAACAGAAGAGTATGAGATAAAATGAAGAACATATTAGCCCAGTTGTATACTACTGTTTCTCATCCACTGTTACTGTTAAATCTTCTTTGTAGACCGCATTACCACTATAACCACTTTCTCCACTATTTGCTTATTCTGACCTTGCTCTATTTAATCAGCTAATGTGTATCCAATCATCTTTTCTTTATTCTTTTTAAAAACTATAATGAACAAAATCTGGCCATCCTAGACCTTGACTTAGCTTTACTTTAACCACATGTTCAAAAATATCACTAATCTTTTCAGTTTTCTCATTGAAAAATGGCTTGTTTGGATTAAATCAAGAGTTATCTGTATTTTGGGGAGTAAAATCCTTCTTATTTGCTCAAGTCATAAGGTTTATAAGAATAAAGAGGCTGTTTCCTTGACTTAGTTAGAATGAAGTGAAGAAGAGAGGGCTGATGGCTCAGACCATGGTGAATACTCAAGATTCCAGAGTCAAACAAACTATTTTGGAACCTCACTCCCCCATCTATGCATGATGTGGCATTGGACAATTACCTAAATTCAAGTAGCCTCAGTCTCCTTGTCATAAAATGTAGATAATAATAGGGTTAGCTCCATAGTGTTTTAATGACTCAATACGTGGACCAAAAAAGGCACTCAATAAATATTTACCAATGTAGAAGCACTGCAAAATAATGTAAAGAAGAGAGAAATAAATGCATGCTCTTATCTACACACACACACACACACTCACACACACATACACAAGCCTTGTTGAAAACTAATCTGGAAGGAAATGGCATTACACACAAGATTTGCCAATAACTAAGAAAAAAATCCACCTAGAAATTAGTGTTAATTTACAAAGGTTTTTTTTGTATCATTTTCTAATGTATTTGGAGAAAAGCTGCTGGATTTGAGATGTTCCAGCACTTACCACGTTCATATAGTCAAAGCATTTACCTCAATGTGTTCCTTATTCCTCTATGCTTTCCCTTCACCTCACCCTTCATTTTTTATATTTGTATGTCCTATGTATTTGGTGTCTACAGATGTACAGCAACTTACCAAAACTTAGCACTTTAAAACAACACACATCTATTATCGCACAGTTTCTGCAGGTCAGAAATCAAGGCATAACAGCTCAGATGTGTCCTCTGCTCAGGTTTTTTCCCAGGTTCTCATATGAGGGCTCAACTAGGCAAAAATCTACATTCACGCAGCAGGTTGTCAACAGAATGCAACTCCCTGTGGCTGGTGGAAGACACCCACGTGCTAAAGGCTGCCCACAGCTTCCTGCCATGTGGTCTTCTCCATAGGCAGGATGTTTGCTTCTTCAAGGTCAACAGAAGAATCTCTGACTCCATTCTGCTACTACAAGGTCACATACAACATTAACATAATCATAGGAGCAACATTCCATCACCCTTGCAATATAACCTACTCTAGGGAGGTGATGAGGATTTGACACAGTGGGAGTCAATTCAGGGTGTGTGTGTACCACACTCTGACAATAATAATTTGATAATAATTCTTTTTCAAAGATCACTCATCAAATTTACCTATACTGCTGACCTTCAGTCTTAGAACAGATTCTGTTAAAATTTTTTTAAAATCAGAAACAATATTTTAACTCCAAAAAAGAAATTAATGTTAATATATTGACCCCATTTAAACTTTATATCCACGGGGTCATTTAAATATTTACATCTACTGTTATGACATGTTTGACTGACATGCACTTTATAAAAGTCATGCTGTCAAAAAACAGCATGGTTCTCATGAGAATATTACTTTTTCTGTTTAAATTTATACTCCCAAATTTGTTTTTCTTTATAATGACAATGAAAATATATGTCCACTTCTCCACCTCTTTTAAAACCAAAGTGAATACTATTTTGCACTGTGTTAGTATTCACAGCAAATTATGAAAGTGAAGAGTATAGAGAATTGAGAGTGTAGATCATATGAAATAAAGAGATTTATAAGTGTACTTTTCAAATCTCCCCCAATCTTTTCATAAAGCCAAAAGACCAGGATAGTGAAAGAAAAAACAAACAAACAAACATGGACATTTGGAAAAAAATCTTGTGACAAAATATCTCTATCAATTTCCTAGAATATAGGTTGGTGGTGTCAAACCACCATTGGCAGCATGATCTACACAGGAAAACAAAACAAAAAAAAAGAAGTGTCGAGAAGACAAAGGGTAGCTCTAGAGGTACTAAGAGCTCAGAAACAATGAGTAACCCACCAAAAACTTACATGCAAAAGGAGAATATTCTCTTTGGAATCCTCAGCCAACCAGATCTAAGAATAGTCTATAAAGCTAAGTAAGAATATACTCTCTCCCATTTGAGGGTGAGTTCCAAAATAAGGAACTAGTTAAGAGTACTAGTCAATTCCATTCATGAAGGATTTTGGAATTATTGATGAAGGATGGAGACCCAAAAGGATTAAAATAATAGTAACAATGATAATGATAATAATAATAATAATAAAGTTCTGTGAATAGAAGGAAAATTGAGTAAGGCAGAAACTCTAGGAATAAAGGGGGAAGAAAAGTCAGATTCTAGGTAATAGATAGAAGGAAGTCCTAAGGAGGCACTGCTTAGAATTGTGGACATGGTTCCACAAGGAAGTCATATTTTTAATATTTTATCGTTACAATGGAAGATAGCAATCAAGATGTGAAGCTACCCTGACCTATTCCTCATTACAAAAACATTCCCTTAAAAAAACAAGAAAACCTCATTAAATGAAAAAAAGAAGAAAATGAACTTAACACAAATACAAAAATATTAAAGTCCACTAAAAAGCTTGGCCACAAATCAGTACACAGGAGAACATCATTAAATAGAGGAAAAATACAAATGTAAGTTAAGAAAATTCTAAAGTGCTTCATGAAAAATATAAATCAGAAATAGAAAATTCTCAAAAATAAGTTTACAAAACAAAGAGGTTTTGCAAATAGAGCTTTTAAAACTATGTACCAATTTAGAAATAAGAAAAAAAAAGTACTGTTTTTCAGGACAGTAAAGCTCACATAGAATAAACTTGAATGAAGAAAGTCCCTGAAAGGTAAAGTCAGAAAAACAAGGATAAAAAGGAATAAAAATGACAACCAAAAATAATGTGCATTATGAAAGGATGATTAGGTAGATGTAGAAAACAAGAAAGAAGGTAAAACACAGAAATAATAGGTGATCCTAAGGAGAAAAACATATGATCATCACAAATAACTCATATAATCCTGGAAAAGGATTCATATAATTCATATAATCCTGGAAAAGGAAAGGCTTCAGTCTACATATTTGCAAGAGTGCTCATGCAGTTGGGAAAATTACTGAAGAAGGGTCAAACTCCAACAACTGCCAGCAAAACTATTGGGTTTAAAGAAAGAATTCTTAAGCATCTAAGTAAAAAGACCAAATCAGGTATAAGAGGAAAGATAACTGAATTGGAAACAAACGTCAACAGAAATACTTCATAACATAAGATAACAGAGATATAAATACTTAACAAAGAAGTATGAGCTCAGGGTTTTAAATTAGGCCAAACTGATTTTTCAATCATAACATTATAAATTTGCAAGAGCACAGAGAACACTGATTCCAAGATCTACTTTTGAGAATTTAACAGAGAAGCCCACCATGAATTCAAAGGAAGTTTCAGCATTTTAACTATAAAACAATGACTAAAATAAATGTAATTGTAAAGCTAACACCAATCAATGGTATAACATGACCAAATAGAGTATAAATATGTTCTCTGACACAAGAAATACTTTACAACTAATGAATAGTAAGAAAGGCAGAGTGTGTGGAATAAATACATTCACTACCTCATAGGTTGTCAATTGGTGCAAGAGATGATCATATCCATTAAATTCTAGGAGAAAGGGAGAGAACAATAGAGGACTTGCTAATTGCATCATTGTTATAAAAGTGGTAAATAGTATCAGTAAAACAATGAACTAAATGTATATATTAAAATAACCATTAGAAAACACACAAACATACAGTAAGTAGGCATAATATCTCCAACTTAATTACAAGTGGTTCAGAAAAAAATATATACATGTGCCCTGGACACATGCACACATGTGTTTGTGCACACATGTGCACACACACACACACAGATGGAGAGGGAGATCAATAAAGGGAAAAGTAAAAAGATAATGAATACTGGTAAAAGAAAAACAGCAGTTTCCTATAAAATTACTTAAAATAATATTTTGTATGCTTGACTCAAAATTTGGAATGCCCGAGTGGTTCAGTTGGCTAAACATCTAGGTCATGATCTTGGGGTCCCAGAATCAAGCCCTACATGGGTCTCCCTGCTCAGTGGGAAGTTTGCTTCTCCCTCTTCCTCTGCCTCTCTCCACTCTCCAGTGCTCGTGCTCTTTTCCTCTAATAAAGAAAGAAAGAAAGAAAATATTTTTAAAAATTGGAAATCTTTTAATATGATACACATTACTAGATTTAAGAAGAAAAACAATTCATTATTAATTAATGGACATTTCCTTAATATAATAAAATTTGTACTACTTCAATTCAAAAGTCAACAATTGATGGAAATACTCTAGAAACATTACCACTGAAGTCTAGAACAAGTGTAACTTCAATTGTATTTTCTAGTAAACTGGAGGCATTATTTAATCCAACTGGTTGTACATAGATGATAGATAGATGATGATAGATAGGTAGGTAGATGATAGATAAGAAGAAGGAAGTGGCTTAAAAATTTGGAATATTATCTTCATATGTAGAACTCTAATATTATAATACAAACTCCAGAAGAATCAATGAGAATGTACTACAAACAATAAGAGTTTAGTGAAGTGGCAGGATATAAAATTAACATCCCCAAATCAATAGCCTTAGCATTTACAAGCAATAGCAACAACCCCTTTATGGATACAATGGAAAGGAAGGCTTTCTTTACAATGAAATAATAAGTAATAATAATAATAATATATTTAGGTATAAACTTTTAAAAGTGCAATAAAAGACATAAGGAAAAATATAAATACTCATGAAAGATGTGAAAGATACATGACCAAACAGAAATATATACCGTATTCTTGAATATGAAAAGTCCACTTGATAAAGGTGTCAATTCTAAGTTAATTTTGAAATGTAATCCATCCCAATAAAATACTATGATGTTTTTCTTGGAACGAGAAAAGCTGATTAGAAAGTTCATTAAGGAATAAACAAGTCTCAGATGATGAGCTATTTTTTGCAGCAAAGGGAAAAAGGACAGGTCAAGATGGCGGAGGAGTAGCAGGCTAAGATGACATCAGGTAGCAGGAGATCAGCTAGATAGCTTATCAAACCATTCTGAACACCTACAAATCCAACAGGAGATCAAAGAGAAGAAGAGCAGCAATTCTAGAAACAGAAAATCAACCACTTTCTGAAAGATAGGACCTGTGGAGAAGTGAATCCAAACCAACAGGAAGATAGACCGTGGGGGGAGGGGCCAGCTCCTGGCAAGTGGCAGAGAAATGGAGCACAAAATAAGAACTTTTAAAAGTCTGCTCCACTGAGGTACATTGCTCCAGAGGTTAAGAAGGGCTGGAGCCCTTGCAGGGACAGTGTGGTCTCAGGTCCTGTGCGGTCACCGAAGGATCAGGGGTGTCTGAGTATCACAGAGCTCACAGGTATTAGAGCAGGAAAGCTGGCTAGAGAGACGGAGCCAAGGAGTGAGCTTTCAGCTCAGGGTTACCTTAAACTGTGATCCGTGGCACAGTCAGACCACTGCTCATTAAGCAGGGAACCCACAAGTGGCAGATCCGAGGAGACCCCCCTGGAAGAGCAGCAGTGATCTGTTCGGTTTGGAGACTCAATGGCGGGGTTGTGTGCCAGAGACAGAGATGCTCCATCACAGTCCTGGTGAGCTCAAAGCACAGCTGGAGGCCAGGGAGACAGGAGTGATTGGGTGCTATTCTCCAAGGGTGAATTGAGGAGTGGGGCCCCAAGCTCTCAGCTCCTCTGGGCCAGAGATTGGGAGGCTGCCACTTTCATTCCAGTCCTCCAGAGCTCTACAGTAAGCATTCAGGGAACAAAAGCTCCCTAGAGAACTAGATCAGATTACTTAGCCCAGTCTCTGGCAAGGGCGGTGGGATTTCACCTTGGGCAAAGACACTTGAGAATCACTACAACAGGCCCATCCCCCAGAAGATCAACAAGACCAATCTCACCTTTCAAGGAAAAGAGAGAATTCCAGAGGAGGAGAAAGCAAAGCATGGAATTCATGGCTTTCTCTCCATGATTCTTTAGTTTTGGAAAGTTAATTAATTTTTTTAATTTTTAAAAATAATTTTTAATTTTTTTCACATATTTAAAAATTTAAAAAAAATTAAAAATCTTTTTGAAACTTCATTATATTTTATATATATAATATAATATTATATATATTATTATAGTCATATTTTATCCCTCATTGTTCTAACTTTATTTCTTGTATACACTTAGGGTTTTTTCTTCTAAAAAATTTTGGGATACAACTTCTTCTAATAGATCAAAATATATCTTAAATCTAACACATGGCTTTGTTCTAGTCTCCAGTCTGAGCAAATTCTCTCCACTTTCTTTTTCTTTTTTTCCCAAACAACTTATCTTATCAACTCCTTTTTAAAAATTTTTTTTAAATTTTCATCTTTACAGTCATATTCCATCCCTTCATCATGTTTACCCTTAGTTTGTTTGTATATATATATATTTTTTCTTTCTTTTAAATTTTGGGAGGTAGTTTCTTCTAAGAGACCAAAGTACTCCCAAAATTAAGTGGGTGGCTCTGTTCTAGTCATCAGTCTAATATCTATATTTTCATTTTTTAAAAATTTTTTGAACTTCTTTTTACCCCCTTTTTTCCCTCCACAATTTGGGGTCTCTTTTAATTTGGTTAACTCACATTTTTCTGGGGTCTTTGCCACCTATTTGTTATTTTATTCTCTCTTTCATATATTCTTATCTGGATAAAATGACAAGACAGAAAAACTCAACACACAAAAAAAGCAAGAGGCAGTACTGATGTCTAGGGACCTAATCAATATGGACATTGGTAATATGTCATATCTAGAGTTCAGAATGATGATTCTCAAGGTGCTAGCTGGGCTCAAAGAAGGTATGGAAGATATTGGAGAAACCGTGTCTGGAGAAATAAAAGCCCTTTATGGAGAAATAAAAGAACTAAAATCTAACCAAGCTGGAATCAAAAAAGCCACTAATGAGGTACAATAAAAAAAAATGGAGGCTCTTACTGCTAGGATAAATGATGCAGAAGAAAGAATTAGTGATAAGAAGACCAAATGACAGAGAATTAAGGAGCTGAGCAAAAGAGAGACAACTACTGGACCACGAGGGGAGAATTTGAGAGATAAGTGATACCATAAGATGAAACAATATTAGAATATTGGGATTCCAGAAGAAGACGAAAGAGAGAGGAACAGAAGATATATTGGAGCAAATTATTGTAGAGAATTTCCCTAATATGGCAAAGGGAACAGCATCAAAATACAGGAGGTGCAAAGAACACCCCTCAAAGTCAATAAGAATAGGTCCACACCCCGTGATCTAATAGTAAAACTTACAAGTCTTAGTGACAAAGAAAAAATCCTGAAAGCAGCCTGGGACAAGAAGTCCGTAACATACAATGGTAAAAATATTAGATTGGCAGCAGACTTATCCACAGAGACCTGGCAGACCAGAAAGAACTGGCATGATATCTTCAGAGCACTAAATGAGAAAAACATGCAGCCAAGAATATTATAACCTGGTAGGCTATCATTGAAAATAGAAGGAGAGATAAAAAGCCCCCAAATCAATGAGGAATAAAGGCCTTAAATGACACATTGGACCAGATGGACATCACAAATATATTCAGAACATTTCAACCCAAAGCAACAGAATACACATTCTTCTCTAGGGCATATGGAACATTCTCCAGAATAGATCACATCCTGGATCACAAAACAGGTCTCAACTGGTACCAAAAGTTTGGGATCATTCCCTGCATATTTTCAGACCAAAATGCTCTGAAGCTAGAACTCAATCACAAGAGGAAATTTGGAAAGAACTCAAATACATGGAGGCTAAAAAGCATCATTCTAAAGAAAGAATGGGTCAACTAGGATATTAAAGAAGAATTGAAAATTTCATGGAGACAAATGACAATGAAAACACAACTGCTCAAAATCTGTGTGACACAGCAAAGGCAGTCCTGAGAGGAAAATATATAGCAATACAAGCCTTTCTTAAGAAACAAGAAAGGTCTCAAATACACAGCCTAACCCTATAAATAAAGGAGCTGGAGAAAAGAACAACAAAGAAAGCCTAAACCCTGCAGGAGAAGAGAAATAATAAAGATCAGAGCAAAAATCAATGAAATAAGAACCAAAAATGCAGTAGAACAAACCAATAAAACTAGGAGATGGTTCTTTGAAAGAATTAATAAGATTGATAAACCCTTGGCCAGACTTATCCAAAAGAAAAGAGAAAGGACCCAAATTAATAAAATCATGGATGAAAGAGGAGAGATCACAACCAACACCAAAGAAATACAAACAATTATAAGAATATATTATAAGCAACTGTACACCAGCAAATTTGACAATCTGGAAGAAATGGATGCATTCCTAGAGACATATAAACTACCACAACTGAATCAGGAAGAAATAGAAAACCTGAACAGACCCATAACCAGTAAGGAGATTGAAACAGTCATCAAAAATCTCCCAATAAACAAGAGCCCAGGGCCAGACGGCTTCCCAGGGGAATTCTACAAAACATTTCAAGAAGAATTAATTCCTATTCTCCTGAAACTGTTCCAAAAAATAGAAATGGAAGGAAAACTTTCAAACTCATTTTATGAGGCCAGCATTACCTTGATCCCAAAACCAGACAAAGATTCCATCAAAAAAGAGAATTACAGACCAATATCCTTGATGAACACCAGTGCAACAATTCTCACCAAAATACTAGCCAATAGGATCCAACATTACATTAAAAGGATTATTCACCACAACAAAATGGGAATTATTACAAGGCTGCAAGGTTGGTTCAACATCCACACATCAATCAATGTGATACAATACACTAATAAAAGAAAGAACAATAACCACATGATACTCTCAATAAATTCTGAAAAAGCATTTGACAAAGTACAGCATCCTTTCTTGACCAAAACTCTTCAAAGTATAGGGATAGAAGGTACATACCTCAATATCATCAAAGCCATCTATGAAAAACCCACAGCAAATATCTATTCTCAATGGAGAAAAACTGAGAGCTTTTTTGCTAAGGTCAGGAGCACAGCAGGGATATCCATTATCACCACTGCTATTCAATATAGTACTAGAAGTCCTAGACTCAGCAATCAGACAACAAAAAGAAATTAAAGGCATCAAAAGCAAAGAAGTCAAACTATCGCTCTTTGCAGATGATATGATACTTTATGTGGAAAACCAAAAGACTCCACTCTAAATCTGCTAGAATTTGTATAGGAATTCAGTAAAATGTCAGGATATGAAATCAATGCACAGAAATCAGTTGCATTTCTCTACACCACCAACAAGACAGAAGAAAGAGAAATTAAGGAGTCAATCCTATTTACAATCGCACCGAAAACCATAAGATACCTAGCAGCAAACCTAACCAAATAGGCAAAGAATCTGTACTCAGAAAACTAAAAAGTACTCATGAAAGAAATTGAGGAAGACACAAAGAAATGAAAAAATGTTCCATGCCCCTGGATTGGAAGAACAAATATTGTGAAAATGTCTATGCTACATAAATCCATCTACACATTTAATGCAATACCTATCAAAATGATATCCATTTTTTTCAAAGAAATGGAACAAATAATCCTAAAATTTATATGGAACCAGAAAAGACCTCGAATAGCCAGAGGAATGTTGAAAAGGAAAGCCAAAGTTGGTCGCATCACAATTCCAGATTTCAAGCACTATTACAAAGCTGTCATCATCAAGACAGTATGATACTGGCACAAAAACAGACACATAGATTAATGGAACAGAAAAGAAAGCCCAGATATATACTCTCAACTCTATAGTCAACTCATCTTTGACAAAACAGGAAAGAATGTCCAATGGAAAAAAAAAGACAGCATCTTCAACAAATGGTGTTGGGAAAATTGGACAGCCACAGGCAGAAAAATGAAACTGGACCGTTTCCTTACACCACACACAAAAATAGACTCAAAATGGCTGAAGGGTCTCAATGTGAGAAAGGAATCCATCAGAATTCTAGAGGAGAACACAGGCAACAACCTCTTTGACCTCAGCTGCAGCAACTTCTTCCTAGGAACATCACCAAAGGTGAGGGAAGCAAGGGCAAAAATGAACTATTGGGACTTCATCAAGATCAAAAGCTTCTGCATAACAAAGAAAACAGTTAACAAAACCAAAAAGATAGCTGACAGAATTGGAGAAGATATTTGCAAGCATCATATCTGATAAAGGGCTAGTATCCAAATTCTATAAAGAACTTATCAAACTCAACATTCAAAGAATATAGAATCCCATCAAGAAATAGGCAGAGGATATGAACAGACATTTCTGCAAAGAAGACATCCAGCTGGCCAACAGACACATGAAAGAGTGTTCCACATCACTCAGCATCAGGGAAATACAAATCAAAACCACAATGAGATACCACCTCACACCAGTCAGAATGGCTAAAATGAACATGTCAGGAAATGACAGATGCTGGCAAGGATGCGGAGAAAGAGGAACCCTCCTACTCTGTTTGTGGAATGGCAAGCTAGTGCAACCACTCTGGAAAACAGCATGGAGGTTCCTCAAAAAGTTGAAAATAGAACTACCCTATGACTTGCAATCACACTATGGGGTATTTACCCCAAATATACAAACGTAGTTATCCGAAGGGGCACGTGCACCTGAATGTTTATAACAACAATGTCCACAACAGCCAAACTATGGGAAGAGCCTAGATGTCCAACAACAGATAAATGGATAAAGAAGAGGTGGTATATATATATACAATGGAATACTATGCAACCATCAAAAGAAATCTTGCCATTTGCGGCGACGTGGATGGAACTAGAGGGTGTTATGCTGAGTGAAATATGTCAATCAGAGAAAAACAATTATTATATAATCTCCCTGATATGAGGAAATTGAGAGGCAACATGGGGTGTTTGGGGGTGGGAAAATATAAATGAAACAAGATGGGATTGGGAGGGAGACAAACCATAAGAGACTCTTAATCTCACAAAACAAACTGAGGGTTGCTGTACAGAGGGGGGTAGGGAGAAGGTGGTAGGATTATGGACATTAGGGAAGGTATGTGCTATGGTGAGTACTGTGAAGGGTAAACCTGGCAATTCACAGACCTGTACCCCTGGGACCAATAATACTTTATATGTTAATAAAAAAAAAACTAAATGAAAAGGTTAAAAAAAGAAAGAAACAAGCACAACCAGCAAAGTAAAGGTTGAAATAGTATGTGGTAGTGATAATTATCATACCTAATATTAAAACACTTTAAGGTCTCCATAACTGAAACAGTATGGTGATATTTCACTAACAAACTGTAAAACTAATGAGACTAGAACATCCAAAACATCAAGTATGTCTAGAATTTAGTAATGATAAATGGTCATCTAAAGTCAAGGAGAGACAAATTTTTAGTAAACGGTATTGGAACAACTGGATAAGTATATGGAACTAAAATTTTATCCATTCCTCCCACTGTGTATGAGGATACATTACAAATGAATCTGAAATATCTTAATAAAGAAATGAAATTATAAAAGTACTGGAAAACATTGGTGAATTTGTTTTTTAACCCAGGAGAGAAAAACTCTCTCCTCTCTTTTCTATATATCCATCTACCCACCCATGCATCCATGAAAAGGACTTAGATACAAGAAAAAAATCAAAGTATATACTTTTAAATGTGTACTTGAATAGTAACATCTATATATACTGGAAACCTTCCCTTTAGAGTACGTATCTATTTTCTAGCTTTGTCTATTGGAAAGTCCAAAAGGCAATGCCAGCCCACTACTGGAGAATATGTACAGGACCCAGATTATGATCTCTATTATTTTCCACTAAAAAGAACTAGTACTCTTTGGAGAATGGCTGATACCAGATGTGGGGTGAAAAATATACAAGATGACTCAAGAGCACCACGTGTAAAGATTATAGGCACTAACATGATAGGACTCCCACTGTCCTAAATTATAAGAGATTGAGCATTAAAAAGTTTAAACATTGCAAAGATGAAAACAATTGATACAGTAAAGTCTGTAAGAAATAGTATATTTTTTTAAGATTTTTATTTATTTATCTGACAGAGAGAAACCACAAGCAGGCAGAGAGGCAGTCAGAGAGAGTAGAGGAAGCAGGCTCCCCGCTGAGGAGAGAGCCCGATGTGGGGCTCGATCCCAGGACCCTGAGATTATGACCTGAGCCAAAGGCAGAGGCTTAACCCCCTGAGCCACCCAGGCACCCTAAGAAATAATATTTTTAAAACTTACTGATACTATAAAATTTGCCAGAAAACAACTTATGACTTTGAGAATTGATCTTTTTAAGGAAAAAAAAAACAAAAAGGGCATCCTTTTTTATTATTGGAAAAGTTAGCCAAAAAGAGTCTGTTCCTTAGAGATAGTTCCAGCTAATCAACATAGATAAAGTGGTTAAATTAGAAAATCACCATTTTGCAAATGTTAATTAAATAATGAATACAGATAATAATCAATGGATTCTAAAATTACTGAGTAAAAAGTTGATGGGAATTTTTAATGGAGGAATCAGGCTGTTAATGCTTAAATGTAAGCATTAGTAAAAGTGAAATGAACAGATATTTTTGTTCTTCCTAATGTGATGCACCAGGAAGTACAGAACACAACTTATGAGGATGTCTTGTCAAATAATTGAATCTGAATCTAATTACCTCTCTATATATTATTATAATTTTACAAGAAATAAAGGGATAGAGAGATATGGTAAATGACACCACAGGGAAACCCTCAGACAAAGCGTGTTGAATTCAATTTCTCCAACTCAACTGTGGCATGGAGAACACAAGGATGAGAGACACTGTTAGAGCATAAAGATCATTTAAGAGAAGGGTTAAGCCTAAATGGCTTAGTCAGTACAGCACGTAATTCTTAATCTTGGGGTTGTAAGTTTGAGCCCCACACTGGGTGAAGACATTACTTAAAAATAAAATCTTTAAGAAAAAAATGCGTAAGAGACATAAAAATCAAAAGCAATGTGGTATCCTGCTTGGGCTGATACTCTAACTATAAAAAAGACATCTCTAAAACAATTAGGAAAATTTCAAAATAAATTGGATATTAAATAGAATTAGGGTATGACTGTTAATTTTGTTAGCTATAATAATGGTGATTATATTACAAAAATAAATGTCTTTATTCATTAGAGATGCATGCTCATGTATTTCTGGGTGAAAAAAATAACATAATACTTGGGATTTGCCTTAATATATTCCTGGAAACAAAGTAATACATGTAAGGTTTTCAGAGTTGCCAATATTCATTTTTATCACCACAAAAATATAATGAGATCTCTCTATGCCAAAATATCCAACCTCCCAGGCACGCTACCATATCTTATTGGTGTCACTGGCCATTCTTCCTAAGTTTTCAGATACTGGTGCTTATAAAATGTCCGCGATTTCAAAACACTGCATTTGTCTGTTGGGAAAGAAGCAAAGACAAAACTGGTGATCACCTGACCCTCAGGAGTTCAGGATTTTTCAGTGGAGCTATAATACATACTTTAAAGAACATAGAGGCAGTGTATTTTAACAGAAGGTACCCACGCGCAGTAATACTGGAGAGTCATTTTTCCATTTTGGGAGGGTCATTACCCAACGGCAGTTCATGGCTCCTGCAGCTGTCTCAAGATTATGGTTAAAAACAATAGCGCTAGATGTGCACTTAAAATGTCAACCTACAAGGGACCTTGGGAAGGAAAAGACAGCAGAGCTCAATTTGCTACTTAAAGCACAAACCACTGTTAGAAACCACAGTGAGGAGGTCAGCAGCGGATGTTTATGATTGCCATCTCTAAAATATGTGGGCTGCAGCTGGAGGAGCCATTACAAATGATAGAACGACTCTTCATGAGTTGCTGCTGGCTTTGTTCTCAGCGAACCCCCGTTAGGCCTATCTGCAAATTCTGCCCACTAAGGATATATAGAGTTGCCTCAGGTTCAAGCAGAGCAGTGGAAAATAACAGCATCCCCCAAACAGGAAATGTACCAGGGACTCAGATGCTTGCTAGGTGTTCCTACTGAAAGTCTTTCTACATACGGGTTGCACTGAGGATTGAGTTATACTTCTATTTATTTAACCATCTGTTCACTTAAACAGATTTATTACACAAGTAAACTCTAAGCAAAAGCAGGAAAAGCTCGGCTCCAGTAGAGCTTCTAGGCAAATGATGGAACTCGCTTTTACCAAATAATCACATTGATGAGCATGACAAACACAAAATCACAGACTGTGATAAGGAAAAAAAAATAAGTTTCTTTATGAGTATATAGCAATGAGATTCTTTTCTAGGCTAAGGATTCAAGAAAGGTTTTCCTAGGGAATGACACTTATCTGAGACTTGATGGAAGAAAAGGTGTGCCCTGGGCAAAGTTGGCATGGCAGGAACTTTTCCAGGCAGAGGGACTGAAAAAGTCAACACGCAGCTCCAGGAGGCCAGATGGGCGGTCACACAAGAAGGAAGAGGAGAATGAGGCTAGATGAGAATGAGGCTTATAAGCCTAACTTAAAAACTCTGTAGCCACGTTAAGGAGTTTGGATTTTTATAAGAGCAATTGGAAACGCCGAAAAATATTAGGCAAAGAGTAACGAGATCATCTCTCTATTTTAAGAAGATCACACTAACTTTAGTGTGGAGAATGCATTGTAGAGAAATTGGATAGAAAGAAAGATTGCAGGGATGCCTGGGTGGCTCAGTCAGTTAAGCCGTTGCCTTCAGCTCAGGCCATGATCCCAGGGGTCTGGCATCGAGTCCCACATCCGGCTCCTTGCTTGGCGGGAGCCTGCTTCTCCCTCTGCCTCTGCCTGCCACTCTGCCTGCGTGTGATCTCTCTCTCTCTCTCTCTCTGACAAATAAATAAATAAATAAAATCTTAAAAAAAAAAAAAAAAAGATTGCAAATGGGTATTGCAAATGTCCAAGCAAGAAATTACAGTAAATAAAATGGAGTTGGTGGCAATAGAGATGGAGAGAGAGCCCAAGAGACATGTCGAGAAGGTCTGATAGGTCTTTGAAAGGGATTAAAGAGGAAAAGGGAGCATGGGGCAGGGGGCAAGCAATGTATAGCAGAGGGATTTGTCCAAGCAACCTCCACCTTATTTGTGCATCTTATTTGTATCTTATTTGTGCAACTGGATGGGTGAAGGCCACAATTGTGGAGATGGGAAACATTCAAAGAAAACTAGGCTTGGAGATGGTTGGTCTGAGATATGTTGAATGCAGGATACTTTATTGGAGATGCCAAATGGACAAATCAGTGCAAAAACATGTAGCTCAAAGAAAGGTCTAGAGATATGAGAGTCATTAGCCAGATGGTAAATGAAGCCAGAGGCAAAAATGAGGTCTCCTAAAGTACCCTCAATGAGCTGAATCAAGCCAACAGGGAAGGTTGATTGTTTGGTTTTTACCAGCCAAATGCTTTAAATTTTTCTGAACTTAAGAATATTTAAGGGGAAAAAAAAGAATATTTAGATATTACATGTATTTTCCATTTTAACAATTTTCTGTCTTTCCTACCAGGCCTCTTAATATATTTGCAATACCTGCAGGCTTTAAAAGCATTTTAGTTGTAGCAATATGGCTGGAGAAAGAAGCGCATGTAGGATAGTCTTGAGCAATTTCATTAGAAATAGGATAGTCTTGAGCAATTTCATTACATATTGAACATTTGGGTAGAGACCCATGAAGCCTGCAAAAGAGACTGGGAAATAGCTGAAGTGCTAAGGGTTAGGACGGAAATCTTTTTAAAAAGGCATTATGTCTTTATGGAAAAATTTATAAAATTATGAAATAACATTATTTGCTAAAGATGTATTTTGCATTATCTGAACCATGATCATTATACCCTATAGTATATTCATTTCAAATTTCCCATTTTTTTCTGATGTGTAAAGGATATAAAGTTTATCATCTAATGGGGAAGCACACATTTAAATGATGTATAAATTTATTTAAACTTACACTGCATCTTACTGTCATTTTTTTCTAGTTATAATAGCTTTTAAATATAATAGAAATTGTTTCATTGGGCTATCATATGTAATTTTTCATTCCTACATGGTCCAATTCTGAAAACCTGGGAAGTCATTATATAATTTCAAGCATCACCATCTATGAAAAGAGAATAAGGAATGAAAAATATTGAAAATGTGTGGAAGCACCTAACTGAAAAAAAAGGTATTTCACTATAACTGCAGAAAGAAATACTAACATGACAAAGAATCATCATTCATTTGCAACCTTTATAATAAAAATTTATAGTGACATTTGTCTTTTCACAATAAATTTATTTTCTCCAGCTTTAGGCAAAGACATTATGCTGTATTTAATGCACTGAATTAATGAATATTCAAATAAGTTATATGCTAATAATAATTTTCTTACAATCTTATGCAATTGTCATCTTTTTTTTTAATACTGTAATTGGTTGAACTTTAAATTAAAAGAAAATTAAATCTGTTCTTAAGACCGATCATTGAGAAGCACTGTAACAAAGCAGCTAGGAGTATGCACAGTTAAGGTCCAGATTCCCTGGGTTCAGATGTCAAACACTGCTGCTTTCCAACTCTTTCACTCTTAATATTTTATGTCTCAGTTTCTCCATATGGAAAAGGGGTTAATAACACTAACTAGCTCATGGGGTTGTCATGAAGATCGAATTAATTGCTACAAGTGCTTAGAATAATGCCTAGCATTTAACAAACAGTGTTTGTTATTACTTCTGTTATTATTACATAAAATTGAAGCTCCTGCTTCCCATTAAAAAATTATCATCAAAGGATACCAAAATATATTTGGGATATGCTACAGACTGAATGTTTATGTCCCCTCGAACTTCCTATGTTGAAAACCTAAACTCCAAAGAGATGATACTTTGACTTGGGGCCTCGGGAGATGATTAGGTCACCAGAGTGGAGCCCTCATAAGTAGCATTGATGCTTTGAGTAAAGGGGAGGAAGAGAACGCCCTCTCCCCGTGCACCAAGGGAGAATACAGCAAAAATGTATCAGAAAGCTGGTCTTCACCAGACAATGAATCTCCCTGAGCCCTGATCTTGGACTTCCTGGCCTCCAGATCTGTGAAAAACAAATGTCTGTTGTTTATAAGCTACCTGAAGCCTGTGATATTTTGTTCTAACAGCCCAAAAAGATCAAGACAGGAGAATAATACAACCCATTCCAAATATATACACTATAGAAACACACAATCAAATGAATTTTTTGAAAGACACTACAGAATTTAATCATATTTTTCACTCACTCAACCAAATATTAGTGAGTATCTACTATGTGTTAGGTGATATATTATTCCTGGGGATACATGTCAGTCTCTACCTGCCCTAACACAGTTTATATTCTAATAAAGAGACAGGCATTAAATAAACACTGTCTCTGTCATTCACACACACATGCAGAGGAGCGTCTTTTCCTCTCACATTCACATGCAAACAATAATTTTACATTTTGAAAAAGGATCATAAAACGCAAGTATAGGATATCATATGGCAGGAAGACTTGATTAGAGCTAAGAATTAACATACAGTGAAAATGTCATTTCAATCCTCCAGTAAGGTACAAGAAATACAGCCAGTATGCATAGTTGATATGGTGTGTGTGTGTGTGTCTACCCACACATGCACCTGTGCACATGCACACAGCATCCCAGGCTTCTGGTTTTGGTAAAAGCCCTTTCTTAGATGTTAGTAATATTTGAGTCAACATAGAGACTGACTTGTACTGTTAGGAACTAGTTTAAACTCCAGATGCATTTCTGTGAAATATGCTTTGGAACAATCCATCCAGAAAGTTCTGAGTTAAGGAGAGAAGAAACTGCGTGACAGAGCATATAGAAATAGCATCTGTCACCACTGGGCATTCTCACCTGTGTGGTACCAGTTACCACATCTGAGGAGAACTGACCAAAATTTGTTTCCTTTTAACTTGAGTGTATCACAAAACTTTGATTTTTGAGTTTGTTTGACTTGTCCTAATTCCTCGACAAGGTCTACTTTCACTTTCATACCTTCCAGGAATATTCTTATCATGTTTCTTAATAATTTTTAATATCCTGAAAACAGTCCAGCTGTTCACTGATATGATCTTGTCCAATGAGCTTTACATCTAATTTTATGCACATGATCACAATCTAAACTTTGTTATTACCAATAAACATAACCTCTGTATCTCAGTTTCCAGCATTATTTCCTTCTTTTCCTAACTTTCTTTTTAACCCAATCCAGTAATTATTAAAGTAGGGTTTGCCTGCTTCCTAGAAAATCATTTTAACCATTGCTTTCTCCTTTACCTCCAACATCTCGTTCTCATCGTCCTCATTCTCACTGATGATATTGATTCCAAATTCATGGAGGAAAAAATAAATGAATCCTAAGACCTTGCTCCATGACCACGGCTCAGCTATCAGCATCTATAGTCATAAACCCTGACTACTCCCTGGAGATTAAGGAGGAACTGGCCATGCTTCACTCTCTCTGTCAGCTTTCTTACCTCGTGCATTCAGTCTTGCCTCTTCTCTCCTGCTCAAGAACACCACTCTACAACTGTCCTTTGTCCCTTCTACATTTTGTTCCTGTCTACTGGATCCTTCCCAGTAGATAACATACTACTGGAGGATCTACTGGATCAACATATAAATATGTTGAAATGTTTCTCATTTAAAAAATATTTTGGCCCCCATTCCCCTTATTGCCCTGTTTCTCTTCTGTTTGTTGTAGTCAACTTCCCCAGAGTTCTGGTACTCTCCTAAAGCCTTCTGCTCTCATTCTTTTTGAATTTGTCTGCATAACCATTGCTCTACAACTCCACTGAAGCCTCCCTTCAGTGGCCATAAATAATATCCATGTTGTTAAGTTTAGTGTTAAATTTTTAATCTTTTTATTTACATTTTTTTCTAGCTTCATCAAGATATAACTGACATACCATACTGTGTAAGTCTATATTGTACATCTACAGTATACAATTATGTCCTGACCTATAGATTTGTATGTCCAGGGCGCTTGGGTGGCTCAGTGGGTTAAGCCGCTGCCTTCAGCTCAGGTCATGATCTCAGGGTCCTGGGATCGAGTCCCACATCGGGCTCTCTGCTCAGCAGGGAGCCTGCTTCCTCCTCTCTCTCTGCCTGCCTCTCTGCCTACTTGTGATCGCTCTCTCTGTCAAATAAATAAATAAAATCTTTAAAAAAAAAAAAAAGATTTGTATGCCCAGTTACCAACCAAAGATCTATACTCTGACATTGAATGGACATCACAAACTTAACGTGTCCCAAACGTAATTCCTGGTATCCTTCTCACAAACTTCCTTATCTCAGTAATGAAAACTTTGTTTTTTCAGTAGCTCACCATGTCAAAAAAAAAAAAAAAAAGTGTCTTTGCTTGCTTTCTCATATCTGATATTCATCAGTGAACATTGTCAGCACAAACTTCAAAATCTATTCAGAATTTTACTCCTCACTACCACCATGGCTACAATTTTGGT
This sequence comes from Mustela lutreola, assembly GCF_030435805.1. Classification (NCBI taxonomy): domain Eukaryota; kingdom Metazoa; phylum Chordata; class Mammalia; order Carnivora; family Mustelidae; genus Mustela; species Mustela lutreola. The sequence goes on from NC_081292.1 coordinate 159,962,010, forward strand.
CCAAGCCCTAATCATATCTCATCTGTATTACAATAGTCTTCTACCCTGTCTCCTTCACTTAGACTTTGTCTCCCCTTAAGGCTTCCCTTTGTCTCTTTATACTCTATTCACATTTTTATAGTGTCATTTTTTTATACCACTCATATCTCATGACTTCTCTGCTCAAAATCTCTGTTGGCTTCTGGGGCAAACATGAAGATGCACCACCAGATGCCCTTTCAATGAGGAAACTGCTACCCAAATGTAGAGTGCAGTCAGCTGATGGCTGCTGTTATCCCATCGGAATCTGCTCAGGTGCTAAAATCACCTCACCTGTATCTAGTGACTAAGCAAGGCAGGTGTGGAAAGGCCCCATCATTTTGACCTGGTGTGGGACAACTCTGAAGAGCCACATCTGCTTCAGACCACTGAGTTGTTCAAGGTTTTGTTGACCCATATCACAATTTGACTTCTCCAATTAAAATTACAGTATCCCAGTCAATAGCTCTCTCTAGACCCTCTCAGCTTAATTCTTCTTCATAGTATTTATTGCTATCTGGCACACTTTAAAATCTACAGACTTAACTTTTATCCCCACCCCAAATGGAATATATTCTCCGTGAGGGCAGGATCTTTTTGTTCACTGCAGTATCCCTGGTGTCTAGAAAATTGCCAAGACCTGGTAGTCACACACAAAAAAATTTGTTAAATGGTCTAATTAGATAATTGACTCATTTATATACCATCACTGTTCAATATATGCAATGACAATGGTGTCATTAAAGATAGAGAATTATATAAATTGTGTAAAGATAAGCATTACCAATGATAGAAGTATTTGGAAACAGGCTTGGGTGTAGATAAGGTTCATTACATGTATTAGAAACTCAAGAAGTGCCTGTTATTAGTGATGATAATAGTGACAGGCATTATAGTGATGTCTGCTGAATGCCCAAAGGACCAATGAACAGTGCTCTGCACATTGTAACAGCTTAATAAAAAATTAGGAGATTAGTCACCAAGACATTTTATACCTTGTCAATATGTAAATACGCACAGAAATAACCCAGAAAGTAAAATGAGAAATCACTTTGCTACTAGTTAGCTGGCATCTTCTAGAGTCAGGGTCTTAAATGGTATTCTCAGAAACAAAACAGGAAAGGAATGACATTTTGGTCAAGATTCTTTTGGCACAAGGCCAGGTGCCCATTTGGACCTATCCCATGAAATCTCTTAAATATTGCCATGATCTCTTAGAGGTCAAGCCTTTATTAATTCAAGAGAAGACAAAACTAAAAAGTCTTGGGAAAAAAAAAAAAAGGTTGGAGAGAGAAAATAGGATACAAATAAAACTCGCGTTAGATGCTGCCAGCTATGTCAGTTTTTCTTATTTTGAGGTGGTCATCAGCAAGGACCTGTTACAAAATGGTAACTATTTCGCCACAGAGAACTTGCTATGTAACTATCAACTCCAGAACTTAGTGATTTAAAACAATCACGTCTTTGTTCCAGATTCCATGGGTAGACATTTTGGACTGGGCTCAGCAGGCCAAGTTTATCTATGCTGAGCCCATTCTAGAGTTTGGGCCTGCAGCTGAGACAGCTGGGGTGGTGAGGATAGCTGAGAACGTTCTCCTCATGGCGTCTTTCACTCTTTGCCACATGTCTACGGTGTTGCAAGAAAGCAAGAGTGGAAGTTGCAGTTGTCCTTACGGCCCAGGCCTGGAGCTCTTCCACATAATTTCTGCCATATTCTACTGGGCAAAATGAGCCAAGAAACCATCCTGGTTTTAAGGAGTGGTGAGATGGGCTCCACCTCACAAGTTGAGGAATCACAAAGAATTTGTACCTATTTTCAATTTCCCACTGACATATAATGAAACTGAGCCCCTCAGAACCACAATTAAAGAATATGGGTAAAGTCTTCAAGTATTTTGTTTATAGGTCTCCAGCTGCTAAAGCATTTGGCATTTGATATATATATCAATAAAAATGTAAAAAATAAAAGTATAATTCATGTACCATAAAATTCACCATTTTAAGGTGTGCAATTCAGTGATTATTAGTATATTCACAAAGTTGTGCAATCATTCACTGCTATCTAATTTTTATCACCCCAAAGAGAAACCCCATACCCATTAACAGTCACTCCACATTCTCTCCTTCCCACAGCCCTTGGCAACCACTAATCTATTTTCCATCTCTATGGATATGCCTTTTCTAGATATTTTACATAAATTAAATCATGCAACATGTGGACTTTTGTGTCTGGCTTTCCCCAATGCTTTCAAAGTTCACCCATATTGTAGGATGTATCAGTGTTTTATTCCTTTCTATGGCTGAATATAATATTCTACTGTATGAATATACCACATTTTATTTATCCATTCATCAATTGGTGGACATTTGGGTTGTTTCTACTTTGAGGCTCTTATGAATATGCTGTTATAGGATATCTATGTATAAATTTTTTTTTAAGATTTTATGTATTTATTTGACAGAGATCACAAGCAGGCAGAGAGGCAGGCAGAGAGAGAGGACGAAGCAGGCTCCCTGCTGAGCTGAGAGCCCGATTTGGGGCTCAATCCCAGGACCTTGAGATCATGACCTGAGCCAAAGGCAGAGGCTTTAACCCACTGAGCCACCCAGGTGCCCCTCTATGTATAAAATTTTACGAATTAAAAAATATGTAATTTTCTTGGGTGTATCTCAGAAGTGGGATAGTTGGATGTTGATGTAATGCTATATGCAGTATTTTCATTGTATGGCTGCTTGATTGAGGCACACCAATGTGTTTTATGCATTCTTAAAGATACAGAGGTAAAAATAAAAGTCAACTTTGATATCCGTTTCCAGTAGGGTAGACCAAATGGAAAGGCTTGGGGTTCTTTCTCCACCAAGTTCAAATTCATTACTATTGTTCAAGATAATCAAGGTAGGAACAATTATCTGGAGGCAGTAGCCAAAGAAAATGATCCCTAGCCCACCACCCCTGTTTACATATCTTACAATAACCGAGGTATTTTCCTTTCTGTCTTTAGTGTTATTAATATGCCTCGAGTTGAGGTCATTGATAAGCCCTATTGTTTGGAGGCACACCCTTTGCTACACATTGACCTCACACCCACGTCAAATCAAGGTGTTTTATACACCTCACTGCAGAAGTATCCACAGAGCAATAGCCACAGCACAGGTATCACCTAGGAGTTTCTTAGAAATGCAGGGTACGTGGCCCATTCTAGATCTACTTAATTAAGAACGTGCGTTTGAACGAGACTCCGTACGCACATTAAGGTTTGCAAGGCGGTGCTATCGAACCATCTTAATCCACTGAGCTCCTAGAACTTAAAGCTGGAGGCTCAGTCTTCTAACCAAAGTCTTCCTGTGAGAATGCAGACATTAAGTTTTATTACACAGAACAAGGAGAATGATTCCCCATGTCAACTACGCTTCAGGCAGGACAGGACTCCAAGTGCTTTCCAAGCATTTTCTCATTCTATTCTTATGCAAATCGATCACTTTTGTCCTGTTTTACAGATAGCACGCTCAGGGCTCAAAGAGCTCAAGCTCCTTACCCATGGCCACAGCTTTTAAACCAACCACGAGGGGCACCTGGGTGGCTCATCGAGCCCCGCATCGGGCTCTCTGCTCAGTGGGGAGTCTGCTTCCCACTCTCTCTGTCTCTGCCTGCCTCTCTTCCTACTTGTGATCTCTGTCAAATAAAAAAATAATAATAATTTAAACCAACCACGAGTCAAATTCCAATTTTTCTGATTCTACAGCTCAAGCTCCTTACCGCTGTTCTCTTGCACTCAGCAATGTCTGCAAATAATAGCCCCACAATCTAACTCATTAAAAAAAAAAAAATCTATTCTTTATCAACTTCCTTAACAATTTACATATGTTCTTCTCTATCCATGAGAGCAAAAGCTCCAGGACATGAAGGCAGTAATTTGGACCTTGTCTTTGCTCTGTCTCCAGTATCTGGAATAGTACCTACTAGATGTTAAACCTCACTAAGTTTGTTAAAGGACCAAACTAATTTGGAAATGGCTTATGGAAATGAGGAAAATGTCATCTTTAGTCACTTCTCTTTCAATTTCTCAGCCTTGGACTTGACTTGTAATAGGAATGCTAATGGCTGGTTCGTTGTGGCACTGAAGCATATATCTTCAATGAAAACAGAAGTAATATGGTGTTCTACACCAGCACTAACTCCTCACGATGTCATCTTATCACAGGGCATTTTGACACAGTACAACCTTGAAGGAGCTGTATTTGCAGCTAAAAATGCATCTTGTCAGTCGTTGTTTTATTAGGAAACATCAGGGTGGAGATGTCAGTCGGGGCCGGGCACCCTGGTGCATTTTGCAAAAACTGAAAATGCTCAGCGTCACAGTGGTGAGATATGCATTGGGAGAAATTTCGATGTGTTCCCCAGGGACTAATAGTGCAAGAAATTCCTGAAACCAAACATTCTACTTCATCCATCTTGCACATGATTATCTTACAGTGGGACTACTTGTTATTCACCTCCATTCCATTAGGCAAACCAATTACATGCCAAGCTAGCTTTATAAATAGAACCCTGAGTAGGTGGGCCATAGCCGAAGGAAAACAAGAGAATAAATTCATTTATATAATCTCATCTTTTAGAGTAGAAACTGTCTTTTCCATTTATATGAACAGAAACTGTCAGAATTCGTCAGAGAGAGGTAGGAAAGTGTACAATTATTTAAAAATGCTGAGGAAAACACAGAAGACCTCCAGCATTTCTTTTTAGGATATAAATCCCTATCAGACATGCCGAAAATTGCATTGTGGTTATTGAGGCAATATCCACCCTGATTTATTGACAAAGCTATTCTGCATCTCATGCTAATACCCATCTTGATCCATACACAAGTCTTATTGGCATTAATGAGAATATCTTATTTGACTGTGGATGGCAAACGGCTAAACTAGGTAATGAGATGAAGGTGCATGTAATCTTATTTGACACCTGACAAGAAGGGCGCACACCTGCGCAGCCAAAGGGTAGCTGTTCTAATTAATCCTTTCATGAAATTTTACAAACTTGCCTCCAAAACTTCAAAAGCAAGATATTCTTATTGAACGAGAGACACTAACCCCCAGAACCAGCTACATAATTTGTAGGACCTAGTGCACAATGAAAATGCAAGGTTTCCTGTTCCAAATCATGGGGGGAGGAGGGGGAGAGGGGAAGAAATGCCATTAAAGGCATTAAAATATAAAGCTTTTCTCCTTTCTTCTGCAGTCTCTCTTCTAATTTGTCATGATGATGCTATATTTACTACTTAATTTCATTCTAAGAATGTTAAGATTTTAAATTACTAGCATGAATTTTGCCATTTATCTTTATATGATGAAATGCCAGTTTTAAATGCAATTAACAGAGCATTTAACTTCTATTATGAACCACTGAGATTAAGACTAATTCTGTGGCTTATCCCTTGAGAGTGCACAGAACGGACCAGGAGAGATGACCTCAAGCTAGATTTTCAGAAAGAGAGTGGCCCCCAAGGTCAGCTTGTATATTCATGGGACAAGTGCAGACCCACACAGCTGCCAGGAACTTGGCTCACATCCCAGAGCTAACAGGTGCTGATACCTGACCACAGCAGAGTTCCGAATCCAGCCAGCCAAGGAAGCTGAGCCAGGCATATCTTCTCCCCAAGGGCTACCACTCCAACCCACTGCATCCAAGGCCCTTGCAGGCTCAGCGTGGAGTGTCTGCATCCCAGGCAGGGGTAGGTGACAGGCTCCTAGGGAGCTGCCAGGCCAGGGTTGGGATGGATGCCACCAGATTGCCTCTCCCCAGATGTAGGAGATGGCCCCAAATCTTGCCATTCCTACACCCAGGCCCTCTCTGGAAGGCAGGGTGGCAGTAGTGACTGGTGGGGATGAAGGAAAGGCCAGGTAGGGTCCAGGATTTCAGGAGGTACAGAAAGGGGCAACCTAGAACCCATCCCTGGGGCCTTCTGCATTGCACTGGTCCCATGCTCATGAGCTAGTGTTGTTTGCTAATACATCACTTACCATAGAGGCAGCGAGGGCTGGGACTTCTGGTTGCCCTCCAATATCCATTCTCCCCTTCTTCTGTAGTAATGGAACCCTCAATTTTTAGCTGGGCACAAGGATACCTGAGAAGAGCAGGCATTTTCCGGTCTGCCTTGCAGTTAACTATGTGGTATGACTAAGTCGTGGCTAATGATGTATAAACGGAACCAACATCTGTGCCCATCCTTTGCCTGTCTTTCCTTCTGCTATGTAGAACACGGATAGCATATCTGGAGCTCCAGATGTCATCATGAAACCTCAAGAACAAAGACCGTATCAGGGATGAGTGAGCAGGGAGCTCAAAGGAATTGAGTTCCTCTGGATTTCCTGGCACAGAGCCACCTCACCAGCTGTGGACTGCTTTCGACTGATCTTACAGGACAGAGATACATGCCTCTAACTTGTTCAAAGCCTTCCTTTTCCGAGTTTCCTTCTCATAGCCAGACTGTAATCCTAAACACAGCATATAAAATGTGATTGGAGTTTTAAGCCATGTCACTTAGACCACTGTTCCTTGTTGGGACAATAACTTATTTAACCATCAGTGTCCTTTTCTGTCTCTGCCTTACCAATGTTTGCCCTTTAAACTATTGGAGAAGGATATTCCTCAATATTTACATTTTGCTATAGCTTTATTTTACTTTTGTAACTAAAAATGATTTTAAATTATCTTATTAATTTAAGATCCCTGGTAAGAGGTAACAACATCTTAAGAGTGACCCCTTAAGAGTGACCACATACATCAGTTTGACCCAATCTCTACCATAACAAAGAGACTGAACTCTCAGCTATAAACACTTCATTTTTATATCCTAGTAAAAATTGTTCAGAAAAGTTTTCCAAATAAATCCTAAATAATGAGAGCCTTACTTGAATCCTGAATTACTATCTCCATTGGACAATAATTTTTGTTAATTTTCTCATTCAGGTTATTTTTTTAGTTGAGTTTTTAAGAAATGAATTAAAGAGTTTCCACTCTGTGGATATTAGAAGGAAACAGTACTACCAAGTTGACATGATTTCAAACACCCAAGTGATTAAAGTTTATGTCCTGACTTAAGTGAAACCAACAAAGATTTCCTACAATATTTGCATTATGCCCAACCTGTTAAGAATGATTGTAAATGTTGTACATGCCCACAGACACACAAATTGTTAGCAAGGGAAAGAGATCAAAAGCAACGGAAGAGAGACATGGCCACTAGCTAGAATTATTTTTCCCTGAGTATTGAGGATTTAGGAGAATCTTTAATAATAATCCACAGAGTTTTTAATTAACTCATGCACCAACCTTAATATTCAGTGTCTATTTCTTAGATCTTACTACAACAAAGCTAACTTTAGATTTATGACCCGGAAGTCATACATTTCTGTATTTATTTTTTCCATCTTTGTCTATTGTGCTTCTGATCGATCACCAGGCAGAGGAAGATAAAATGGGATATTTATGTGGAGCACACTAAAGGACCCTGCTGTGAGCTATTAGCTTAGCAGATGACGTGTGCTCCCAGTTGGAAGCTGAAGCGATGGGAAAGAGCTGTTGCAACCCTTTATAAGAAGCATAAAAAGCACCTGTTTGCCTGCTTCATTAAACTTCCCCTAATGAACGCCTCCGCCTCCGGGGAGCAGAACTGGGGAACTTCTTTCCTTTCCTGCTATAAATAGAGAAAGGTATTTAAAAGCTCTCATTTAAATGTGAGTACTGTTATCTGTAACAGTTTGCGAAATGTAATACCCTGCAGGAATATAAATGAGCTAGTACTTGCATGTGTTCAGGATGATGATAGACACCAGGAAGATGGTTCTGTGTCCCTTACTGAAAATTTTGTTCTCCTAGAGAATCAAAGTCACAGACATTTTAAGCTTTCTGTACCTAACTCCTGGCTCAACCACCACACAGAGGAAAAGTCAGCTCAGCTGCTATGTCTTCTGAGAAACATGAAACATCCCACCTCCCTAACACATAAACATGCGCTTTGAGACACAGTGCATACGTTTTTTGTTAAAACGCTTATCCGTCTGTGATGTTATTATTTACTTTTTGCCTCTCTCAGGCAGGGCAAGGTCTTATTTCACACTGAGTCTCCAGGGCCCTGCATACCCTCCGTTATCAGGTGTGGATCAGCACAGTAAGCTTGAGAACCCTGGGCTTCTTTAGCTTCCCAGGGACTGTTCTTAAGCCTTCTGGCCACCCCAGGTCACTCCCCTTTTCCTCTGTTTAATTCTTCTTCTTCTTTCTTTCTTTTTTTTTTTTTTTTAATTTAAAGATTTATTTATTTATTTGGGGGGTGGTGCAGGCATGCACGTGAGCAAAGGGAGGGGCAGCAGGAGAGGGAGAAACCCAGACTCCCAGATGAGCGGAGAGCCAGATGCAGAGCCCAGACCGGGGCTTTATGGAGGCTTCATCCCGCAACTGAGATCAGGACCTGAGCTGAAATTGAGAGTCAGAGACTTAACCGACTGAGCCACCCAGACGCCCTTCCTCTGTTTATTTCATCAGTGTATATTCTTTTTTTTTTTTTTTTAAGATTTTATTTATTTGACAGAGATCACAAGTAGGCAGAGAGGCAGGGAGAGAGAGAGAGAGCGCGAGAGAGAAGCTGAGCAGAGAGCCCTATGTGGGACTTGATCCCAGGACCCTAAGATCATGACCTGAGCCAAAAGCATAGGCTTTAATCCACTGAGCCACCCAGGCGCCCCTCATCAGTGTATTCTTAAATGTGGGTATTGCCAAGCATCCTTCATGCTTCCAATCATTTTATTCAACAATTGTTCCTCCTGTAGAGGAGGGTATCCTCATCTTTAGAACCATTTTAAAGCAGGGACTTTCAAACTGCAGTTTACAAAACAGTCAATGTTACGTAGAAAGAAAGTACTTCTGTGGATATTTTTTCATCTCCACCGTTTAAGGTTTCTATTTTATAATTGTATAAGCATGTAAGTCATTATAAACATTGATAAAGTCAGTTGCAAGTTCAGAATTTTATTAGACTTTTATTTTTACTGAGAAGGGGTAAAACGTAAAATAAAAAATTACCTGTTTCCTGCCAGGCAGTGGGGTGAAAGTTACAATCTCCCTTGCCAGATCTGTGCCTCCTGATGCATTCCCCAACTTCGGAAATAGCACCACAGTCCACCAGCCACTCAAGATGGAAGATGTGCCCCACCTCCACAATCACCCACTTACCAAAGAATCTACTCTACAAACAGACCTTGATGCTTTTATCTTATGAACAGATCCCTCCTGCTCATTCAGACAGCCACAGCCTTAGCGTAGGCTCCTCCCTGGTAATGGAGAAAGCACTAAACAGGCTTATCTCTGCCTGTGTTCCGGGGAATGCCCAATCAGCCACTGTTTGAAAAACCCTTTAATGATTTCCCAAAGTTTAAGTCCAAGTCCGTGTCCATTTCATGTCCTGCCCATCCCTGCAGCCATATCTCCCTCTCATGTGCCCAGAGAGAACTACCTATGGTTCCTTGAACACAGCAGGCAACACATCCCTTTAGACATGCACAGTGACCGGTTTCTTACTGAATTGTCCTTTTCCCTATTTTGCCTACTAAGTCCTACTTGTCCTTTGAAAAGCAGCACAATATTCACTGCCAAAGTTGTATGTCAATTATAGATCAATAAAACTGGCCGAAAAAGGTTGTGTAGTCATTACCCAGTCAGATATAGTTAGCTTTCAACCAAATGCACATAACTGAATGCAAAATACGGTCAAATCCTTGATCATACTGTTCCATAAGTATCTGTATTCATGTTATATGTAATGCCTATTATAATTAATTTTATTTTACATACATTGATGATTATGTCTTATATCCCTAATTTTATGACGATATACATCTTTGGCCTAAAAACCTTTATCATGCTATTTAAAAATTTGACTTATATGTCTGTGTGTTGTCCCAAATTGTAAGTTCCTGAGAATAGAACCATCACTTATTTGATAAGATGAAGTTCTATACTATTAGATGCTCTATGTCTGTTAATGGAATAAATAAATAAATGAATGAGTGGCAAACTAGAGTGGGAAGTAGGATCACAGTCAAAAACAGAAGTAACAAATATCTGTTTTGTTCAGTTCAAAAATTGATATAATTTGTGCCCTTGAACTTTATAAATGAGGCAAGGTGCTTGAATTTCTTACTATAACTTCTCCGTTTGGAAGATAATCTCAAGTATTTATCACCCACTTTGCAAGGTGCCCCTATGTATATTAATCAGGCTGCATTAGAAAGCTTGAGCTCCTTCATAAGAAGCACTGTGCATGGAGTCACCTGTGGCATAAACCAAATCTAACATGGAAGCACCCTTCCCGTGGCAGCTTTAGGTGTATTTCCTAAATGTCACTGTACTCCTTTGAAAGAAAATAAGCCTATCTAAAACTATGAAACAGGATTATAACCGAATCTCTTGTACAACAAAAGAACATTTTTGAAGCTGTAATGGAAGTCATAAAGATCCCTTAATAAAATGTACAGTTTAAAAGCAATTTCTATTCAATTATCTCACGGAGTTCATATTTATGAACAAAATAACTTATTTGTGATTTTCATATCTCATGGTCTCTTCTGTCCAACTACTTTTGTCTGTGACCAGGAGATTATTCAGATTGGATGATTCTGTTCCAATAATTCCCCATCCGGATAACATGTCAATAAATGTGTTCTTAAACTACTTTAGAAATTATCAAAATAGAAGAGAAATGGTCTTGAACAGGAGTGTTTCATAAGAGAAATGAGGGGCGCCTGGGTGGCTCGGTGGGTTGAGCCTCTGCCTTTGGCTTGGGTTGTGATCTCAGGGTCCTGGGATGAAGCCCTACATCGGGCTCTCTGCTTCGCGGGGAGCCTGCTTCCTCCTCTCTCTCTCTCTCTGCCTGCCTCTCTGCTTACTTGTGATCTCTGTCTGTCGAATAAATAAATAAATAAATAATCTAAAAAAAATAAAAAATAAGAGAAATGAAAAGCAGCAAGGTAGCAATACTAGGAAAATGGGAGGTACCTCTGTGCCAGTGCTTCAGCATTTACATTTATTTCTCCAACACTGACATGAAACGCATGCCTGAAACCACTAGTGAGTTCTTTCAACAAAAAAAAAAAAAAAGAAAGAAAGAAAAAAGAAAAGAAATGTAGCATCCTTGAAGACAGACCAAGCTCAGATTCCTTAAGATTATGTTCTTGAATGCATCTTTATTTTTTTTTAAGATTTTATTTATTTATTTGACAGAGACAGAGATCACAAGTAGGCAGAGAGGCAGGCAGAGGGAGAGGGGGAAGCAGGCTCACAGCTGAGCAGAGAGCCCGATGTGGGCTTCAATCCCAGGACCTTGGGATCATGACCTGAACCAAAGGCAGAGGCTTAACCCACTGAGCCACCCAGGTGCCCCTGAATACATCTTTAGATTCTCAAAGAAGCTGACAATCTATAGTTTTGAGGGCCTGACCTAAACTTGAGAAAATGTCTCTGTTCTTTTTTTTTTTTTTTTAAGATTTTATTTACTTGAGAGAGTGTGAGAGAAAGCATGAGAGGGGAGAAGGTCAGAGGGAGATGCAGAGTCCCCACGGAGCTGGTATCCCAATGTGGGACAGGGTCCCCAGACTCCAGAATCATAACCTGAGCTGAAGGCAGTTGCTAAACCCACTGAGCCACCCAGGTGCCCAATATCTTGGTCTTTAATCACCAGAAAATTCTGGAGAATTATAAACTTCAAATGACTCTCCTGGGGTAGATAAATATATCTGCTAATCCTCTTAACAAATCAGCATTTCCACCAGCCTGAATTGCTTAGTGTCCAACTTTTTTTTTATGACCTCAGGAAAAAAAAAAAAAAAGCAACAATTAGCATTCCTTTAGGTGACTTACTGCCTGAAATAAAAGTCATTACCCCTATCAAGATAACTAAAACATATAATAGCTCAAATGTGCTGTTATATGTCATTTTTAAATGAGTGAATATTTTTTCTTCTAGCAAGACAGGTGGGTGTCCAGCTCTTGTTAACACGATCATGTTTAATCGTTTAATTTAGCATCTGCTGCTTTTGTGGCCAACCCTGTAGGGAAAGAGATTAAAGATGGGACACATCTGTGGATAGTAATAGCTGATAAAGGCAGTCATGCTCTAAAAAGCAAAGATCTTTAGGCCACATTATGTGATGCTGGAACGCTAGCCATCATTTGTGACAGATCCAGAACACTTTAATTACTCTAGATTCATCTAAGAAATAATACTAATCTTGAAGTGCTAAAGCAAACCTACAGCAATCAAAGATAATAGAATCTAACTGTGCCTTGTCATTCCTTTTTCTGAATTCCTTAACTTTAGCTTAGGACAGTGGTTTTCTATTTGTAATACAAGATAGGAGAAAAAACAGGATTTAGAATTTTTGTCATATGAAATGTTTCCCACTGAAGACTATTGCGGTACGTTTTATAGCAAGAATGACAATCAAACCGTTCTATTGTCAGTTCAATCAATTGAGGAAGAAATTTTATGTAAAGAAACCCTACACACACAGATACGGTACACGCAAAAAGCCCAGGAGGGGGCAACAAACTCACAAAACAGCAATAAAACAATGCTTCTGGCCAGCAGGTGGCGCTGCAATCCATCATTGTTAGCCAATTGGAGACTTTAGAACTACTTGAACTATCCGTTTAGTTACCTCTAATTTCCTATCTGAAATTTTCCTATGTTTTGGAGCATTATGTCATGCTGTGCCCAATTGTTTTCAATAAGCAAAGAACTCAAAGGAAATTGTTAGACCCACAGGACTTATTGATTAACTCTGCTAACAATATCAACAGTCAGTATTTCATAAAAAACATGTTATCAACCCTGTGGGTTATTTTAAAAAGCCGTTTAACTTTGGAAAATATCTGTTTTAGAGTTCATAAAAAGAATCCTATTTAAATGTGAAAATGTGTGAAATAGCCACACTTTCTTGTAAAGTTAGACTAAAGGGTCTCTAAGGGTCTTAGGAACCCTGGACCCAACTGGCTCACCCTTTACCTCCTGAGTATATGTCTTAGGAACACTTATAGACATAAGCAATTTGTCATGTATAGAGGACATAACAGAAACTGAAGAAATGTTATTTATTGCAAGGATGAAAATACCCTAACATAAGAGTCTTATATACCCTTATATAAGAAATCACTACCAATTACAGAACTGTATTTCACTGCCAATATAAGCCTCTTTTTTCAATGAGCTCTCACTTCAGATGATACTATTTTGCCATCTCTAGGAATAAGAAAAATAAGGCGCAGAGTGTTATCACCAAATGGCCACACAGGAAACCCCAGCCTCCATTTTCCTACAAAGATCAAAATTTAGACAGCTATCACAAAACAAAAACAGAGGGATGCCTAGGTGGCTCAGTCAGTTAAGCATCCAACTCTTGATTTCAGCTAAGGTCATGATCTCAGGATCCTGAGATGGAGCCCCACCTGGGTCTGTACTTAGGAGGGAGTCTGCTTGAGATTCTCTCTACCTCTGCCCGTTCCTACCCCCACCCAGCTCACTTGCTCTCAAAAAAAAAAAAAAAAAAAAAAAAAGTTTTGCAAGTGCTCTAGAATCCACTCAAGAAACTTGAGCACCATAGTAAAACAAAACAAAACAAACAAACAACCCCCCCCCACACACACACACCGAGAATAGCCACACAAGAACAGAATTAAGACAGCATAATTTTGCCTGTATCATCCCGGCTCCCAGGCTGGCATTGCTTGGGACCATCAGTGAACTTCTCAGCTAGAAAGAGTTCCCCTTGATGGGAAAGAAAGAGCAAGATGAGTAACCAGCTTGCCTAGCCTTTTGGGGCACCACACAAAGGTACTGCTTCAATTTCATATGACCCAGACTGGCAAAGCTGAGGCATACAGAGACAACCAGGAAGAAAGAAAGAAAGGCAGGGGATACCAGCAGTAGCCATGCAGCAAAAGTGATCATGGTTCACCATGACCTGCTCTGTGGGCAAATCCAATGGCCAACTGGGCTCATGGATCCCTTGCAAATTTCATCAGCTTTCACCCCACAGGCATTCACACTCACTAACACCAGCCTCCTGAGTCCCCACTACCTCCCCAGACCCCCTCACTAGAGCCTAGGAACTGAAACTACAGCCAGCGCAGACCACTGTAGCTCTGGCAGAGTAAGACACCAGCCTAGACACCCTGGCTGACTCACACCATCATGCACATGCTTAGGGCCACCCCCTCTAGCTATGCACTTGGATGTGGCTTGCCAGACATCCAAAACTGGCCTACACGATAGTGGACATGTCTGGAAGAGGCTGTACAGCCACAGGAGATCATGAGAACAGCCAGGGCCTACTGCAGCTGCCTATGAGTCCAGTTCAGTCCCTGTCTGGGTTAGCGGCCTATGCCATTGGGCTCACCTGCCCCTAGTTCTGCCAGCAGTGCACATGCGCACACCCAGCCCCAGCCCCAGCCTTCACTGCTCTGCATTCTCAGTGAGATGCAGCAAACCACAGGAGTGCACGTCAATAGGCAGGGCTCCAGCAGCTGCTAGTGAGTCCGTAACTGACTTTGCTACCTGTCCCAGCACCATACAAGTGTCCACAATGGGCCCCACTATACAGGCACCTGCAGCTGGGTGTGTGTACCCCACCAGCTGTAGCCGCCAGTCTCAGGAGAAAAGACGTAAAGAGGGTAGAAAGAATATCTAAAGAAATAATGGCTAAGAGCTTCCTAAACCTAGGGAAAGATTTGGACTTCCAAGAATCCAATAGGTCACCCAAGATTTCAACACAAAAGGATGTTCTCTAAGACCCATTATTATAAGACTGCCTAAAATCAAAGATGAGGAGAGAACATCAAATGCAGCAAGAGAAAAACAATCTCTCTCATACAAGTGAACTCCCATAAGATTACAAGCAGATTTCTCAGCACAGAACTTGGCAGGCCAGGAGACAAAGGGATGATGGAATCAAATTGCTGAAAGAAAGAAACCAGCCCAGCCAAGAATACTTCACCCAGCAAAGCTGTCCTTCACAAATGAAGACAACGTAATGACTTTCCCAAACAAAAGCTGAGGGATTTTATCACCACTACTCCTGCCTTACAGGAAATGCTGAAAGGCGTTCTGCAAGCTGAAGCGAAGGGGCATAAATCAGTAACATGTAAACACATGAGAATATAAAACTCGGTGGTAAAGGTAATAGAGTCAGATTCAGAATACTCTAATACTGTCATGTGATGGTGTCCTGGCCACTGAAATCTACTCAAAAGATTAAAGGATGAAAATACTAAAAATAGCTAAAACTACAGTAATTTTATTCATGAATACCCTACAGAAAAGATGTAAACTCTGATCGCAAAAACATATAAGCAGAGGGTAGAAGGGTAGAGATTCATATGCTATTAAAGTTAAATTGTTAGTGTAAAAGAGACTGTTATGTCTATAATATATACCAATAAAATAAATAGACTGGATTGAGGTTTTAAGAAAAACAAACATAAACCAAAAAACGGTCCCCAACTCTA
The DNA here is from genome assembly GCF_030435805.1 of Mustela lutreola. Classification (NCBI taxonomy): domain Eukaryota; kingdom Metazoa; phylum Chordata; class Mammalia; order Carnivora; family Mustelidae; genus Mustela; species Mustela lutreola. The sequence continues at coordinate 159,977,584 of NC_081292.1, forward strand.
GGCAGCCTACAAGAGACTCCCTTCAGCTTCAAGGACACATATAGGCTCAAAGTGAAGGGAAGGGGAAAGACATTTCAAGCAAGTAGAAACCAAAATATATCAGACAAATAGACTTTCAGACAAGAATAATAAGAGACAAAGTCATTACATAATGATAAATTGGTCAGTTCATCAAGAAGATATATATATCCAGTATCAGAGCACCTAAACATATTAAGCAAATACTAACAGATATGAAAGGAGAAATGAATGATACAATAATAGCAGAGGGCTTCAATATCCCCATTTTTTTTTTATTTTTAAGATTTCATTTATTTATTTGACAGAGATCACAAGTAGGCAGAGAAGCAGGCAGACAGAGGTGGGGAAGAGAGAGCCAAACCGAGAGCTCAATCCCAAGACCCCAGGACCACAACCCAAGCCAAAGGCAGAGGCTTTAACCCACTTAGTCACCCAGGCACCCCATCAATACCCCCACTTTTAAGAATTATTAGATCCCACAGCCAGAACATCAAGAAGGAAATGTTGGAACTGAACCACACTGTAGGTCAAATGGATCTAACAGATGTACACAGAACATTCCATCCAACAGAAGCAGAATATACTTTCTTCCCAAGTGGACACAGAACATTCTCCAGGATCGATCGTATGTGAGGCCACAAAACAGACCTTGGCACATTTAAGACGGAAATCATAGCAAATATCTTTATCAGCCATAATGGGAGGAAACCAGAAATCATAATGGAAGAAATTTGGAAAATTCACAAATATGTAGTAAACAACATACTCCTCAACAACTAACGGATCAAAGAAGAAATCAAAAGATAAATTTTAAAACTATCTTGAATCAAGAGAAAATGGAAGCACAATATGCCAAAATTTATGGGATGCAGCAAAAACCATCTGAAGAGGGGGAGTTCCTAAGGATAAATACCTACATTAAAAAACATAGTTGGGTTCAAGATGGCAGTGGGTGAGAAGATCCTAAACTTATTCCCTCCCATTGATACAATAAATACACAATTAGATATGGAATAATTTCCTTGGGGAAAAAAAAAAAGACCAGAAAATTGGGAAAACAGAGCCCCTACCCAAAAAAGGACAGCATTGAGACAGGTAGGAAAGGCAGAGACACCATCTTCCCAGAAGTTCCCCACCTGAGGTGCAGCGATCCACAATCAGGAGGGATCTCAAAAATTCAGAATTTTTCCCTAAGGAGTAAAGGGGTTTTGCTCTATATCAGGCACCCCAACCCTTAGATCCTGCATGAGAGATGAGCCCTGTAAACGGCAGGCTTTGAAATCTGACAGGAATTACATTCAGGAAAACTATATAACTATAGGGAAAAGAGAACCTGCTCTAAAGGACTCATGTGCAGATTCACTTGACCTGGGACCCAGCAAAAAATAACAAAAACAAACAAACAAAAAACAAAAATAAATAAAACAAAAAAATTTTGAAAAGTGTCTAATCATATGGAAAGGAGACCCAATTAAGTACCTGTCAGAAAGGCAGGAAACCATTAGGACTTGCCCCAGGGATGGAGTTATGGGCAGGTGCCATATTTATGACTTTCTACCTTGCTAAGGTTCATGTCTGCAGTACCAGTTTGGAACCACCTCATCTACCTGCTAGAGCTGGTGGGGGCACCCAGCTGAGAACTCCATGAATCCCACACTACAACTGTTCCTACACCCCATCCTCTTGCCACAGGGCACTCACAGGGGAGATCAGAGCACCAGCACCACCCGCTCCCACTCCCACTCCCCAGCCACTGCCCCCCTTGGGGGAGCAAGCTTCCATGTGATTGCACAGGGTCCTCAACCATGAGAAAGAAGGAAATTCTAACATTTGCAACAACATGGATGGACTTTGGGGGCATTATGCTAAGTGAAACAAAACAGACATAGAAAGACAAATAAGCTAGGATCTCACTTACATATGAAATCTAAAAGAGCCAAACTGCTAGGGGGAAACAAACAAACAAAAGGACAAGAATGGTGGTTACAAGGCACTGGGGAATGGGAGAAATGGAGAGCTGTTGGTCGAAGGATACAAATTTCCAGTTACAGGAAGAACAAGCTCTGGAGCTTAGTTCCAGAATGCAGCATAGTGTTTATAGTTAATATTGTTATATTATGTACAGTTTATATAGCCATAGTTTAAGTTAAAATATTGTATTTTGTATGTTGTTAAAAAAGTAGATCTTAATTGCTCTCACCACAAAAAGAAAATGTTCTGTGGTGAGGTGTTCGCTAGCACTAAAGGAGTAATCATTTTGCAATGCATAAGTGTCGGGGTCGCGCCCCTCAGATGGCTCCGGCTACATAGCCCGAGCAGCATGGACCGCCTAAAAAACATCCGCCCTGGCCACACATGACCTCGTGCTCGTCACATGAACACTGCATGCCACCACTGCCTACAAGCCCCAGATACCTCCTGTTCACGTGAACACCTCTCTGATTGGCTGTTATGCCCTATATAAGGCAAGGGAACTTCCCCGCAGGGGAATGAGAAAGAAGGGGGGGGGAGAAAGATTGACCAGGGAATAAACAAGAGCTTGTGCATCGACCTGTGTGTGTGTTGGTGTTGCGTCATCTCTGCAGGCAGGGAGAGCGGGACACATAAGTGCATCAAAGCCATACATGTGCCCCTTCAACATATACAATGTTGTACATCCATTATACCTCAATAAAGCTTGGGGAGGCACAAAATGAGGCCCACACGTCTTAATATTGTTTTAGAAACCATTAAATGCTTACAGAGCTAAAACTAGAATAATAATTTTATAATTTAAAATAATAATCTTTCCCCAACACTAGGAACTCCTATAAACTTTAATTTTATAGTTTCAGTTAACTAGAACACAAAGAAGTAAAAACTCGTCAGGGGTTATAAAGTAAGTAGGTAGCAGGTCCAATTCAAATCCATGTATTGTGACACTCCATTTTCTCAATATATTTTTTTAATTATTTTTTAAAGATTTTATTTATTTATTTGACAGACAGAGATCACAAGTAGGCAGAGAGGCAGGCAAAGAGAGAGGAGGAAGCAGGCTCCCCACTGAGCAAAGAGCCCGATGTGGGGCTTGATCTCAGGACCCTGGGATCATGATCTGAGCCGAAGGCAGAAGCTTTAACCCACTGAGCCACCCAGGTGTCCCTCTAAATATATTTTTATTTCAATTTCAGAAATAGGACTTTTTCTGTTTGGTCATTCAATCTCGTGCTCAACAACTATTATGTCTTCTGTATACATTTCAGGAACCATGCCAGGCATTAAGTGTAGTTTGATGAGGGAAATAAATGTAGTCCTTCCCATCAAGGAGCATACACTTAGTGCAGACACTAAGATTCTAATCATGATAAGGGCCACAAGGAAAGAACTATGATAAAAAATATATAAATTATAGGGGGTGGGAAAAAAATATATATATATTATAATATATATGTTAACTAGGATATATATGTGTGTATATAATTAGGCGCCACAGGAAAGAACTATGATAAAAAAATAAATACGGAGATAGGTTAGTGAGAGAACCTGTTCAAATTAAGGAGGAATAAAGGAACGAAGCTGGAAAAGATGAAAAGAACCACTCATATATCAAGAGTACAAGGTGTATGTGTTGGGCAGAGATCTGGAAATAGAGGCAGTACATTCCAGAAAGAGCACCCATGTGTGACCTCCCTAAGGCACCATCCTGCTTTCTCATGACTATAATGAGTGTATTCATTTCTGTCAAGAATAGTTTTTTTTTTTTAATGGGGTGTCCTCAGTGCATCAAAGCAAGGGTGTCATGACATTCATATATCTTATTACCAGTGATGGTTACTGTGATCACTTCATTAAGTTGCTGTGTGCTGGGTTACTTTAGTGTAAATTTAATATTTTCTTTCTGTGGTTGGTGAGTATCTTGGGGATTACACACATCCTGTTTTTCTTCTACCTTTGCTCACTGATTTGCCTCCATTGGTGGATCTTTCCTGCAATAGTTATCACTGTAGTAGTTGCCTATGGTTCTTCTCTATTTCCTTTTTCCTTTTACGTGTATGGATTGAAATTCTACTGTGAGATACAGCTGTCTCTTACCTTCCACTTATTTATTCTTTATATATATGGGTAAGGATTCATGAATTTGTTTTTAGGGTTAAAATTCATAAAATTGTCATTCGTTACTGTGCTGGTCAAATTGTTCCAGCTTTAGCCGTTACTCCCTTCAGTTTTGCCCCCTGTGTTGTTTCAACAAAACTCTTTTTTGTTGTTGTTTTTAAATTGCTGAACATTTCTTTGTTTTCTGGCACCACAAAGGGTTCCAGGCTCATACTAATTTTTTCTTATCCTAGCCCTGAAACCAACCAATTCTCCTAAAACCTCTGTTTTTCTTTTATTGGGTAAATAATTCTTAACTCAAGAGTGCATATGAGATTCACCTGTGGGCTTTTGAAACCACTCAAGACCTATTGAATTTGAATTTCTGAAGATGCTGCCCAGATACCTGAATTTTTAAAAAGCTATACAAATAAGCATATACATTTTTAGGCATATACATTTTCATGGTTGAGAGTCAGTGTTCTAAAAAGCAAGGAGAGCGTCTGCTATTTTTATGACGTGATAAAGAATGAAGTTGAAAATGTCCAGATTTACCCATCCACTACAAATAGCCCTCTGGCAAAGACTCCTGTAATAATAAATCCAGCATAACTCCTTTTTTTACATTCTCCCAGTCTCTTATCTAGATCAACTACTAGTCTCTTCTGATCTAGAATCAAAGCCTTGGCAGAGAAAGACGCTAAGAACCTAAGATAAAAGAACAGTTACTAACTTAAAAATAAAGAACTGAGAAGGGGGTGAAAAGTAAGGTAAAACTAAACCCCATAGGAGAGAAAGCTGTTAATTTTGAGAAGGAAACAAAAGAGCTCCCACTGAGTACTGAGTATGAAAGAAAATTTGGAAAGCGTAAGGAGAATTTTGAAGTATTTGGTGGGTCCTGAATTTGATCCTTTGTTATGTTCTTCCATAGATATGAGTAAAGAATAAAATTCATGTTGGGGCACCTGGGTGACACAGTCAGTTGGGTCTCAGATTCTTGGTTTCAGCTCAGGGCATGATCTCGGGGTCCTGATATTGAGCCCTATGTGGGAGCTCCAAGTCCAATGCAGAGCCTCCCTGAGAATCTTTCTCCCCCTCCCTCTGCCCTTCCTGGTCATGTGCTATCTAGAAATAAATAAATAAATCTTCTAAAAAAGAATAAAATTCATGTTTGATTAGGTTATTAACAATTTCTCAAACATAAAAGAAACTCAACGCTTGCACCCTTACTATAGTTTTCTAGTATGTTCACTTTCTCTGTCTCTCAAATGGCTATTTCACATCTCCTTTCACTTCAAATATCCTATATACACCCATCCTCCAAGCGATGCCCTCTCTTCGTATCTCACTGAGAAAATAGAACACAATAAAATGAGCAATCCCTTCTCTGCCCAGCGCCTTACTTGCAATCTACCAAAGTTGTATTCACACTTCTCTTTCTATCCTGTTACTATGAATAAGATGTCTCTATTCCCATTAAAGGCCAACACTCATCCTTCTCCATCCCCCAACCTGCTACAAACCCCCCAGCTCCTAGATGACTAGGTCTCTGTCTTTAGACCCTTTGCCTCCTTAATCCATTTAGCCAAATTAATCATCCAGTAAAATAAATGACTTTTTCATTCTATCAGGATTTGCTGAGGATTTATCATACATCAGGCACTGAAAATCTATTTTCCAAAAAAATAAGCAAACAGCTACATTTAACAGTTCCAGTCTAAATAAAGACACAGTTGCACTACCATGCTATAATATAATACTGGCACATATCTAGCCAGAAGTAGCATAGAGAAATGAGAATATTGCCCTCGACCACTCCATTTCAAGTCATATCATTTTCTTGGACTAAAATAAAACAGGGTCATCATTAGTCTTTCTCTATGGTCACCCCAACCCCACAGTTCTTTCTGCAATCAGTAGCCAGAGTGATTCCTCAAAAAAAATTTAATCATGTAATTGCTGTCACACATGGCCTGTTGACAGAATATAGGCAAGACTCCTTAACTAACCTACCATGGGTCACAGTGGCTTGGCACTTGCCAACCCATGTAGCCTCTTGCTTCCCACCAAAATGAGCCCTTTTAATTTCTCAGACACTCCTTTTCCCTCTCACCTCAGAATCTCTGAATGTAAATTACTATCCTCTTCGCAGAAAATATCTTCTTCATCCATTTGTCCAGCTAACTCCTCATCAGTATGTAAGTTAATTCAAGCTGCAAGTTTCCCCCAATTCCCCTAGATAAAGTACATGGAGCACCCGCATTAGATGGCCCCATAGGATCGTGTACTTTGTCATAACACCTATCATGTTTTATGACTTCCACTCATTACCAACCTGGCTTTTCCACCAAATGAGGTTCTAAGAAGGCATAGATTATCTTGCTTACTGTTGTTATCTTAGTGTATATCCCAGTGTTTGATACATAGTTGTTGCTCAGCAAATGTTTGTTCACTCAGTGAACAATCAGAACAGTTCATTGTTTGCTCATGGTGAAAAGATGGGTAAATATTTCTAGGAGTTTTCTAGGATTTCCAGAATCCTGGCAGGTGTCCAATAGCACGGTGTCAGCAACCAATAGCATAAAGAAACAGGCATTTGCGTGATCCTCATCCTGAGTCCTTTACAGGAAGACTTGATAGCAAAAGGACTAGCAAGTGCAAAGCTCAGAAGCCTGTAGTAGCAGCACAAGTTCAGAAGACTGCCAGGGACTCCCTGCTGTGGGAGCAGAGTGGGCAAGGTCAGAAAAGTGGGGACATCTGGCTGGGAAGAAAATGGACCAGAATAAGATGGTGTCTATGATCTATGAAGCAAGCATACCTTATAGGAAGTTACTGAAGCATTTAAAGCCATTTAATTATGCTAATAAAAAAAAGATAGTAAACCAGCTTGGGCTTCAGTATTCCTTCCCCAATATTCAATCTGTAAATGGACCAAAAGATGGGAAGGATGATGGATCTTAGGGTGATATTTACCATCTAACCATAACACTTAGAAACTCTCAAATCTTCGGGGGGTTGGGGGAAGGGAAAAGACTTCCATCTGTGTGTTTTTCTCTTCCCACATTGTCCTGGCCTGATTACGGACCAGGATTTGGGGACAGGAAGGCAGCATTCTGCTATAGGTAGCAGAATCCTGGCAGGTGTCCAATAGCACGGTGTCAGCAACCAATAGCATAAAGAAACAGGCATTTGCGTGATCCTCATCCTGAGTCCTTTACAAATCTCTGGGCAATAGCAACATGAGTGGTAGGCTCTGGAGGAGAAATCCTAGTAAGTTCTCTGGGAATGAGGGCTGAAGGATGAGAAGGGATGGTCTGAACTAGCCTCTAATTGTAGAAATGCTCATGCATGAACTTCATGCCCAACCTCCCAACTCTCCTGGAGGAGCAGAAGCCAGAGCCCAGGCTTTCAGCCCACCCTCAAAGTTAGCACGTTATTAGCAAGAAGTGGCTGATAGGTATGGCCAGCCACTGCAAAAGTCGGAGCATTAAGAACTGGAACAGAAGTAGCAGAGCTGTGTAACAGAGAAGGGAGATCAAAATCACCATTTGCTTTCAGAGATGGGGAAGATGCAAACAAGATAGAGGAGAAACATGAAGTCTGAAAACAGCCAACTGGTGATGGTGGGCTTGAAAAATATCTTCACTGCAATAAGGAACAAAGAGGATGTGTTTAAAAAAAAAAAAAGGGGATTTAATAGACCTGAAAAATGATTTCATAAGCTGGAAGATTAAGGCCAGGAAGTCTTCAAGAAAGAATGAACAAAAGATAAAGGGGAGGAAATAATGGAGAGCAGATAGATGAGAATTTAATAAAAATGTCAACCTAAGAATTCCAGAGTGAGAACAAGGAACATACAGGAGTATTTGGAGAAATAATGAAAAAGAATTCACCAGAATTAGAGAAAAATAAGATACCTCAAATTAGAAGTAATGCTATGTTATAAATATCCCTTAGAAAACAGTACCTGCGGGTGCCTGGGTGGCTCAGTGGGTTAAGCCTCTGCCTTCGGCTCAGGTCATGATCTCAGGGTCCTGGGATCCAGCCCCACATTGGGCTTTCTGCTTGGTGGGGAGCCTGCTTCCTCCTCTCTCTCTCTCTGCCTGCCTCTCTGCCTGCTTGTGATTTCTGTCTGTCAAATAAATAAATAAATATAATCTTAAAAAGAAAAAGAAAACAGAATCTGAAGCAAAGCTTCCAGGCCAAAGATTTTTTGGAAACTGCGAGAGTATGTGAAAAAAGGGAAGTGAAACACAGAGGGAAGCAAATACTAGGTGGTGTGTTTCCAGGTTCACCACTGCTTTACAAAGTCCATCACAGCTGGGTGCTCAGTTACATGCATCCTATCCCAGAGACCCGGGTCCCAGGGAATAGGATTTATCTGCCACCTCTTCCCATCTTCTGTCCTTCATTAGTCAAAGTTGTCCTCCTAGGCTGTTAGCTTCCCTAAAACTCTGATTTGTTTATGTACCTCTCCCACCTTCCGACTGGCTGCCTCTCCAACAGCTAGAAGACACCCCCACACTTCTGGGCTTCCTCTGAGCAAGACAGTAATGGGAAAACTCAGAGCTTCCCTGCGTCTGGTCAGGCCTATCCTGAGCATTGAAATCACAGCAGTTGGCATCTTCAAGGCTATGTTGAAGCCGTGGCCTTAATCAGGGGGCTGTGAGACAGCCATCAGCCTTAGTGGAGTCCAGACCCTCTAATAAGCAAGTGGCCAAAGACCAGGGACAGGAAAGACTAAGCAAATGTGGAGAGGTCCACTAATTCGATTAACTGCAAATGCAAAACTGAATAAAAGACATCCTCTCCATGACCCACCCCAGACCCTTGTCAAATAAAACGTACACTTTTTCAAAACAACCAAAGGAATTGAAAGCTTATGTCCACATAAAAACCTTGATGTGGAATATACAGCAACTTTATGTGTAATAATCGCCCGACGTTGGGATCAAGCAAAATGGATAAACTGGTCCATCCAGACAATGTAATATTATTTAGTACTTAAAAGAGAAGATCTACCAAGCCATGAAAAGATATGCAGGGAACTTAAATGCATATTACTAAGTGAAAGAAGCCACTCTGAAAAGACAAAGCTATGAAGACAGTAAAAGTTTCAGTGGTTGCCAGAAACTAGGAGAGGAGGAATGATGAACAGCGAAAGGACAAAGGATTTTTAGGGCAGCAAGACTACTCTGTAGGATACCATAATAGTGAGTACATGTCATTGTACATTTGTTCAAACCCTCAGAAGGTACAACACCAAAAGTGAGCCATAATGTAAGCTCTGGACTTTGAATGATAATGATGTGTCAGTGAAGGTCATGAGTTAAAACAAATGTATCACTCTGCTGAAGGATGATAGAAGTGGGGGTAGAGGGTGTATGGGAATTCTGTCCCTTCCAGTACATGCTGCTGTGAACCTACGGTTTCTCTAAGATCTATTGAAACATACACAAGTACACATGCATGCGCGACACACACACACACACACACACACACACACACACATCTGAAAGCTTCCCAAGATGAAAAAGATCACTTATAAGGGAAAGTTACCAAATTTATTGATACCAACACTGGATACAAGAGGCTAATGGAGTATTCTCTTCATAGCTTTGAAGGAAAAAAAACTTTGAACTTAGATTTTCATGCAGAGTTAAAATTTCCCTTAAAAGTTAAGTGAAGATGGGACACCAGGGTGGCTCAGTGGGTTAAGCGCTGCCTTCGGCTCAGGTCATGATCTTAGCGACCTGGGACGGAGTCCCGCATCAGGCTCCTTGCTCAGCAGGGAGCCTGCTTCTCCCTCTGCCTCTACTGCCCCTCTGCCTGCCTGTGTGTGCTCTCTCTCTCTGACAAATAAATAAATAAATAAAATCTTTTTAAAAAAGTTAAGTAAAGATATTCTCTGGAGCATAAGTTTTTGGGTAATTTACAAAGTGAATTGTCTTTGAAAACAAAATATATAGAGACTGTACTCTAGCAATAAGAAAAGATTGTCCACTGGGCGCCTGGGTGGCTCAGTGGGTTAAGCCAGTGCCTTCGGCTCAGGTCATGATCTCAGGGTCCTGGGATCGAGTCCCACATCGGGCTCTCTGCTCAGCAGGGAGCCTGCTTCCCTCTCTCTCTCTCTCTCTGCCTGCCTCTCCATCTACTTGTGATTTCTCTCTGTCAAATAAATAAATAAAATCTTCAAGAAAAAAAAAAGAAAAGATTGTCCAGGAGGAAGAAGCAGATATGATAGTAAAAGAGTAACTGAATAAAGTGTTTTGTTGCCTAAATCAATCACGACCAATGAAAATATAAATAAACCCAAAACTCAGGCATGACAAAGGAAGAGGGTGGGTGGGTGGGAGGAAACGGGGGGGGTGGGGAATATTAGATCCATTCATGGTCTTGATTGTGGTGATGGTGCCGTGGGTCTATACTCATCACCAAACTCACTGAATTGTATACATTAACTATGTAGAGCCCTTCGCATGTCAATCATACCTCAATGAAGTGGTTTTCAGAAAAAGAAGAGGGTAGGAGCAAGTGACTTGAGGGAAGTGAAATTGGCTCAGATTATCTTCTCATTCACTAGATATAGATATCGATGAGCTTACTAACAAAGAAAAACAAGCAAAGTTTTGGTCTGAGTAATATAGGGATGACCACAGACAATACATTGGAAAGTGTAGCTTCCAAAGAAGCAGAAGAATTTGATTTGTTCAGGGGAATGAGGAAGGAAAAAAAAATAGAAAAGAAAAAAAAAGAGAATTATGGAAAATAAAATTCCCTGAATAGGAGGACAAAATTAAGTTCTAGGAGGGAAGCAGTTTCAATAAATATCAATCTGTAATAGTAAATAAGATTCAGAAACTCTCAAATTGGAAGAAGAAAAGGACCAGGAAGACGTTGTCTTTGAGAAATATATTTAACCCCAAAGGATACAGAAAGACTAAAAACAAAACAAACGGAAATGTACTTATCCAATTATGTAGCTCTATCATTATGAATTCACTGGATATTCATTTTATCCTATGGATTACAATTCAGTCCTCCGTCTGAGACTCTGGCATCCCATGGATGATTCCTTTCTTTGAGATTTTCTCAGATCGTAGAAAATTTTTTACATCAGTGAATAACATATGTTGAAAATTATTAATTAATATTACAGAGGCCTGCTGCTGCAGAAACCTAATATATTTCATATGGAGACCAAATGTTCAAACAACACTGGAGTAAACTCAGCTGGGCAGAAAACAGTTTCACTCCTTCTTTGCCAGGCATCTGTTTTTCTCTCCCCAAAGGCAGATTAAAAATGAGTAATGTCATCATCACCGTAATAATCTTTTTGCTCCTCACAGGCAAGTTAAAAATGAGTAATTATCATCATCATCATCATCACCACTAACATCTGACCACGTGTTCTTAATACATGCCAGGTGTCTTCCTAAGTCTTTCACAAGGTAGTGACTCATTTCCTCAGCATGTAACCCTATGGGACAGATGCTGTTAATTCTCCCAATTTTATAGATTAGGAAGTCAAAGCACTAAGGCATTAATAGCACAGAGTTAGTAAGTAGAGGAGTTGTGACTGGAATATAAACAATCAGGCTCCAGAGCTTCTGGTCTTTACTGTCACTCCATACTGCTCTGTCGATAAATTCACAAATACTGCTTTCATTCGCGTCTGCTGTAAAAACTGCATAGCCCTCTCAAGCAGGGTGGTTTTTTTCCTTCCACAGATTTTGTTCATTATGCCTAAAAGTTGTGTAGGGGTTCTTTACACCGCTACATTGTTCCTTCCAAACTAGAGAACCCTTTGCTTCCCTAAAAATCCAGTTTTGACGCTCAAACCATCAGTCTTCACCACGTGCTGTTTTGCTTTGTAAGGCAGTCAACTACAGGCTGGAGGGTCCTTCTCCTTTCCTTAAGGAGTGAGACCTGGATCACGGGCATCTCTCCCACGCTCCTGCTGTGGGTTTAAGTGGTTTCAGGATCCTTAGAGATAAGCCTGACGATCCTGTGGACGCCTCCAACAACCCTGTTGCCGCCATATCTCAGCCCCCCTCACCCTCTCATACAGTAGGTCACACACCTTTTGTTCCCATGAATGAATGCTACTTTATTGACCAGTTTTAAATTTAAAATTTGAAAAAAAAACCTATTATAACAAGCAATTGATTTTGCATCTCCTTCTTCATTTCACATTGAAGAAAGAATGCAGCCTTTGTTTCCAGCACACTAATTTTAGTACCCAGACTTCAATTATTCCTCAACCCCAGAGGGACCCGATTTATTTTATCCGACCACCTACTCCTGCCCCTCCATCTCCTTCCTATCTTAGCTTCTCTGTTATCCATGTGACACTACATAGTTCAAAATTATAAACACTTGTTTGTATTCACTCAGAAAATTCATGCTCCTACTCCATTTTTTGTATGGTTTTGGTAAGAACCCAATCCTGGTAAAAATCAATAGTCTTATTTACTCTGCACTTCTACTCACACAGCGACCAGTGGCTAGTGAAAACATATAACCATGATAACTGGCTTAATTTCATGACCACTGATCTCATGTGGTCCCAGTCCATTCATTTTCCCTCTCTCCTAGAATGATGATACTCTCCTGCCTCAGAAATCTAACACATTCTCGCTTTGGGCTGTCTATTTCATTGAGACAAAAGAAATACCAAAAGTTCCTTGTCTACACTCAAGGACATTCTTTCAGAAATTTCTCCTTTTGTCCTGCCTCACAAATGTCTTCGTTTCTGCCAAATCCTTCCCATGAGCATGCCAACATACTTCAAAAGCTCCTATTAAAAGAGGAGGGAGGGAGTGGAGGAGGGGAGAGAGGAAGAACTGGAGAGGGGAAGGCAGGTACTGGGAAGAGAGAGGGAGGGAAAGAGGGAAAGCTTTTATCTTTACCTCTCCAGTGAGTCTGCTCTGGCCCTCCTCATTGCTACAAACCACAGTGGTCAAGTCTCCCCACTTTCCAGTATTTGATTGGTCAGCCTCTCCAGCTTAAAGCATTTTCTTCAGTTGAAATCTGTAACCCAGATCTCTTATCCGCCTCTTGTCTCACTAACAACACTGTTTCCCTTTCCTCTGCTGAACCACTCCACTCCCTCCAGCGTCTAGACCAGTGGTTTTCAATTTGGGATGCATGTAAGAATCACCTGTTGCCACTTACGACAACCTGGATGAACTTAGAGGGTATTATGCTAAGTGAAATAAGTCAGGGAAAAGACCATATGATAGACCTTATCAAATACCGCTGATTTTACTTAGAAGTGGGCTCTAAAAATAAATAAATAAATAAAACCAGCCAAGCAGAAGTAGACCCATAAATACAGAGAACAAACTGTTTGTTGCCAGAGGGAGGGGCATGAAGGTCTGGGCAAAATTGGCGAAGGGGAGGGGGAGGTACAGGCTTCCAGTTACAGAAAATGCATCATGGGGAGGAAAGGTACAGCCTGAGGAACACAGCCAAGGGTATTGTAGTACCATTGTGTGGGCATGGGTGGGAGCTACACTTCTGTTGAGCACAGCATAATGCATAAACTTGTTCAATCACTTACTTATACATCTGAGACTAATGTAACACTGTGTGTCAATGATACTCCAAAAAGAAAAAGAAAAAAAAAGAATCAACCAGTGAACTTTTAAAATGCATAAATTCCCAGGTCTCAACTAGACTAATTAAAGGTCTCTAACTAGACTCTCTGGGGGCAAGGTGAGAGGTTTAGGCAATTTTGTTAAACATCCAGGGGCGATTCCAATGTGCAGCCCAGGCAAGAAGTACCTCAGTAAACACAGTAGTGCCTCAGAGCTTGTCTCTGACCTTGAACCTTTCCCATCTGCGCTTCCCTAGGTGATCCCCTCCAAACTCAGCTTCAGATCCTTCAACACCTGGTGTCTTCTACATGTTATCTTCAGCCCGCACCTTTCTCCTAAACTCTGGAATTCCATTTGTAACTCTGTGTTGTCGCCTGCTTTGGGATGTCTAATCTCCTTTTCCCAAGTTCACATGCCCTTCTGCTTTCATCCCCATCTCAGTAAGTAGCGAGTCTATCTCTACGGCTCCATGGACCCACAGAGTTAAATGTTGTTATCTTGGAGTCATCATAATGACTCTCTTTCCTTTATGTCTTGTCTCCAAATCATCAGCCAGCTCTGCTTCAATATAAATCCAGAATCTGATTGCTTATCTCACCACTTTCAATGTTAAGCTCCAACTTGAGCTCTTATCTTTTTTCTCTGCATTATTACTATGGTTCATATCTGGTCTTCTCGCTGCTACTCTTCACCAGGACAGCAGAGTGATCCTTTCACAGCTTTATTTAGATCATGTTACCCCCCCACTGCTAAGAACTGCCCAATGGCACCAGTGCCCTGAACTTCCTTCATGATATGACTCCCTGCTCCTTCCATTCTCTCTCTCACTGTTTCCACTCTAGCAAATCAGGTATTGTACTGTTCCTGAAGCATGCCAGATACACTCTTGCTTTTGTACTTGGCATTCCGTCTGCCTGGAACATTCTTCTCCCAAGTAACTCCCCTGACTCATGTTGTCTCATCACCATGGTCCTTCCTCGGCCAACCGATGTAAAATAACACCTCTCTACCTATACTCAATATTACCCTTCTTTGCTTTTTATGTGTTTGTTTTTTATCTCCCCGAACCAAACAAAAGCTCCTCGAGGACAGGATCTTTATGCACAGATTGGTTCTTGGCATGTTAAAGATACTCAGTAATCACTTGCTGAATATTTGAGTCAAGCTGGGGAGCTAAGGCTTCTGGTTATAATTTCTGTGGTGCTATTGTAAATAATGGAACATCAAAGGACAAGATAAGGCTTTTGGAACCAACATATACGTTGGAAACCTTTCCCCTTGCCCCTTTCATTAGAATTATCCTTTTGATTTGGGTGGGGAAGTGAAATTGGGACAAGACTAAAAATGATATTGCATTACTGTGGCTTAAAATAAATCATTGTGAGATCTGCATTCTCTGAGTCACCCTGAGGCTGGAACATTTTCTGCTTGCATTGAAATACTCTCTGTCTCTTTTCTAAATTCTCCGAGACCCTAAGGGGCCACAGCACCGGGGAGATAAATCCTAGTATGGGCACCAAAACATTCATCAGGTAAGTAAAATCAAACAACATAGTGCCAGCGGAAAATGACATCAAAATGTATTTTGATTGTAAAAAAGAATAAGTCTCACTAAAGGCCAAATTCAGCTCTGTACCTGAACTAAAAATTTTAAATTACAAGCAGAACCCCACCCCTCTTCCCCCATTCTCCCATTGCTGACACGAAGCTGGACTTCTTGAAAAACTTTATAGTCCACAGAGCCAAAAAAGAAAGGCCAATTCTGAGACTCTCTTAGGGGCTAAAGCTTTGCACAATATAACTAGAGAGAGGAAGACAATAGTAGCAATTAGAGAGCCTGGGGGGCTCAGTCTGTTAAGCATCTACCTTTGGTTCGCTGAGGTCATGACCCCAGGGTCCTGGGATCCAGTCCCTCCTTGGTCTCCCTGCTCAGAGGGGAGTCTGCTTCTCCCTCTCCTTCTGCTGCTCTCTCTCTCTGTCAAATAAATAAAATCTTAAAAAAAAAAATAGTAGTAATTAGTTACTCATAGTTAGCCCATCCCTTGGCTAAACTAAGATCTCTCTCTCTCTCACACACACAAACATACATACATATACACAGAGTTAAATGTTGCATGCTGATGAAATTTGATACCTCTCATTTACATGTTAACAACTAAATGACCTTCTATAACAATACTTTTAACAAGCTCCATCTACTCAATTTATTTGCAAAATATCTGTAAATAGTTTATCCAGGCTTTTCTGTACTGCCTGTGCATTAATCTAATTATTCACAACAGTTGCAAGCTCTTCAATATAAGCAAAGGTTATTACTCTTTTATTTTACAATTTTAGGACAAAAATCCTTAAAGATTAAAACAAAGGAGAAAAATTCTTTCGAGAGTCACAGGGATATATGAACACAGCATGCTGTCTCCTACACACACTAGATGTCACTGCGTGACCTGAAATATGAGCTATAATTTCATTTATTTCTTTATAATTCTTATAAGCAAGATAGCAAAGGTACAAAATAATCTTGAGGTATGTTTCCCAAAAAGTAGGCACCTTTGCCTGTATTTGGTCAATTGTATCCATAAAAACAAATTCTTGACACATTAAACTAGAAAATACTGTAGGTTTTTTTTCCATCATCAACTCCCCTTCTCCCCAAATTCTAATATCAAACAGAAATGTTTGCATTTGATGAGTAAATAATGGTCTCTCTGTTAAATGATACTGGGAGAGATTGGAAGAAAATAAAAATGAGGGAATGAATTTAACGTGTTTCAAATTCAGCATTGTTACAAAATATTCTCTATGTGTCAAACATAAGCAGGCACCAGGAGTTCTAAACATGAAGTTATAAACAAAAAATGTGGGAACATAAAGAGACTCATGAAGGATTCAGGCAATGAACATCAGCCCCAAAAGAAATAGAGCTAATCTTCATTTGAAAAACTCATATATGAATATACACATTTGCAGCTGTTTATTTCTTATTCTTCCTTAGCCTAGAGTGACATTTATCTATTATATTTAATGATGTAAATATTTAGAGATGTAAATAGGTGTTCAGCAGAAAAAAATTCCATGGTCAAGCAAGTTTGAGAAATATTTGGCTAAAATATTTTTATCAATATTTAATCAAATAAATATTTGATTAAAAAAATCAACAGGCTGGGGCACCTGGGTGGCTCAGTGGGTTAAAGCCTCTACCTTCAGCTCAGGTCATGATCCCAGGGTCCTTGGGATCGAGCCCCATATCGGGCTCTCTGCTCAGTGGGGAGCCTGCTTCCTCCTCTCTCTGCCTACTTGTGATCTCTGTCTGTCAAATAAATAAATAAAATCTTAAAAAAAAAAAAATCAACAGGCTTGTTTTTAATGCAGAATTCCTCAGCTTCTAATATTTGAATGTGGATTATAAGTCTCTAAAAGGGAAATGGAGTGCCTATCATGTCTTATTTAATGAGTGATAGCATCTTAGGGAATACCAGCATCTCCCTGAACAGAGTTCTACGGCAAAGCAGTAGAAGACATGGCAGGGGATGAGAGAAATGTGAAGATTTAAGATTTATGGCTTTTAATATCATATAGATTCCAGGAAAAAAAAAGTGATCTTATTTTTACTTAATTACTGGAAATTGACAGATCTGAAAAAACTCTAAAGAGCTAAGATCTTTTTTTTTTTTTAAGTTTGTTTTTCCTTCTTGCAATTAATTTCAATTTAAGAAAAAACAAATGTTTTATGCATTATAGGTCAAAACTCATATCAATTATTTAGCTGAAACAAACCAAAAGAAACCTGGAAGAAATATCATATGCAGTGTAAATTTTAAGCTATGCTCACAGATTTCCTGATGGTTAAATATTGATTCCCCTCTACCCCTAAGGGGTCTATCAAAAAGGCTCAGAGAAGCATTCTCCTAGGAGAAACCATGGTTTATGTGAGCTTGGTGAGCTAAAGAAAATAAGATGGTGCTATGTCTTGCAATAGAGGCTGTTAATGAAGCTTGAGGTGAGTCAGACTCTAAAATATTATCTGAACATCGGTGGTTGATCAGTGCTGGGTATCTTCCATTTGCCCCATAAGGTTCCACTCCAAGCCCTTCTCCACTTTGCTTTCTTCTGCTGCAGACTGATTTATATGGACAACAGCAACAGGGCTGTCAGAACCTCTGGTTTCCCGTCAGTTGAGTCAATGGAGCTTTATCTGGCAAAAGACCAAGAGAGAAAGAAAAGTGAGGTCAGGATATTTGTTTTCCTGGCTCCCTCCAACGTTAACTTGACACTAACTTTTCTCTCAGTGGAAGTCCATTGCTCCTCTCAAATCAGACTTTGGTGAGTTTTGACAAATATATATACACAGAAATACACCATTGCTGACCAAAGCGAAAGATTCTGGATGTCCCCTTTGCATTCCGTCAGTCCCTCCAGGCCTCAGGAAATCATTGTTCTGGTTTTGTTGTTGTTGTTGTTGTTTTGTTTTGTTTTGTTTTTGGTATTATTCATTCTCAACAATTGTGTATAAATAAAATTAATTATTATGTACTCTTTGTGCATTGGGTTTTTTTTTTCCACTTAGCATTTTGAGATTTGCCCAATTTGTTGTTAGCAACAATAGGTTTCATGGTGTTTTTTGTTTTGTTTTCTGAAAAGTGTTCTGTTGTAGGCATAGAAAAAATTATTTATGCATTCGTGTCTTGGTGGATATTAGGATTGTTTTTAGGTTTGGGCTACAACAACTTAAGCAACTTAGTATTCTTGGATTAGTCTCTTTTTGTGAATAAGCGTTTCATTGGCTTGGATCAATGCCAAGGATCAGAGGAGATTAGTCCTATTGTAGGAGAGTGTCCAACATTTTCACAAAGTGCCAAACTATTTCTAAAGTAGTTGCAACATGGTATAGTCCTACCAGTGGTGCATGGTCAGAGTTCTAGTTGTCCTCATCTTCATCAAGACTACTTTCCATCTTTTAAATTTTAGCCATTCCAATGAAGGAAAAGAAAGAAAATGAAAGCCAAATAATCAGGAAAAGAAGTAAAATTGTATCTGTTTTGTGACATGACTGATTAGGCTGTCTAGTGATATCTTCTTGTGATTTTAATTTGAATCGTCCCAACTGAGATCTTAAGAATCTTCTTCCATTGAATTTGTTGGTCATTTGTCTATTTTTCTTGAGGAGTGTCTATTAAAATTTTTCTCTATTTTTATTAGCTTTCTTCTGGGCTTCTTATAATCAACTTGTAAGAGTATTTATATATTTTAGATATGTGTATTTTCTCCCATTATGTTACATTTTTGTTTTGTTCAAGGTGTTTTTCAGAGAGTAAAATTTTAAATTTGGATAAAGTCCAATGTAACGTTTTTCTTTCGTTTGTGGCTTATGTTTTTAGTGTGTTTCCAAAGAATTCTTTGCTTACATCAAGGTCACAAAGATTTCTCTCCTATATTTTCTTTTGTAAATGTTGTGATTTTATTTTTTACATTTAGATCAATAGACTATTTCTTGTTAGTTTTTTTGTATATTATAAAGTAAGATTCAATATTTGCCTTTCCTTATATAATTTATAAATTGGATAAAATTTATCTAGCTGCCCAGCAACAACTTCTTGAAAACTTTTCTTTTTCTACCGTGTTCATCTGGAGCATTTGTTGAATGAGTTGTTCTGTTCTTCTTTATGTCTACCGTTTTGCCAATACCATACATAAGATCGTGTATGTCCACTAAATTTGTTCTCTTTTTAAATTGTTTTGAGTATTCTCGGTTGTTTAGAATCATCAGTTTGTATTTTACAAGTGTCTGGGAAATTCTTGTTGGAATTGTATTGAATATATATTTATAAATTTGGAGAAAGTGCCTTTTTAATAATACTGAGAATTCAAATGCATGAGTGTGGTATATCTGTTAATTTATTAGGCCTTTTAAAATTCTCTCAGTGATGTTCAGTGCTTCTAAGTAAAGAAATCTTGTTCATCTTTGTTAAAATTATCCCTAAGTATTGTTTGTTGCTAGTACACAAAAGTTTGTTTTTAGTATATTAACCCTTGATCCTCTGATCTTATAAAATTTACTCACTATTTCTAGTACTTGTTTTTAAAATTCTCTGCTCTTATAAAACTAAACAATTCATCTGCTTAAAGAAATAGTTTTATTTCTTTCTTTGTGAACTTTATAACTTTTATTTTTCTTGCTTTACTACAATAGCTAAAATTGCTATTACAATATTGCAGTACAATATTGAATAGAAGTCATGAGAGTACATGCTGGTCTTGTTTCCAATTATAGGGAACAATGTTCACAAGAGTGCTGACTATAAATTTTTTGTAAATGTCATGTATCAGTTTGAGAAAGTACCCTTTTATGTCTAGTTCTGAGAGTTTTTATTAGAAACTGGCAATTCCACACATATTATATTAAGTACTTTTAATGCAACTCTCAAAATAATATGTTGGTCTCTCTTATTCTATTATCTTGGTGAACTACAATGACATTTTTAAATTTTAAAACCAAGCTTTCATTCCTGGGATAATAACTCTACTTGGCCCAATATATTTTCCATTGTGTATATTCTTGACTTGGATTTACTAATATTTCATTAATGATTTTTTCATCTATGTTTATAAGGAATATTAGTCTGTAATCATCTAATTTTTGTAATGCCTTGACAGGTTTCAGCATTGGATTATGTTGGCCTTATAAAATGAGTTGGAAAATGTTCCCTCTTTATTTCCTTCTATTTGCTGAAAGATTTTGTGTAAGATTGGTTTTAGATCTTCTTTAAATTGTGATAGAATTCACCAGTGAAGTCATCGGACATTTTCTGGGTGAGAAGTTCTTTTGATTTAAAAAATTGACTTCTAGGGATGCCAGGGTGGCTCGGTGGGCTCAACTCTTGATCTTAGGGTGCTGAGATGGAGCCCAGAGTAGGGCTCTGCATTGGGCATGGAGCTGCTCAAGATTCTCTCTGTCCCTCTCCCACTTCCCCTCCCCACCCGATGCACTATCTCTGTCTCAAAAAATAACAATAATAAATTCACTTTTGGTAGATAGAGACCTAGGAAGATTTTCTGTTCATACTGTGTCAATTTTTGACAAGTTATATTTGTCAAAGATTTTGTACATTTCATTTAAGTTGTAAAAATTTTGGAATAAGGGGCACCTGGGTGGCTCAGTCAGTTAAGCATCTGCCTTCGGCTCAGGTCATGATCCCAGGGTCCTGAGGTTGAGCAACATGTCAGGCTCCCGGCTCAGTAGGGAGCCTGCTTCTCCCTCTCCTTCTGCTGCTCCTCTTGCTTGTGCTCTTTCACTTGCATGCACTATCTCTAAAACAAACAAACAAATAAAATCTTTTAAAAAAATTTTTTGGAATAAAACCTGTTAATAATATTTTTTTATTTTTCTTTTAATATTTGTAGGATTTTTTCATTACTTTTTTTCTAAGATTTTATTTATTTATTTGACACAGAGAGAAAGCACAAGCAGGGGGAGCAGCAGGCAGAGGGAGAGAGAGAGAAGTGGACTCCCCGCTGAGCAGGGAGCCTGATGTGGGGCTCCATCCCAGCACCCTGGGATCATGAACTGAGCTGAAGGCAGCCATTTAATGGACTGAGCCACCCAGGCGCACCAGATTTTTTCATTTCTAACATTTCTGAATTTCTTCCCTGTCT
The DNA here is from genome assembly GCF_030435805.1 of Mustela lutreola. NCBI lineage: Eukaryota > Metazoa > Chordata > Mammalia > Carnivora > Mustelidae > Mustela > Mustela lutreola. The sequence continues at coordinate 159,998,931 of NC_081292.1, forward strand.
CTTACCAAAACAGTGATTATTTTTGCTTGAGATTTGTCAATTCTGTTGATATCTTCAAAGAACCAGATTTCTGTGTTAAATTTTCCTTCTGCTTTCTATTTCATTGATTTCTGCTCTTAGCTTTATTCTCTCCTGACTTCTACTTATTTGGGGCTTATTTTGCTCTTATTCTTCTAACTTCTTCTGATAGAACTGTAGGTCATTTGTTTTGGGCCCATCCCCATCTTTTCTAATAGCATTTTAATAGCATTAAAGTGTCCCCCCTCGACAGTACTTTTGCTATATCCCACATATTTTGATACATTGTTTTCTCATTATCATTTAGTTTGAAAATTTCATTTTCTTAGTGTTTTTCCATTTACAAATGATTATTTAAAAACTGCTTGTTCAAGTTCCAAGTATTTGGGGTTTCACTAGATATTTCATTATAACTGAATTATCCTATGACCAGAAAATATGTTCTATAATATTTGAATAGTTTTATATTTAATGAAACCAGTTTCAGAGCCCAGCATATGGTCTATCTTAATGAATATATCACATGCACTAAAAAAGTGTATTTTATACTTATTATGGGTAGTATTCTATAAATATCAATTGGGGCAATATGGTTGCAGCTTAATTTTTGAGTATCTTAGCTCTGCTACTTCCTCCACTTTGGCACAAACATTGTTTCCTTTGTTTCTTTGTTGTTCTGCTCAATTCATTTTCTATTCCCTCTTGGGAAAATAGATTTAGTTGATGCATCTAAGAGCCCACGGTCTCTGGCTCTCCTGACAGCTCCTTTAGTTTTTTCTGTGGACCACTTGTACTCACCCATTATTGGATTGTGCAAACCAATTCATAAAGTCTTAGCTTATCTTCTCCAATTACTACACTGAACTTGTGGAAGAGTACCTGTTAGGTGCTTTGGTATTCTCATGACCTTCAGATGCCCTGTTGCTTTCCTCTGCTACTTCCTGCACAGATGCTAATGCTATCTTGGTCTTATAGCTGTCAGTGGTTTGTCCTAGAATTTAGGGTTAATGGGGATATTTTGTCACCTTTTTTTGTTGTAGATGCTGCCTTTGGGTTAGATGTTCATATTTTAATTGCTCTCTGTTTTAATGGGGGAATTTGATAAGATACATAAACTATTTCACCACCAGCATCACCCTCCCAGAATCCTTTGAACTCTTAAAATTTTACTTATGTTTCCTCCTTTATGTGTAGTTTACCATTTTAGTCACTTTTTACAATTAATTTTTGAGCTGGAATTAGAATTTTATTTTTCTCCAAACAACCCGTTTTCCTAGCTCCATATATTATAAAATTCATACTTGGAATTGAAATTTTCAATTTATATAGAAATAAGCATAGTATGATTTGGATCTGTTTCTGTGTTTTTTTTTTTTTTTTAAGATTTTATTTATTTGTCAGAGACAGAGGGAGAGAGAGCGAGCGAGCACAGGCAGACAGAGAGGCAGGCAGAGGCAGAGGGAGAAGCAGGCTCTCTGCCGAGCAAGGAGCCTGATGTGGGACTCGATCCCAGGACCCTGAGATCATGACCTGAGCCGAAGGCAGCTGCTTAACCAACTGAGCCACCCAGGCGTCCCTGTTTCTGAGTTTTCTAAAATGCCTGTCTGGCTTTTTCTTTCACGAGTACTGTATAGTATTAAGATAATAGTGGATTGAGTTAACAGATATTTTCTTTGTAATTTTGCATTATTTCATAAATGAGATTAGTCTGTGGTTTATTGTTGGTATTGTCCTTCTAAGGCTGGAGTGTCAGGGTGAGAACATATTTTCAAAATACAAAATGTTTAAGGAGGAGGTCCACCTTTATCTATGATCTTGCACAATTTATAGAACATGAGATCATTTGCTACTTCAAAATCTGACTTAGCTCATAAGTAACATGATAGGGGACCAATATCTTTCTTGAGTAAAATTTTAAATTATTTTTCTAATATAGTACTTGATTTCTAACCTGCTGGGTTTTTTTATTCTTAAGTGAATTTTGATAATTTATGTTTCCCTAACAAATCATCTACCCTTTAAAATGTATCTGCATAGATGTGTATGTGCTATTCTCTTATAATTTTGAAAACTCTCTCTAGATCATAGTTTTCTATGGATGTTACAGTAACTTGTAACACAATTAGCAGCGTAAAACAACGCAGATTTATTAACTTACAGTTTTGAACTACAAAATAGGCCTCAGTGGGCTAAAGTCATGGTATTGGCAAGATTGTTTTCTTTTCTAGAAGCTCTAAAGAAGAATGCATTTTCTTGTCTTTTTAGCTTCTAGTGGCCATGCACATTCCTTGGCACATGGTCCTCTTACCCTGTCTTTAAAGCCAGCAACAATGATTAGGGTTCTTCTCTGATTGTATCACTCTGACCTCTTCTGCCTCTCTCTTCCCCACTTACAGTCATTGTGATTATATTTCCTACCCAGATAATTCTCCCCTCCCTAAATTCAACTGGTTAGCAAATTTAGTTATACCTGTAACCTGCCCCTTTGCCATGAAAGGTAATATAGCCACAGGTTCCAAGGATCAGGACACAAATATATTTTGAGGGAAATTATCCTGTTTTCCCCACTGCTTATAAAATTATTCTTTTAAATTAACTTCTATAATAATTACATTGCATTGCTGTAAAAAAAAAAAAACTCTTTTAGTGTTACTGTAGTCAAATGCTATTTATTCAGTTTTTGTTACTTTTTTTTACGGGAAATCAATTTATATTTTAGTCTAGATATTGACTTATTTATGGAATGGAATTTATTTTGATATATGACATAGTATAGGAATCTTAATGGATTTCATTTAATCCAAACAATTTTCCCAGCACCGTTTAGTCTATAACTCATCCTTCTTCCTATTGATTTGTAATAGTTCTTTTGCCTTCTCAAGTTCTTAAGCATGCCAGAGTCTTTTCTAGGTCATGTGTTCTATTTTGAATGAAAATTGGCCTCTATCTTACACCATACACAAAAATCATCTCAAAATAGATTAAGGACTTAAATGTAAGGCCCGAAATGGTTAAATTTTTAGAAGAAAACAGAGGCAGTAAGCTCCCTGACATTGGTTGGAGCAATGATTTTTTGCATTTGATACCCAAAGCAAAGGCAACAAAGCCAGAAACAAGTGGGACCACAACAGATTAAAAAGCTTCTGCACAACAAAGGAAATAATAAATGAAAAGACAACTTTGGAATGGGAGAGATATTTGTAAGCAACGTATGTGATTAAGGTTTAATATCTAAAATATACAAGGAACTCATATAACTCAATAGCAAATAAATAACCCATTAAGAAATAGACAATTTTCAAAGAAGACATACAAATGGCAGACAAGCATGTGAAAATGTACTTAACATCACTAATCACCAGGGAAATGCAAATCACAACCACAATGAGATGTCATCTCATACCTGTTAGAATGGCTATTTTCCAAGTCAGGGGCACCTGGGTCACAAAGTTGTTTAAGCTTCTGACTCTTGGTTTTGGCTCACGTCATGATCTCAGGGTCCATGAGACTGAGCCCTGTCTAAGATTCTCTGTCTCTCTTTCTTCCTTTGCCCCTCCTGCTGTGCCTGCACACACACTCCCTCTCTCTAAAAATAAAGAAATAAGTCTTTAAAAAAAGTCCAAAGAAAAAATGTGTTGAAAGGATATGGAGACAAGGGAACCCTTGTACACTGTTAGTAGGAATATAAATTGGTATAGCCATTATGGAAAACAGTGTGGAGGTTCCTCAAAAAATTAAAAATAGAACTACCATATGATCCAGCAATCTTACTTCAGGATATATATATAAATCCAAAGGAAATAAAGTCACTATCTGGAAAAGATATCTGCATTCTTTTTTAAAAAAGATCCATTTATTTATTTTAGATACAGAGAGTATGAACAGGGGGAGGGGCAGAGGGAGAGAGAGAGAGAAAGAAAAGCAGACTCTCCACTGAGGGGGGAGCCTGACATGGGGATCGATTTCGCAACCCAGATCATGACCCAAGCTGAAATCAAGAGTCGGATGCTTAACCTACTGAGCCACCCAGGTGCTCCAGAGATATCTGAATTCTTATGTTTATTGTGGCATTAGGCACATCATTACAGACATCATTAGTGAGTAGGACATGGAGCTGGTTGGTGACTATCGATGTCAAAGGAGGTACCCAGCAGCCTTAAAAAAAAAAAATTACAAAGCATCACAAAAACTCCACTTGAAGTAGAGTATTTGTTGTGAGATAAGGAGTGCCTAAAAGACCACCCTAGCAAGAAGGACTCAGAGTCACCACTGTTATACTGGAATGTGACATATTGGATGCAGGGACACACAGCAAGAGGAGGTGCGGTCATCCCAGAGGAAGCACTGAAGTTCGCTGGGTGGAAATGCCTTCTCTGGTCATTTCAGTCAGGTTAACTGTGGGGACAATGTCCTCTTTCACAAAAGTGTCCAGCACGACCAAAGAAACAGGAACCAGAATATGGATGTTTACGTTCGGGATATTGTCTTCAGTGAATTACAAAATGAAGTTCTGGAAATGAGGAGCACCTTGAGTCATGGGGCACCAGTCATCTTTGATGACCTTTATTTCATAGCTAAGGCACAGGACTTTATACTCTTTAAGGAGGTTTCATTTAATTTAATTATCTTTATGCAGAGATTCTTTCCAAAATACAAATCTGGCTTTTTGTTGCTTCAAACTCTTCCATTTCTCCTCACAGCTTTCAAGTGGAAATCCGAATTCCGCAAGATAATAAGAACAACCCTTCATGGTCTGGCCTCTACAAACTCCTTCTTCATTGTCTATCTTGTGGTAATCAGTACTCCAAAAATACAGAACTACTTGCAGATGAAGAAAGTAAAACACACTTTCCCTCACACCTTGCTCCATTCAGTCCCCTTCCATGGACCCTTCAGACTCAGTTCAGTATCATGTCCTCACCACCACTCTCCCAATGCCCCAGTCTGGATTAGTTGTTCTTCCTGTATCTCCCATGGAATTCATCATGGCCTTCCATGGTCATCTCCTTGTCAGTCTGCCTTCCCAAGAACTGGAGAACAGAGACTGCCTCTCTTGGTTCTTGTCTTAACTCCTTTCAGGTTGCTGTAACAAAAATACCATAGGCTGTGTGGCTTAGACAACATTTATTTCTCATGGTTCCGAAGGCTGGGAAGTCCAAGATCAAGTTGCCAATACATTCTGTGCCTCGTGACGGTCTGTCCCCAGTTCGTAGATGGCTGTATTCTTGATATAATCTCACAGAATGGAAGGGGCAAGAGAGCTCTTTGGGATCCCTGTTATAAGGGTATTAATTTCATTCATGAGAATGGACTTCTCATGACTTAATCACTGACAGTCCCACGTCCTAATGCAACACTTGAGGGGTTAGGATTTCGCACATGGATTTTGGAGGGACACAAACATTCAGTTAACAGAAGCTCTATACCACTAAATGGTGTTATGTACACTAAATTGATCCATAAACGTTTCCTGAAAAATTTTGCTAATCACTTGTACTAAAAATCTTGGAGGGCAAGGAGAAATGGTTGATAGATAATGAAATTGAGCAGTAATGTTAGTAGATGACGTGCCTAATTATATAATCACATTGACTTTTGAAAGCTCTTTAAAGATAAACTTATCTCTTTAAAGATATCTCTCTATATATCTATTTTTAGCTATTTATCAATCTTTAAATCTATCTCTTTAAAGACAGATTTATCAACCACAGAATCACAGATACACACATAGTAAATGTTGGACTATTTGTTGCCACTATTATCAGTGTATAAATACAAAAAATGCTACCACTCCTGCTTCTTATCTGAAAACAGGTGACCTTAATTGTTTCCCTACATAGTGCCATGAATTTGCCAAAGACACATATCTTCATGAGTTCAAAGAGACAACTCTAAATTCAGCATGCTATGAGCAAGGCTTCTTTTCCTCCTTCGCTTCCAGGATGATTTCTCCTTCATATTTTTATATATAAATATTTGAGGGCATCAGCACACTTGTCCTATGGAAACAGAAGATATACTCCTGCCTCAGATTCACTGAGCTGAAGCTGAGAAATTGGAGAAATTGCATCTCTCATGTGCCCTTGCAGCCACCTGCTTCTCCCCATTTTGAGGCTGGTGCAAGTTGTGTTTCTTTAATGTGGGAAGGAATGCCCCGGTGGCACTAAAAGCTTGATGCAGCTCGGCGCCTTTTTCACTTTATGATCTAAATCATGCAGACTTTAAAGGGTGGGCAGAGAATCAGGATGAAATAATGACCATCACTTCATGGAGGCAAAAATCGTCTATGTTGCACATCTAAAAATAGGATGGTCTAGGTCTATGATGTATCATACTGGAAACTTCTCAGCACGTTCAGTGATCAGGGCTTTTTAATCAAACTTGGGGTTGAGTTATTACATGCTCCTCCTGGACCTTTATTTCAACAGCAGTGAAAGGGTATTAACAGAGGAGAACATAGTGGCTCTACTCCCTGTATACTTCTATGTGCCTGTGCGTTGAAAGAGAGCTCTGACTCAGAGAGGTCAGCTGTGAAACACAAGGACAATCTTCCCTCTCCTCCCACAGAAAGAAGTGGACAGTCACCAGATGGCATCAGGTCAGGAATCCAGGGAGTATATTTAAATAAAAGAGGAAGAGGCAGGCCCTTGGTTTAATTTTTATTGTTTATTGCTGGCTGCTTTTCTTCTGAACGACCTTTAACAAAATCAATGCAAAAATCAAAGAATAAATTCGACAGATGCAGTCTTTATACTTTATACTTAGAAATCTAAGGTCTGAATATTTCATTAAAAATGACAGTTTACATATTTCCATTGTAAAGAAATCAATACCTAAAATCCTTTATTTAGGTTCTTAAACTTTAAAAATTTGTCAGTATTATTATTTACCTGTTAATGAACTCTTTAAGGTGGGGGCAAACTTATCTTATACGAAAATACTTTCCTGATAGACCATTGTGTTAAACATAGAACAATGCAAATATTTTTAAATGCTTTAAAGAAAAAAGAATAACATAGAAACAAAATTCTGAATGATGGGTAAACTTCCTAAGTTTAGAAGCAAAGAAAAAAAAATGTCCCCTTAGTCCACAGTTTCCTGAACACACTAGCTTTGCTAATGGGAGAGATATCCCAGATAATTCTTTTGTAATAGTGTCAGAGGCCAAAATGCAAAACATTTCAAGGTCCTTTTCCTTCTGCAGTGAATCCTAGAAGATACTCTTCTTTCTGTCTTTCAGACAACTAATTCATTCTTTAAAAAAAAAAACCAACTTTGTTGAGGTATAGTTGCTATCAGAAAGAACTGGCATATTTAGTATATACAGTTTGATGAGTTTGGGCATATAAAAAACACCCATGATACCATCACCACAATCACAGTAAGAGACACTTCCCAGAGTTTTCTTGTATCCCTTCATTTTGTATTTTTTTGGTGTGTGGTTTGTAGTAAGAACACTTAACATGAAAACTACCCACTTAGCAAATTCTGAAGTGCACATTACCATATCAATAACTATAGGCACTGTGTTATACGGTGGATATCTCAGACTTACTCATCTAGCCTAACTGAAACTTTATACCCATTGAACAACTCAGTTTCCCCATGCCTTGACCCCGGGGAACTACTATGGTATTTATAACTTCTGTAAGTTCGACTCTTCTAGATACCTCGTATACATACAGTGCTTGTCCTCCCGTAATTGGCTTATTTCACTTAGTCAAGGTGGGTTTCATGTGTTAATAGGATTGGCTTAACTTTGTATTTTGTTTATTTTATTAGTTTATTTTATTTTATAGTTTTATTTATTTTAAGAAATTTATTTATGTATTTTATTTATTTTATAGTTTATCTCATTTTGCTTCCTTCTCTATGCTGAGGTTTTATGGCTGACCAGGAAAATGAGAATTTAGATGTGTTCACCAGTGTGATTGTACCATCAGCCTCCACCATCCGCTGCTCACCCATTCTTTTGTGAGATCAACCAGGCAATTTACAAAATGCATGTGAAAGGTTTCCGGGGGTGAATTGTTTCTAAATGTCTTCCGGTACATGGATGTATAATCTATATAATCTGAGACTCAGAGTAGCTTTCCTATAGCTGGCACGTATTGAGGAGGAGAGAGCAATCCTGGCTGATATTGGATATAAAATGTAAATGTTGTATTTTATTAGGAGAACTGTTAATTTTATGATGGCAAATCTAGACTGTTAAATAAGATGAAAAACTTACACAAGAGTTTATAATGATTTCACGTCCCAGTGTGATGCCTTGGCAAATGTTATAGGAGCCTTCTACAAGATTAAAGCAGAACAAGGTTGGAATGTGCATTCCCCAATGAACCACTCGCCAAAAGCAGCTGTTTTAGAGACCTGCCCCTAAGAAGGGGGTTATGGTAAAGAACTTTCTCCGATATGATAAGTATGAGCTTTCCCCTTTTAAAAAATTAAATAAAGTGGGGCACCTGGATGGCTCAGTGGGTTAAAGCCTCTGCCTTGGGCTCCAGTCATGGTCCCAGGGTCCCGGGATGGAGCCCCGCATTGGGCTCTCTGCTCGGCGGGGAGTCTGCTTCTTCCTCTCTCCCTGCATGCCTCTCTCTCTGCCTACTTGTGATCTCTGTCAAATAAATAAATAAAATATTAAAAAAATAATAAAAATTTTTTAAAAATTAAATAAAGCAATGAAAGAAATCACAGGTAAAAATGTTGATGCCTGAAAATTCCATATACCCAAGAAGAATATAGCCCAACTTAAAAGGCTAATCTACTGGAAAGATATTTACAAATATTTCATATATAGGGTTAATGTATTTGATAAAGAAGGCTTACTATAAGTCAATAAAATCAGTACAAATGATAAAATGTCAAATGAAAAATACACAAAAGACCTGAGTCTGAACCTAAAGACTAGAGAGTAAGATATGCAGTTTTACAACACATATGTGAAAATATTATCCCCCACAATGAAACCATACAATTTCAAAATACCATTTTCTTCGTTATTAAACTTGCAATGATTATTTTTAAAATCACATTGCTCAAGAAAAGCATTTCCTGGGGTACTTGCTAAACTATAAATTCATAGAACCCATTCAAGACCCACCAGAGCAGAGTCCCAGTGGTTGGAACCAGGAAGCAAGTTACAGAAATTCTTTTTTTTTTTTTTAGGTTTTTTTTTTTTTTTTTTTTTTTTACTTATTCATTGGACAGAGAGAGAGATCACAAGGAGATCACAAGTAGGCAGAGTGGCAGGCAGAGAGAGAGGAAGGGAAGCAGGCTCCCCGCTGAACAGAGAGCCTGATGTGGGGCTCAATCCCAGGACCCTGGGATCATGACCTGAGCCGAAGGCAGGGGCTTTAACCCACTGAGTCACCCAGGTGCCCCCTCCACCCTATGTGATCTTAAGGCAAACTTGAAAATATTACTCCAAGCAGTGGTTTACAACCATGGCTGGACTACTGAATCATCTGGGAGAATTTAAGAAATATAGATACTTGGGTCCTAACCTAAGAGATTATGATTTAACCCTTATATGTTCTATTTGGATATTAAAAAAAATTTTTTTTTTAATTCTCTAGGTAGTTCTAAAATGTGGCTAAAGTTGAGGAGGCCTACTCTAGAAGACATGATAAATTGGTATTCATATGATTTTCAAATGGGAGTGAAGATTGGTACAACCCTTTTTACATACAATTTGGCTGTGTGTTGTTTTTTAAAAAATAATATCATGTTCAGTAAAATTGCAATTTTGTAAATTTCCAATTCTTGTTATCTAAATAGAGAAGACATTTGTGAACAAAAATGTTCTTCATATGTAATTATTCAATAACTATTTGAGAGTAATGGAACTGCCCAGTTACAGGGTAGTGGTTTAATAAACAGTGGTATGAAGTGCTATACACTCATCAAAAATGTGCAGATGACAAGTTTTTAATGTCATGGGAAAATACAGAGTTAAGGGGAAAGAGTAAGGTATAAATTATAATTTGTGCATGGTCAAGACTAAGGTTATATAAGCACAGTAAAAAGACAGGAAGAACATGTTCTAAATTACTAACGGTTACTATCTTTGAGCTATGGGGAGATGAATGACTTTTAGGGGTTACGTTCTAACTTTTCAGAATTTTAGAAATTTATATAATATTCCTATGAGCTATAATTTAAACCATTTAGAATTTTTATTCTGGTAAAATACACATCATATAAAATTAGTCCTTTTAACAATTTTCAATTGTACATCTCAGCCTTAGTAAATCTATCCACACTGTTTTACAACCAATACCACCATCCATCTCCAGAACTTCTTCCGCAACTGAAATTTTGTACTCCTTAAACAATAACTCCCCATTACTTCCTCCCTCAGTTGCTGGTAGCCACTGTTCTATTTTCTGTCTCCATAAAGCTGACTATTCTAGGTATCTAATATAAATGGAATCATACAATATTTGTCTTTTGTGTCTGGCTTATTTCATCTGGCATAATTTCTTCAAAGTTCATCTATGTTGTAGCTCATACCAGAATTTCATTGTTTTTTTTGCATTTAACATATCACTTTTTTTTTTTTTTAATCCCTTCATCCATTGATGGACATCTGGGTTGTTTCTACCTTTTGACTACTGAGAATAATACTGCTATGAACATTCATATACAAATACCTGTTTAAGTCCCTGCCTTCAGTTTTGGGGGCATATACCTAGAAATGAAGTTGCTGAATCACACGGCAATTCTGTGTTTAAGTTTTTGAGGAAATGCCATACTGTTTTCCATGGAGGTTGCACAATTGTACATTCCCACCAGCAATTTACAAGAGTTCTAATTCCTCCACATCCTTACAATTTCTTTACTTAACAAGGCCAATCATTTCATATGGAAATCTTTCTAAAATCTATCACTCATTTCCAGCATTCCAAAGGGAAATATTAAACAAACTTTGAAGTTTTTCTTATAGTGACTTATACACATTGATGCCTCCTCAGAAGCTATTACAATATATCTTTGAGATCTTGCACTGAGCTAGACGCTATCCTCAGTTATTTCCACAGATGAGAAACAATTCTTTCAGAATCCTGAGAAGTATCATCTCCATTTCACAGAAAAATAAATGAGGTACACAGAGGTAAAGACACTTCTCCAAGATCACACGGCTAGTTAGTGAAGATGGCAGGATTCAAAGTCCTTGCCTTTAGACATTTAGCGAGACTCCTAGCCATCTGAGAAAGTTTGTCTCTATATTAAATGTCCCCAAACTAATACTGTAGACTCTTGGAAAATTTGTTGGTGTTGTTCAATGTTTTATTTTGTTTTTCTTTCTGGTGTTACTCCTTGTGTCATCAGAGTACCTACCTCTAGTCATTTTCTCTTCTCTATCCATGTGCTGATACTGACATCCTGTTATTAAAAATAAAAACAGAAAGCATTAAGGGGCACTTGGGTGGCTTAATCAGTTAAGCATCTGCCTCTGGCTCAGGTCATGAACCTGGGATCCTGGGATAGAGTCCTGAATGGAGCCTTGTGTAGCAACCCCTGTCCCCCACCACTCAGCCGGGAACCAGCTTCTCCTTCCTCATTCCCCCTGCTTGTGCTCTCTCTCTCTTTCTGTGTCAAATAAATAAATAAAATCATTTAAGAACAAAAGAAAGAAAGGAAGGAAGGGTGGGTTAAAACTGTGTGAAAAGCAAAGTGTACAAGTTTGAGAGAGAATTTGGAGAGTCATCCTAAAGGTAGAAATATATGATTCTAGGTATTTGGCTCTCATGATATCTATTCTTGTGGTTTGAGGACATATTTTACTTCTATCTGGCTTGCTTCTTGTGTTCGAGGTGCCGAGTCTACTGGTACGAATGAACATGAGTGCCTTGCTCTTACTCCTCATATAATGTAATTTATTTTGTATAAAACCTTGTCCCCAAATAGCAAATATCCTTTCTATGTCTGATAATGCTCTTCTGAAAAGTGTCTACTTATTATTTTCATAATACGCGCAGATAGAAAACAAAAAGGAAAAGGCTTTTATTTTTTTAAGACTTTATTTATTTTTTAAGGCTTTTAGTTTAAGAGATGACAAGTAGGCAGAGAAGCAGGCAGAGAGAGGAGGAAGTAGGCTCCTCGCTGAGTAGAGAGCCCAATTTGGGGCTTGATCCCAGGACCCCGGGATCATGACCTGAGCCAAAGGCAGAGGCTTTAACCCACTGAGCCACCCAGGCAGGCGCCTAGGAAAAGCCTTTTGACATTGAAAATGTCTGGTCCTACATTGAGACAATGCCGTCTATAGATCTAGTGACTACTGATGATAGCTGCCCATCAATATAAGCCTAGAATATTTTTGTAGAACTTATTATATGCCATAGGTATGTTTTCTAGAGAGAATAAACACATGTTTCTTTCCTTGTATAACATGTATATTGTGAAGTGCTGAGCATTTAACTTTTTGAAAATCAAACTTCTTCCCAGTGAAGTAAAAGAGGGCACTAGTTAAATAAATGTAACAGTGAGTCTTTCTATGTGCCCAAACTTTTTATTTGAAGTGAATATTTCATATCACCATCTATTTTTCTAGAAATTAAGTTTTTCTATATCTACACTTTTGGAAAGATTTTTCTCCCCACATTTGTAAGATTTTCCTAGGAAACAGGTGAATAACAGGAGTAAAGCTGAGAGAAAAATATTCACTCAAAATACAAAATGGAAGGATAAATAAGTTTCTGCAGAAAAACTGTATCTAGCAGCCTAGCTGGATTCCCTTAGATTCCCTAATAATTTCATATATATATATATATATATATATATGATATATACATGAGATATATATATATATATGTGTGTGTGTGTGTGTGTATATATATATATATATATATATATATATATATATATTATCTCTAATAGGTTTTAGGTAATTTTCATCTAAATATTGCAAATAATTTTATTTAACAAAATCAGAGTGTGCAGGGTAGTAGGGAGATGAAGGAAACAGAACCACATTCCCAAAGATGAACTAACTGGTGGGAACAACTATTTTCCTCTTACTCACAATTTTGCAGCTGGTTAGTAGATAATGCCCAAAGAAAAGAAAGTTATTTCTTGTAAAAAGTTCTTTCTTATAAGAATGTGATCCCCAAATTTAAAGGTTTGATGATATCAACCCCCTACCGAACTCTGAGATTTGATCATTTTTACACTGGTTTCTAACTAAAACAGTAATACTGTTAATATCAATAAGCACACTCAAATCCTCATAATGATTCAATTGATATTTTAAGGCATTTTTTATTAACTCCTACCATGTTGGACCTCACAAATATGCTGTATGATTCTATTTGTTTTGTCACATAAAGAAGGAACTATCTATCTCTACCCATTTCACTCAACTTCGACTAAACATACTACCCTATGCAAGTTAACATCCCTGGAGGTCAACTTCTGTTCTCCACCTTTTGCTCTTCTAAATTTTTACTACTTACCTTTACAATTCATTATAGTATTGCTTTATAATGTCTTACATTCTTCTGTAATTTTTTCACATATACATTGTGTTTTATTGTTAAGTATCCCTCATCCTAACTAAGATAGACTGACTGTATAGTGAGATTTAAATAGGTTTTTTCCCAATCACCTAATAATACATTCTTCCAAAGAAGAAATTGTTGGGAGTGGAACATTTTTCAAGGCTAATGGAATCACGAGAAACTAGAGCCATAAACCAGATGAATTACAGATAAGAACCAAAAGCCTGGATTTTCAGCTATGAAACTACACCTAAAATAAAAATAGCTATTTAGAAGGATCTAGGCTTATTGAAGCTCATATATAATCAACATTCAAAAACTGAAAACTCTTAACTGAAGGATAGTTCATTCTATGTTATGCTGATCATGAAGTAGTAAGAAAAAATAAGGAAATCTCTCAACATGGAATAAATGATGTTTGGGGAGAGAAACATAAGAGCGTTTAACAAGCAAAAAGAATGGAATTGAGAAAAGAAGTGAAAATTATGCTTTAACAGAAATGTAAATGTATTCTACCAGAAGTTTGGACTGAGCATCAGGTGACTGGTTTCCGCCTTTTACAGTTAAAAGAAGAAAGGAAGTGAGTAAGGGAGAGGGGAAGGAGGAAGGTGAGGGGAAAAGGAAACAGAAAAGGGAAATACAAAACCAAAACACAACAGAAGAATTCTTCTGGAGCTTAAGAAACAATCTGACAAGTTTATAACATTTTCCTGAACCTGTAGCAAAATCATAACGGGCCGAAGTCTCAGTCAGGCCCCTGAAACATCTGTAGCTTTGTTGGAAATGACTAAGATGCGGTACATCAGTTTACGGAAAGTGGGGAGAGCTTGCAGCAGTTGGCCGGTGCTCTAGGTGATGGATACTGATGAGCCCTAAAACGACGGATATACTGCCAACCCAGAGAAACACCGGAAGCACCTCCAAAAACTCATCTGCAACCAAGATTATAGGAGGACCCACTCTGTCCCTCCGCCCACCCTTACCCGAGAGGTGATCTTGCCTCTGGCAACCACTCCCACACCAAGGCCACGGCCACAGAGGAGCCTATCTTTCCCCTTCCTACCCCCTCCCTTCCTTCGCCTCAAAAATCACTCTAAACCTGCCTTACTCTGTCTTCCAGTGGCTTCCTTCCTCCTTTCCTCTGTCCTTCCTCCCTCCTACTTCTACTTCCTTCTTTCCCTCCTTCCCTGCTTTCTTTCTCTCTAAAATCCATACTTTAACAAACAAAGTCCCAGGTCATCCCTACTCCACCAGAAATCCGTCGCAGGCAAGACGGAATCAGACACCTGTGGCGGGCCCGTGCCTTCGCCCAGCACCATCTGGCACCCGCGATTCAGCGCCACTTTCATCCGCCCAGAGGTGAGAGGGGCGGGAGGCAGGAGACACGCAGAGCTGGTGTGACCCAGTTCTTCGGAAACTTTCAGCTGATCGCAACCTCTCCTCCATCCGAAACTCTTTCATCATCCGTCTAGCCAGAAAGGTACAGAAAGGTACAGACTTCTGCGTAGTCTTTGGAGGTGAAAAAGAGGCGAAGCCAGAAAGGCAGGAGATAGGAAGAGGTTCGCCCCTTTGCTTCCCCCACCGCCAAGCCGCCGCGGGCGCGGAGCGGTGGCGCGGCCGGAAGGGGCCGCTGTTCGCTCAGAGCAGCCGCCGGGCCGCCGCCGCCGCCGCCGCCGCCGCCGCGCCTCCCACGGCCCCGCTGGCCCAGCCCCGCCAAGTTCCAACAGCCCCCAGTCGAGCGAGCGCCGGGAACCAGCACCGCCCTGGCAGGAGCAGACGGCGCAGACCAGCCAGGCTGCGGCGCGCGTCGGAAAGGCTCCTGGGGAAGTCCCACGACCCGGGGACTTGGGAGAGGAGAGCGCGAGCAGCCCTCGCGCGCGCCAAGTCTCCAAGTGAGCGCTCAGCTCCGGATCCGTTCCTCCCGCGCCGGCCGCCTTCCCATCCCTCGGACCCGCGCCTCCCCGGGGCGCCCGCCAACTCCCGCGATGAACCCAGCGCTGGACAACCAGACGGATGTGGCGGGCCTGCTCCTGGCCAACAGCAGCGAGGCGCTGGAGCGCGCCGTGCGCTGCTGCACCCAGGCGTCGGTGGTGACCGACGACGGCTTCGCCGAGGGCGGCCCGGACGAGCGCAGCCTGTACATCATGCGCGTGGTGCAGATCGCGGTCATGTGCGTGCTCTCCCTGACCGTGGTCTTCGGCATCTTCTTCCTCGGCTGCAACCTCCTCATCAAGTCCGAGGGCATGATCAACTTCCTGGTGAAAGACCGGAGACCGTCTAAAGAGGTGGAAGCGGTGGTCGTGGGGCCCTACTGACCGGCCCTCCCGCCGCCGCGGCAGCCGCCCCAACGCCTCCTTACTTAGCCGGCCGGGCCGCGCCCCCTCATCATCCGAGACCGGGCGAAGCAAACCTGTCGGAGTCAATCATTTCTCTCGACTTTTGCCTTTCGGGATGAAGCGACCCGTTTCTCGCTCGCCCTCTGAAAGTCCCCATTCCTGGCGGTAGGAGGAGAGGGCCCCGACTGGACTCAGCAGCAAGTGGCAAGAAGAGGGCAATTAGGGCGCAGAACTTTGGAAGCTGCCGCTGGTGTGGATGCGGGGAGATCGACCCGGCGACGGCCCTTCTCCACCCGCAGGTGGGCCACGCTCTCGGGGCAGGTGGAGCGGGCGGGCAGGGGAGAGACCCAGCGGCACCGATGGCCTGGTGGCCCGAAAAGTGACCGGTGTACACGCCACGCAACAGAACTAAGGCGGACGCGTAAATCAGTGTCCGGATTCGCGCCCATTATCTCCCGCTCCTCCCAGCCCTGGCGCGAGAGACTATAAATATCTTTGATTGATTGTAACTGTGCTGTTTTAAGGGATTTTGTGTTTGTTTGCTTGAATACACACACATATTTGATTAAGTCCTTTGCTGCCCTAGTGGCCTATTTGCCTGCCTGGGGTTAGAGTTTTGTTATCCTGGGAGAACGGGAGGTGGGGGAGGGGAGAGCCTGCGAATGCTGAACGGGTGATTTGTTTCTTTTATTGCATTTCCAACTAGGGGGTGGTAGGGCGGGGGTGGGGGGAGGAGGCTGACGCCCTAATTAGCCCCGGGGCAAAGACTTGGAATAGAACTTGTAGCTCATGACTGCACGGTTTACGCCACAAAAGTGCTCTTGACGTTCATGACACCGGTTTGACTTTTTTTTTTTTTTCATTATTTAACATTTCCTTAATAAATGCAACATTTAAGTGTTTTGCTCCTGGCTTCCTGGTGGTCATTCTGAGCTCCGGGCAGAAGGGAACGCGTGGTCCGGAAGAGTCGGGTTACCGGCGGAGGTGGGGGGGGGGGGATTCGTTTTGGAGAGCTGCAGTTCAACTCGTGGATCTCATAGACGAGTGAGGGTGCGGGTGAGAAGGAGAGGCCTAGGGACTAGTGAGACGTGGCCAAGCCTCAGGCATAGGAGCCATGCTGGAGGCGGCATCCTTTGTTTTCTCTAACAGTTAATATTATATATTTCATTTAGGCTCAGCTCTCTGAGCCAGGCGGGACAACGGGAGGCCCCCGCGGGAAGATGACACTTCCGTGCTGGGCTCCAGCGGGAACACAGGGTTACACCGCTAATGAGAGGAAGGGATGGCTTGGCCAGCCTTCAGGGAGGGCATCTTTCCCCTGACCAACGTCAGCAAGAAGGCGTCAGGGTGCTGCTCCAAAATAGATAAATAATTAATGAATAAATGTGAGGAAAAGTAGCTGCTAAAGTATGTAAGGATGCTAATTCTCCCCGGGAGAATTAAAAACACTGTTGCTAAAACATGACATGCGTTATCTTTGCCGTATTACATTTTCCAGAGGAATGGTGAAATTAAAAGCAAGATTTGGCCTGCTTTTTAATCTGGAGTTACCAATCCCAGGCCAGGCAAAAAGGCTCAGAGGAGTTAGCCAAGGTCCTGAATGCCTGGGGGTGAGTATGTTAAACCCACTCAGGGAAGGCTGGGCTGAGGTAGAGCTATAGCTCCTGCTAAGAGCATTTTGGACTTTAGAAGTTGAACACTGATAGCAAGAAGAGCCTAGAAAACCGTGACTGTGAAAATAACCCAAAGGATACAACAACTCCAGGCTTCAACTTGATAAGAAGTGTAGAGCAGTTCATACTGACAGTTGGGGTGGGATCCTAAATATTTTCAAAAACATAAAGGATCCTCTTCCATGCCATAGCAACGGAAGACCACAATAGCAGACAGAAGACTGAGAACAATTAAGTAACAATAAGATGTCCCATGTACTCAGGAAGAAACACAACTGGTGCAAACATGATCATTTGACTCAGATTGGGATCAAAAGGTTTGAGCGTCCTTTGACATCCTGTCTACTGTTAAGTGTCTATTTAACTCAGTGTAAATCTCACCAGGAATTATGACTTCACATGTTTTTGAATGCTAATAGGTTTCAGGAGTGAAAAAAAAAAAGGATTTTGAAGTTCTGCCTGTTGTTCCTGTCTTCTCATCTGGTAAGGGTTTGCCCTTTTTGTTTTTTGTTTTCTCTCTCTGGGGAGGGACGCAGAGTCCTCATGCACTCAAGGGTGAATCACGGAAGACAGTTTACTTTGGCTAACGGAGAGGACGGAAATGGAGACTTTTCATTTTGTAGACAGTGTCTGTGGCACCAACTGAAGCTGCTGCCTCCATGTTTCAAAGAGAGAAACAGACAGAACAGCCAGTTCACTCTGGGACAAACCAGTTAAAATTAAACTCCGTTTTTTGTTTGTTTGTTTTTTGGTGGCTGCAACAGCAGCTGAAGGTTCCTTCTTCCTGCAGATTTATAAGCCCATCAGTGAATTCAGTGTTCTGGTGGAAATTGATTTGGGATCAAAAACCAATCAACTAGAGTTTGTAGGAATCTTGCTAGGTGCTCTGCGGTATATAAGGTGCATGTTTACAGTGAGTTTCAGACACAGAACTGTTTCAGACCTGCAGGTCCATTTTCACTTGTTTGTATACAACAGACGTTTCCACTGAAAGCCAAAGTCCTATAAATTGAAAGAGGGGCCTCTGTCTCCTGTCTCCTCTATCATGACGCTCTCCTCCATGCTTGTTTGTCTTAATACTTCTTTACACCTCTTTACTCCTCCGTGCAGCTCAAAAGAAAATTTAGCTTCTTCTTGCCTCAACGATGCAAATTTATTCTCTTATTCCCAGAAATGGTGATTGCCAGACAAACCAGAACCTGCAAAATTTAGTCTTCAGGTAAAACAAGATATGTGAGCAGAGCTCTGTTATCCATGATCTATGCATTATAGGGAAAGGCACACAGTCTGAAAATATCATAGCCCTGGGGACCATTTCCTGCCAACAACTCTTCTCTACAGCCCTTAGATCCATTTGTTACTTAGAGAGATGCCAAGTGGTTCTGGTTTTTATAGATGAGGCGATGTGTGCAAGAAGCTCTTTACACTCCCTATTCCCTGATGGCCACGCGGCAACCACTTTCTCGTGCCCCACACCACTCCCTGTCTTGTCCTGCCTTTGGCGCTTTCTCTGATTCCAACAAATACATTAAATGAAACTTCTTAATCCTGTCCAGAGTGTATGGAGCATCTATCCTTTCCCACAGTCATGCTGTAAAGGAAAGTGAGCTTTAAAAGTCACTCTCTGTGTCCGACCTAAGAAAACAATTTCAGCCTTAAGAGACTGGGAATTGGGAGGGAGAGATGCAAACAGGCAGATTATCTCATCCCACACTGAAGTCCACTATTTGGTCATTAATGAGTGGGAAGCCCCGAGAGAGAGAGAGAGATGGCTTTCTGTAAAAGCTTGCTAGCTCTGACCTAGTCCACGGGGAGGTATTTGATGCTTCCTGAAACCCTTCAGGAAATACAGCAGAAGCTGGGAGAGATTTGTGTGAGACTCAGTAAGCAGATGAGCCAGGCCGTGACCCCTCTCAGGCTGTGTAGCTAGCCACTGACGCCTCTGAGCTGAATGGAGTGGCCTCCGCGTGAGGGTCTGAGCCGATAGTGAATGAATACATGTTGTTTTTCTTAAGGTTCTGATACAGACCTTCTCACTGCCTCTGAAACTGTATTAAGAACTTGGATGCTGAACACTTTGAGGGTGCTTGAGGGAAGACAAAATATAAAGGTCCATGCCACTGTGTTAGGTCTAAGATCAGACTTGCTCCTGGGGGACAGTCCCTGTGCCTGATTATTGATTTCCAAGCCACCCTGACCTCTCCTTGGGTCCGGAATCAGTACTGTGACTGTCTGCTTACACTAATATGTGAGGTGGGGGAAGGGAAAGGCATACTGGACTATGATGGAAGAAGGCTTTGTTCTGGTCTCTGGGTAGCTGACTGGCCGCATCCTTAAAATGAAAAAGTTGGACTCTAAAAGGACATTCTACAATTCTATTCAATTAACCTGTGTAACATTTCCTTGTCTCTTTTTTTTTGTTTTGTTTTAAACATATATATTTTTTTAGGTTTTTATTTATTTGTCTGAGAGAGAGAATGAGAGAGAGAGAACATGAGAAGAGGGAGGGTCAGAGGAAGAAGCAGACTCCCTGCCAAGCAGGGAGCCTGATGCGGGACTCCATCCCAGGACTCCAGGATCATGACCTGAGCCGAAGGCTGTTGCTTAACCAGCTGACCCACCTAGGCGCCCCCATATCCTTGTCTATTAAGACGTTTCATACGTCTCTTTATGAGGTGACCTTAGGAATACATTTTATCTTTCCAATCTTGGTCCTTTGGGTAGAAACGTTTATCCCCAAGAGCCAAGTGCTCCTTGACTCAGGATATGTTATTTACAGTAACCAAAGCAAAATTTCAGATACCCAGGTAGGCCCGGGTAGACAACAGTTTCTAAACTGACAAATCACACATGATCTAATGGTGCCTACATATTCCAGATGTCTATATTCTCACTGGATGGCACAATGAAAGCAAAGCCCTTCACTGAATGAAGGAGCAAATAATTGGCAAGTGATTCATCTAGATCACGCGCAGTCAAGCTAATATGTGCTGTTGTTTACAGAAACTTCTCGGGTGTTTGAAGACAAATCAACAGCCAATTTTTCTCCCCCAAAGCATTTTCCCCTTTGAGCTTCTGCAACACCACACAGCAGCTGTTCCTCACGCAGTTAGAGCCTGCATTAGCCTTGGCTTATTGTAATTGTTATTTGGGGAGTTGCAGTGCCAGGAAAGGATTCAGGGTTCAGTTTGTTCTCTAAGACTCAAACCTGCTTTGAAAGCCCATTGAAGCAGCAATCTAAAGCAATCCCCCAAACAGGAATCAACAAATCTTTTATCCACCTGCCAAATCCCATTTAGGTATGTGCACAATAGCTCAGATGGGACGTGTTTTAGAGTCAGCTCCAACAATAGTAATTGTTTCTTAATCTCTGAATTTAAATGCTCAATGGTTAATTGCTTCCATCACCAATCTCGCTATCTTCCTTTCCCAATCTTTTTGTATTGTTTTACATGCTTGAAATGTTTGAAAGTCTAGGATTAATTTGATAGCATGAGCTCAGATTTTTAAAAGTCTTAGAAAATATAGTTTAGGAAAAGTGATGTCCTGTTATCCACAAGTCACAGATCATCTGTGGTGATCATAACAGAATAGTCTAAATTTACTACTTATATTTGGGAAATTCAAAATATTTCAGAGGGAGATTCTGCAAGGACTGTTGTAAAAATAACTAGGTGCATTTTTAAATACTCCTCAGTAAGCTTGCAAACAGTGGCTTGCTTCTAACCTAAATACTGTAACTCAGTGAGAATAAGCAAAGCGTATATTCATTTGTCTATTTATTATTTTTTGAAAGGATGTTGGGTAGCTTCCTTCCCTAAATATATGTAAGAGCTTGTTGCTGGAACATTTTTGAGTGGGTAAATGCAGGCACAAAGTGATCAATACATAAAAGGTCAAGCCATCTGTGATAATGCTGGAACAAAACTCTGCCCTGTCCCCATTTCAAAGCTGGTTTCCATTAGGTAGAATATTTTCTGAACTTGGAAGTCAAACAGATAGTGTTTGTCAAGCCCTCTTGCATACATGGTACATTACAAGTGATTACCAAGAAAACGAGATGATTCCTATTCATTTGCACCATAAACACAGGCACCGATAAACACACATTAGGGAAGGCATATGATCTACCCCAAAAGAGTCAAATAATAAAGAAATTGCTCCTATTTACTATTTCCGGAATTCATGGTGATATAAATATACACACATAATTATGCTATAGTCTACATGTTGGCACGGTTTATTACAAGGAGCAAATGTTAGTTTTTCCTCGTCAAATTTTTTTCATATTTGCCTTCCACCCTCGCCATCTCCTCTCTCATTGTGTACTCCTCCCCTCGTCCACATCTAAAGATACACTGCCCTGAAAGAGTCATTGATTTTTATCAGACCGAGACTCCAGATGCCTGATTACTTTGGGAAAAGAATTCCTCTGGGATCTAGAGTGTCTCTCTTGCTTTATTTATTTTCCGATAGATTGAGCAGGATCATGTAGTTCCTATTCTAAATAGTATTAAGGCAGGTACACATGCACACACTCACATACTGTGTTTCCCATATTATATACTGATGAAACATATCCATCCTACTACGGGCTGTACATAAGCATCACATATTCCCCAGTTGTTTATACTATTTGTTGGCAATAAAATAACACATAGAAAAAGTTGCAAGAGCTCCAAAGTGTTCAGTGAATAAGATTTATGGGAGGTGCCTGGAGTCTTACAATACATCTAGATCTTGACATGTATGTTTCAATCTTCACTCAAGAACTGGGGAAAAAAAAAAAAAAAAGCAAAAACCCCAAGGGACAGAAAAGTCAAAGATTATATATTGCACAAGCTTAAAAATCTTTAAACACGAAGTTAAGAGAAATGAGAAGGGACCCTAAATTTGAAGATCAATGAAAACAGAAATAACTCATTAAGTCTCTAGAAATTTACAGGCAGATTATAAACTCTCAAAATGGTGACTAGGAAGTCATACATGAAGAAAAGGATCAAAGACTACTGGGTGTAGGTGCTAAGTAATGTGAGAAGAATGGGGAAAATTTGTTAATTCCTTCTCCAATTCTCTCTCTGCAGAGTCTTGCACTAAATCCAAGCATCCTGTTAGCTAGCTCAATTTTCTTATATCCAAAGGTCAAAGAGGCCTTGCCAGATCTTCTTATCTTTACCATCAATAAATATTTATTATTTAGTATCTGGTATAGGCCTGACTCTGCACTAGCTACCAATTAAGATGTTGGAAGTCGAGTGCAAAAGATCATGGAATTTAAAGGGACCTTCAGTGATCCCAGCCTGTCTTCTGCTTGACTTGTGTCCACGTGTCTTTGGAGGTTTAGCTACATACGAGCTCTGCATGCTTGTGATTTTTCCCCTTATGGATGAAGTACTCTCTGTTCTCTCTAATTAATGTGGAGGCCTGAACTACTCAAACAACTTAATTTGACTTTTCCCCATGCCTTCAGGTAGCATACACAAGGCTCACGGTACATTCTATATGCAAGCTCCAGATAAGCTTGAATACGGAAGCCCTAAAGAAAATGCTCCAACTGAATTTCTTGCGGCTACCTATATTTTTCTACAAATTCAGCTTGGGAATACATGTTTTATTCATTTCCCCCACCATGAATTTTCAAGGACTGAATAATTAACGAAAAGGATCAAGTGTGAGTTTCCCTCCCTCACGTTCATTCCACAGATGAGCTTTCTAAGAAAATAATGTATCCTTGTTTTGAGTAACATAAATACCTTCTAAATTCACAAAACATCCAACCTATAATGGGATATATTAATTGGGACTCTTTGAGTTGCTGTCAATGTAAACCCAGCTCAAGCTAACTTTAAGCAGGATGCTGAATTTACTGACTTGTGTAATTCGCAAGACCAAGGATACAGCTGCTTGAGCTGCATGAGAGGTTGATGTATGATAACGTCTACATTCTTCCATCATCTCCATCTTTCAGTAAAGCTCCTTCCATGTGGTGAGAAAAGGGGGAACAAAAAAAAGGATCTCCCGCCTAGACCCACACTCACATCTTACCAGCTTAATGACTGTAGCAGAAAGAAACCGTCTTCCTGGGTGAACTCTGGCCCAGTTTGGGCCACGTGTTTATCCCCGAACGAATCTCAGTGACCGGGTTGGAGGACGGAAGAAGGGTATCCTCGGTCACGGCTATCCTTCAGCGAGAAGGGGAGAACAAAAGGAAGTGCAGTCAGTTCTGTTCAACCACAAGCCCGCGAGTCCTCACAGAAGAGATTCTATCTGTTATCAGAAAAAGCAATAGGCTGCTGGTTGTCCTAAACTGATTCTCACCCAATTCAAAGGAACCAACACAGCCAGCCAGTGGTGGAGCCAACTAATTAGGTCCATATCTCCAAAAACGATTTATTCTATCAACTGTCTTTCAGCAAGGCTCGGAAGCCTTTTCACATTTCTTTCTTGACTCTCTCCCTATGTTGATGTAGCACCACATGCCCCGGATAATAGCCTGGATTTCTGGGGCACCGAGCGATATGAATTTCGACCAGTCATCTGACATCTCCATTTGTTTATGAAAATACAATGATTTGCCCTTCCTAGACCTGGTTAGGCATAAAAATGTCCTTGAGATGGTAAATTTTATGATAAGAAAATCTTTAATATGATCAATTATTAAACAAAATGAAGCAGATTTTTTTGCTGCAGGACTTCGCTTCTAAGCCTTCTGACTCTCCATGGGATAGATAAAATATTTAGCATTTCCAAGCTGATCTGAAAAATGCACTTTGATGAACTCTGTCTCATGACCCTTCTTCCTTGGACAGACTGCTGCTCTGTAAGTACCTGGGAAATTATATATATGTATGCGTGTGTGTGTGTGTGTGTGTATTTACTTTTCTTGAATCCTTCTTTATTCTGTTTCCAAATAGTCCCTTATCTGAATTCATCCTAACCCAGAGGGTTAGCTTAGCTTCCTTATCTGCGTAGACACTGAACCATCATCGTTCATTTCTTTGGGTTTCCAGCAGCTTTGCCTAATTCACCCTTCTGACTTGGGGAAAGTACCCAGCAGACTAGCTGCTCTATAAGTGTTCTCACCCCACTCTGAGGCCTGTACTAGCAGAACCTCCTCATTCTTATTCACAAGTGGGGAGGGGAACTGATGGTGTGTTTGAGAGAGGAAATCTGTCAGCCATAAAGACTGGTGTTTAGCAGATGGGTTCTCACACAGCTCATCACAATAGGTAAGCTGGTCTCATCTTCAGTCTTCCAACTGTGAAAGCCTGAATGAGAATGGGAAGCACAGTGTTCTCAATAGAGAGTCCCTGCATTAGCCACGTTCATATGGTCTCTAAGGCACAGTTGTACAAATATAAGACCACTCCCCTTTTTTCTTTCTTTCTTTCTTTTTTTTGTTTTATTTTGTTTTGTCATGGGTCCTCTTTTTCTTAGCTCCGTGGCCCTCCTATACTTTGATTATGTCTTTTCCAGGAAATGATAACTTAAAAAAAAAAAAACGCTAACAATTTTCAATAGTTAATAATCTAAACCACTGTGCTCTAGACATTTAATTTATTTTATGGTTAATTCTTGACTGATGGCCTTATACCCAACAGCCTGATTACCCAGTTTTTGCTCAGTAATAGTTTTTCTATGGCACTTCTGGTTGATTTATGATTTCCTGCATTGATAGTACACCCTAACATGTCACCATTGTGGCACACTTCATTACATGGTGGTCTGCAAAATCTAGTTCTCATTATGACATACTAAATTGGGTACTACCTTGGTCTATTTGAGAATTGTGTACTAGCCTGATCTATTTGGATTTTATTTAAAAAAAAATCTAGGTTTTTTTAATGTTTTCTCAATGAATAATACATTTTAAAATGTTCTTTTATTAAAATTTTTAACATTTAGAATATTTATAAGTAGCAAATTTTAGGGATGCCAAAGCAATTAACCATGGTAAATACAAGATATATCACTTTATTTATTTATTATGATTTTATTTATTTATTTTACAGAGAGAAAGAGAGAAAGCACAGGCAGGGGAGGTAGCAGGCTCCCCGCTGAGCAGGGATCCCAATGTGTGACTAGATCTCAGGACCCTGAGACCATGACCCGAACCAAATGCAGATACCCAACTGACTGAGCCACCCAGGCACCCCAAGGTATATCACTTTAAAATAGTAATATATAAATAACCAAATAGTAATATTGAAAATTTAAAAATTTACAATTGGAATGTATTCTCCATTTTCAAGGAGAATTTACCAAAGGATTCCTTCAGCTTTGGGATAAATACCTACTTCAAAATTAAGGTAAACCCATATCTACCTTTTGTATGAGATTGTACACCTCAAATATTATATTACAGAGATTAAATTATATTAAATTCTATGCATTTGTTAAATGTATTTTTATTCCCCACAACATACTTCCATTCTACAAAGCAAAGGCTTCACCGACTATTGAAATAAAGAAAAGCTATTCAAAGGATCAACCTTCACTCTTTGATATGGAGTTTCATTTCATGCTTAATGTGCTGTATAGAGAAAAAAAGAAAATATTAACAGTGTTCTATGATTCAATGATTTTTGAGATAAAAATATTTTAAATTTATAATTCTGTGGATTCAGAAAGAGTGCTTAGACACCGGAGAAGTGCTATAAGAAAGGTTTTATGACCACCAAGGGTGTTGTCTTCTTAGAGTGTGGGTTACCTATTATGTATCAATCACTTCAGAAAGGTTGAATGAAGTTACAAATTTTTAATATCCCCATGTTTCAGTGAAATGATAAGTCAGAATATTAGGTCATTCTCTAAGCCCATCTGACTTTCTTCTATCCTATGTTTTCAGTTAACAAATGGAAAGTTATTATTATTTTTTTTAAAGATTTTTTATTTACTTATTCGACAGAGAGAGATCACAAGTAGGCAGAGAGGCAGGCAGAGAGAGAGAGAGGAGGAAGCAGGCTCCCTGCTGAGCACAGAGCCCGATGCGGGACTCGATCCCAGGACCCTAAGATCATGACCTGAGCCGAAGGCAGCGGCTTAACCCACTGAGCCACCCAGGCGCCCTGGAAAGTTATTATCTTAAGATAGATTTTGCTTCCATACAAGTCCCAAGCACTTAATCAGAATATAATATGGTCCTACTTTTGATATTCTCCTCTTACTATTATCTTCTAGTTGGATTATATTATTGACGTGGCCAATTTTCAAATTCTGTTCGTAGAAACTTGGTAGGCATCAACAAATTCTTGATTACTCTCATCATCATCCATGCATATGAATGTTTGATAACTGATAGTATTAATCACAGCAGATACTTTATACACACTACTTAGAATTTCTTACAACCCCGGAAGTTACAATTATCCTACTCCCAGAGATGAGAAAATGGAGGGACTAAGGGTTAGTAATTTATCCAAGGTCACATCGCTAAGATGTTCTTGTGCTAAGATATGAACCCAGATCTGAGAAATCACAAACCAAGAGAATTTCCACTATGTCATCGCGCTAATTCTTCTGGTGTCAGAATGACAGTAAGGAAAGTTTCAACTTTTTCACACACAGTGCTGTGTCATTAAAAACTTGGATCCACCCCTACAGCTTTGAGTAATGATTTCACATAGAGGAGATGCAAAGCAATTTATCATTTGGGTAGATTTAGACTTTGCTAGTAGCAGATGGTTCTAGGAGGTGGAAATGTGGGTTTTAGGAGGCAATTCAAAATGAGCCTCAACTTGTCTAATTACATAGCCCTCTTATTGAAAATGAATAGAGATTTCAAAAAATTATTTTCTCATTGAATTCTATAATTGTAAAGGCCTCTAGTGTTCACTTATGTTGCTTAAATATATTTTTTTTTGGTTGAAACTCTGCTTATAATAGTTTTGACTAAAATGTTTTATTCTAAAACACTGGGGCTTATTTGCATGATGTCAACAAATGTCTTTTCAAGTTAAAAGACATTTTTGTAGACTGGATTTGCTTATAAAATGACAATAATTTACTTTGTGGATATCTTACTATGTATTTGTCCCCTTTTGAGGCACTTTCCATGTATTGGATCACACAGTCTTTACTACTCCTACCGTAGTTTTTACTCTCATTTATGAGGAAGTTGAAGAGCAGAGGGAGAATATATTGACTGACTAAATCTGGATTCCAAAAGATTCTGAGACACTTGAGTAATGATCTGATTTTAACAAGATAAAGTTTAACCTGGGAAAATACAAGGTCCTATACTTGGGTCTAAAGCAGTTGTGCAAGTGTCCAATGGGAGAATATGTGGTATATCAACAGACCATAAATACCAAAGGTGTAAACTTTTGCTCAAGAAGAAACCTCTAGATTAGTCAGTGGAATATGGAGATAGCCAAGAAAGCATGAACCTCATCTGCGTCGAAGGAAGCTAAGACTCTTGCAGGGGCAAGCCAGAGGCCAGCTCTCTTCTGTTTCTTGATTATTGCAATCTTAGAGTGGTTCTGGTCCTAATACCATATTTTTTAAAGTTGTAAACAAATCAATGTATTCAATGAAAGCAACTATACTGACAAGGGTTCCAAAACCATGTTAAATGAAAAACGGTCAAAGGAGTTGCATTGAGGAAAGGGGGGAAAAATCCAGTTTAATAGGATAGCCATGCTCCAATGTCTGAGGAACTGCCATAAGCAGGAGGGATTACATTTATCTAGTATACATCCAAGTAGGAGAAGCGGCAATGCTGAGTATTCAACTCTTAACCAGTGAGATTTAAGAGCCAGAGCCATACAAATATAAAAAGTGAACTGCCTTTGGGGAGAATAAACTTCCCGTTTCTGGGATGCTATGGAGGCAGCTCAGGAATTAGACAGACTAAATCTTGGAGGTGCCTTCTTGTCCTGTGCTTTCATTATTCTTGACTCTTCCCTTTTGTATAGGAGACCGCAGGCACCTGGCAGGTGGCTCTGCTGTCTGGCCGGAACAAGCAGCAGCCTGCCTGGGGACTTTGGAGTTGCAGGGTTTTGGCAGAAGCAGCAAGACTGGGGTACAAATCAGAATGCTGAGTCCTCCTCTCTCACTCATATGCCTGCTTTTTCTTACAAGTTCTCCATTGTACTAAAATCATCTTCTATTACATCATGGCCATAAATATGGTAAATTTCTAATCTCATTTCTTCTTCTTTTTTTTTTAAGATTTTATTTATTTGACAGAGAGATAGAGAGAGATCACAAGTAAGCAGAGAGGCAGGCAGAGAGAAAGGGGGAAGCAAGCTCCCTGCTTAGCAGAGAGCCCCATGCGGGGCTTGATCCCAGAACCCTAAGATCATGACCTGAGCTGAAGGCAGAGGCTTAACCCACTGAGCCACCCAGTTGTCCCTCTGATCTCATTTCTAAAGGGACCACTCCTAATAGTTTGTCCAAAAGTGACACTCAAAATGACTTTGAAATTATTCTACTGAGGCAGGTGCAGACATAGCCTCTCAGCTTTCTCCAAGTTCAAAGGCTAGTTCTTCCATTAAGCTCCCTGCCTCTAAAGGGAAATTAAACTAGCTTGGGGGCACCTATTTATCCAAAACAAAAGGATCCCTGAGGTACAGACTCACAGATTTAACAGGATTTTGTTTCCTTACTATATGGCTAAAATGCATTAATGGATAAATCATTCTTTCTAATGCAGTATGAGATGTGTTCTCTGCCACACTAAATAATCAGATTTAAGAAACACTACATTGTTCCTGGGAAAGAAAACTTAATACCTTCAAGTCTCAAAGGCTAGAGAGCACACACAGAATCCAAGCCTGTGATTAGAGCACTGTGTTTCAGAATCTGCATAGCACTGGAAAGAACACAGTCCCTGCTCTGAAGGATAGGAAGTTTTTGCTAGTGTGCTGTAAGAATTTCAAAGTATCTTTCCACAATACTATAGTTCCTAAGGGAAAAAAAAAAAAAAAAAAAAAAACAACAACATAATTGGTTTCCCAACAACAGTAATGTTTTAGGCTAGACTTCTCTCCAGATGGCAGAGGCATTCTTATTACACACAGACACTGGAGACATGAAGACCACCTTTCTGAAAGCAGATTGGAAAAAGATGAGGAAGTAAGTTTCACTGAGCAGGAGACCACTCATTTGTCCTGAATCAAAATTAGTCCTATTTGAACTGTATCATTGCGCTGCTTATCTCTGATCCCTGGCAGAAGAGCCCTAGATATGGGTTTTTCAGTAGGTAAAGATCTACATTTGGGAAAGTTTACAATACTCCCCACACATCATCTGCTTTTTAAAAAGTCATTTACTTTGGGGTGCTTGGGTGGCTCAGTGGGTTAAGCCTCTGCCTTCAGCTCAGGTCATGATCCCAGGGTCCTGGGATAGAGCCCTGCATCGGGCTCTCTGCTCAGCAGGGAGTCTGCTTCCCTTCCTCTCTCTCTGCCTGCCTCTCTGCCTACTTGTGATCTCTGTCAAATAAATAAATAAAATCTTTTTAAAAAATCATTTATTTCAATAAGGTAAATGTTACACACTTAACATTGGTAAGATGTCTTCTTAATGGTTTTATGTTTTATAATAAAAGGAGAAAATCTGTGAAATCCTAAGACAGGAGTTATCTATGTTTCTAGGTGACACTGCTCTTAAACAAAAATTATTATCTTATTATCAAAAATGTCCTGACCTAATTCCATAGGATCATGTGACCTCACAGTCCTGCATTCCAAAGTCACTGTAATTGCCATTGTCATCTTAGGATCTTGCTTGAATATTCCTTGCTATTAATATAATTTCATGTCCTGTCCTCAGAGTGGCCTTTGTTTTGAAATTCTGCCAAGAACACCATCATCTGGGTGTTAAGAGTTTGATTAAACATAGCCCCAAAGAATGTCTTTCAAAGGATACATTTTATCTGGTTTCCATTTATGAGACACAAAGTAGCATACACTTTGAAATGACAATAAATCACCCTTAAATTTAGACTTAAAAATAACAAATTCTGTGGTCTTAAAATCTGAGCAGGGAGAGGAATACTTCCTAGAGGGAATCTTGTGGTTTATCTGGAGCACCTGGTGCATGTTAGTTGGTAGGGGAAGACCCCTAAAGTCTAACTAACCCAGCTCACGATTTTCTCAGCTCTGCAATATCTTTGGAACTTCACCAAAGGCTCATTTCTGCCCAGCTTCTGAGAGTTTAATAGTAAAGAGTTTAATAGTAGCTTCCATGGGGCCAGCTGGTGGGATCTGACTGATCCTACAATATCTAGCATGCTCAACACCTTGAGAATCTGTTGTCCAAAGAACCACAACTTTTCCTCTGAAGTCCACTTGTCTAGTCTACATGGTTGGCTTCTGTATGTATTTGTTGGCATCTGATCCTGTTACCCAGCCAAAACTTTCCTCTCCCAGGGAACTGGAACTTTGCTTGAATATACTCCTAGTTATTGCTGGGACCATCTTGAATTGCGATGCCACCCACCTCATCACATCACACAGAGTGCAGTGCTGCTCTGAAACTACTATCATGTCTCAACAATGACAGCAGATGTTTTGGGGTACTCAAGAGAGTCAGGCTCAAGCTCAAGTTAACCATAGTCCTAACCTATTTGGATCCATGCTGGATCCCTTCATGTTGAAGTTACATTGCAGTGGAGCTGGTTTCTCAACTCTGGTCACTTGTTTTCTCTTCCTTTCCCATTCCTCTGATCTTCTATGAAGACCCTGGAATGCTTTCATCCCAGGCTTTGTATGCTATGGTATGCTGATTAATATAATTTTTTAAAAGTATAGCTAAAAGGCTGAGAACAACATCTCTTTGAATTGACTATACATTTCTGCTACTTCCTCTACCTGCATATCCAGTGAGATTGTAGGCAACTAACAAAGTATTCAGAGAGGCTATGTGTTCAGCCACAGAGTCCAGGAAGATGATTTAAGATGCTATTTTGGTCCTGAATTTGAGAAGCACTGAATATGGCCACTCCTTTGATACGCACTTGAATTTTGGGTGGGTCAACGTTTTTTTGGGGAGGGGGGTTCATCAGTTTTTATTAAGCTCTTAAAAACATTACCAAGATAACATTCCATGGTTCTTCACTATGTAATGCTCTCATGATACCTGAGGGCAAGGTTAAATTACTTTTTAAATTATTCATCATTCTGTACCCACTGGTTCACTCATCTTCCTTATTCTGTAGATTAAATCAAGAGTTGATCTTATGTGGAAGAAATTCCTAGAAGTAAAGAAGATGAGGCTATCAATTGTATTTGTAGAGAGACTTCTTTCCTCATCATATTTAAGAGCAAAAAACAGTCTTCTGTGTATAAATATTATATTAAATTTTATGTGAGTCAGGAGAGTGAATCATAAGACTTCTGCAAAACCTTTCTAGTATCCCATGAAAAGATACAACTACTATTTACATACCAGTGATTTGGAATTATGGTTTCATGTGACAACATTCTGGCTTAGCCTATCTACGAGCCAAGACCATAGGGAATGATCCATCACTTTCATATTTACAGATAAATATGCCAACCTCCATTTTTGTTTTAATTATTGCAAGACAAGTCTTTTGAACAGTGACAAATATTAAATCCCTTTGGGAGGGGAGGCTTAGTAGTGTGGCTCAGTAAGTCAGTTTGGATTCTATTTTCTTTGATTCTAGGGAATTGGGAAGGTGAGTGTGAAATTACTTTGATTCCTGACACCAATTGCATAGATTTATTTCAGTGATTGATTAAAAGATCACATGGTTTTGCTAAGCACTGCAACCCTGCATCAATCTTCAGGAGAGCTGAAACTGCCATTGATTCTGCCCTGCTGTCTTAGGAAGGAAATTCTGAAAGACTGCAGCCAGCCCTTAATAGGCAACAGCCAAGTTAATAGTTGCTTCAATTACTGAGCAATGGTGGGGCATGAAAAGAAGCAGGTCCAACACATTTCACAGTGTTCTTTAAACAAAAAGCCTTCATCTACTTTATTTGGTCAATCAATTTAAATTTAGGTGCAGAAAATATGAATGATTACTGCAGCCAAAAATTAAGGGGATGTTTACTTTGGAAACATTCAACCTTGAACAAGTACTGCAACTTTTCTTTTATTTACCCTATTTGATGGCTGAGACTGTGTGTTAATTATTATTTTCCTTGTTATTTTTAATTACAGAAGAAGTGTGCACCATTGTAAAACATTCAACATAACATAGAGGTTTATAATGAAAAAAGTGAACATCTCCACCTGCTCCCTAAAAATTTTCAAGGCGGGTGGTCTAACAGTAAGTGTTTGGGATTTAAAGAATGTGAGAGAAGACAAAGACAAATACCATATGATTTCACTTATATGTGGAATTTAAGAAACAAAACAAACAAGTAAGGGTGAGAGAGAGAGAGAGAGAGAGAGACAAGACAGGAAACAGACTTTAACCATAGAGGACAAACTGACGATCACCAGAGATGGGAGGGAGGTGGGGAGATGGGGGCAGTAGGTGATGGAGATTAAGGAGTACACTTATGATGAGCACTGGGGGTTGTATGAAATTACTGAATCATTTTTAATACACCTGAAACTAATACAACACTGTATTTTAACTGTACTGGAATTTATAAACAAACAGATAAATAAGAGAGAAGACAGAGATTCAGGTAATGGTGGATATAAATTTCCCTCTACAAACTCAAGCATTCAGAAAGTAGAATTTTCTTTTGTGCATCCTCTTGGCGTATAGAAGGAGCTCTCATGCTCCCATAAGAACTAATGGGAGCTGAATCAGTTCTTCCCCTTGATGAAACCCTACCTCCTTCCTCAGAGCTGGCCTCATGGTTATGAGCTTACACAGTGCCAAGGCATCTTGTTTTCATCCTTATCCTCCCATTTGGGCATCTACGGAGATGACTTTTATCTAGTAGGATCCTGGGTGGTAGATTCATTGAGGTCCCTCTCTGCAGAGGCTCTGAAGTCAGATGACTTCTGATATCAAGCTCATGCTGTCCTTGGACTAATAAGAACCACTGGAACGTCCCCTGGGTGTACATGATTCCTGCCACGGTTCCTCCACCACTGGGCAAGTCCTGACTTTGTGAAGCTGACACAGACCCATCTCCCCAGACATATGGCACAGTCACTTCTCTGCAGAGGGGCCCTGTCCTTTCTGTTCCTCAAATCCTCCAGCAGGCTGTCACCACCTTACCCTGGTCTTAGTCTGGCTTTGCTCCAAGATGCCCAAAGGATGGGAATCGAGAGCCTCTTCCTCACAAACCCCCTTCTGTCATCACCTCATTGCTTACCCCCCAAATGTCCTCCTCCTTTCTCTTTGATGAGAAGTGTGGAAGGCGGCACCCTCTGACTTCACCATGCCTGCCTCCAAATCTCTTCTCCCGTCTTGCTCCTTTCCATTTCTTCCCACATAGTAATTTTGTGAAATTCAAAATTGACTACTTCTTTTTCCCTCCTCTTTTTGCTATATCCTCCCTTTTGAGAGGCAGGAAGGAAAAGAGAGCAGCTGATTAGACAGAAGGGTGAGGGCATATAGGAAAATATGGTGAAGGGTAAACAGCTGATAAATGAAAATGTTAATAGAAGTGACAATTTAAATATTAAAGATTTCAGAATATTTTAGAAAGTATAGACAGCATACTCTGACACATAAACAGTGGATTTTCTGTTTCTTTTAATTTTTTTGTAAAACATAAAATCATGTTAAGTACATGGAGACAATTCTGCACTTATTCTCTTTCCCCTAAGTAGTATGTTATGGGTATCCTTGAAGGGCAATTCATAGAAATCAGTCTGAAATTTAAAAGCAGCTGCCTAAAATGATGTACCTATGGCAGAGATCAAGCCAGAACATAGCAGGGCTCTTTGTGCTCATTGTTTACGGTCCATTAATTCATTCTACAGTGGTCAGCACCCATGTTGTACTGTCGTTTATCTTTGTGTTCAATCGTCCTACTGTCACCTTTGGATGTACCTTAACTTATGAACTATATAGACACTTAGGTTGTTTCTAATCTCTTGTGATTTAAGCAACATTGCAGCGGGCATCTTTGTACATATTTCCACATATATCTTCACAGTATTTCTATTGCATAGATATGTAAAAGTGGAATAATTGAGCTGGATTGTATGAACATTTAAAATCTTCCCAAGTTTTTACCAGTTTGACTGAAAAGTTTGACACCTACCAAAAGTATATGGATGTCCTTTTATCCATACCCTTGCTAGCACTGAATACTATCTATTTTTTTAAAAATTTCCATGTAAATGATATTAGCTAAATATTCTTTTAATTTTTATTCCTTGTATTTCTTATATGACAAAGCTTGTGTTTTTAGGACACTTTTACACTTTTTTCTCAAATTTACCTCTCTATCCTATCTGTTTGATCTTGTTACTGATTTATAGATGCTTGTGTTAATGATATTAAATTTTGGCATTTTATATGTATGGGGAATATTTTCTCCTCGCCTATCACTTACTTATCTGTTTTGGCCCATATACAAATTTCATATTTCTAGGTCATACCCATTTATCTTTTCCTTTTTAACTATTGCATTTCCTGCATTAGAACGCCTTTCATTTTATTTATTTTTTAAAAGGATTTACATATTTATTTTAGAGAGAGAGAGCAGAGGGAGGGATAGAGGGAGATGGAGAGAGATAGAATCTCAAGCAGTCTTCACTGAGCCCAGAGGCTGACTTGGGGCTCAATCTCATGACCTTGAGATCATGACCTGAGCTGAAGCCAGGAGTCAGACACTTCCCCCACTGAGCCACCCAGGTGCCCCAGAGGCTTTCCACTTAAAAATTATTTTAATATTTGGTTCTTACATTTAGATCTCTAATTTTCATAGAATTTCTTTGAACATGATGTAAAGTAGAATACTAACATGTTTTCCTTTTATCCCAATAGCTTTTCAAATCACATGCTATTTTCACAATGGATTTGAAATAAGAGTTAGAATTTATTTTTCCAATTGAATCTATTGGTCTATTTAAGAAAAACACCAAAATGCTTAAATTACTATAACTACTTCTTATACTCTGATATGTGTTAGGGCAAGTTAGAATTCATTTCTTTTTTCCAAATATTCTTGGCAATTCCCGAGTATTTTCTCTTAGAGCCTTTTTTTACAATAATACTGAAGTCATATAACAAATTTTAGAAGTGTCTACATTTTTTTCAGTGCTTGAGAGCAGCATAAATAATAATTACCTGCTCCTTGAAGGCAGAGACAAAATTCACCATAAAACCATTGGCATCAAGTGCCTTTGGAGATGGAGGATAGCTATGTTTTATTTATTTACTCCTATGTCCTTCTTATCTTATATATTTAAGTGTATTTATCTTAATTTTAAATTGTTACATGATCTAATAAATTTTCTCTGGAATATCATGTTTCTGCAACTATTTTATGCAACAATATTATATTTTATGCAACAATATTATATTTTATGCAATAATATTATATTAAATATACTTATATATTCCATATAGTTTTGTAATTTCATCTATAGCTTAATATTTGAGAAATTGATTTATGCATTTTCTAAGTGCTTAGATAACTTCTCACTATGCTGTCTAGTTATTTTATTTTATTTCCATACAGTGCGGCTTTAATATCTAGTTTTAGGAAGTTATTGGAATTTCTGTTGACCCTAGCATTTGAAAAACTTCTATAAAAATCAAATTCAAACTCTTAATCTCACAAAACAAACTGAGGGTTGCTGGGGGGAGGGGGTTTGGGAGAAGGGGGTGGGATTATGGACATTGGGGAGGGTATGTGCTTTGGTGAGTGCTGTGAAGTGTGTAAACCTGGTGATTCACAGACCTGTACCCCTGGGGATAAAAATATATGCTTATAAAAAATAAAAAAATAAAAATAAAGGACCCCAAATAAAAAAAATCAAATTCAAATAGCAAATTTGCAAATTCATTAGCAAATAATGAGAGGTCTCTATTTATTAGGTTCAATGTTGTATGTGTGTCTATGTGCATTACCAGCTCTAGGATTTTTAGTTTAAAACTTCCTAGAATTACTTTTGTGGTTGAGTTCTAGCTTTAGAGCATTGTGGTCTGAAAATATGCAGGGAATGATCCCAATCTTTTGATACCGGTTGAGTCCTGATTTAGGACCGAGGATGTGATCTATTCTGGAGAATGTACCATGTGCACTAGAGAAGAATGTGTATTCTGTTGCTTTGGGATGAAATATTCTGAATATATCTGTGATGTCCATCTGGTCCAGTGTGTCATTTAAGGCCTTTATTTCCTTGCTGATCTTTTGCTTGGATGACCTGTCCATTTCAGTGAGGGGAATATTAAAGTCCCCTACTATTATTGTATTGTTGTTTATGTGTTTCTTTGATTTTGTTATTAATTGGTTTATATAGTTGGCTGCTCCCACGTTGGGGGCATAGATATTTAAAATTGTTAAATCTTCTTGTTGGACAGACCCTTTGAGTATGATATAGTGTCCTTCCTCATCTCTTATTACAGTCTTTGGCTTAAAATCTAATTGATCTGATATAAGGATTGCCACTCCTGCTTTCTTCTGATGTCCATTAGCATGGTAAATTCTTTTCCACCCCCTCACTTTAAATCTGGAGGTGTCTTCGGGCTTAAAATGTGTTTCTTGGAGGCAACATATAGATGGGTTTTGTTTTTTTATCCATTCTGATACCCTGTGTCTTTTGACAGGGGCATTTAGCCCATTCACATTCAGGGTAACTATTGAGAGATATGAATTTAGTGCCATTGTATTGCCTGTAAGGTGACTGTTACTGTATATGGTCTCTGTTCCTTTCTGATCTACCACTTGTAGGCTCTCTCTTTGCTTAGAGGACCCCTTTCAATACTTCCTGTAGAGCTGGTTTGGTATTTGCAAATTCTTTCAGTTGTTGTTTGTCCTGGAAGCTTTTAATCTCTCCTTCTATTTTCAATGATAGCCTAGCTGGATATAGTATTCTTGGCTGCATGTTTTTCTCGTTTAGTGCTCTGAAAATATCATGCCAGCTCTTTCTGGCCTGCCAGGTCTCTGTGGATAAGTCAGCTGCCAATCTAATATTTTTACCATTGTATGTTACAGACTTCTTTTCCCGGGCTGCTTTCAGGATTTTCTCTTTGTCATTGAGACTTGTAAATTTTACTATTATGTGACGGGGTGTGGGCCTATTCTTATTTATTTTGAGGGGCATTCTCTGAACCTCCTGAATTTTGATGCTTGTTCCCTTTGCCATATTGGGGAAATTCTCCCCAATAATTCTCTCCAGTATACCTTCTGCTCCCCTCTCACTTTCTTCTTCTTCTGGAATCCCAATTATTCTAATGTTGTTTCGTCTTATGGTGTCACTTATTTCTCGAATTCTCCCCTCGTGGTCCAGTAGCTGTTTGTCCCTCTTTTGATCAGCTTCTTTATTCTCTGTCATTTGGTCTTCTATATCACTAATTCTTTCTTCTGCCTCATTTATCCTAGCAGTGAGAGCCTCCATTTTTGATTGCACCTCATTAATAGCTTTTTTGATTTCAACTTGGTTAGATTTTAGTTCTTTTATTTCTCCAGAAAGGGCTTTTATATCTCTCGAGAGGGTTTCTCTAATATCTTCCATGCCTTTTTCGAGCCCGGCTAGAACCTTGAGAATTGTCATTCTGAACTCTAGATCTGACATATTACCGATGTCTGTATTGATTAGGTCCCTAGCCTTCGGTACTGCCTCTTGTTCTTTTTTTTGTGGTGAATTTTTACGTCTTGTCATTTTGTCCAGATAAGAGTAAATGAAGGGGCAAGTAAAATACTAAAAGGGTGGCAACAACCCCAGGAAAATATGCTTTAGCCAAATTAGAAGAGATCCAAAATCGTGAGTGGGGAGAAAGGGGATAAAAAGAGGTTCAAAAAGGAAGAAAGAAAAAAGAAAAAAAAAAAAAAAAAAAAAAAAAAAAGAAAAGAATTTTTTTTAAAAAAAGAAAACACCTAAGAAAAATGTAAAAAAAATATATATATATATTAGATAAACTAGTAAAAAATCGTTAAAAAAGAAAAAGGTAACAGTTAAAAAAAAAAAAAAATTTTACCCGAAGGCGAGAAAAAAAAAAAAAAAAAAAAAAAAAAAAAAAAAAAAACTTCCTAGAATTATTGTTATTTCAATTTCTACTTATATTTCTGTCAGTTTGTACTATATTATGTTGATCTTATATTATTTGGTATATGTGAGGTTACAGCTACAAGAGGTACTTGGTGGACTGGCTCTTAATCATTATAAACTATTTCTTTCTATTCACAAATAATCTTTTCCTTCAGTTCCATTCCATACAACTTTCATATTTCCATCCTTAATTTGTCTGTTGGCATTTGTTACGTTTTTTCCATTTTTCTCCTTTCAACGTATCTTCGTGTTTTGCCATACTCTTTTTTCTAAACTTCCAAAGTCAGGTCTGTATAAAATCCCAAAAAGAAAGTGATGTTAATCTAGCCATGTTGCTTCTCTCATACTTTTTCCACAAATTTCCCGATGAGTTTTATAAAACCTCAAATCAATTAGCATTTATTTAATACCTACTCTAAACTAGCAGTATTTTATTTGCGGCACAAGATGCAGCATGAGATGGAGGGAGGCAGTGGAGTGGGTAAATCAACTCAAATTGGACAGTATGACACTTGATCTGAAGGGGCATGTCTCCTATGGAAACAGAAAGAATAAGTAAATGCCAGTAACACGGAACTTCTCATTTGTGTGATACTCAAAGAAGGAAGAGAATGCTTATTAGAATAGTCAGAGCAAACTTGGTGGATCTTTTTAGCACATGAAAGGAAGACCATTTTAGTTTTTTATTAAGGAATTGCATAAATAAAAAACACTCATTCAACTATTCGTTCAATTCAACAAACAACTGCTTCTTCCAAGAATTGAAAAGGGTGTTGGGAATACAATAGTGTACAAAAATGGCTTCATAAAATGAAGCTATGAGTCTATCAGGACATTTTATCACATGAGTAGGTATAAAATTACTTTCTATAACCAAGAAATGAAATGTTGGATCACTGACAGTGGGAAAATTGGGTTAAGGAAGGCTAGGAAAGACTTTCCAAAGTAATAATATTAAACTGAAGTCAAACGAAAGAGTAGGTTATAACTATATAAGAGGGTGGAAGGAGTTTATTAGGCAGAAGGAACAGTGCATGCAAAGGCCCTGTGGCAGGAGAAATTTGGCTTGTTTTGCCTCTCTTTGAAACTAGAATGAAAGGAGAGAGAGATTGCCTAATGTCAGTTATGTCACATGACA
The DNA here is from genome assembly GCF_030435805.1 of Mustela lutreola. Taxonomy (NCBI): domain Eukaryota; kingdom Metazoa; phylum Chordata; class Mammalia; order Carnivora; family Mustelidae; genus Mustela; species Mustela lutreola. The sequence goes on from NC_081292.1 coordinate 160,038,703, forward strand.
TGAGACACAATGTGAGGTCCACCAGAGCTGGTTGAAGTACACCTTTTAGGTCAGATTAAGGATTTTTGTTCCTTGTCTTTAAAGTGATAGGAAACTGTCGGCCTTGGGAGCCCAGAGCTGCTGCTACGTCTTATTGGGCCAGCGTGAACACTCTGTATGCCTGGTGGAGCCCCTCAAACTGGAGGCTTGCATAGAGAGGATCAAGGTCTTGCAGGCAGCTGCAGAGCTTCGACATTACCGCACACAGAGTGCCTGCAAGGATGCACTGCTGGTAGGTGTTCAAGCTGGAAGCAAACCCTCCCAGGAGCCCAGATTGTATGCTTTATTCTAAAGGCTGCAAGGGAGAAGTTCCCCAAAATGTTACCAAATACACCTCTTTCATAAACCAGTTACTAATGGTTCTATACTTGGGATACTATGTTTCTTTTATTTATTGAGTGTTTACATTCAGGAACGGAAAATATTTTTGTTACTTAAAAAATTGAATATTTGTAATTTGTTGTGCCTGAGATTTTTATACCATAACACAATTTGTTCCTTTCTCATGAATTTACATCATCTAAATGAAGACAAGCAAGTACAAAAATGGAGGAAGAAAAGGCTTTATTAATCAAATGATGTCTCAATTCTTCTAAATGAGATGATTTTTTATTTCTAACGCTAAACATGAGAGTTGTTTCTTAGCAAACTTGTTTGGAAAGATCCATGTTGTGTTGTGTATTAGACTGTCCCATCCTGTGTATGAAGCCGACTTGGCCTCAGTCATTTTAAGATCCTCTATAGTTGTGGTTGTACTTAAAAAAAAAAAAAAGAACAAACAAAAACCATCACCACCACCACCAGAACAAAAAAAACCACCTCCCCCCCAACTCCCCCTCAAAAAAAACCCTACATTATTTCATGTCTTTAAAAGAAATGTTTAAATGTGATCTTCAGAGCATCAAAAATGATTAAAAACAAAACAATGTGGAAAAAAAAATCAACTGATGGGAAACCACTACTGAAATATTTAAATACAGTAAGGATTTGGGCAGCTGGGTGGCTCAGTCAGTAAAGTGTCTGCCTTTGGCTGGGGTCATGATCCCAAGGTCCTGGGATACAGTCCTGTCTTGGGCTCCCTATTCAATGGGGAGCCTGCTTGTCCCTCTGCCCCTCCCCCCACTCATTCTCTCAGTCTCTCTCTCTCTCTCTCTCTCTCTCATGCACACACACTTTCTTTTTTTTTATTTTTTTTTAAGATTTTATTTATTTATTTGACAAACAGAGATCACAATTAGGTAGAGATACAGGCAGAGAAAGAGAGGGAGAAGCAGGCTTCCCGCTGAGCAGGGAAGCAGGGCTTGATCCCAGGACCCTGAGACCATGACCTAAGTGAAAGGCAGAGGCTTAACCCACTGAGCCCCCCAGGCACCCCTCTCTCTCTCTTTCTAATAAGTAATTAAAATCTTTAAAAAAATAAAGTAGAGGGGCACCTGGGTGGCTCAGTCTGTTAAGCAGCTGCCTTTCACTCAGGTCACCATCCCAGGGTCCTGGGTTGTCTCAGCAGGAACTCTCTACTCCTCCGGGAGCCTGCTTTTCCCTCTTCCTGCAGCTCCCTCTGCTTGTATGCTTTCTCTCTCTCTGTGTCAATCAATAAATAAAATCTTGAAAAAAAATAGAATAAGGATTTCAGTTGTTCATGTGGGGGATTGACTTGATCAATATTTACATTTTAGGAGGTCCTCTCTAGCTGGAGGGAGTCTCCCTGACTCTCCCTCTGGGAAGAATGGATTGGAGGCATTGAGGGAAGTCATGGGCTGGGAAGCCGCTGCAGGAGTGCAAGTGAGAATTGATAGGTTTGTTTAGAATGGTAGCCACCAAAATGGAAAGAACTGTTTGTAGTTGAACAGTATTTAGGAGGCAGAATCAATAAGGCTTTAAGATGAATTACATATGTGATGAGGAAAGAAATGGAGGTGTCAAGGAATGTTTCCAGGGTTTCTGCCCCTTCAGCAGGGTGTGGAGCTGGGGGAAGTCATAAGGTTTCCTCTGGATGGGATCACAGTCATTGAGAATGGAGGGTACGTGCAAGTGATGACAATGGACCCATGTGGCAAGCAGCTGAAAATGAGTAGTGGAAGAGGTGCAATAAAAAATGAAATGTACATAAGGTAGGAGGGGGCAGAAAATGGGTAACTAACCTTCAGACAGTGACATTTGGAGTCATGCACCACTAGTTTTTGTACGACCACCTGGTGACTTTAAAAAATACATAATTACTTCCCAGAGTTTTGGGTTTCTCATTTTAACAGTATAAAATTGTGTCCACTCACAGGATTCTTCTGAGAGTTAAATGGAATAATGTGGTAAAGTGTCTAGTTCAATAAGCACTTAATAACTTTTTATTTTTTAAGAGTAGGGAGGGAGAAGTTCCCACGTTCAGTTTGAGCTGCAACTTTATACACTGCTCATCGCAGTCTCTATTTCAGATATTTGGGAATAAAAAGAAGGGAATGAGATGATTTGTCTCCAGAGGTTTTTATTAGTTATCTCTGTTCTCTAAGTACAAGTCCAACAGGCAAGCAGGCATTTTCCTTGGATATTCTATAGTAACATAAATTTTGAGACTGAGATTAAAAAAATATTGACCTGCTTTATGAAAGTTGTCCAAATTGTCTCCACACAAAACACAGGTGAATTTCCAGTCAGTCCGACAACATAGGGTCTGCTCTCAGCTCTCTGATTCACAGTTCCTACTACTTCCTATTTGATACCTTAGACCTTGTCTTTTGTGTTCACTTATGTTAGCTTCCTGGACCCTGCATGCATCCAAGTGCATGGTCCAGACATTTCTTTCACTAACACCAGTCACCAAGCTGTCTGGAGTGACACCACCTGGGTTCAAACCCTGACTCTGATGTTTATTACCTGACCATGGAGAGTCAACCTAACCTCCCTGAACTACTTCTTCTTCTTCTTCTTCTTTTTTTTTTTTAATTTTCAGCATAACAGTATTCATTGTTTTTGCACGACACCCAGTGTTCCATGCAATCCGTACCCTCTATAATACCCACCACCTGGTACCCCAACCTCCCACCCCCCGCCCCTTCAAAACCCTCAGATTATTTTTCAGAGTCCATAGTCTCTCATGGTTCACCTCCCCTTCCAATTTCCCTCAACTCCCTTCTCCTCTCTAACTCCCCATGTCCTCCATGCTATTTGTTATGCTCCACAAACAAGTGAAACCATATGATAATTTACTCTCTTTGCTTGACTTACCTCCCTGAACTTCTTTTTTAAAAATTACTTATATATAGGAATATTAATATTTCATTTAAAAGTTGTCATGCAGATTAAAGACATAACATATATAAAGCCTATAGCACAATATGTAACAACAGATTACTGTTCCTGGCAACATACTGAGGAAGTGGGTAGATACTTTTCTTAGGTGTTCCTCTGAAGGTTTTAGTACATACAAATAAATGTCTTCATGGGTCCCACTATTCTCAGAAAGCTACTCCAAGTAACTACCACTCATTCCCTTGTGATTCTCTTAATCAGGATTTATCAATACTCAGCTACATATTATCATCACCAATCTTAAGCATTTCTAACTCATTTTTTCTGTTTTTCCTCCAGAGGATGACTCAAATCTAGGCTCCAAAAAAGCCTGTATTGGGCCATCTTTAGGACTCCAGAAAAGAGATGAGCACTTTGAAGCAATTTTAGTATTTCCAAGAAGTATTTCCAATTTTACTATCTCCAAGTATTTCCCTCCTATCTCACTCATTTCATTTGAAGTGTTTTATTCCTAGACTTATGTTCCTTGAGCTAAAACTTTCTCCTTTGTTTGTAAATCCTTTTAAGTTATTATAATATGAATAATTTCATTGGAATTTTAAAAATTGTTTGAAAAAGAACTACATGTGAGACGAAAATTCAAGCATCGCATAAACAAAAGAGAAAAATTTTCTTCATCCAACCCTTCATTCCTTTCCCTGATACAGCCACATTTTCAGCTTTAGGTTATATGCTTACAAAAAGAAAAAAAATAGGTTTACTTGAATATATGTGTAGGTATTATTTTTATAATTTTTTTTTTTTTTTTTTTTAAGAGAGAGAGTGAGTGAGCACTCATGTACAACCAAATGGTAGGGAGAGGAGGAGAGAGAGAAAGAATACCAAGCAGGCTCCACACCCAATGCAGAGCCCAAATCAGGAACCAATCTAACGACTCTGAGATCATAATTTGAGCTGAAACCAAGAGCTGGAGGCTCAGCCAACTGAACCACTCAAGTGCCCCTACATGTCTGTGTACTTTTAGTTACAAATGGAATCATACTAAGCATGTTTTTCTATAAAAATTTACATGTAAATATATACATATCAATATTTGAGTGGCTGCAGAGTATTCTATTGCCTGAGCGATCCATACATGAATTATGTAACAAATCCTCTGTTGCTGGACATTACAAATAATGTTACAGTGTGTTCACATGTACACACATTCCTGTATCTTGGCATACTTTTCTTTTAAGACATGAAGAAGACCTGAGCTGCATCAATGACAGCTGAGATGGCAAAATGGGGGGAGAGAAAACAGAACATATGGGGAAATAAGAAAGTCTGGGGCAATTCCCAGATTTCTTTTTTGGAAACATGGTTATGTAGGATGACATTCATTGAACTAAGGAATACCACAGAGTGGAGAGTGGGGGAAATGATGGCCTCAGTATTTCACAGGTTAAGTTTCAGTTGTCCATGGAGCACTTAACTCCAGCCTGCAAGTAAGTAATTAGATATAAATGCCTGAGAGTCAAGAAACAAGTCTTGGCTGCCAAGTTGGTTCTGCAGCAGACTGTGAAAAAGGACAGTGTCAGAAATTAGCTGAACAAGGAATTAAAGTAGGGTTTTGGATGAGTTAGAAAGAAAGAATACAGTTCTATTATGGCTTGAATGACAACACTTACAGGATAAAAGGAGACTACTTCCACCTTGAATTGACTCACTGCTGTGTGAGAGTCATGTATTTCACTTATTAAGGCTAAATTCATATCTGTGGATACTACTATTCTTTTATTTTTAAATCACGGAAAGTACATACCTTTAATTCTTCAATCTGGTCAGAAAACCGCATATCAGTTAGGGGAAAAAGAACATATTCTTGTGCCATATATTTTTTTTTTCATTTGGTCTGCACCCGTTGGAGGAGGAGAACTCTCTGGGCAGGTGAAAAGAGCAGCAAGGGCTGATGTTGCAAACTTGAAGTTACAAGATTCTCATGAAAATGGGTCAACCAGAGATGAAGCCAATGTTTGTTTTAGAAGCTTCGCAAGAGATGCTGGCCTTTTGGGAAGTTGTCTCTCAGGTGCTTTCCAACTCTAAGTCTGATTGTGATATGAAGAAGAATTCAAGTTCTTGTTTAGTCAGGATTCAAGGGCTTATTCCAAAACCAGCCCTGAGGGAAAGGAATCCCCCACATAGTCCCAGGAATCCCTCATCCAGCTGGCTTCATGGGATTGTCAATCAAAAGCAAGTCACCTGCATCTGTACCTACCCAGTCACCTGGGGCCAGAACTCTAACTGGAATGAGAAGAGAAAGCAACAGCCATTCCAATATTGCCTGGGGACATTCTTTCCCATTTCTTACGCAGCAGACTTACAGTTTAGAAAATGAAATTTTCTCCCCATCTCAGTTTTAGCTCAGAACAAAAACATACAGTACACGAGTTGCTGTAAAATGCTGGTTGTGATAGAGCACACCCAAATGCCTTAGATCTGACATTTAACTCTCACCTCTTTCTATACGACTTAACAGTTGGGCAAATTTCTAAAAAGGGACAGAAGGAGTTGAATACAACTTCACAGTCTCCCATCCAGCATCATGCATTTGAGGATAGCAGCAATTATTATTTAATAATGATAAGAGTGATGAATGCACAATAAAGCTTGAGAAGAAAAGGGTTCTGTAAATGCATAAATTCTAACAAATACTTGAACTATATCGGTCTTTGTGACAAGAGATAATGTCACATATAAGTCGGGAGAGGTTACTGAGGCCAAGCTATCGCTAATTCCAGGATAAGGTGAGAAAAAAAACCTTATTTGTTTAGATGAAAATGTGGAAGGGGAATGAAGGAACACTGAATTTGCTAATGAATGCTGATAATTTTATATCAAAATACACTTTCTCGGGTTATAAATTAGATTATTTTTACATTTTCAATTAAATTATTGGCACAGTAGTATTTAATTGCACAACACTTGTTTTAGTTGAATGAGGCTGAAAGTATATAGCAACTGAGAAAAAACTACATCATATCTCTTAGAGGTGTTTGACAAATATTGAAGTAGGATATTGAATGGTGCGTAATAAACACTTCATACTCATGGTCCAAATCTATAGAAAATCTTCTCTGTGGGATACTTGTTGGGTCTTAATTAAAATCTTATTATCACATTTCCTACAGCCCTTACTTGAAATATGCTACAGAAAACTCAAGGTACTGAGGAAAGAAATCAGAGTGAAGCACATACTCAGAGAAGTTTCCAGTGGATGTCCATCCAGCTTCTCCTAGTCATTTGTGACCAGTTAGCATTACACAAGAGAGACATTTCAATGGCCCATGTGCTACTATATTACAAGGTCATCTTCACTTTAATAGAAAATGCTTTGGAACATTGAACTGATAGGAGTTTATCAAAATATGACAGACATGTGCAATCAAATTCCATCCAGGGAATTTTCTTGGTACAATTTTAAGGGTGGACAAAGAAATTTTAAACCTAGGGATACAGGACTCCATTATCTGGGAATCAGAACTCATCACCTAATATGTCATCTGAAGGACCATCGAAGATCTTAGAGAAGCAATCACAGTGACAAAATCAGTGTCTGAGTTCATGATTTCTTGGAGGCTTTTAGTAATCAGTTTTAGCATGGAGCACTTTGTTTCCATCCTTTTTTTTTTTAATTCAAACTGACAATTTTTTAAAATTCAAACTTACTTATTATTTTGTTATTTATAACAAATTTTATTATTATTTATTATTATTTATTCACTCTGATTATTTATTATTATTATTATTATTTATTATTTTATTTTTGTTATTTATAACAAAATAATAAGTAAGAAGGAGGGAAAACATGAAAGAAAATAAAAAGTGAATGCTGTAACGTATAATAGGCTAGAGGAAACTTTTAACCTACTGTTTTTGCTCTTTTAATGTATATGAGTCATGAGGAAAAAAAGGGGGGGGGGCTTCAGTAGAAAGCCAGAAACAGATTTTATGTTGCCCACTTGTCAAGTCAGAGATGATTGCAAGGATTTTCCAACAATTATTAACTAAAAGACTAACTCGAACGTCTGAAAGAGTAAGCCTTATTAAGCAAAATGCCCCTGTAGTAGTCCAAATTTATCCAAGAAAGTTGAAGCCCCTCTAGGTCTCTAATCTAGAAAGTTCTAGTGTTAAAAACTATTTCATAGATGATGTCGTTGTTGAGGAACAAACAGGAGAGTAAGGCAACGGAAGGAAACCATCACTACCTCAAGGGCAGGAGGGACAAAGGCAGGTAATGCTGTCTATCTGTTGGGAGCCAGAGCCGAGGCAGAAATGTCTTGGTCAGATCTGGCACCTCACGGTAAGAGAACTAGAGTTATAGAGCAGCAGTCACTGCTAGAGACAACACAGGAGGCAGAAAGAAAAGGTCAGAAACAGCAGACTTCTCTCCTCTTTCTCCTGCCCTCTAATTTTGGCCAGTGCCTGTCTGTGTAAGTCCTCTTGGGTTGCTGTAGACTGAGTGGCTTACAAAACAGAAATTTGTTTTCTCAAATTCTGGAGGCCAGAAGTCCAAGATCAATGTTTCTGATGAAACAGCTCCTCCTGGCTTGTAGATGACTGCCTTCTTGCTCTGTCCTTACACAGCCTTTCCTCCAGGCATGAAGGGTAAGAGAAAGAAAGGGAAAAGAGAGAAAGAGCTCTCCAGTGCCCCTTGATAGTAAGGACACTAATCCTATCAGATTAGGACCCCACCTTATGACCTCATTTAGCCTTGTTTGATTCCTTGGGGGCTCTGTCTCCAAATACAGCTACAGTGGGGGGGGGGGGTCAGGGCTTAAATTATGAATTTTGAGGAGACACACAGTATGTAATACTGCCTTTGACTGGATCTACTGAGATGCCTATGGGCATGGGATCCTGGGCAATGTCCTGACATACAGAAAAGGTGGGGAAGGTAGAACAGATCTGAGGATGTTAGTTAACCTGTATAATATCCCTGAGTATTATTTTAATCTGATTTTTTATTGAACTTAGAGAAAAACAAATAATAGAATTGAGCAGACTTAAATGTAACTTGGTGAAATATGTATTCCTTAATTACTATAATGGCAGATCACTATATGCCAAGGGGATTGAATATTTATGATCAAATTCTTGGCTACAGAAAATGGCTAATTTATCACCCAAAAAAACCCTCCCCCTAAACCTGAAGTTTTATGATTACTGAAGCATTATAGACATTTTATTTCAAGACAACAAAAATTTATCTGTCTGAAGAAAAAAAACAACCTGCTATAGGAATAAAATGAAAATAAGATTATAACCTAATAAACTGGAAAACTCATAAAAATAGGTTGGCTTTGGGACACCAGGGAGTCTCAGTAGGTTAAAGCCTCTGCCTTCGGATCAGGTCATGATCCCAGGGTCCTGGGATCGAGTCCCACATTGGGCTCTCTGCTTAGTGGGGAGTCTGCTTCCTCCTCTCTCTCTGCCTGCCTCTCTATTTGTGATCTCTGTTTGTGAAATAAATAAATAAAATCTTTAAAAAAATAAGTTGGCTTCAGGATTTCCTTATTATTCCCTCATCCCACTCACTCTCATCGTTGCACATGCTGTTGACAAATAAAACCAAAACTTCCCACTTAAATAGAATCAAAAACCAAAGAAAGCCTACCATCACTGCTTGCGAAAGGGGTAAGTCTCCATCTCAATCAGTATCCTAAGTCTGAGAAGTCACACACAATCCAAACATGATGTACAAACATCATTTCCAGTTAATGTACTGGCTTTGCAAACCTTCATAGGAAAAACAACAACTGCTCTGTAGATCAATCAAGACACTTTCAGGTTCAACTCAACAGATACTGTTTCAGGTAACAAAGGAGGAATATAAATGGTTAATCAAAATCAACAGTAATCAAGCCATATAAAGAATACAATGGTTCTTTAAGTGGGGTTTCCTAGAATATATGCCTTCCCATTTAACTTTGATCTCAATGAATAACCTAACACCTGGCAATATATATTCAAAGCCTTTAGAAGTTCATGTATTTTGATCCATTGATTTCATTTCTGGGCATTGAAGGAAATAAAGTCTAGAAGAGATTTATACATAAAGGTAACATGAAGTCATTATTTATAATATTGTAATATTATAAATTAGAAATAATCTAACATTTTTCACAGTATGAGAATGCTTAAAGAAGCCATGGTAGAGATATAATGGACTGCTATATAACCAATAAAAACTATGATTGTAAAGAGAATTTATAACATGAAACAAATAATATAGGATGATATCAGAGCAATGTTATATGAAAAACCAGGGTGCAAATGCAGCAAATGTTAATAGTGGTTTCCTTGGTTGCCTTTGAGTTTTAGGATTATGAATGCCATCTTCCCCCTTTCTATTCTTCTCTGTAATGCATATTTTCCACATTGACCATCTAATACTTAAGGGGGAATGGCTATATGAAAATAATCATTGTTAGAATCTGACACCTTTCATCTTATCTGGTGTTTCTCCAGTCTTCTTCACTTGGCATAGCCATTCTGGAGGCCAAAGCTACATGAGATACCCATCTGGTCAGCTGCTCCCTGCTTCTCAGTGCTGTTCTACCCTCCTCGACTAAATTCACAATTATTTTTTGAGAATCTGTTATCTGCTGAGCATTATGTTAATGCAACAGGAAATCCAAAGAAGTATGCCATCTCTGATTTAAGCTCACAATTTGGGGACACAACTCGTACACTTGGAATAAAAATTGAGGTTCAAAATAGTATTTAATCTATACTTTGAGCCAGAGTTTCAAGCTACTATTAACAGAATAAAAGTTATCCTATGAAAAACAAAGTTACAATTTGTCTCTTTCACTAACTCAGAAAAATATTTTGAGTTGCTTAAAAAGGCATAAAAATCACTATCTGATAAGGCCATTATTTGTGTTTTTTTCAAATATATTTTTGGATTTGCCATATTAAAACACTTCTTCCAGGAGAGCTAGAAGTTGTTAAAGCATGTGAAAAATTGTTTTAATTCATTTAAATTTAGAAAATTAAAGAACAACTCTTCTAGTAAACTCTGGCATGCTTCTCTAGGTATTCATGAACTTGCTTTTACTGAGTACATTCTTCACTCTATAATTAAAAAACATATGTATTATTAAAATCTGAAGATTTTACTTAGAAATTATGCAGAGTAGTAACTCTTCAAAAGTAATTAAGAATTTATATAAAAAAGAAAACAAAAGGAAAGAGTAGATTATTCTATAAGAAAAATTATACAAGGATATGAGAAAGGCTGCTGAAACCTAATTTGGTATGGAAAATTAATGATTAGAGGGATTACATATAATTGTCCACTAAATTATGCTTGACATGAAATCAAGGGGAAACAGAGACACTTTAAATCATTCCGTTGCCACTTCACATAAACTCTGAAAGAATGTAGTAGATGAGAACCTCGTAAGACCATAATTTATTACATTATAAATGAGAGTAGCAAGTTTGAATCATGTTTCAAATTCTCTTCTTAAGCCAATGATGTGACTTTCTTTTTTCATTTCCTCTCCTCTTGGAATGAACAGTGAATCTTTTCACTCATCCTTAAACAAAATTGCTCTAGTCATTTCAGTATTTTCTTACAATTAATACCTGACCTCCCAGCTTGCATTACCAAAAGCCGAGTCTTCTAGTGGTACAGAAGAGAGTCTCCAAAGGCTCACTTTGTGTGTGATGTACGTTTAGCCTCAAGGAAAAAAAAAAAAGATCTTGCTAGAAAATAGATCATTATACCAAGTGGGATTTTATGAAACTGATAAATACATTCTATTTGATGGTCATTTAACATTTTTCAGAAGAAAATATTAATCTGGGTAAGGCCATCCTTTGTCTTATTTTTAAATCTTAACATGTTATGATTCATCCTTGGATAAAAATAAGAAAATTAAAATAAATATAGCATTGATTGCATTGCCTTACTCACCGCCTCCCTAGATAAAACAAGACAATAAAAAGGCCTTCAGAGAGAAACTGTGGGTCCAGAGAAAAAAGTGACAGCAAGATCAGGTGGATGGTGACAAGCAGCAGGGGAGGGTGAGGAAGCTCTGCCAAGCAACAGTTGAAACTGGAAGCCCAGCGTGCATTAATCTAAACCACCCACCAACTTGTAGGGTCATTGACCTTGAAGAAATGAATTTATTTCCTGGTCAAATACTTTCTGAATAGGTGTTCACAGTTTAATCAATTTTCAGGCCCTTGCTCGGGTCTGGATTAATTTGTGCGGCTCAAAAGTTAATTAAACCCTTTCTTCCAACAAAACAAATTCGTTCCAAACCATTTGATGTTACCTTATGACCATTTCTCAAAAATGCGCCTGAAAAAAACCCCACTAGTGGTACTAGAAACTGAGAACCCTGGAGATCCCTTGCACTGTCCTTCATACAGGCTTCAGAGGCTGTCCTGTGACTGCCAGAGGAGAGTGCTAACAAATTTTCATGACACACAAGTGTACTATTGACCTGGGTTAGAATCCACTTTAGCAGTCTCAGAAGGAAAATTATTGATTTTATGGAAATTGAAAATCCACAAATAAAAATTCCTCTGTGATGTATTTTTCCTTCCATTTCCAGTTACCTTAATGTTTCCCAAACCAGAAGGCCAAAAAAGAAACAAAAGAAATAATTAATTATTGAAACATTTATACAAGAAGAAGAAGTAGCTTGAAGTCTGAGTATTCCTAGAGGTTTAAAATGTGGTTGCATATTTTTATAGCTTCCTAGTAGCTATTCCAGCTGCAGTGCTTGAGAGGGAAATAAATGAAGTATGCAAGTATCATTCAATATAATGGGACTGTCTTCTGGTTGTAAATCCAACAGTCTTCAGTGATCGTTGAGAAAGCAGCAGTGTTATGCATGTAACTCGTTACTTCTTCATAGCCATTGCACGTGGAATATATCAGATACTTAAAAGAAATGGGTGAGGGTGCCTGGGTGGCTCAGTTAGTTAAGCACCTGCCTTTGGCTCAGGTTATGTTCTTAGAGTCCTGGGATACAGCCCCGCATGGGGCTCCTTGCTCAGCAAGAAGCCTGCTTCTCCCTCTCCCTCTGCCTGTCACTCCCCCCTGCTTGTGTGCTCTCTGTTAAATAAATAAATAAAATATTTTTTAAAAAAAAGGAAAAAGAAAAAGAAAAGAAAAGAAATGGGAGACCCCTTTAGAATATCTCCTTTAAGAAACAATGGTTAAAGCAAATCTTCCCCATGACTTTGGCAGAAGTGGAAAGCTGGAGAAAAACTTCTAGTCCCATGCTACTCATCTATTTTTCTTTTCAAAGATTTTATTTATTTACTTGACAGAGAGTGACACTGTGAGAGAGGGCACAAAAGCAGGGGCTGATGCAGGGCTGAGCAGGGAGCCTGATGTGGGGCTCGATCCCAGAAACCTGGGTCATGACGTGAGCTGAAGGCCAAGGCTTAACAACTGAGCCACCCAGGACCCCCTACTTATCTATTCAGTAGCATTTTCACCTACAGCAAACAATGAGGGAATCGAATTTCCTTACAGGGAAGGGAGGATGATTGACATATACTGTGTCTTCTTGAATGGGATAAAAATGGTGTTAAGAAACAAGGGGCAAAACAGCTGCCATCTTCTTTACCTTTGTGGGCAATCATAATTGGAATCAGACAGAAAGTCTGATCTCTGTCCCTGCCCTCATATAAACAGCTACCACTGACAAGCTCAGTGTGAGGACCATCATTTATTAGTTGAAAGCCTAAACACATGGCGTACCTCATGGTTACCTCTGACATGATAAGCCTCAAAGCCAAAATAACAGTGAGCTCAGCAGAGAAAATCTGGAGCAATGCTTGAGGCCCCAGAAATGAAAGGAAGGATGAAAGTAGATTATTAATTTAAACTAGGTAACCCTAGGATTGAAAACAACATCTATAAAGGCTGTCCTAGTAAAATAGAATATTCCTAATTGTATCAAGACTTCTAAATTATTGTTCCTCTTTATAACCCTAAGTGGTTTAACTTCAATATAAAAATATAATAGTAACTCATTAGAATTTAGATTTAAGTAAGTATATTTCATTCATAAAAATTTAAGTGGTTGAGTAAATCAGGGGGTTTTGTATCAAGATAATATAACTATCTTCAGGTGACTTCTTTATACCCAAGGTCTAAGCAGCTTATTGGTATATTCAAATGTTTGAAGCAAGGGTCATATGAGGTCAAAGGCTACTTAGAGACTCCAGTGATCCGTGACTCCCCTGGAATTATAAACTAGATTAGGTGTCTTTTTGTCTACCCATCTACCTATCTACCTGTTTATCTATTGTCTGCATTTTAGAAGACACATGCCCCTAGTTTTCATGAGACTTTCAAGAGAATACAATTATCCCAGAACTTTATAAATCACTAATATAAAAGGTCAATCATTATAGTATTAAATGCTATTTATTTCCATGTCTAATTACAATGTAACAACAGTAAATATTATAAAGACTATCACTAAGATGTTATTTCCTTAAAGTAAGCTATAACTTGTCTATATATAATATCACATCACTGCAAATAGTGACAGTTTTACTTTTTTTCTCCCATGAAGTTTGGATGAAGTTTTACTTTTTTATTTCTTTGCCTCATTGCTCTGGCTAGGACTTCTGATACTATGTTGAATAAAGTTGGCAAGAGTTGTTATTCTTGTTTTGTTCCTGACCTTAAGAGGAAAGGCCTTCAGCTTTTCACCTAGTGAGATATTTGCTGTGGGTTTGTCCGTATGTCCTCTACTGTTTTGGTACCTTCCCCCTTTGTCAAGAGATTTTTTCATCAGGGCACCTGTGTGGCTCAGTGGGTTAAGCCTCTGCCTTCGGCTCAGGTCTTGATCTCAGGGTCCTGGGATTGAGCTCCATGTTGGGAGAGAGGCAGGCAGAGAGAGAGGGGAAAGCAGGCTATCTGCTGAGCAGAGAGCCCAATGTGGGGCTCCATCCCAGGACCCTGAGACCATGACCTGAGCCGAAGGCAGCGGCTTAACCCACTGAGCCACCCAGGTGCCCTGATAATATGATTTTTTTATTCTCCAGTTTGTTAATATGGTATATCATCTTGACTGATTTGAGGATGTTAAACCATCCTTGCATCTGTGGAATAAATTGATCATACTATATGGTGCTATTAATGTATTGTTTAATTTGGATGGCTAATATTTTATGGAGGATTTTGCATCTATAGTCATCAAGGACAGAGGTAGGCCCTCTTTAGAGCATATTAACAGTGAGATAGAGGAGAGCAGCTCCAAAGAGCGACCTCAGTAAGTAGACAATAAATATTAATTATTACAATTAGGAGTAATAACAGTCTGTCTCTAATTAGTAGGATATCCAGCAAGTCATTTTGTTTCTTGTCAACAATAAATGGACTTAAACAAGTGATATTCTAACTTTATAGCATATATACAAATCCCCCTTACCCCCTCCCCAAAATACTATAAGATAAGGAGGGTAAACAGAAGAAAGAAAGAAAGAGGAGTAAAAATTGGTAGAAGCCAAGGAACAAATCCAGGAATGGCCTAATTTTAGTTATTTTATTTGGAAAGCAGATGAACATAAGATTAGTTAAGACTGAAAATCACATGATTATAAGTAAATTTGAATAATAAAAGGAATATTACTTAGGAAGTGACCTGGAAGTCCATTAGACATTCATTTGAAGGTGAATTTAGAACTGTCACAAAAATCAGTAAACCTGTATCTGTCATTATAGTGATACATAGAATCCCTTTTATATGTGAGGGGTGTGCGAAGAAGAACATAAAACTCACTGATAACTCCCCTTTTCAAGACAGTGTACTCACTGTCAACCTACTACTTACTTTAAAAACAAAACAAAATTTAGAATAAAAGAGCTATCATTTTTAACAAGCTTTCACTATAATATTTAAAAATCATTTTACCCTGTAGAAAAACACAGATTAAAATTGACTATTTATTTTGAAAATTATGTCTCCAGTTGTTTCTTAGAAGGCATGTATGCTAGGATTAGAAGCATGCGAAAATTTTCTCAAATCTCAATAACCCGTATTAGTGTCTCTGTATATAATTACACATTTAATGGGTCAATCCAAAACTTCCCACTCAAGATTGAAACAAGATATCTTATATGCGAAAAACTAATGATTCACATAATTCCAAGTACTGCAGTTTCCACCAATATAAATGTACACAAAGCAATTTCATCTAAGTTTTCGTGTATATAGATCTATTCTTACATCTATTAGTGTCTTGCTCTCCTGGTGAGGATAAAATTTACATTTGTTGTGATGACTTAAAAAGTAACAGTAA
Organism: Mustela lutreola; assembly: GCF_030435805.1. Classification (NCBI taxonomy): domain Eukaryota; kingdom Metazoa; phylum Chordata; class Mammalia; order Carnivora; family Mustelidae; genus Mustela; species Mustela lutreola. The sequence continues at coordinate 160,054,312 of NC_081292.1, forward strand.
TTGCTTGTTACAGTTTTTTTTTCCTTATATTTGAAATCTGGGTAAAACACTTTGACAAAAATAGACAGTTGTACAGCAAAATGAAGTAATATATGTCAAAAAATTTGAAAGAAGGCAAATGTATTTTATAACCATGAGATGTCATTATTTTAGCAATAATACAGGATAGAGAAGTTTTAAACTTCAAAGTTACTTAAAAGTTTATTAAATATTTTATGATATGGAAAGATTGCTGAGTTTCAAAAAAAATAGGCAGCACATAATATGAAGTAATTCTATGAATAAGAATGCAAAAAATTCTAGTTTATTTTTAGATAAGTACCAACAGTAGGTTAATAAATAAAACTGATATTTTTTCTTCTGTTTTCATGTTTGAAGTCTGAGATTAATTTTGGTCTGGGATTTCAACTAATGCTGCTCTTTACTTTTTTGTAAGGTAGTTGATATTGTAGAATAGCATTGCCAAGGCGATAAAAGTATAATCTATTAAGATAAACTTCACCATGCTCTCTCTTAAAGTTAGTTTTCTGAATATTTAACATGATATTTTACATATGCCAATTATTTTTGTCAAATTAACTCCAAACCTGTAAGACATAAAAATTCTATAGTTAATTTTATGTCTTTGTAATAGACAAAAATCATGTTAAAACTCTCCAATTTCCTAAAAGTCTATGATAAGGTCATAGGACTGGTATTTGTTATACCTGTGTGATACCCCAACTAGTAAGGTGAAAAAATCAGGACATTTAAGACAAATAAATATGCTCTGATTTCCTAAAATAAACTTTATGCCAACAAATCTTGCATATTTCATATGTTTCCACAAAGAAAATATGTAGTAATAATTTAATCTTTTGTCAGACTAAAATCCTTGCTATATAAAACAAGACACAGGGAGATCAAAGATGGGAGCGAATAGAAGGACCCTAGGCTCATCTCATCCCATGAACACAACTAGATAAATAGCAAATCATCCTAAATACCCCAGAAATTGGCCTGACAGAACAACCTTCGCAACTAGAGGGAGAGAAGAGGCCACATCAAAGAAGGCAGAAAGTGCAGAGACATGGTTTAAGGGAGAAATGGATCACAGGTGCTGTGGAGGGGAGGGAGCCATGGTCACAGAAAAGGGTAAGAAAAAGGAGCACACAGGGAATGCACAGGAACATTTCTCCAAAACCATTCATTTGGAAAACAAGAGCAGCTGAATTTTGTGAGCTCTTACAATCAGCCGGGCAGAAAAACTAGAGTTTAAAAGGTCAGCAGGCTTGGCTGGGATAGAACCCAAAAGGCACTGCTCTGCTCCTAGAAAAAGGCAGACAACTGGGGGGCAGATGGTGTGGAGATTATTTACTCCTCTCCTCTCAGGAGAGCAGACAGCATCCCCGGGTGGCAACGTTCACAGAAAGGACTCTCCCAGAACAGGGGTGATGACTGGCACCACTTCCCTCCCCTGCTCCTCAGCACAAACAAAGCCACCAGTGAGAGGCAGTACAACATTAACACTGGCTGCTAAACTTGCTTATACCAACCCCTGGTATACCCTGCCACCCTACCCCTGCGATCTGTGATTTGGCAGGACTGCCCTTCTCAGTCAAGCTTGCCTCAGTCCCAGCATAGCAGGACCCTACCCGGAAGACCAGCACAAACCTCAGCCCACACCGACTCTAAAACCTAAAGTTTTAAAGATCAGCAGGTTTTGGCTGGCATAGAGCCAGGAGGGCATTCTGTTGTCCTGAAAAGAAGGCAAGCAATAACCCTTAAAAACAGCAATCTGGGGGCACCTGGGTGGCTCAATTGGTTAAGCCTCTGCCTTGGGCTCCCAGGGTCCTGGGATTGAGCCCCACATCAGGCTCTCTGCTCAGCGGGGAGCCTGCTTCCCCCTCTTTCTCTGCCTGCCTCTCTGTCTACTTGTGCTCTCTCTCTCTCTCTCTCTGTCAAATAAAAACAAAACAAAACAAAACAAATCTTAAAAGAAAAGAAAAGAAAAGAAAAGAAACAGCAATTTGAAAAATGCCTGGGGCACACAGGAGGGAAATTATTTGCTGTTCTAGGAGCACGTCCCTGAAAGGCAGCCTTCAGGGAGACAACTCTGAGAACAAAGGAGTTGGTTGGCACCATTCCCTCCACCATCCCTCAGCATAAACACAAAGCCACCTGAGGGAAGCAGCTCAGCACTAAGGTCTGCTCCTAACTTGCTTACTCTAAGCCCCACCCCCTTGTGCTCTGGCAGGACTGCCCTTCCCAATCCCAGTAAGTCCTAGTCCCAGTATGGTGGGATACTTCCCCAGAAGCACAAACCCCTGCCCACAACTGTGTCTCTCTACTAGAGAGTTCTGCAGGGCCTCAGTTCTAGTGGAGTTCATGTCAGGTCTCGTTTCACAAGCACACCTAGTTAAAACTTGCCACGTGCCTGATGGAGAATTTAAAGCAACAGTCATAAGGGCTTAAGAAAAGAAGACATCAGGGAGACCCTTAATACAGAGATAAAAAAGTTAAAAAAGAATTTTTGGAATTATTTGGATTTTTTTGAAGTTATCTGATTTGTTAGTATATAATTATTTATAGTAATCTGTTATCATACTATGTATTTCTGTTGTTACCTGTTGCATTGTTTTCTCCTCCATTTCTTATTTTGGTTTTTAAGTCTTGTCTTCTTGTTGTTGTTGTTAGTGTAGTTAAAGCAATTCCAATTTTGTTTATTTTTGGGGGAAAAACTGGCCATTACTTTCAATGCTAGGTTATTATTTATTCTGGTCTCCACTTTATTTATTTCTGATTTTACTTTACTTCCTTCCTCTACTAAATATTAGCTGAGTTTCTCCTTTTTCTAATTCCTTGTGATGTAATGTTGTTTATTTGAACTTTTTTTTTTCTAATATTTATTTATTTGAGAGAGAGAAAGTGAGACAGAGCATGAGCAAGGAGAAGGTCAGAGAGAGAAGCAGACTCCCTGTGGAGCTGAGAGCCCGATGCGGGACTCGATCCCGGGACTCCAGGATCATGACCTGAGCTGAAGGCAGTAGTCCAACCTACTGAGCCACCCAGGCGTCCCGAACTTTTTTTTCTTAATACAAGCATTTATAGTACAAAACTTCACTCTGACATCTGCTTTTTCTGTATCCCAGAGGTTTTAGAATATTATCTTTTTTTTTCTTTTGTTTTGAGACATATTTTGATTTGCTGTTTGACTTCCTATTTGGCCCATTGTTTGTGGAGTAGTATGTTGTTCAATATTTACAGTTAAATGTTTAATATCTACTAGAAAATAAAATGAATGAATTTAAAAAATAAAAACCACTTTTCCATTTATTCTTTCAATTTGTGATGAGTGGACCTCCAGGAAGTATCTGATATTTTTTTTCAACATCATTATTCTGTTGATCATATGTAATAATGTATGTAGACATTCTTTGTGCAATGGGACAGGGGTTACTAAAATTCAAAAAGAAATATATGTAAATCACAGTGGCTAATCTCACTAGGGAGAAGGAAATGTTTTATGACTGAAAAAGAATATTGCTTATGTCCAGGGAACTTAGCTTCTTAAAATACAGGCAACATTTACTTCATAGTAAAGAAGACTCATGTTACCTTTTTTGTTATAGAGTTGACCCATAAATTCCATTTAACTACCATTCTTTCCTCATCAAACTTAGTTCTTCCCTTTTCCAAACATAATTTTCCCCTTCCCCAGAACCCCTGAAGCTTCTTTTCCTTCCTAGGATCAATTGTGTACTGATTTCTAGCCTACCATGTTTGTTAGCCTCCAGGCTATACTGGAAAAACTTGCCTGGGATCTGTCAGCTTCCTATACTAATCAATTTCTTCTCATATTAGTTAACTCCAATTCAATATTTTGTCCATTATTGGAATTTTACAAAAGACTATTTTATAGTAGAATATTTCTTGAGATCATCCTAGAAATACAGACATCTTGCTCACTACACATTCATGCTTTTTGGTTTCAGCCGAGGCCTCTTTGGAGGAAGTAATCCTTTTGTCCATCCTTGATTCTATTATGAATGCCATCTTTTTGATAATTAAAAATGCCTCTTTAATTATAAATCAAGGGAAAAAAGGAAATTAAAAGGAAAAAAAGAGAACTTTCCTGGTTCCTTTATTCAAGGAATATTTATTGAGTTCTCTAAGCGCTAGGCATTGTCCTAGGTACAAGAATTTTTCAATAATAAATTAGAAAAATCTCTGCATTCCTAAAATAATTTTCTACCTGGGAGAGGCAATAAATAAGTATATAATATATCAAGTAGTGATAAAAATAATGGAGAATGAGGCCTAGTATGAAGGATAGGGAGCAGGAATTGCTGATGGGGTAGGTTGAACCATATGGGTTGGATGTTTTATAGGTTAAAAAATAGTCTAATATCTGCAATTTCATATGATTCAATGTACAAGATGCAATCCTTTGTTTAAGTTCCAAATATCCCACACTTTTGCCTGTCTTCTCTTCCTTCTCATCTTTCTGAGGGAATAGATACCTATCTTTTTTTCCAAGGCTAAACTCTAACTTTACCTATTAATTTCCTGTCTCCTTTACTTTCCTTGACCTTGTCTTCTTAGCTAACTTTTTAATTGTTTCTTTTCTCCTCCAGTCTTCTTCCTTCTAACCTATTCAATGTATTTTCTATAGAAGTTTCACCTTAAAAACCTTTTTTTTTTCCACCATAAACTTCTACAGCTCAAAACCTTATAGATTTCCTCATCATTCCCACCTATTGTACCCTCTTTTGTCTTGAATATTCCTAATGGAGATATTCTTTATTAGCCTCATGGTTATTTAGTCTACACTGGCCCATCGTTCTTTAACTCTTCCTGTGCATATGCCTTGTCATCTCAATTATATTGTAATTTCCATGATAACAACACAAGAGTCATTTACTGTTTAATCTCTTCTTGGGACCTAATTAACCATTCATAGAATAGGTACTAAAAAATCTTAAAAAACAAATACATTTCAAATGCATTGGAATTTTAAAATTTTCCTTGATGTTCTAGGAAAATAATTGTTGATTTTCATTAATCCTAGTAGTTTGATTCTTGAGACACTTTGAAACTCCACAAAAGTGAGTAATACTCCTATTATTGATGATCGAAAGGAAAGGCAGTACATGTGAGTACCTCAATTTCTGAATAAAATTTATTTTAGCTTATTTCTTCAAAATGTTTGCTATTTTAAGCACAAAATTACCCTCACAATGCAGGATACTGTATTTAAACATTTGAATCCACTGAGTCAGAGAACTAGAGGACTAATCTCTGTGAATTGCTCAAGTCTACCCAGAGTTTTATTTTAATTTCGTGACACAGGCTTAGTTCAAGCTGTGCTTGTTCACGAAGCAGGTCAAACAGCCAAAATGGAGACAAATGGACACCAGATTCGGGTTTACAGAAAGAATTCTAGTAACAAGTATAACTTTGAAGATTACTGTAAGGATTAAGCTGCATGAACATGATATAAATAAATGATTACCACTTCAGTTTCTTTTACTAAAAGCTATTTTAGCAGAGTAAAGAATTGGGACTTAACAACGTTAGCTTTAATCTGCAGCCCTGGATTTCCTACACACAAAACTTGAGGATGCAGGAGAGCCACAGGTGAAGCATCCCACCTTCAGTTAGCACAAAATCTGAATCTATATTGTTAGCAAATCAAAAATTTATGAAAATCAGCGCTCTCTATGTGATGTAAATTCTGTTCCCTGTGGTCTTTTACTTTTAATATCTTGGTTTCATGTGTTTTCAAGACATGGAGGCTATGAAATTGATCAAGTATCAACCTAAAAAAAAACAATGATCTAAAAACTCAAAATCTTCAGTGCTGATTAATGGAAACAAAGACAGACTGGATGAAAGTAATATGAACTGGTTGTGTTTATAGAGCTTTCCACTTTAATGGAATAAGGCAATAGTCAAGTCATCATTCATATTTCATATTCACTCTCACTATTAATACTACGATACAAACTTATCTAATTTAGAATTGGGCCTTATGTGACCTAATAAAATTGGTGTAATCTAAGGAAATCTAGGGCACCAAGACGAGCTAAGAGGTTTTTTTCCCTGCAACACCATGACCACTTAGAATAATGACTGCTGAAAGAAGATGAGATAGTAAAGCAGAATGACTCAGGAGAGAAAAAAGCCAAACTTAAATGACTTAACTCCAGTAGAATTTAATGGGAGAAGTATTGATTAGAACTGCCCATCATACTTTGCAACATTTAAAATAATATAAATAATATAATAATTAATATATATGTAAAACAAATATATATATTATAGATTTAAATAATATAAATATAACAAATAATATAGATTAGGGCACTTTGTCATTCTTACTAAACTGTCATTACTGTCAGGTATACTGATGCCACAAACACAGCATTACTGGAAACCTACATGTAAATGACATATATGTACTCTGAATCATTTTCTCATTGTCTTAATACAGGATCTCAGATGTCTCTTTTTTGGTGTGACAAGGAATGGAGAAGACATCATAAGTCAGGACTTAATATGTATTTCTATGAGAATTACACCATTATTAATTTCTGGTGTGTGTGTGTACACACACACCTCAAATGACTTGGCACCAAATCCCAAGGCATTTTCCACACTCACTGAAACCTTATAGTTTGATTTTCACATGTAGTTCTCAGTGGTTCTATAGAACCAAAATGTTTAAGTGGTCACAATATTTCATACATCCTTGTTTTAAATTATGGTGATTGCTATATTTTCAAATTATATTTCTACATTGTTTGTTGTTTTTATACCATAATTTCTTTGATTGTTTTAAATATTAATCATTCTTGACAGCTACTCTTTAACTTTCTTATACATTATTATAATATCTACATGTGATGACAGTTTTGTTTCTTTCTAATCCCTATAAATTTATTTTGCTTGCCTTATTGATTTAAAAGAGGTTCCAGTATAATGTTGAGCAGAATACTTGAAGTCTTGGTCCTGACTTTAAAAACAACGTTTTAGTATTTTATTATGAGGTATCTTGTTTCATGTAAGTAGTATTTGGTGGTGAACTTTTTAACATAGAAAATAGTATCTCTTCTATTCCTGTTCTCTGAGGGTTTGCCATGAATGGGCTCTGAGTTTATTGAATAGTTTTCTTGCAAGTATTGTGATAATTATGTTTTGAAACTTTTAATCCTATTATGATAAATTATACCAATAGATATTTTAACTCTGTTAAACCTGCATTCTTGAAAAAAAAAAATCCTTCTTTGTCATAATTAACACATAGTTTTGTTATATTTGGTATTATTTTAATTAGGATTTTTGCAACTGTGCTTATCAAAGACAATGGTCTGACATTCTCTTTTATTAACTGTCCTTGTCAGGTTATATTCAGGTTTTAGCAAATGTTATATTTGCTTTACCAAAACACAAAATTGTGGAAGAGCTTTCTTATTTTTTCATCTTTAAAACAGTGTGAATAAAATAGAATAATAAAATAAGATAAAATAAAAATTATCCTGTAAATATAGTTAGGATTCATGTCATTTTTGCTTATTTGGGTGACTTTTGTTTTGTTTTGTTATTGTTTTTTCTCCCAATGGTTAAATTATTAACTGTTGATTCAATGTCTTTTAACAGAATTATTCCGATTTTTCTACTTATTCTTGAATCTATTTTGTAAACTGTATTTTTCTAAGAAATTTGTATTTTTAAAATCATTGGCAAAATGCTGTTGTGTAATTGTGGTCTAATTTTCATTACAGCTTCTCTCTCTTGCTTAACTTGCCAGAGGTTTGTCTATTCTATTAGTTTTTCTAAAAAAAATTAACTTTGGGTTTTGTTTTCCCCCTTTACTGGTTCTTTATTTTCTATTTAAATTTTTTCTATTCTTATCCTTACATTTTTATTTCCTTTACTTTTTTTTAGACGACTTCATTATTGTTTTTATTTAATCTGTGTAAATTGAAATCTATGATTTCAAGTATTTCTTCTTTTCTTCTTTTTTTTTTTTTTTTGAGATAAATACTATCACCACTTTAATGTTTTTCTTTTCTAATATATGCAGTTAAGGCTTTACTTTCTAAAAGTGGTTTCAACCAAATCCCATATAATTTAATTTATAGTGTTTGCATTATCATTTAGGTCTAAATATTTTCTTATTTCCATCATCATTTCCATTTGAAATGTTGCATGAGTGTGAGTAGGGTGGGGAGAATCAGAGGAAGCTGATGGGGAGGGGCAGAGGGAGAAGGAGAGAGAACCCTAGGCAGGCTCCACACCCAACATGGAGCCTGACTCAGGGCTCAATCTCATCACCCTGGGATCATGACCTGAGCTAAAATCAAGAATTAGGTGCTTAACCAACAGAGCATCCTAGGTGCTTAACCAACAGAGCATCCCCATGAGCTCTTGAAATCCAGGGGTTATTTATAAATTTATCCCCAAATATGTGGTGATTTCTTTCTTATGTTTTCCTAATTTTTAGTTTTATTGCATTGTAGGCACATGTATGTATGTATCCGTATGCTTTATTTTATACCTAAATATCTTGCCATTTCTTAGTAGTTCTTTATATGTTTGAAAAAAACATACTTTAATTCTTGGGTACAGGTTTATATATATATGTCAACCTTCTAACTTCTTTTTAGATCTCCTATGTACTTAATGTATACATAAAATGAATATTATAGTCATTTATATATATAAATGTATATATACACATATACATAATTTGTATATGGTAGATCTGAAAATTGCATAAAGAAGAATGTTAGATTATACCTTGATAATTATAGATTTGATTTTTATTTTTTGCAAATCAGTCCAATTTTGCTCCATATACTTTGGAGCAACACTATTGGCACCAAATCCCAAGGCATTTTCCACACTCACTGAAACCTTATAGTTTGATTTTCACATGTAGTTCTCAGTGGTTCTATAGAACCAAAATGTATATACTGGTGAACTGCTCCTTTTAATTAATTTGCTGTAGCCTTCTCTTTCCTTAAGAATACTTGTGGCTTTAAAGTCTATTTTGTTTGATGTTATTATAGTGACATCAGCTTTCTTTGTTTAGTATTTACCTCAAATATAATTTTCCATTCTTTTACACTCATTTTTGTGTCTTTTATGTTTTAAGTAGGTCTCTTATAAATAAAACACAGGCAGATGGATTATTTCTTAATCTACTCTAAGAATTCCTTCCATTTAACTTGCAAATTTAGTCAATTTACTTTGGATTTATTTCTACCATTCTTTTAACTTTTTAAGGTTTCTTAAAACTTTTAAAACTTTTTTTAAGCTTGAATTTTGAGATTATCGTAGATTGATGTGAAGTTATAAGATATATCTTTCAATTGATTTCCCTTGATGATAATTATCAGCATATCTACAGTATGATACCTTAACTGAGAAACTGACAGTGATACAAACCATTGATTTGATTCAATTTTTACCAGTTTTACATGTGCTCGTGTGTGTGTCTGTGTATTCAGGCATATGAACTTTTATCTTATGTATGGATGGTGTAACTACCACCACAGTCAAATAGAGAGCAGTTCCATCCCCAAAATTCCTCTGGCTACCCACACCCATCCCTTCCTCCCCTTCCCTTCCAATTCCTAGAAACCATCAATCTGACCTCCATTTGTATCATTTCCTCATTTCAAGAACATCATATAAGTGGAATCATACAGTCTATATGATTTTGAGTTTGCCTTTTTTCACCCAGCGTAATTCTTATCCCTAACACCCAAACAAATGGTTGTGTATATTAATATTATTTCCTTTTTTTCCAGTGGCAAGGAGACAGTAGATATTCTAATTCAAAAGGAAGGAAAAGAATTCTTTCCCTCTATTCTTTATTGAAGCCAACTCCAATTTGGATTTCCCCACTGTCTCTACCAATCTACTTTCAAGGTCATCATTGACTTCCATATTGCTAAATTCAATGGTGATTTCTCAGGCTTTATCTTACCTGTCCTATCAGCGGCATGAAAAATAGTTGATCACTCCTTCCTTCTTGAAACACTTTCCTCATTTGGTCATCAGAACATGACACTCTCTTATTTCCCTACTTATTTCACTAACTGGTCCTGTAGTAGTCTCTGTACTTGTTTCCAGTTGTTGCTATGACAAGTTATTACAAACTTAGTAATCTAAAGCAATATAAATTTGTAATTCTACATTTCTGGAGGTCAAAAGGGCTCCCTTGCTAGTATCAAGAAGTAAAGCCTTCTGCGGGCTTTGGGGAAGAACTGGCTTCCTTGTGTTTCCCAGTTTCTAGAGGTGTTTGCATTCCTTGGCCCATGGCCTCTTTCAGCAATCACATCCCACTGACCTCTGCTTCTGTCATCACTTCTCCTGATTGTGACTTTCCTGCCTCCTTCACAAAAGGACACTTGTGATCACTTTGGACCCATCCAGATAATCCAGGAAAGATCTCCATATCTCAAGAGCCATAATTTAAATCTTCAAAATCTCTTTTGTCATGTAAGCTAGTATATTCACAGGTTTTGGGAAATCAGGATGTGGACATCTATGGGGGTGTCATTGATCTACCTACATTTTCCCTCTCTGATTCTTCCAAATCTCTATAAGCTAAACATTGGCCATCTCCAAGGGCTCAATTCTCAGGTCTCATTTTCTTTTTTATCTATACACTCCTTAGGTTAGTTGATAGAGTGACACAAATAACTCACATACATCATGGTTTATAAATTCCAGGTATATGTTGGTGATATTCAAATGTACATATCTAGTCTGGACTTCTCTACTGAACCCCAACTGCTTATTTGACAATCTCCACCAGTATTTCCAATGGGCATATCAAATTCAGTATACCCCTAAAGGAATTTTTCATTTATGTTATATCCAAAAGCTCATTCTGAGAGAGTTTCTCATCTCATTACTTTAAAACTCTAATTTTGTTTACTCAGGATAAAACCCATATCTCTCCTTTGAAGTCTGTTTGTTTTTTTTTTTTTTTCTCCCACAACCTGTGTTCTTTTTTTTTTTTTTTTTTAAGATTTTATTTATTTATTTGACAGACAGAAATCACAAGTAGGCAGAGAGGCAGGCAGAGAGAGAGGAGGAAGCAGGCTCCCTGCAGAGCAGAGAGCCCGATGCGGGGCTCCATCCCAGGACCCTGGGATCATGACCTGAGCTGAAGGCAGAGGCTTTAACCCACTGAGCCACCCAGGCGCCCCCACAACCTGTGTTCTAATACACCAGAAAATCTTGTCCATTCTACCTTTAAGACATATTCTGTAACAAATGACATTTCTCCATCCCCACTACCAGGCTAGTCGAAGCCATCATGATCTTTTGACTGGACACTGTAGTTTCCTCCTCCTCTTCCCTGTTTGCATCCTTTCTTTTTATGGTTTACTCTGAACTCAGCAACCTGAGTGAAAGCACAAGCCAAATCATTTTACCTCTAGTGGCTTCCCCTCCCTCAGAGACAAAAGACAAGAAAATTTCAGAAGAAGAAGAAAATTTCCCAGTTTGCTCTGCGCTAGATTTTCCCCTTGAGATGCTCCTATTCTTTCTCTGGGTCTTTGTGTAAATCTGATCTCAGTAAAGCCTTCTCTGACTAATGAAAAAGAAGTTATGAGGTCCATCTCTGCCCTAGTGCTTCCTAGCCTTCTCTACCAGTTTGATTTTCTTCCCCAGCACTCACTCTCCTGTGATATACTCAGAAACCCTTCATTCACACAGGTCTCTTCCAAGATCCTGCACCTTATTTTCTATTCTTTCTCTTAAAGACAGCTCCCACATTGTTTAAGCTTCAAGTCCTATAAAACTTGGATCTGCTTTACTTGTTTATTATCTGTCTCCTTCCATCTGAGTGTAAGCTCAATAAGGACAGGAGTTTCTGTCATTTGGGATTATTGCTGCATCTGTAGCACATAGGAGTACCTGGCATGGTATGGGGTAAATATTTGTTGAATCAATTAATAAAGTCAGTAGAAAACACAAAAAGGTCAATGGATATGACCCTATAAAAGAAATAACTTTATGTATTTTTAAAAGTACAATAAGCAGAATTAAATGTTAATCAGCAATATAGGAAAATATTTGCCACAACTCTGACAGACAACATTTGAAAACCCTTAACAGGCCAAACAAACAAACATATGTCCACATAAATGGACAACACAAATTCTAATTATTCTATAGGAAACTATGTAAGCAGTATTTGCCAGCTTTAATAAAATGATGCCTTTGTGTCCTTACAATAAATATTCATGTAGCTTAGATGGAAGAGGCCAACAAATGATAACTAAATTATTTTGTTCAGTACTTACTCCCTATTAATATTCTTATGTTGGCTCTATTCCAGGGTGTCTGGAACAGACCGATGAGACACTATGGACCACTATGATAAAATAGAAGCAGTCACATGGCTGGGGACTTTGCATTTTTCAAGGAGTAGACAAATACATTTTTTCTATTTTTAATACAATAGTAATTGTAAGAGTATTTATTAATGTTGAATAGAAAATGATTGGTTATGAATCACAAGCTACAAAACCAGGGGACTGCTTTTGTACTGCTGCTTTTAATTATAAGCAACATTCATATACTTTTTCTAATATAGCCCTAATTCCAGTAGAATTGGTGGTAGGCTTGTGTATTTATAGCATATGTTCTTTAAACAATTACCTAGGATAGTTAAACATTCTTAAATTGGTTATGTTACAGCTATTTCAGAATTTTCTGCTTTTCTTCTTTTTTTTAAATAACATTTATTTAATTCTTCTCTGATTATAAAAATATTTTGTTAATTCATTGTAAAACAAATAATAACATAGAGGAATATAAAGAAGAAATGTTTCCCTATTCTCACCATATAAAGTCTCTATTTTTTTAATATTTAGTTTATAGTAAATTTTAAACTTTATTTTAGCAAAGCTAGGATCTTACCCTAAATATTATTTTGCTTCTTGATTTTGTAATTCAATTTTAGATTGTGAGCATTTTCTCATATTGTATGTTTCTCAAAAATACAATTTTTTTATTTTTTATTTTATTTTTATATTATATTTATATTATATTTTAAAATATTTTTATTTTATCAATAGTTTTAATTTTATAAATTTATTGATTTTTATTTATATTGTAAAACTGACATGTATCCCTTTTTCATATAAACCCAAATGTAACTAAGGTCTGACACAATAATTTATAAGTAATCAGAATTTAAGGTTTCTTTTGGATGAAATCAGAGCTAAGGACCATTTTCATTAAATTGCTTTATCTATTTATGCAGTCAGGCTGCGTAACAAGCATTGTCCTGTTGCTCTCTTCAGTAATCCTGGCTCAGACTTGGAACCTTTTTATCAGAGGTTGTAAACTAATGAGCCTCCCAAATATAATGATATTTTATAGCTCAACCAATTGGCATCTTTTTGATGATAAAATCATACATGTCCAGTCCTAGCTTTGGATAGTCCCTCTGAATGAGCAAGACTATTTGTGATTTTTTTTTAAACATCTGGAATATATTAACAAGCCAGTAGCCTTTCCAGTCTCTTCTGATATTTAAGAATTTTTTTAAAGTAAGTAGCTAATATTATAGAAAGGCCAAACTGACATATTAAGAAACCAAGACCGTAAGTAATATACTGCCAGTGTTTTTCAGAAAAGTCTGGAATTTCTACTACCTAGGACAGCAAATCAGTTATAATAAACTGCCTCTAAAACTCTCATTGTTCCCAAGGACTTTGCCCTGTGCTTACCAGGGTTCTGCTCCCTGGTTGACCTAAAACATTAAAAAAAAAAAAAAATACTTGTTTGTAAACATCAACAACGAGTCTAAGGAAAATGCCATATTATAATCTTTCAGTAGCTACAAATACCAATGCAAGAATGATGATGGGGATGCCTGGGTGGCTCAGTCAGTTAAGCGTCCATATCTTAATCTCAGCTCAGGTCATGATTTCAGAGTCATGAGATTGAGCCCTGCATCAGGCTCTGCCACACTGGGCATGGAGCGTGCTTAAGCTTCTCTCTCTCCCTCTTCCTCTGCCCCCCACCCCTTCCAGTGCATGCACACTCTCTCTCTCTCTCTCTAAAATAAATAAATAAATAAAATAGGATCTTCCTACACTGCTAGTGTTCCTACCTCAGATGCCCACCATTTTGTTCAATCTAATTAAAAAGGACACTTTATTACTTAAAATGAACGACTGTTCTAGATTTCTCATAAAGATTATTCTAAAAGAGAAATCACTTTAAAATTTTTTGGCTTTTTTCTCCCATGTTCCCTTATGAATTCATTATTTTTAGAATAGTCACAGACTGTATAGGTTTGTCCCAAGTATACAACGAAGTTATATTTTTAAACAATCTAAATCAATTGAAAATAATGTTTAGATACTAAATTGTGAGGGATTAGAATTCTCAAAAATGTCTATATTGAAATATTGAATAAAACACAGCATTCTCTCACATACAAGCTACGTTAGCCAAGATGCAATGAAATTGCTCAGAAAATTACTTTTTTATAAGTATTTGCCTTAATGCACTTATCTTTAAAGACAAATATTGCTCACAAAATTTTCCTACTGAAGTCTAACCTCTGATATTTTGAGTATTAGGGATCTGAAAGAATGAGTTTCTTTTCTTTTTTTAAAAAAGATTTTATTTATTTATTTGACAGACAGAGATCACAGTAGGCAGAGAGGCAGGCAGAGAGAGAGGAAGGGAAGCAAGCTCCCTGCTGAGCAGAGAGCCTGATGTGGTGCTCGATCCCAGGACCCTGGGATCATAACCTGAGCTGAAAGCAGAGACTTTAACCCCCAGAGCCACCCAGGCACCCCAAAAGAATGAGTTTTTATGTAAAGTTGACTCAATAAAGGCCAACCCTGGCAGTTTTATAGCTGAAACTTATACTACTCATGTTTAAAAAATGCAGTTTATTGTCTGTCAGTCAATGGGTGAAATTAGTCAATGTGCAGTGAGTATATATGTGTTTGTGCAGAATATACATATATGTATAGATGTATAAATATACACATACACATATATTCTGAATATAACAGATTTTGCTTGAGAAGACAGAAATTCAAGTTTAATAAATGTATTCTAAATGGCAGTACAGTGGACATAGCATCTGTCTGACAACTCCCTGAGGCAGACAGATTCTTCCCTCTGTTATCTGCCCTTGAGAGGCTAACCTGTGCATCAACAGAATTCTGTACCCTTGGGCTTCCATGTTGTTTTAGCCAATGGCAATTTCTGACACGGTGTGGGAGGGAAGGTATGGAAGGTGTATGTTTCCGGGTTCTTTCCCCATGAGGTTGCTATGGCCATGTCTCTGAACAGAAGGTTACCATAACTCTGAAGGCAGCCTGAGTTACCCAGCGATTTCATTCTGGGCTCTAGTAAACCCTCCCTCCTCTCATCCTTAATAGTCTACAGATATGGCTAGTCCCGGTTTGGGCATGATCCCTTACAATTCTACAGCTCACCTACATTTTTGTGGTTAGCCACTTTTTATATAAACCTTTCCTGAGTTATCATCTTTTGTATGGGTCATGTGATTTCTGCTGAGGCCCTGTTGTGCCTCCTTTTTAAGAATTACTGCTTTCCTGGGAAATATCCCCATGACCTTATTAGTACATGAACTCATCCACTGCCACAGTTGACTGGATATGGAAAAAAACACCTGACCTAAGATGAGCAAAGAAGAGTCCCTTCTAGAAATCTGGAAATGAAACTAATAAATTACAGCTCAGTTTGACTATTAGTTTGAGCAGAAGAAACAATAACCCCAAGCTCTTGGCAGGTATAAGCACTTAGCCCTTAGGGAATGAGAAGAAAACCAATGAGATGAGAGGTGCAGGATCTTTGGTTTTCAAATCCCTGATTCCAGGTGCTTCTGGGGCCAAGTTTTATTCTCCCCCGTGGCTTCTGAGATGTGCCAGTGTGTTCTCATAATTGCCTCCCTCTGACTTTACACCTAATTTAAGATGGGCTTCTGCTATTTGGAACAGAAGATCCCACATCTAGCCAGCACTGTGCTTCATGTCTTCACGTTAAATTCTCATTCGTAGCTCTTGACTCCACAAAAGTCCTTCAGGGAACCTACCAGTATTTTCCTTTACAAGCTAAAAACTAAGGCCCAAAGAGGTTAAGTAACATATTCAAGATCACACAGCTATTAAATGACAAAGGTGAGATTTGCTCCCCAAATTACAAACTCGATTACATTAAAATGCATTCTTCACAGCAAAATTTTACTGGTTTTGGAGAAGTAAAAGCATGTATTTCCACCATTTTTACCCAGAGGCTGAGTTAACGTTCTACTATGCAAATCTCTCATGCCACTTTTTCTCTTAGCTAAAGAATATTTCAATGGCTATTACTACTACTCCAACATAGCTTAGAAAGACTGGCACGCGTCGCCCCCGATTGCCTCTCCAGCTTCGTCCCATGCATCTTGATGCCGCTCGCTGATGCTGCACTCCAGCCAGCCTGAGTGTGTTTCAGTTCTTTAAAAGCACCACGAGCTCTTGGAAAGTCACTATTTCTTTCTTTCCCTGAGTAACTTTTTCTGATATCATCTTAGCCAACATTTCCTAAAAGAATGAGTTGTTCCTCCCACACCCTACCAGGTCTGTACCAGGGACCACGTCCTATGCTTCCTGTGTCAGATCCCTGATTCACTGAAATGTAGTTTACACTCCTATGGGCAAGGGCACATCTTCCTATTTTATCCACTGTATGGAGCCCAGTGCCTGGTATGGAACTAGTATTCAGTGATTATTAACTGAGTGAATGAATTTATGGTATTACTCTAGAGTGTATTACCCTCTCTTAAAAAATGTATAATTATTTTTCATAAGACTGCATAATCAACACATGATTTTTCCTGTTCACTCTCTATTCTCCACTTGTGTTTTATTCAAACCACCTAGAATTTTAATTGATATTAAATTTTTACATGTTTTCAGAAATCCTTTAACAAGAGAATGACTATTATACCAAATATTTTTTAATCTAGTTATTGAATTTTATAAGTTTTACAAGTTTTATCATCCTTGCTTTTTCTCTTTGTCTCTGATTGATTGATTGATCCTTTGATTTGGGCCTAGAAAACAAATTTTTCCAAAACTCACTGCATGCTTTAAAGGTTCTCTGTTATACTCTATTAAAAATAAGACAACAGGCCCAATATAAAGTGTCTTATTGTAAGTTTCATGTCACCAAACCAAAACAATTTAATTATAGTTTTGGCTCTCCCAGAAATGGAATCTGAAACTAGTCAACCAGGAAGTACGTGACCAATACTAGTTAGTTATGTAATCTGCCTGACAAACCCCAACCATCTCCTAAAGGAAAGTGACCCTGCGATAACAAACCCACTTTTTTGCCTCATCTAACTGCCTTGTTCCTGCTTCTTTCTGCCTATAGAAGCTCTTTTTTTCGTATACCTTCTTAGAGCTCCCTTCTGCTAGATTGGATGCTGCCTGATTCAAATCAACTTTTACTCAAATAAACTCTTCAAATTCTTAAGTTACCTCATTTTATCTTTTAACAGCTCTTACTTTTTTATACTATCTGAGTATAGAATTCTACATTCAAAAGCATTTCCATTCAGAACTCTGAAGAGTCAGGGCACCTGGGTGGCTCAGTGGGTTAAGCCTCTGCTCAGGTCATGATCTCAGAGTCCTGGGATTGAGCCTGGAATTGGGCTCTCTGCTCAGCAGGGAACCTGCTCCCCCCCCACCCCACCGCCTCTCTCTCTGCCTGCCTCTCTGACTGCTTGTGATCTCTGTCAAATAAATAAACAAAATCTTTAAAAAAAAAAAAAAAAACCAACTCTGAAGAGTCTGACCCAGGTTTTCTCCTCATATTATATATGACACTAAAACCAGTTTGATTTTGATTTTTATATAGTCTAGTATTTCTCCCTGGAAACTTCAAGGAATTTTTTTTTCCTTTCTCCTTGAAGTTCACAACACTTGCCAAGAAATAACCAGGTTTGGATCAGTTTCCCTTACATATGCTTGGCATGTTGTACGAGCATCACATCCAACAGCATGCATGTGTGGGTTCAGTTCAAGAAATATTTTTTTATCAATTAGTTTTTTCAATTTGTCTTCTTAATCATTCTTCCATACTTTTTAAAAATTCTATTCACTGGGAAATTTCCTCCAGATCATTGATAGTCTCAGCTCTGTCTATTCCATCAACTCAGCCTTTGTTGTGTTTTATTTCAAACATGTTTATTATCAGTTTAATGTGTTTGTACTCTTTCCTGCTCTCTGATTACCTGCTTTTCATACCAGTTAGTTCTTGTGTTTATGAATGCAATATTTTCTTGAATTTCTCCGCATTAATTAAATTTTGAAAATTATCTTTAACTTTTGTGTTATCTTTGCTTTGATTGTAGTTGTTTGACTTCTTTTTTAAACTCTCAATCAGGCTGTTAGTTTTTCCCCACACATTTTATGATCTCTGGTTACTGATTCATATTTATGAATTACATAAGCAGCTGATTGGTATAACTAGTTAGAATGAGTTTCCTCAGAATTTGTCTTTATCATTTTCACAAAGGCCCATCCCAAGCACAAGAGGGTCAACTGTGGGCTCAGGGCTTTGTGGGCAAATGGGGATAGCACAATCAGATAGATTTCCTTTAGAGTATGTGGTGAGAGAGAACAAGCCAGTGAGCCAGGACCTTCTGACTGTCAACATAAGGAAATACTTACTGTGGACGGAGTAGACCTAACTACGCTTACTATGTTCTTTCCATTTCCTTCCTTCTTTCCATACTGGATCATAGATTTTGTTTATTTTCTGCTTCTTGGTGTTGTTCTAGCTTGCTCATATGCTGGTCATTTATTCCAGATGTAGCTCCTATTGTCAGCAATTTTGTACCAGTGTCTTCAGTGTGTGCCCCTCCCCACCTCAACTCCAACCTACCCTGCTAGCTCTCCATAATGGTAACCCGAAATCATCAGCTCCCTC
Source organism: Mustela lutreola (assembly GCF_030435805.1). Taxonomy (NCBI): domain Eukaryota; kingdom Metazoa; phylum Chordata; class Mammalia; order Carnivora; family Mustelidae; genus Mustela; species Mustela lutreola. Next base: position 160,073,296 of record NC_081292.1, read on the forward strand.
GCCTGGAATTCTATGATGAGCTACATTGTCTTCCTAATTCCACAGTGCATGGTACAAGCCCTCTTTCTCTGTAACAAGATCACCTATCTTAGTGACTCTTTTCCTGGCAAGACTGTGGATTCTCTCTCTGTCCACTAGACACTCACTAGGAGCCAATGGAAATTTGGGTCCTCTGTCCACTCTTGCTCAGACATAAGGCTGCTTAGTCACACAACTCCAGGAGGTACCATTTCCATTATTTTTTTTTACTATAAATAAGGTCTTTGGATGCCATGACACCTGCTCCACTGTCCCTTCCACTTCAGAAAATTTTAGATAAAAGCAACTTACAAGCCTTACTCTTGAATCTTCCCATTACTAGCAACATTTTGATGCTGAGTCCAGAGAGACACAAAAGCTTTAGAGACAGACAGAATCAAAAAGTGGATGTCACTTAAGTATCAAAGTACTTATTATTTAAATACCTATTAGAATTGTAGCCCTACAGGTGAAAAGAAAAAAAAGTCCAGACCAAGATTAAGTAAGAAAGTATTTGAGTCTGATCAAGTGGTAAAGCAGTATGGATGGGAATTACAAATTTATATCAGATTTCATAAATAACTAATGTGTGATTTGAGTCCAGCAGATATGGGCTATGCACTAAATATGTTTGAGGACTATGAATTTGTGCCTGAGTGTAATACATTTTCATTAGCAAAATCACCTGAGATACCTAATACCCCACATTTCCTGCCCAGGATAGAAAGAAAGAAAAAGAAAGAAAGAAAGAAAGAAAGAAAGAAAGAAAGAAAGAAAGAAAGAAAGAAAGAAGAAAGAAATGTAAAACCTCAGCAACCTTAGAATTTTATCCAAAATTTACTCAAAAATGTAACCTTAGCTACTTGGGATAGTTTAATTAATTTTATGGTGAATGCCTAACCCTTGAAGAGCTTTAGAATTAAATATAGCTCTCAGACTTCAGCACGCATCAGAAGGACCTACAGGTCTTATTAAAACATAAACTCCTGAGGTGCCTGGGTGGCTCAGTGGGTTAAAGCCTCTGCCTTCGGCTCAGGTCATGATCCCACGGTCCTGGGATCGAGTTCCGCATCGGGCTCTCTGCCACCAGGGAGCCTGCTTCCCTTCCTCTCTCTCTCTGCCTGCCTCTCTGCCTACTTGTAATCTCTGTCTGTCAAATAAATAAATAAAATCTTAAAAAAAAACAAAACCATAAATTCCTGAGTCTCATGACAATTTCAGATTGAGGAGGTTCCTGGGTGATGCTGATGCTTCCGGTTCTGGGGCCACATTATAAGGACTAAAAAGCAGAAATGGAAGTAAAAACAAAACCACTAATATTAATATTTTGTGTTATATTTGGGAATAGTCTTTAATTGCTTGTAATCTTTAAGAGAATTTAGAATATTAGAACATCTAAAGATCAGCATTATGCTTCCAATTTAAATATGCAATTAAGTTATTGATTTAGACTTAGAGGTACAAGGTTTAGGTTGAGAGGTACAAGAATGTTTGAACATGTGTGAAAACAGTATTGGAATACTCAAAAGATTTAAAATTGTTACAATCTAATTACTAAGATACATATTTAATTCATGAGCTTTTCAAGGTGTGTTTTGGCACTTGGGGAAAGTTTGCTTGTTAGACAAAGTACTTACAGACAAAACCAAATATACTAAATATATGTGTGCAGTTTCAAACTGCTTAAGAGAATTTAATTAACCAAATTGTAAAATCTCCCTTAAAACTGATGTTAAAATTTGCTATACTAATAAACATATAAATAAGTAAAATTATAAGATTTATAATTTGGATTTCAATGTATAATAAATCTAGAGGTAGATTTATTTAAAAATATCAGTGAAACAAGTAATAGTTTTAAAAAAGAAACTTCTGGATAATATTTGCTGTGTACACATGCCACTGTCAAGGATGTCTCACCTACACTGAAACCCCCAAATTATATGAGAGATTCTTTTGTGTTTCTGTCTACTTCCCCTCTTCCAATACTGTTCGTGGGGTTTGGGAAAGAGGTATGTTAGAATATCTGTTTATAGCTGCTTCTAACATTTTCCTTCTAGCTACTTCCCCCCTTCCCTCATTCAGGGATCAGAATGAGAAGTTCTCATTCTGCTGGATTACACCACCTATCAATCTTACCCACCTCATACCTGAAACCTTATGAGGATTTGGGATATTGCCAGTTTGCTGGTCTAACAGTGTTAGCTCCAGCAAGGGCAACTCATGGCTTTAAGATTTGAGTTGTGGAAAACTTAAAGAGTCAAAGTTACACAGAGTAGTATCACAGAGTACCAACCTGTCTTGTAAGCATAATTAGTATGTCCCATGTTTCCTCAGCTTATAATACCAGTAAAATCATATTTATATTAGTCCTTCAAAATCTTGTGTTTCCCTGTCCTCTCCTTGCTTGGCAAGAATTCCAGTATTTTCTTAATGTTTCCATTTTTAACTATTTCTCAGATTCCATGCCTATAAATCACCCCAAATGACTCTCAGTGCTCATTGTGAGAGTAGGAATTTAGGTACTCACCTTGAGGTTGGGCTTCAACACTGTATCATCAGTGATGATTGTGTGGGAAACTAATCAGCACTAGTTAACTGCTAGGGGCAACCCTACAGAGCCTTTCAAAGTGAGGGAGGATCCTTTCTTCTTCTGTGTTGTACAAAATCAAGGTGTCCTTCAGCCAAGCTACACAGGCCCAAAGTGTTGTAGGTCACCTGTATATACAGAAACATTTGAGCAAATGTACATGTACACATGGGCCATTTCCCCTGGGAAGCGCACATGAGTCAGATACTAGGGTGGGTCCTGGTGTCTGCTCTACATGGAATGGAAAACCACCATTCCTTTCCAATCTTTAAACTCTGCCTCTCCATATGCACACAGGTTCAGACTCCTTATTCGTAGGTAGAACATACTGTCTTTGCAATTTGTACACAGTTGGCAGCCTCTTCCATCCAGCAGATGTGTTTATATATATAACATTTATGGGGGAGGGGTCAGATTTCTTGTCCTTTTCTGCCCTCAGAGAAACTTATGAGTCTCATGTGTAACCTGCTGGATACAAAACATTTGGAAGAAAGGACACAACAAACTCTGCCCACTAACAGTACATAGTGGTTATAGATACAGATATAGAAATGTGACATATATCTCATGCAGAGCCAACAGACTGTGCTCTCGAAGCTGTCTCATAGCTAAAATGAGCATCACATGTATATGTGAATATTTTTATAAACATTTCACTTTGCCTCAGGGAAGTTAAATCTCATCCTTAAAACTATAGACTGGAGATAACTTACTTTAGTATTTAACTGGTTTTATCTTTAAACTTATTTTCAAATAGGCACACCTCTGTGTATTAATTAACCAACAAGTTAACCAAAAGACACAACAGTTGTAGAAACTGATCCTGAGATGGTGTTCATGACATAATTGTAAAAAACTGATAATTCTTCCCTAGGTGCTAAATTTATTATCAGAGAAATATGATACAAACTAATAGTTTATTATCATTTTATGTGATAAGAGCATTAGACTGAGAAATACTATTCTTACATTTTTCTTTTTCTAGTGCCAAGAGCATATATCTTGAAAAGAAAAAACACAAATAGGTGTGTCAATTAGAATGTTTTTACCAGCAAGGAATAGAAAATACAACTTACTTAACAAATAAGGTTATTGAATGTCATGTAACAAAAGACCAGAGGCAGGGTAGGCTTCAGAGCTAGTTGACTTATGGCTCCTTTTGTTATTATCATCTCTTGTTTATTTTCTTTTTCTGCTCTCACAAATACACACCAGCTTCATCCAAAGTCTAGTCACCCTTTGCTTTCCTGAGATGGTTGCTATCAACAACTGGGGCTACATATCTCTTCGTTCAGCAAGAATAGTAGGAAAAAAATTCTCTCTCAAAAGGTTTGAAATTAAAGATCTTCCTATCAGCCATCTTGGATCAATTTAAGTCACCAGCCCAGCCCCAAACTGATACAAGCCAGGCTTTTGTCCTGAACTAGTAAGGTTAAATCCACAACTATTAAAACTTCCCTAATGGCAGGAAAGACTTGATGTGTCTGCTAAAAACACAGATTTATGAAACCCCCAACTCAGACCTACTAAATCAGAATTTCAATAGAAGAGTCTGATAATCTATGTATTTAAAAATATTTTCAGGTGAGTTTTAAAATCTGGGGAATTTGAGAAACCTGCAGATGGGTCAGAATCCCCAACTGGATTTGGGATGAGGTCAGCTCTCTGAGTCTTAAAAGGTACATGCAGATACCTCAACAGTTTGGAGTTCAGATAGCATGGAGGAAACCAGAAGAGACCCCAGATATCTAGTTGCAGTAGCAACTACATCTAATTTTATCTTCTTAGCTCTTTACTCTGAGTTCTTCCCCCTCGATGATATCTTTCCTATTCTACCTCCACAGGTGCTCCCCACCCTCCCCCCCTGCCCCCCACATGGCATGATTTCTCATACCAATTCCAATTATAGGTACCAGGTTGGGAGCACCTTACTGAAAATATTGGAACCTAAGGGTCATCAGTGGTGACAAATTTTTCTCCAGACTTCCTCTACATTCGGCCACCTCAGGAAGTGGGACAACTCAAATGCAAAGGTAAACAAGAAAGAGTGAATCTAATGTTCCTAACAAATTGAAACTCTCTTCACATTTTCCATAAAGGGACAAGAAATCATCTAGCCTTTCTGTAAAAATTGCCACTTGACCCAGAGGAATGACTGCATGTTTAATATCTCTAGATAGGAGCATCTGTTTTATTATTCTTTGTTGAGAGGCCCTTATATAATTCAGTATATAGCCATTTTATTCATCTTTGTGCAAAATTCCTTCTCTGACTGAAGCTTTTAGACAATTCACATGAAAATATTTTCTTACAAATGCTGAATGTAAAATGTAAAATAATTACAAATTATTTTATAGATATTAAATCAAGTAGAAAACACCCTATAACATATGTATGCAGACAAAAAAATGAGTCCATGTATAACTGAGGAAGCTTTCTCTAATAATTACCATGCTCTTTGCACAGTCCTTGACCAGCTACAATGGATTTTCGTGAATTGAATTAGCTATTTACTATTGTCCCTCTCCCCGAGTTATTTTTGTCTTTCCTTGCTAACAGGCAAACCTTACGGTATAATGTTTGTGTTTTTAATTTTCCTAAAATGAAAACTCCATTTGGGAAGGGATTTTATCATTTTGTTCACGCCTATTTCCTGTGTCTAAAGGAGAACTGGGTGCTCAAAACACATGTAATTAAGTCAGTCACCTCCACCACTTGTTCAACCCCACTGTTATTGCTTTAGTGCCATTATGGTCTCTTACAGGGATCAGCAAACAGCAACCCGTGGCTTAGATCCAGCCTGCCCACCTGATTCTGTAAATAAAGTTGTACTGAAACAGAGCCACATCCATTTGTCTACATAGGATTTGTGGCTGCTTTCACACTACAACAGCAGAGTTGAATCTTTGTGACAAAAACACTATCTAGACTGCAAAACCTAAAATATTTACTATCTGGTTTTTATAGAAAATGTTTTCCAATGCTGGGTCAATTGCAACAGTTTATAAGTCATCTTTTCACTGAGCACTATCACCTCTTCTCTCTTTAAAAAAAAAATCTTAAATTTTTTAATGAACATATAATGTATTATTAGTTCCAGGGGCACAGGACTGTGAATTGTCAGGTTTACACACTTCACAGCACTCACCATAGCACATACCCTCCCTTATGTCCATAACCCTCTCTCTACCCTCCTTCCCCTGGCCCCCCTCAGTTTGTTTTGTGAGATTAAGAGTCACTTATGGTTTGTCTCCCTTCCTATCCCATCTTGTTTCATTTATTCTTTTCCTACCCCCCCAAACCCCCCACATTGCATATCCACTTCCTCATATCAGGGAGATCACATGACAGTTGTCTTTCTCCGATTGACTTATTTTGCTAAGCATAATATCCTCTAGTTCTATCCACGTCATTGCAAATGGCAAGATTTCATTTCTTTTGATGGCTACATAGTATTCCATAGTATATATATATATGACCTCTTCTTTATGCATTCATCTGTTGATGGACATCTAAGTTCTTTCTATAGCTTGGCTGTTGTGGACATTGCTGCTATAAACATTTGTATCTTTAGGGTAAATACCCAGTAGTGCAATTGCTGGGTGGTTAGGTAGTTCTATTTTCAACTTTTTGAGGAACCTCCATGCTGTTTTCCAGAGTGGTTGCACCAGCTTGCATTCCCACCAGCAGTGTAGGAGGGTTCCCCTTTCTCCACATCCTTGCCAGTGTCTGTCATTTCCTGACTTGTTAATTTTAGCCATTCTGACTGTTGTGAAGTGGTATCTCATTGTGGTTTTGATTTGTATTTCCCTGATGCTGAGTGATGTGGAGCAATTTTTCATGTGTCTGTTGGCCATCTGGATGTCTTCTTTGCAGAAGTGTCCGTTCATGTCCTCTGCCCATTTCTTTTTTTTTCCATTTTTTTCATTTATTTTTTATTTATTTTCAGCATAACAGTATTCATTATTTTTGCACCACACCCAGTGCTCCATGCAATCTGTGCCCTCTATAATACCCACCACCTGGTACCCCGACCTCCCACCCCCTGCCCCTTTAAAACCCTCAGATTGTTTTTCAGAGTCCATAGTCTCTCATGGTTCACCTCCCCTTTCTTTATTGGATTATTTGTTCTTTGGGTGTTGAGTTTGCTAAGCTCTTTATAGATTTTGGATACTAGCCCTTTATCTGATATGTAGTTTGCAAATATCTTCTCACATTCTGTCAGTTGTCTTTGGTTTTGTTAACTGTTTCCTTTGCTCTGCAAAAGCTTTTGATCTTGATGAAGTCCCAATAGTTCATTTATGCCCTTGCTTCCCTTGCCTTGGCAATGTTCCTAGGAAGAAGTTGCTGCAGCTGAGGTCGAAGTGGTTGCTGCCTGTGTTCTGCTCAAGGATGTTGATGGATTCCTTTCTCACTTTGAGGTCCTTCATCCATTTTGAGTCTATTTTCATGTGTGGTATAAGGAAATGGTCCAATTTCATTTTTCTGCTTGTAGCTGTACAATTTTCCCAACACCATTTGTTAAAGAGGCTGTCTTTTTTCCACTGGACATTCTTTCCTGCTTTGTCAATGATCAGTTGACCATAGAGTTGAGGGTCTATTTCTGGGCTCTCTATTCTGTTCCATTGATCTATGTGTCTGTTTTTGTGCCAGTACCATACTGTCTTGATGATGACAGCTTTGTAATAGAGCTTGAAGTCCAGAATTGTGATGCCACCAACTTTGGTTTTCTTTTTCAATATTCCTTTGGCTATTCGAGGTCTTTTCTGGTTCCATAAAAATTTTAGGATTATTTGTTCCATTTCTTTGAAAAAAATGGATGGGATTTTGATAGGGATTGCATTAAATGTGTAGATTGCTTTAGGTAGAACAGACATTTTCACAATATTTGTTCTTCCAATCCAGGAGCATGGAACATTTTTCCATTTCTTTGTGTCTTCCTCAATTTCTTTCATGAGTACTTTATAGTTTTCTGAGTATAGATTCTGTGCCTCTTTGGTTAGGTTTATTCCTAGGTATCTTATGGTTTTAGGTGTGACTGTAAATGGGATTGACTCCTTAATTTCTCTTTCTTCTCTCTTGTTGTTACATCACCTTTTCTCTTATACACTCATACCCCAGGTGTCTTCTTCACTGGCCCCAAGGAAATCGTTCTAAAATACATATATGAATTTGTCAGTTCTCTGGCTCCTTTCCTAAAATATTCATCAGCTGACCCCTGGGGTAATTTGTTATGCAGCAACAGAAAACTAATACACTGTGTTAATGGAAAAAAAGTAAATTATTTAAAGTCTTGATAAGTGCTGGAAAGACATTACTTTGGAATGACAGCACCTATCTTGTGATCACTGCAAGTAGAACATTCTATGTACAGTCCTCAGGTTCTCAAGTATCAGGCCCTTTATGATGAGAATATCCCAAGAGAGAAGTTCATAGTCTCTGTAAGTGTAGAGTGGTCAGCTGGTTTTTTTGAGCCAAGGAAGTGAAGATGGATTAGCATTTGTGTAGCTTGGAATTATACAGTTTTATATTCTTTTTCTTTTTTCCAAATCTCACCATTAATAGTTTATTTTGTAGATTAGAAAGATGAGGCTTATTTCAATTGCTGGTTTCAAGTTTCCCTTGAAAGTTGTGATCATATTATATGAATTTTCATATAAATCATTTGTCTTTATTGCCTGTTTGCATTCAGTGGCAGATTAGTAAAGAAAATGTAGCATTTACTTGACCATACCAACTGACTAAGATTCAGCTATGCTTTTAATTGCAAAGTCTTGTTTTTTTTTTAATTTATTTTTTATTTTCAGCATAACAGTATTCATTATCTTTGCACCACACCCAGTGCTCCAAGCAATCCGTGCCCTCTATAATACCCACCACCTGGTACCCCGACCTCCCCCTCCCCTTCAAAACCCTCAGATTGCCCTTCAACGGACAAATGGATAAGGAAGATGTGGTCCATATGCACTATGGAGTATTATGCCTCCATCAGAAAGGACGAATACCCAACTTTTGTAGCAACATGGACGGGACTGGAAGAGATTATGCTGAGTGAAGTAAGTCAAGCAGAGAGAGTCAATTATCATATGGTTTCACTTATTTGTGGAGCATAACAAAGAGCATGGAGGACATGGGGAGATAGAGAGGAGAAAAGAGTTGGGGGAAATTGGAAGGGGAGGTGAACCATGAGAGACTATGGACTCTGAAAGACAGTTTTATATTCTTGAGTTCAAGTTTTCTTCAGAGTCAAATGGAGAAAATTGGACAAGAGCCCAATGTAAATTCTTGTAGTGCCAAAGTTAAAAATAGTATCAAATCAAATGATAAAATCTAGAAAGGGAAGAAAATTCTGACCTTGAAGTATAAATTTAGAGGTTGTTGTATCAGTCAGGAAAATATATGTTATAGTGTAGTAACATAAAATCTCCGACTCATAGTTTACAAAAATAAAAGTTTAACTCTTGCTCAAATGCTAGGTCCATCATTGTTTGGCTAGAGCTCTGCTCAACTTTTACATCTCCTGAGGCATGGAAATGAACATGGCAAAACATGCACTGGTGGTTGAGGTTCCTGAATAGAACAGACACATATCATTTCTGTATATTTTTCATTGGTTAAAGCAAATCATGTGGCCTGTATTAGGGTTCTTTAGAAAACGGAGCCAACAGGGTGTGTGTGTGTGTGTGTGTGTGTGTGTGTGTTTAGAGACTGATTTATTTTAAAGAACTTGGCTCACACAATTGTGGAGACTGGTGAGTCCCAAATCTGCAAGATAGGCTGGCAGACTGGAAAGAATTGATGTTGTAACTTGAGCCCAAAGGCAGTCTATTAGCGTAATTCCCTCTTTCTCTTAAGGCCTTCAGTTGTTTGGACAAGGCCCACCACATTAGGCAGAAGAATCTACCTTACTCAAAGTCTACTGATTTAAATGTTAATCTCATCTGAAAAATACCTTCACAGAAACATCTAGAATACTATTTGGCCAAATATCTGGAACTATGACTAGCCAAGATCACACATGAAATTAACCACCACATGGCCCCCATACCTAACTTTTTAAGTTTAAATTCAATTAGCCAATATATAGTAAATCATTAGAGTTCAGTAATTCATCAGTTGTATATAACACCCAGTGCTCATTATATCACATGTTCTCCGTAATGCCTGTCATCAAGTTACCTCATGCCCCCACCCATCGCCCCTCCAGCAACCCTGGGTTTGTTTCCTATAGTTAAGAGTATCTCTCACAGTTTGTCTCCCTCTCTAATTTCTTTCCCATTCATTTCCCCTTCCTTCCCCTATGATCCTATATGCTATTTCTTATATTCCACAAAGGCAATTCCATATAATTGCCTTTCTCTGACTGACCTATTTTGCTCAGCATAATAACCCTCCAGTTCTATCCACATTGATTTAAATGGTAAATTTTCATCATTTTGATGGCTGAGTAATATTCCATTGTGTGTGTGTGTGGGGAAGGCCAGGGATGTATACACACCATATTTTCTTTATCTACTCATCTGTCGATGGATAACTGGGCTCTTTCCACAGTTTGGCTGTTGTGGACATTGCTTCTATAAACCTTTGGGTGCATATACCCCTTTGGATCACTACATCTGTATCTTTGCAGTAAATACCTGGTAGTGCAATTGCTGGGTCATAGGGTAGCTCTATTTTTTATTTCTTTAATTTTCTTTTTTTTTTCTTTTTAAGATTTAATTTATTTATTTGACAGAGAGAGATCACAAATAGACAGAGAGGCAGGCAGAGAGAGAGAGAGAGAGGGAAGCAGGCTCCCCACTGAGCAGAGAGCCTGATACGGGCCTTGATCCCAGGACCCTGAGATCATGACCCAAGCCGAAGGCAGCGGCTTAACCCACTGAGCCACCCAGGCACCCCTATTTTTTATTTCTTGAGGAATCTCCATACTGTTTTAAAGAATGGGTGTACCAGCTTACATTCCCACCAATAGTGTAAGAGGGTTCCCCTTTCTTTACATCCTCGTCAACATTTGTTGTTTTCCTACTTGTTACTTTTAGCCATTCTGACAGGTGTGAAGGGGTATCTCATTGTGGTTTTGATTTATTTTTCCCTGATGCCAGGTGATGTTGAGCATTTTTTCATGTGCCTGTTGGCCATTCATATGTCTTCTTTGGAGAAATGTCTGTTCATGTCTTCTGCTCATTTCTTGACTGGATTATTTGTTTTTAGGTGTTGAATTTGATAAATTCTTTCTAGATCTTGGATATTAGCTCTTTATCTGATATGTCATTTACAAGAATCTTCTGCCATTCAGTAGGTTGCCTTTTAACTTTGTTGACTGTTTCTTTTGCTGTGGAAAAGTTTTTTTTTTATCTTGATAAAGTCCCAGTAGTTCATTTTTTGTTGTTGTTGTTGTTTCCTTTGCCTTTGGAAATGCATGTAGTAAGAAGTTGCTGCAGCTGAGGCCAAAGAGGTTGCTGTCTGTGTTCTCCTCTAGAATTTTGATGGATTCTTGTCTCACACTTAGTTAGGTCTTTCAATGACCTCCCCCACACACAACTAATTTCTAAGGAAGTAAGGAACTACAATTTTACCATAGGTTTGGAAGGTAAGGAATTAGAAACATTTGATGAACAGCACTAAAGAAAAATCCAACCAATCAAGGAAGCTAGAGAGACCTGTTCTGCCATGTATCTATTTCCCTGACCTGAGCAGGACAAAAAACTAGACACTGATGAGTCAGCTATTGGGACTAAAAATAAATTAAGATTAAATGTCTAGTGAGAAGCTAAAGAGATTCTGGCATAATATGTATAGACCAACTTTAAGGACAGATGCAGCTCTGAAATTCATGGTTACCCTGCACAAAGTTTGTTTGAAGATCTCAAGAAGGTGATTTAATTGGGGAGAAAAAAGGCAGACAAACTGGGATTTAGAGGGATATGGAATATTTACACTCAGAAATTCACAGGGTATGTCTACTTTCATAGCTCTTTCTTAATTGATAAAACCCTGTCAACATACTTCCCTAAGCATTTATAAAGACCTTTAACCAGGAGGTTAGTCTGCTTTGACATGAGAATAAATGCCCTCCTGCACTTTTGTTTTACTGGAGGAAAATTGTGTCCTAGGTCTTAAAATATCAAGGTTTTTTTTTGTTTTTAATTTGGCTTCTTTTTCTTAGTAAAAATTTAAAGGTGATAAATTTCAACACTTCAAAAATCTCACTGCTTTTAAAAAACTGAAAGACAAAATGTATATAATGCTAATAAATTAAGTTACTTACAAAATTGATGAAAGTAGTATAATAATGTTTAAATCATCTCATGGTAAAATTATAGCATATATCTAATTTATATAATATAAATATATCCAAAATGAATATTTAACATATGATTAAATGTTATTTATATATACATATTTGAAAAGGTAAAGGTAGGTTCACAATCATAGCTCTCTCATTTAGTTGGAAGACATAGGGCTTGGAAATTATGATTTTTCCATTTCAAAGTAGTTTTGAAATAACTCTATTTTATACTCACATCAATACTGAAAACAATATAACAATATAACTGTCTTTTTCTCCTCAATAAAATCTGCAAGTAAAAAGGCACAGACACAAGCCCCAGACATAAAAAAGTAATCTCTGCAATATCTTACAGATAGGAGTCATATTGTATCTAGTGAGGCCATACTCTACCACTAATTTTCACTAATTTCTTTTCTTAGAGAAGATCATGTGGTTTGGAAAAAGGACTTGATGGCAAGACCCCTATTACAAAGCTTTTTTTTTTTTTTTTTTAACTTTTCAAATTCAAGGTTATAAATTAGGGAAAGATTCTACCTACCCACAGTATTGCCAATAGAAATGTCTTACAATCTCTCTTATCTCAGGATATACCTTAAAAGCCAACCCTAGACTTTTAAGCAACCCTTAAAAGTCAACCTTAACCTGGCCTGAAGAATAACTGAGCCCCAAATAAAGATGCAATCATTAGCAAAGCAACTGTGTCAGCTGAGCTGCCACAGGTTCCCCATTCGGGAGTATATGTACCTCTGTGGCGTGATGAGCCACCTTCATTTGCTCCTGGATTCCTGCAGTTACCTCTTAATGGAGATTCCTGTGGCCATCCCAGGGTCCCTAAAATCAAAAGGTCAGTTCTCAAGAAAGCATTCGGAGTGATACTATGAAAACAAGATTCCTGTGCACAAAACCATTCAACAACCCCCTCTTTCCTCATAATAAAGGCCTACATCTTTGAAACCACCTATAAGATCTTCTATGACCCAAACCTCTGTAATCCCTCTCTAGTCTTTCAGCTTAGAATGCTCTTCCCAGGTATAAGAACAGCAATGCCCTGACCAACTTGAGTTTTGCTCAGATGTCACCTTCTTAATAAAAAAAGCCACCTCTTATCACCATATTTAAAATTGCCCCCAATTCTGACTCGCTTCATTCTCCCTGTTCCGTTCCACTTTTTCTTTTCTTCTATAATACAATTTGTATTTATACTAAAATTTTCTATAATACCTTTTCCTATAAAGTTTATCACTATCTGATGCTGCTAGGTGGCTCAGTCAGTTAAGCCTCTGCCTTCGGCTCAGGTCATGATTTCAGGGTCCTGGGATCGGACCCCGCATTGGGCTCTCTGCTCAGTGGGGAGCCTGCTGCTCCCTCTCCCTCTGCCTGCCACTTCCCCTGCTTGTGCTCGCTGTCTCTCTGTCAAATAAATAAATAAATAAATAAAATCTTAAAAAAAATAAAAAAATAAAAATAAAACTTACCACTATCTGATGTAAAATGTTCTTGTTTATTATATGTCTTATCTTCCCCGATTTTCCTTCCTTTGCTAGAATGTTAGCTTAATGAGGGTAGTTGTCCTGGTAAGTGATGCAGCTGCCTAGAACAGTACCTATACAAAAAAGGCACTCAAAAATATATACTGGATGAAAACAATGACTGCCGTAACTGGTGAATGGGCAGAGATTCAGAGAGTTATTGGTAAGAAGAAATATTAATAATAATGTACCATTATAATTAATTTCAATAAATGGAATCTAATACTAATATTAATTACTGCTTTCTGATCTGAACGCTAGTCTAACCAGAACCTAGCTATAGAAAGTAAGAAGTCTATAACTGATTTTGTTGTGATGGAGAATAAATTTTCACATTTATATGGATCTTTATCATCTCCAAAGTGTATTTATTTATTTTTATTTTTTCATATAATATCATTTTTTGGTGAGAACATTTAATATCTACTCTCATAGCAACTTTCAAGTATATAATACAAAATTATCAACTATAATCACTATGCTGTATATTAGATTCCCAGAACTTCTTAATCTTATAACTGGAAGTTTGTATCCTTTGACCAATATCTCCTTATTTCCTCAACCTCCAACCCCTAATAACCACGACTCCACTCTGCAGTAGAGACCCAGTAAAGTTTTAACAACTGAGGAATATGGGTGAAGGGAATATAGAAGTTCTTTATTTTAAAAAAAATGTAAATTTTAATTCTAGTAAAAAAGTTAACATACAATGTTATATTAGTTCCAGTTGTGCAATGTAGTGATTCAAGAATTGTATATCTCACCCAGTGCTCATCACAAAAATTGCCCTCCTTAATGCCCACCACCTATTTCACTCATCCCCCCACCACCTCCACTTTGGTAACCATCAGTTGTTCTCTATAGTTAAGAGTCTGGTTTGTTTTGGTTTGTTTCTTTTTTTCTTTGTTCATTTGTTTTGTTTCTTAAATTTTACATGAGTGAAATCATATGGTATTTATCTTTCTCTGACTTTTTCAATTCAGCATTATACCCTCTAGTTCCATCATGCTGTTGTAAATCGGACATTTTATTTTTGATGGCTGAGTAATATTCTATTGTATATACATATTGTGTGCACGTATGTGTGTGTGTGTGTGTGTATTTCACATCTTCATTATCCATTCATCTATTAGATTTAGCATTTTCATATTCTTTGGCTTAATATCCAAAGTGGGTTTTTTTTTGTTTTATTTTTGTTTTTTAATTTTTTATTTTTTATAAACCTATAATATATTTTTATCCCCAGGGGTACAGGTCTGTGAATCGCCAGGTTTACACACATCACAGCACTCACCATAGCACATACCCTCCCCAAGGTCCATAACCCCACGCTCCTCTCCCAACCCCTCTCCCCGCAGCAACCCTCAGTTTGTTTTGTGAGATTAAGAGTCACTTATGGTTTGTCTCCCTCCCAATCCCATATTGTTTCATTTATTCTTCTCCTACCCCCTTAACCCCCCACGTTGCATCTCCACTTCCTCATATCAGGGAGATCATATGATAGTTGTCTTTCTCTGATTGACTTATTTCACTAAGCATGATACCCTCTAGTTCCATCCATGTCATTGCAAATGGTAAGATTTCATTTCTTTTGATGGCTGCATAGTACTCCATTGTGTATATATACCACATCTTCTTTATCCATTCATCTGTGGATGGACATCTAGGTTCTTTCCATAGTTTGGCTATAAACATTCGGGTGCACGTGCCCCTTCGGATCACTACATTTGTATCTTTAGGGTAAATACCCAGTAGTGCAATTGCTGGGTCAGAGGGTAGTTCTATTTTCAACATTTTGAGGAATTTCCATACTGTTTTCTAGAGTGGTTGCACCAGCTTGCATTCCCACCAGCACTGTAGGAGGGTTCCCCTTTCTCCGCATCGTAGCCAGCGTCTGTCATTTCCTGACTTGTTAATTTTAGCCATTCTGACTGGTGTGAGGTGATATCTCATTGTGGTTTTGATTTGAATTTCCCTGATGCCGAGTGATATGGAGCACTTTTTCATGTGTCTGTTGGCTATCTGGATGTTTTCTTTGCAGAAATGTCTGTTCATGTCTTCTGCCCATTTCTTGATTGGATAATTTGTTCTTTGGGTGTTGAGTTTAAGTTCTTTATAGATTTTGGACACTAGCCCTTTATATGAATATCCAAAGTGTTTTTATAAGCACTGTTATTCTTATACAATAAACTAATGAAGTAAAAATTACCATTTTGTCTTAAGGATTCAGAAATTGAGTTTCAGAAACTGAATATAAGAAATTTACCTAAGAATAAATAAGCCCTGGTATTTCCTTCCTGGTCTTGAGCCCACCCTAGTATATCCTCTACCAAGGGCTGCCGTGAAGAAGAAAAGTCTTATTTATACAAGTTGGTTTAGAACTCTTCTACCATCATCAAGGCAAGATGTGTGACACTCTCTCACATTTGTATTTCACAAATTGAAAGTTGACTTTCAGGGCCTTCTTTCATCCTTTAAGAGATATTTTTATTTCAGACTGATGGCACTGAAGTCCAGAATGTGTTGTAATAGAGATGCCAACATAACTGGTAGTTTTATGATTGGCTCTGGACCCTATGACTTTTGGGAGCTGCATTCCCCGTTCAGAGTCATAGGAGGTGAGTGCAGGTTTAGGGTCTGCTCATGTGAGCCTTTCCTTCTTTTGGGTTTCTGGCTTGGGCAGCCCACTGTCCAGCTTTATCTTTCTGCCATCCCATGCTGCTTGCATGGAAAGTTCCTCCTGAGCATAGCAAGACAAACTTGAACAAACTATCATGAATGAGAGCATTCTAATTTAAAACCTACAAGTCCAGTGTATAACTCAAATATCGGCAGTGAACAATAGCTCCCAGATGGGCTTTACTGTACGAAATCACTGTACAGATGAGGAACAGAGAGAATGCAGTTCGAGTGGGCACTTTATATGGAGAGTCCTATGGTAGTATCAGCAAAGTTAACAACTGCATGAGTGTAGGCAGTGAGTTGAGCCAGTATCCCTCAGGGCATCAGCTGAACTCTGTGGCCATGAGCCATGTTACCACGACCTAACCCATTTTCTTATGCTCAGACTTTCTCACTGGGGTGAAGAGGAAATTTCTGGAAGCCCCATGTGAAAAGCTACTTTTATGCTCTCCAGGTAGACCCCAGGCACCACCTTAATTGTTCAGAAGCAACAACAATAACAACAACAAAACAACAATAAAAACCCTAGGCATTACATGGATAGAAAAAAGTATCAGGATATTGAAGCAAACAAAGCTACATTGTTATAGCCAGTCCTTCCAGGTTTCTAAAATTTAGCTGTATCAAAAAATCTACTGTGGACTGGGAGTTAGGAGGTCAGACTTCTACTCCTGGCTTTGCAAATAAACCACTGAATGACCTAAACAGGTCACCAAAACTTGGGAGATCCAATTCCTTCAGTATATGATAAGAGGGTTGGACCAAAAGGCTACAAAGTTCCCTTCAAACTCTAAAGTCTAATTAATCTATGCGCAAGCTAATTCATGGTTAATCTTTCCTTGCTAGGCTCCTGGAAGTTATAATAAAGGTTTTCCATGTATCAAGAATGTGCCATATGTCGAAAATCCTGAAAATGAGCCCAGTGCCAAACACCACACTAAATGCTTCCCCACAAGTCATCGCCTCAGTCCTGTGAGGCCAGAACAGTCTGTTTCACAGCTGACATAACTATGGCTGAGGAGAAACTTGCCTCAGGGATGTCTGACTCTCAGACAGCTCCTGCCCCTTTATTCCTTTTACATACATAGCCTCTCATGACCAACTGCTTTTCGTGACCACTGGAGCTTTGCAGATCTAAATGTGAAAAAACTGCCACCATGTATTTAGATTAACAAGTGAGGCAGAGAATGTGAAGCTAAGGCAAACTTAGAGTTCATATTTCAGCTAATTTTGCACATATGGATAAAGACACTGGGGGAAGTTTAAGAAATTAAGAAGTGACAAATGGAGGACGAGGGTCCCTATTCCCTGCCTCCGTTTCTTCTTTCCTTTTATTCCACAATTCCCAAAGTAACTATACAGTATGACATGAATGTTAGAAAAGATGATTATGGGCCATAAATATTCATTTCTTCTCAGGGACTGCCTGATGACTCTCTTTGGGTACTCCTTTTAGCCTTCTTTTTCTTTACTGATTCAGGCAGGACTATGCATAGACCACATTCAAACGAGAAGAATGTAGAGCTTCTTCTTTTTTTTTTTTTTTAAATGGCAGGTGCTTTTAATTATACCACTTCACTCATCTCTTTGTACATATGAATAAAGGGAATAATTGAAATTTACAGCCTTGAAGGCATAAAACTTAAAGTTTCAGCTACTATTTAAAAGTTGTGGTGATTTTTTTATGCACATAAGTAAAAATAAACATTTTTTTCTGCATCTTAAACAGCTCTGAAGATCTCAGAGGCTGAAAATAAATTCACTGAGTTGCTAATAATGCATAAATTTACCAATAATACTTGATGTCTAGTCTTCTAAAGAGGAAGAAAATGCATTGATACCGTAAGCAGTGAAAATGAAACTCGTTTAAAACAAAGTTGATCAATGAAAACAAAACAAAGCAGCAGACAGAAATGCAATGATTAGAAGCCCAGCAGCCAGGACACTGAGCACAGAATGGGGCATATTTTAAATGAAAGAACCTACCGGTAATGAACTGAATGGGCACGTAGGTATAACCTAGTTATGTGTGTGTGTATGTTTGTGTGTGCTTGTGCATTACACTTGTTACAAGCTCCTATTCTGCCTATTTAAATTGATCATCATGAGATAAACATAATATTGGATATTATTTAAATCTGCTCAAAACCCAAAATAACTAGAAGAAGATCTAGAGTCACACCATTCTGTCCTCAGATTGTGTTAAAAAAAAAGATTGGTTTTGCTTTAAAGATTATCTTTCATGTCTTCTCTTCCAAATACACGTCTATTCTTTTAGTCTCTAGAATAAAGACCCAGAGCCAAATTCTATGAGGTAATGACCGATACAATACTTTTTCTTTTTCCCTCTCCAAATAACAATTTCTGAGACTGAATTGTTGACAATGAAATGCTCTGGGAGAGAAGGACAGGAGTATATTTGTTAAAGTTTGCTCAGCACTGTAAACAAGAGCTAGTTTCTTGACATTACTACTACTATTATCATTATTATTATTATTATTTTACCTAAAGTGTTCCAGGCTTGGGTAGGGATGGAGGGCAGAGTTGGAGGGGATAGGCAAAGTGCACAGTTGTTAGGAGGCCTGAATCTAAACATATATCCCTAGAAACTTGGCCACTGATACTTGGGGAGATGAAGTTCTCTAGCCAAGGAGAAGTGCACTGATATTAAATAATGTGGGAAGGGATTATTGACCTGGCCCTTGAGCCTTGTTAGCACTGATGAATCTATTAGATTTCAAACTGAAAGTGGAGGCTTGAGCAAATGGGATAAGCATACCCTTTCCACTTCCCCTCCCGTTACTTTCTCCACCTGGAATGTTCTCCCTTTCTAGTCCTCCAAATCGATGAGATTCCATATCCACCACGAAGCCACCCACTCACATCTCGTTTCTATAGCTCGCCAAGGACTGCAAGTACTGAGAAGCACATTAGCACTTTACCAACTTGCTTTTGCCTTTTACTTTTCTTCAATGCTTTGTCTTACTCTTTTTTAAAAGCTCATTTCGCCTACCTGGGTACATGTTAACTCTTTTTCTAGAAATCATACTTTCACTAGACCCTACAAAACCCTTGACACATACTAGGTATTTAGCAATTAATTATTAAGTTACTATCTGATGGAATTTGGAGAAAGAGCATAGGACTGGAGTGACACCTAGATATGCTTCAAACTTTATATTCTGGGGGAAGAAAAATTACAGAGGCCCTTCCCAGTCCGTTGAACACTTCCAACTCTCTGTGTCACCTGACAATTGCTCATCCCCTTTAATCCTGTTTCCCTACTTAACTATAAAGAGAAAGACTTACAAATGAGCCACCCAACTGTCATGGCCCTTAGTTGAAGTCAACTAGTTTAAGATGAATTTTCTGCTGCTTACTAAGAGAAGGGTTCGCTGTTTTACTGTCATGTCAACTCAGCAGGAAATTCTCCTTCCTGCTTAGAAGTTATTCAAATCTCCTAAAAATCTAGCACATGTTAGAACACTGAATACTGAATTTAGAACTTTGAAATAATCAGGGGCACCTGAGTAGTGCAGTCAGTTGAGCATCCAACTCTTGGATTCGGCTCAGGTCATGATCTCAGGGTAGTGGGATTGAGCCCTACATTGGGCTCTGCTCTCAGCATGGGGTCTACTTAAAGATTCTCTCTCTCTCCTACTGCCCCCCCCCCCGCCAAGCTCACCCTTGCTCTCTCTCTCTCTCTCTCTCAAATATATTTAAAAAAAATTTCAAAATAATCAGACAAGCCTCCTTTAAGGGATAGGATGGTATTTGACGTCGATTCTTCAGAAAGTAAAAATTCCCGGAATCAAGAAACTTTATCATTATATAGAAGTAGCCATTTGCTTCCACATGATAGGATGTAAGATCACATTGAGAGTAGATTTTTTAAAAGAGATTTTAAACAGATCAATTTGCCACTGAAAATTTTGAAAAATACATAGTGAAGTAGGCAACATGATTTCTGGGATTCATTTTATGATTTTATGTTTTTAGTTTGATAAGTATGGCTCATTTATCAGAAATTCTTCAAAGCCTGTAGTCAAACCTTATCCATTTTTTTGTGTACTCCATAATATCTTAGTAACTTTAAGACAGGACACTGTCATGCCTAAATTGTACATTTAATAACTGCTTTTTGAGTTTAATATAAAGAGACTTTGATCTCTTTCCAGTGTATTTAAAAATCTAAAACAAAATTGTCTTCAAAGCTGAGGTAGTAAGCTAGCAGCCTGTCAGCTGGCTACACTGGGTGCAGAAATGTATTTTCTTTGGATGAGGTATTATGTTTTACATTTTTTGGAAAATTTTCTTTTAAAAACCAAGGGGTTTTTACATACAGTCAGATTTTTGTTTTGCCTTTAAAAACTGTAAGATCTGGCAAACCAGAACTTAATTCCATTATGGCAACAATCAGCTGGTGTGATATCTGCTTTGAACAGGGACACCCTCTCCAACTTTCTGCAGTCTACAGCCCCTTGTGGTCCTCACCCAGACTGTCTCACGCATTTACATTACCTGCTGGATTAAGAATCTCTGCTTCAAAGGGTAACTCATTTCTTCTAACACTTGAAAACTTGTCATTTTTAAAAATGTAATCTGTTTTCAGTATTACCCAGAAAGAGCCTACAAGGGTGAAGTTTTGTGGAGAAATAGATTGTCTTCAGATTTCATGTGGTCACAGTAATTAATCACCTACCGGTTCAATGACACAATCAGTTCCCCAGTAATGAAGATCTTGTAAACAGAGAATTACCAGAGAGAATCAATCCTATTCGATATTTTGGGGGGGAAGGGAAGGAGGAGGAGCAAGAATGAGAACAGGAACCACCACCACCACCAAAGTTGAAGTACTTTTTCTACAAAAATATGCCTACTAATTTACAAACAGGGAAGCAGAGAAAGCATGTCCTCTATCTAAATTCTCTCATAGTATACTTTCCAAAGTTCTCCTGGTAAGAATTAAAAACTTCTCTCCCCATGTTCATGTCTTATTTTTTATATTCACCCACATTCACTCTTTTAATCCGCTATACTGCATGAAATACCATAGCCCACAACAACACACTCTGTATCTCCTCCCCAGTGGCTCTTCCTATCCTCTGTCTTACAAAGAACTGCAGTTCAGTTGATTTTCCTGCCACTCATCAGGGGCTCATATTAGTTCTGGACACAGTGTTTTGGTAATGTCCCCCTCTCACTAATACCATGGCACATCTTAACTGCAATTTAGAGGCTTTACTGAGCAATCAGTCAGGGGATACATTTATTCTAGGGTATACATAATATCATGACAGTTTGGATGAATCAAATCTAAACAAACCAATGAAGCAAGTGGAAGAAGGCAGTGCACAAGATCAATGATAAACCTGAAAGCATACCATATTTTTCTTTTTTCAACCCCAATATAAGCTGCTTCTTTAGCAATATACTGTTTAGGTTGTTTTCAGGTACCAATTTAGCTCATGGCATACAACCATTCCCAGTCTGATTCAAGATCATGCTTCTATATAATTAACTTCAGTTAATTTTTTAAACACTCTCAAGACCAGTGAAAGAGAATTTCTCATTTAGGAAATAAATTTAGCTGAACAGTTACTGCATTACACATGGATATTTCAGAGTGGCAGTATTTGGAATGACTGCATAAACCCTGTTGGGTTATGTGTATGTGTTTGTGACTATTACATATTTCTGTTAGCTCAACAAATAGGCGCTCTGAATTGTTTCCTTAGTGATGGTTACTAAGCACTTTGAAAGATATTAGAATTTCCTTCTATCTTAATATAATATGTACTATAATTTTTTTCAGTAAAAAAAGATCTCATTATTTTTACAAGGTAAAATTATTTAATTCAAATTTTGCTTCAAAGTAAGGCAGGGTGTAGTTTATAAATTTGCTACTGAAAGAACCTGGATATGTGAATCAGTTTCTCAAATAAGTTAAAATATAGATAGGTACAGAAATTAAATTCAAAATTAGTTCTTAAATGACTCCTCTAATCGTAACATGTAAATAATGATATTGCTTAATGCTTTCAACAGGAAAAGATTTTCATAAGATTAAACAGAAAATTCAGCTTGAGGGGCACCTGGGTGGCTCAGTGGTTTAAGCATCTGCCTTCAGCTCAGGTCATGATCACAGGGTCCTGGGATTAAGCTTCCTATTGCATTGGGCTCTCTGCTCAGTGGTGAGCTTGCTTCCCCCTCTGCCTTTGTCCGCCACTCCCCTTCACTTGTGCTCTCTCTCTCAAAATAAATAAATAAAATTAAAAAAAATAAAAGATGGAAAACTCAGCTTGATTCACCTAGAGTCTATAACTGTTGTTCTCCATTAAGTAATCTATTACACTTCCAATTTCTCATTGATCATTGATTTTTCAGCCTGCCACACACATTATGCATGATTTTGCCATATGTGAGTAAAATTTAATTTGGACTTGTAAGGAAGTATATTTACTGTCAACCACTTCAGATTTGCCCATAATTTATACATTTATTATTCAAGACCTCAATGTTACACTTCTGTTATATGCTGAGTAAAAAATAAGTTGGAGAAAGTAATGAAGTAGGAAAATTTACTCTGTTGCTAAGTAAAAATGATTTAGTCCTGAGGTAGGTGGATAATACAGAAGAAGGCAGGACCAGGGAGGAAAATGATTCTGTCAAGAGACCATCCCTAGCACACAGAGTTCTTTATTAGCCTTGCTGAAAATTGCTCCTGTTGGTTTAGCCGTTCAATCTTGATTACTGGCATTGCTTTTTTCTAGATTCTTTCTGGATTACACTGAGTTTTCGCACATTTTTTTTGCCACTAGGGTTTGGCATTATTTGCCGGCACACTACCATCCTACTGGGGTAGAATGATTTGAGTCCTTTGCATAGCTCTATTTTGCTTCTGCCAAAGAAAGTCTTACAGATAACTGTATAAATGCAGGGGAGGGGGTTAGCTGCTTTAATACTTAATATTGGCTTAAAGTGGATGCTTATAAAGCTTATATAACTATCCAATAACATGTTAATTCCTAAAATTTGCATCTTCCTAGACATTTGTAAGGTTGGCTGGGCTCCGGTGTGTTCTATTAATCTATTCCCCCCCCCCCCCCCCGTCATTCTCTAAACTCCTCACGGCTACTTTCAGAATATGTGTCGCCTCATCCCACTTGCTTCATGACTTACAGCAATCTGGCTCTCCAACTACCACTGCTCTGAAATTCGCTTTCTTGAATAATCCATTGTTCTTTTGTTTGACACCCCTTCTCTGCCAAATTCTCTTTTGGGTCCTGGGACCCTACTCTGCCCTGGCTTCCCTGCTACTTTTCTGACCAGTCTTCACATGCTTTCACTGGACGATTTTCTTTTCTTTGCACATTTCAATGTAGGAATTCTCTAAGATACTATCACATACCTTCTCTCTGCTCTCTGGCTCCAAGTAGTCTGTATGCCCGTGATTCAAATTCTAGAGGTATACAGATGAATCTCAGCCTCACTCCCACTGGCACTCAGATTCCAGATCCATATTTCCAGTTTTACACTAAAAGCAAAGAACCTGAATTCCATGGGCAAGATAACCATAATTAAATTCATTATCTCTACCTTCTTCCTCCTTCCTTCCTTTCTCTTTCTGGTTAACGACATCATCATTTTTCAAAAATCTATGGTAAATACTAATGGTATTCACCAATATTTTTGGTTTTCTTCTCCTTCTGTGAACAAAGAGGATGCCATTTCCATATTCGCTTAAGGAAAGACATGACCTTGTGACAGAGCAAGAAAAAAACCCCTTTGTTGATTTGAGCCACTGAAATTTGGGGACTGTTTATGATTAAAATGCAACTCTACTAGAAACTCTACTAGAAACTCTACTAGCAACTCTAGTAGAAATGATTCTACTCTGACAACTCTGTAATTTCTCCAATATGACATCTGACATCACTGAATCAATCAGGAATAAGCTTAGGTGTATATCATATAAAAAGTTAAAACGTGAATGACAAAAAATACTTGTACCTTTATTTGTGTGTCAGGTGAAAAGCAGCCAGAAGCAAGCCTTCCCAGGCTGACCCACCATCACCAGTGACTCACTCCCACTTTCCCGCTCCTCACAAGGACAGGCGGCATCGGCAGCACTTGGCTTCCACTCCAGAGTACGGGATGGGTCGGTGACGCTGTAGCATATTCCATCCATATCACAGCATCTGGAAGGAAAAAATGGGAGAGAGAAACATGTCTCTTTCATGGACAAATTCCAGAAGTTGCACTTAGACTTCACAGGCCTGAATTTAAATCTAGGACCACACCCAGCTATGGAGATTCAAAAATACAATCTGTTAGTTGTGTGGTAATACATCCAGCTAAAATTTGGGACACTGCAATAAAATAAGAAAAAGAGAAGCAATACTGAAAGATAATGAGCAACCTTAGCCACAGTTATGTCTGATTTTTTTTAATTAACATATAATGTATTATATGCCGCAGGGGTACAGGTGTGTGATTCATCAGGCTTACATAGTTCCCAGCACTCCCCATAGCACATACCCTCCCAAATGTCCATCACCCAGCCACCCCGTCCCTCCCCTCCCACGCTGCAGCAACCATCAGTTTGTTTCCTGAGATTAAGAGTCTCTTACGGTTTATCTCTCTCCCTGGTTTCATCTTGTTTCATTTTTCCCTCCCTTCCTCTATGATCCTCTGTCTTGTTCCTCAAATTCCTCACATCAGAGAGATAGTTATGTCTGATTTTCACATTCATCTCATCCTTTGCATCATCAAAACTTATTAATGTCATTTTCTAAATGTCTCTCAATTCCGACTCTTCCTTTCACTCTAATGATACTCAGGAAATAGTTTTCACTAAGACTACCGCAATCAGTTAATAACTGATTTTCCTGCCTTCTTTTCCTCTTTTCCTTTGAGTATTGAAAGTCTCTCAATGCTCAATGCTTCATGCGGCCATAAGAGTTACTGGTATATGTAATAAATATTCTATGTAATCTTTTACTCCCTCATTGTACTTTCTTTGATGGTTCCTCATTAGCTATAAAATGTGGTTTAAATTTCTCACCACGAGATTCAAGACCTCCCATTGTAAATTTGGTCAGAATATTTCCTTCATACCATCATTTCCCATTATGGAATCAATGTACAGTCACATATATTTCTCCTTTATGGCATCACTCTTCAGGGGTACGTGGAGCTCTGATCACTGCTCTCATCTTTCAAGCACCAGTTGAAAGATTTCTCCCTCTAGGAAGACTTTCCACAACTTTAGGGGCATTTGCATTGTTCTTTCTTCCTTCCTGTACCATAATGTTATTTATATTTCTTTTAAGAATTTAGACTTATGTTCATGCATGTATATATCTTCCCCATTGAGCCGGTAAGATCTTTGAATGTAAGGAAATGATTGTTGGATGAGTGTATATATGAGATTCCGTGCCACAGAGATAATATTGTATCCATGCAATAAATATTAAGACATGAGTACAAACAATGTTTCCCTTAGTTCTTCTGCGGCATTAAGTATAGTTAAGGAAGACAAGATCAACTCTAAATCAGATTCCTAACTTCTTCCTGGACTTGTCATCATTTATCTTAAATATCCTTCATGACCTAATTAAGAATCCTAATCAGAGTAAATGAAACAATATTGTCATATTAACTGCTTTATTTAGAATACAAAGAAGTCTGATTGCTGCCTAATCAGCCAAATTAGCACCTAATAAAATGTATTTCCCTAAAGGAGCCTTGTAAGTATCGATTTGTAATTGCCTGATCTCTACGTTAAATCAACCAGTGGGTCCTCCTTAGAAAGATGGTCTTCTATCCCTTTCAAAATAAGCACAGCAGTACTGGAAATAAAAATACTATCTATGTCACAGACTTGCTTGGGCATTATGAGCAAAATGTATTATACTGGGTGAGTGTATATTATTCTAAAAGCAAAATTATTTGGTCATTATTAGAATCAAATTTATGAACTAGTGAGGTCTTTCAAAATGAACCCAGATGATTTTTATTTAAAATAAAAAAGAAGATCTCAGTGTAAATTCACATCTAAGAATAGAGGGATCCTTAGAATATCTCCTTTCCTTGGGTTATTAGTAGGACTTATACTCACTCCAGGCTCCAGGGTTGGGTCCTGTTTGGCCACAATTCATTTAGAGAGGTCAGGACCTGCTATAACATCTTTGAGCCTTTGATGGAATATAGCCAACAAACTAAAGAGGAATTCTGAAAAGAATCCCTGAAAGATGGAGTAGAAGCCTAAATCTGTACCTGTATTCTGCCAACACTCTGGCCTTTTCAGCATGTGTACCAGCAGGTTCTTTCTATTGCTTAAGTCCACTTGAATTGGCTTCCAAAATACTGAATTACTCAAATCAGAGGCCTAAGGTCACTGAGGCCTGTCTCACCTCTGCAACTGTGCCATCATGCTATTTTTCAAGCCTTTAAAGAGAACATCCGATGCTTTTAAAACATTCTCTGAGAAACAAACTGAGGGTTTTGTGGGGAGTGTTGGGTGAGCCTGGTGGTAGGTATTATGGAGGGCACATATTGCATGGAGCACTGAGTGTGGTGCATAAATACTGAATCTTGGAACACTGAAAAAAAATAAAATTAAAAAAAAAAAACCACAAAAAACCAAAACACCATACTCTGAGTGATGCTTCTTAAAAAGTAAATTTACCAAAGTGCAAAAACATTATGTAAATCTCAACCTCTGGAAACACTGAAGGGTGAACTCTCTTGGACAACTTGTCTATAGTCTAAAAGAGAGGCAGTGATTGTGAATAAAGTACCTTGATTTGAAGTGGTCCACAGACGCTATCCTCTTAGCTTTCATCTTTACTGAGCCAGCTTTCTTTCACTGCTAGTGCTTTCATGTTGATATCACAAATTATATGTTCCAGAAACACTGAAGTATGAGTTTAGTTTTTAGCAATAATTTGTTAAAGGCTGAAGAACTGGCATTTACTAAAAAGAAAAAAAAAAGTAAATCATTACCTTTGCTATTTACCCTTCTGAGAACATTGCTTCTGTATAATACATTAAGAATATGTTTCAAAAAATAGCTTATAAATGAAAGGTCAACATACTGAAGCAAATGATCTAATTACTTCATGTCACAGAATAAGAAACATTTTAATTTCATATTTTATCCCTGGATTTGCATCATTCTGAGACTCTCAGGAATAATGCAAAGTTATTTGACCAAAGAAAATGGTAATAAAAGAAGTGAATCAAACATTTTAAAGTTCTATTAATAAATTATATCCTTTGCTGAGAGAACACAGTCCAACTTAATATTCCATTTAAATATTTAGTTACTTCTTTTTCTTCCAGATTGTCAAATTTATTGCCGTAGAGTTGCTCATAGTATGTTCTTATAATAGTTTGTATTTCTTTGGTGTTAGTTGTGATCTCTCCTCTTTCATTCATGATTTTATTTATTTGGGTCCTTTCTCTTTTCTTTTTGATAAGTCGGGCCAGGGGTTTATCAATTTTATTAATTCTTTCAAAGAACCAGCTCCTAGTTTCGTTGATTTGTTCTATTGTTTTTTTGGTTTCTATTTCATTGATTTCTGCTCTGATCTTTATGATTTCTCTTCTCCTGCTGGGCTTAGGGTTTCTTTCTTGTTCTTTCTCCAGCTCCTTTAGGTGTAGGGTTAGGTTGTGTACCTGAGACCTTTCTTGTTTCTTGAGAAAGGCTTGTACCGCTATATATTTTCCTCTCAGGACTGCCTTTGTTGTGTCCCACAGATTTTGAACCGTTGTATTTTCATTATCATTTGTTTCCATGATTTTTTTCAATTCTTCTTTAATTTCCCGGTTGACCCATTCATTCTTTAGAAGGATACTGTTTAGTCTCCATGTATTTGGGTTCTTTCCAAACTTCCTTTTGTGGTTGAGTTCTAGCTTTAGAGCATTGTGGTCTGAAAATATGCAGGGAATGATCCCAATCTTTTGATACCGGTTGAGTCCTGATTTAGGACCGAGGATGTGATCTATTCTGGAGAATGTTCCATGTGCACTAGAGAAGAATGTGTATTCTGTTGCTTTGGGATGAAATATTCTGAATATATCTGTGATGTCCATCTGGTCCAGTGTGTCGTTTAAGGCCTTTATTTCCTTACTGATCTTTTGCTTGGATGACCTGTCCATTTCAGTGAGGGGAGTGTTAAAGTCCCCTACTATTATTGTATTATTGTTGATGTGTTTCTTTGATTTTGTTATTAATTGGTTTATATAGTTGGCTGCTCCCACATTGGGGGCATAGATATTTAAAATTGTTAAATCTTCTTGTTGGACAGACCCTTTGAGTATGATATAGTGTCCTTCCTCATCTCTTATTATAGTCTTTGGCTTAAAATCTAATTGATCTGATATAAGGATTGCCACTCCTGCTTTCTTCTGATGTCCATTAGCATGGTAAATTCTTTTCCATCCACTCACTTTAAATCTGGAGGTGTCTTCAGGCTTAAAATGTGTTTCTTGGAGGCAACATATAGATGGGTTTTGTTTTTTTATCCATTCTGATACCCTGTGTCTTTTGACAGGGGCATTTAGCCCATTAACATTCAGGGTAACTATTGAGAGATATGAATTTAGTGCCATTGTATTGCCTGTAAGGTGACTGTTACTGTATATGGTCTCTGTTCCTTTCTGATCTACCACTTGTAGGCTCTCTCTTTGCTTAGAGGACCCCTTTCAATATTTCCTGTAGAGCTGGTTTGGTATTTGCAAATTCTTTCAGTTGTTGTTTGTCCTGGAAGCTTTTAATCTCTCCTTCTATTTTCAATGATAGCCTAGCTGGATATAGTATTCTTGGCTGCATGTTTTTCTCGTTTAGTGCTCTGAAAATATCATGCCAGCTCTTTCTGGCCTGCCAGGTCTCTGTGGACAAGTCAGCTGCCAATCTAATATTTTTACCATTGTATGTTACAGACTTCTTTTCCCGGGCTGCTTTCAGGATTTTCTCTTTGTCATTGAGACTTGTAAATTTTACTATTAGGTGACGGGGTGTGGGCCTATTCTTATTGATTTTGAGGGGCATTCTCTGAACCTCCTGAATTTTGATGCTCGTTCCCTTTGCCATATTGGGGAAATTCTCCCCAATAATTCTCTCCAGTATACCTTCTGCTCCCCTCTCACTTTCTTCTTCTTCTGGAATCCCAATTATTCTAATGTTGTTTCGTCTTATGGTGTCACTTATCTCTCGAATTCTCCCCTCGTGGTCCAGTAGCTGTTTGTCCCTCTTTTGCTCAGCTTCTTTATTCTCTGTCATTTGGTCTTCTATATCACTAATTCTTTCTTCTGCCTCATTTATCCTAGCAGTTAGAGCCTCCATTTTTTATTGCACCTCATTAATAGCTTTTTTGATTTCTCCTAGAAACATATAAACTACCACAACTGAGCCAGGAAGAAATAGAAAGCCTGAACAGACCCATAAGCAGTAAGGAGATTGAAACAGTCATTAAAAATCTCCAAACAAACAAAAGCCCAGGGCCAGACGGCTTCCCGGGGGAATTCTACCAAACATTTAAAGAAGAACTAATTCCTATTCTCCTGAAACTGTTCCAAAAAATAGAAATGGAAGGAAAACTTCCAAACTCATTTTATGAGGCCAGCATCACCTTGATCCCAAAACCAGACAAGGATCCCACCAAAAAAGAGAGCTATAGACCGATATCCTTGATGAACACAGATGCGAAAATACTCAACAAAATACTAGCCAATAGGATTCAACAGTACATTAAAAGGATTATTCACCACGACCAAGTGGGATTTATTCCAGGGCTGCAAGGTTGGTTCAATATCCGCAAATCAGTCAATGTGATACAACACATCAATAAAAGAAAGAACAAGAACCATATGATACTCTCAATAGATGCTGAAAAAGCATTTGACAAAGTACAACATCCCTTCCTGATCAAAACTCTTCAAAGTGTAGGGATAGAGGGCACATACCTCAATATCATCAAAGCCATCTATGAAAAACCCACCGCAAATATCATTCTCAATGGAGAAAAACTGAAAGCTTTTCCGCTAAGGTCAGGAACACGGCAGGGATGTCCATTATCACCACTGCTTTTCAACATCGTACTAGAGGTCCTAGCCTCAGCAATCAGACAACAAAAGGAAATTAAAGGCATCCAAATCGGCAAAGAAGAAGTCAAATTATCACTCTTCGCAGATGATATGATACTATATGTGGAAAACCCAAAAGACTCCACTCCAAAACTGCTAGAACTTATACAGGAATTCAGTAAAGTGTCAGGATATAAAATCAATGCACAGAAATCAGTTGCATTTCTCTACACCAACAGCAAGACAGAAGAAAGAGAAATTAAGGAGTCAATCCCATTTACAATTGCATCCAAAACCATAAGATACCTAGGAATAAACCTAACCAAAGAGACACAGAATCTATACTCAGAAAACTATAAAGTACTCAGGAAAGAAATTGAGGAAGACACCAAGAAATGGAAAAATGTTCCATGCTCCTGGATTGGAAGAATAAATATTGTGAAAATGTCTATGCTACCTAAAGCAATCTACACATTTAATGCAATTCCTATCAAAGTACCATCCATCTTTTTCAAAGAAATGGAACAAATAATGCTAAAATTTATATGGAACCAGAAAAGACCTCGAATAGCCAAAGGGATATTGAAAAAGAAAGCCAACGTTGGTGGCATCACAATTCCGGACTTCAGGCTCTATTACAAAGCTGTCATCATCAAGACAGCATGGTACTGGCACAAAAACAGACACATAGATCAATGGAACAGAATAGAGAGCCCAGAAATAGACCCTCAAATCTATGGTCAACTAATCTTCGACAAAGCAGGAAAGAATGTCCAATGGAAAAAAGACAGCCTCTTCAATAAATGGTGCTGGGAAAATTGGACAGCCACATGCAGAAAAATGAAATTGGACCATTTCCTTACACCACACACAAAAATAGACTCAAAATGGATGAAGGACCTCAATGTACGAAAGGAATCCATCAAAATCCTTGAGGAGAACACGGGCAGCAACCTCTTCGACCTCTGCCGCAGCAACATCTTCCTAGGAACAACGCAAAAGGCAAGGGAAGCAAGGGAAAAAATGAACTACTGGGATTTCATCAAGATCAAAAGCTTTTGCACAGCAAAGGAAACAGTTAACAAAATCAAAAGACAACTGACAGAATGGGAGAAGATATTTGCAAACAACATATCAGATAAAGGACTAGTGTCCAGAATCTATAAAGAACTTAGCAAACTCAACACCCAAAGAACAAATAATCCAATCAAGAAATGGGCAGAGGACATGAACAGACATTTCTGCAAAGAAGACATCCAGATGGCCAACAGACACATGAAAAAGTGCTCCATATCACTCGGCATCAGGGAAATACAAATAAAAACCACAATGAGATATCACCTCACACCAGTCAGAATGGCTAAAATCAACAAGTCAGGAAATGACAGATGCTGGCGAGGATGCGGAGAAAGGGGAACCCTCCTACACTGTTGGTGGGAATGCAAGCTGGTGCAGCCACTCTGGAAAACAGCATGGAGGTTCCTCAAAATGTTGAAAATAGAACTGCCCTATGACCCAGCAATTGCACTATTGGGTATTTACCCTAAAGATACAAATGTAGTGATCCAAAGGGGCACATGCACCCGAATGTTTATAGCAGCAATGTCCACAATAGCCAAACTATAGAAAGAACCTAGATGCCCATCAACAGATGAATGGATCAAGAAGATGTGGTATATATACACAATGGAATACTATGCAGTCATCAAAAGAAATGAAATCTTGCCATTTGCAACAACATGGATGGAACTAGAGCGTATCATGCTTAGCGAAATAAGTCAAGCAGAGAAAGACAACTATCATATGATCTCCCTGATATGAGGAAGTGGTGATACAACATGGAGGCTTAAGTGGGTAGAAGAAGAATAAATGAAACAAGATGGGATTGGGAGGGAGACAAACCATAAGTGACTCTTAATCTCACAAAACAAACTGAGGGTTGCTGGGGGGGAGGGGGTTTGGGAGAAGGGGGTGGGATTATGGACATTGGGGAGGGTATGTGATTTGGTGAGTGCTGTGAAGTGTGTAAACCTGGTGATTCACAGACCTGTACCCCTGGGGATAAAAATATATGTTTATAAAAAATAAAAAATTAAAAAATAAATAAATAAATAAATAAATATTTAGTTACTTCTGAAAAATGTTCAAGACAAATAAATTGCTATAGTTAATAATACAGTGAAGTGTACTTGATAGTCACTAAGAGTATATCTTAAACCTTACCATACACACATGCAAGCTAACCTGAGGTGATGGTTAATTATTTTGATCTTAGAAATCATTCAGGATGTGTGTGTGTATGTGTGTGTGTGTGTGTGTATACATCAAATCATTATGTACACTCTCAATATATATGATTACATCTGTCAATTATTCCTTAATAAATTTAGAAAAAAATAATTCTTATGTATCTTCTTTGTCTATTTCTTGATTTCTCTTTATCATTAATTTGCTCTGTGTGCATGTACATGCATGTTTTAATTATTAGCATGTATTTGTTGCTAGGGCTGCCATTAAAAATACCACATACTGGCTGCCATAAAAACAAAAACAAAAACAAACCTATAAATTTATTTTTTCCCACTTTCAGAGGCTACAAGTCCAAAATTAAGGTGCCAGCAAAGTTAGCTTCCTCTGAGGACTCCCTCCTTGGCTTCCAGATGGCCATTCTCTTAAAATTTTTATATATTTGTTCCACTGTGTGTGGACATTCTTGATACCTCTTCCTCTTCTTATAAGGACACTAGTCATACTGGATTAGAACCCTACTCTAATAGTCTCATCATTTTTTTTTAAAGATTTTATTTATTTATTTGACAGACAGAGACCACAAGTAGGCAGAGAGGCAGGCAGAGAGAGAGGAGGAAGCAGGCTCCCTGCTAAGCAGAGAGCCAGATACGGGGCTCGATCCCAGGACCCTGGGATCATGACCTGAGCCGAAGGCAGAGGCTTAACCCACTGAGCCACCCAGGTGCCCCAGTCTCATCATTTTTTATTGTGTTATATTGGTCACCATACAGTACATCATTAGTTTTTGATGTAGTGTTCCATGATTTATTCTTTTCATGTAACACCCAGTGCTCCATGCAATCTGTGCCCTCCTTAATACCCATCACAAAGCTCACCCACCTTCCCTTCCCTTCCAAAACACTCAGTTTGTCTCCTGGACTCCCATGCTCATTTGGACAAATAAACATTGTTAAAATGTCCATGCTTCTCTGAGCAATCTATACTTCCAACAACATCCTGATGAAAATACTAATGGCATTTTTCAAAAATTCTGGAACAAACAATCCTAAAATTTGTACAGGACCATAAAAGACCCTGAATTCCCAAGGAAATGTTGAAAAAGGAAAACAAAGCTGGGGCATCACATTGCCTGATTTCAAGTTATATACAAAGCTGTGGTCACCAAAATAACATGGTATTGACACAAAAACAGACACATAAAGCAATGGAACTAAATAGAGGGCCCAGTTATGGAACCTCAGCTCCATAGTCAACTAATCTTCGACAAAAAAGGAAAAAAATATCCAATGGAAAAAAGACTGTGTCTTCAATAAATGGTGCTGGGAAAATCGAACAGTTATATACAAAGGAGTGAAACTCAACAATTCTCTTACACCATACACAAAGATAAACTCTAAATAGAAGAAAGACCTCAATGTGAAAGACCTCAACCCATCAAAATCCTGGAGGAGAACATAGGCAGTAACCTCCTCAACATCAGCCATAGCAACTTCTTTCAAGACATATCTCGAAAGGCAAGGGAAACAAACAAAAATGAACTTTTGGGATTTCATCAAGATAAAAATCTCCTGCACAGAAAAGGAAACAGTCAACAAAACAAAGAGATAACCCACAGAATGGGAGAAGATATTTGAAAATGACACTACAGACAAAGGGTTGATATCCAAGATCTATAAAGAACTTCTCAAATTTAACACCCAAAAAAACAGTAATCAAGTCAAAAAATGGGCAGAAGACATGAGCAGACACTTCTCAAAAGAAGACATACAAATGACTAACAGATATCTGAAAAAGTGTTCATCATCATTAGCCATCAGGGAAATTCAAATCAAAACCACACTGAGATACCACATTACACCAGTTAGAATGGCAAAAATCTACGAGGCAAGAAATAACAAATGAAGGAGAAGTTGTGAAGAAAGGGGAACCCTCTTACACTGTTGTTGGAAATCTAGCAGTTTCATTTTAGCTTAATCACCCCTTTGAAGATCTTATTTCTAAATATGCCTACATTGTGAGAGGCTGGGGGTTAGAGCTGCAACATAAATTTTAAAGAGACATAATTCAGCCCATAACAATCACTTTGCTTCTTTTTGGATATAAAATATATAAATAACAAATATTTTTATACCATACTATCTTGATTGTTATAATAGTGCAGGAGGCATAGCTCAAGGAGAAAGATCTGATTTGGAGAAGACATTTAATCAATATTCATTAAATAAATGAATGACTGGATCCAACATATGAACATATTTTGTAAATTAGTATGTATATGTTCCACAGGCTTCTCAAATTCAACCTCAACAAATCTGAATTCCTCTCCTTCTCACAGATCCTTTCCTGCTCCAACCACTGGCCCAGCCAGAATGCTTCACCTCTCCCTCTCCTTTCTTCTCCCTGCCAGTGAGTCATCAATTCTTGCAGGT
Organism: Mustela lutreola; assembly: GCF_030435805.1. Lineage (NCBI taxonomy): Eukaryota > Metazoa > Chordata > Mammalia > Carnivora > Mustelidae > Mustela > Mustela lutreola. Next base: position 160,108,180 of record NC_081292.1, read on the forward strand.
GCTACCTCATTAATAGGCCTTCAACCCATGCATTCCTCTTTATTTGTGAAACAAAGTTTACCTCCCATATCATTGCAACGCACTTATATCAGCCATATGAAGCACAAAATTTCATTCTCCATATTGATAGTCATCTTACTTGCTCTTTGGCTAAAATCCAATTGCTTCCTTTGTTCTTAGCATGATTCCTAAACTTCTTTAAGGTCCCTAAATGAACTCATTTTTTCCCTATCTTTTTCATGTCTCACAACTTTGCACTTCATAACCCATTGCCACATGATACTGAATGACATGCAAGTCTTCAAATTGACCATGTGCTTTGTTTCTTTTAACCATTACATAGTGTTCCTTTCTCTCTTTTTCTTCCAATGTTCAGTTGCCTTTACTGATGCCTATCTCCCTGAAGGACAGGTTCAGGATGATAGGTGATGGCAAGAGATGTTCACTTAAAGATCTTTCCCTAACTGAATGCTTTGCCCACATGATGGAAGTTCTCCTCCCAGGAAACAAACTCTGAAACCAGTGTTTGGATTCTCCTCACTGCCAAGATCCAGTTTCTGCCATGTATATGACTCTGACTCTTACTCCACCTGCCAGTCTGGACTCAACAGAAAAGCAAGATCCTGGCCTTAGAAGACCCAGACCAGCTGCTATTGTTGGCTCCAAAGGGAGTGACACAGGCAAAAACATTCTTCCTTGGTTTGTCCAACCTCTAGAACAGCCCAGTGGTGAGGTTGCAGCTCATGAAGGTCTGGGTGAGCTCTCGGGGAAGCAGTCCTCAGAATAGCACAGAGACCAGCCATCCTTAGCAAAGTGCTCCCAAACATAGGGCAGCACCACAGAGAGGGTTTCCTCATTGGATCATTTGCACTTAAATTCAACCAATACAAAGGTATTCTTGGACAGGTGAGCAAAGGGATCCTCGGCCTTTGACTCAATAGTCAACACCTGCTTACAGTCATCCATCTTCTCCTCAGGAGCAGGGACAGCGGTCTTTTTCTCCTCTTTCCACTCAGCCTGGGGCTTCTGCTTCTCTTCTCAAGAACGCTTCTCTTTCCATGGAGTAATCTTTTCAGGATAGCTCTCTGCAAATTTTAACATCGACCTGGTCTATCTTCTCATACAGAGTTTCACTTCCCCCAAGATAGCCCCAAACTGTGGCTGGTTAATGCAGGGGAGGATCCAGTGGCTGGTGTCAGGGAAGGCCTGGTGGAAAGAAGGCTCCAGGACCTTTTTATAGAGCCACAACAGGGCGCAGACAACTGTGATGTCAGCCAGTGTCACACATTCGCCCACAGAAAAGTCCTTGTTTTTTTTTTTTTTTTAAGATTTTATTTATTTATTTGACAGACAGAGATCACAAGTAGGCAGAGAGGCAGGCAGAGAGAGAGAGGGAAGCAGGCTCCCCGCTGAGCAAAGAGCCCGATGCGGGACTTGATCCCAGGACCCTGAGATCATGACCTGAGCCAAAGGCAGCAGCTTAACCCACTGAGCCACCCAGATGCCCAAAAAAGTCCTTGTCTTTAAGTGAGCATCCAGTAGCCCCAAAATTTGCCTTACTTCTTTCTTTGCATTCTCTGTTGCCTGCTTCTTGTGGTACACAATGCCCAAAGTGGGGAACACCCAGGTACTGACTGGGGTCACTATGTCACTGTCAGCGAAGCTCACCTTTGAGCTCTGCTGCCTCTGGAGTACCTCCCCACAGCTCCTTATTGCTCACAGAGTAGGCACTGGCATTGCTGTCAAACACACAGAAACCATTGTCACCCTTAAATGCTGGAAACTTGCTGACAGGAAATTTATAGAGAAATTGGGGAGTGTGGTTGATTTGGCCAAAGTGGAAGTAGGGGTTGCAGAGAGTACATGGACCTAAGCCCCATTGTACTGAGCAGCAATGAGAGACTTGAAGGCCCTCCAGTTTTCAGGATATATGCACAGGGTGCCGGCTGCCATGGTGATTCCACACATAAAAAGCTATTCCTTTCTTAATCTAGAACATTCTTCCCATATGCCTCTCACCTTTATTTGCAACTATCAAAATCCCATTTGAAACCCGGGGACTCAGTTAAAAGGTCACTTCCTGTGTAAAGTTTCAGTTAAACACAGAGTCTGAGAGCTTCTTCTATTTTACTCTTACCAGAGGCTGGTTAAAGGAAAACTAAAAAAAATTATAACTATTACAAACATAAAAAGAACTCAATAAAGTGTCTGGGTTCAAAATGAAGGTAGCTGGGTCAAGAATCACTAGGTTTCAAATATGTAAATCAATTAATAATAAAAGGAGACATTTACAGTAACTTAACAACTGTGCAATGTATCTAGGGTATCAAGACCTGTTAAAACAAAACAAAACAAAACAAAACCTCTCAAAGAAAACCTAAAAATAAAATACTAGTGGGAAATACAAATGAAGACTTGAACAAGTGGAAAGAGTACTATATTCATGTGTAAGTGGATTCCAAGATTTTACTTATACCTAAATTAATTTATACATTTTATATTTGTTCAATAAAAATACTAGTATTGTTTTTAATTTGATAAACTTTCAAAAAGTCAAATAGAAAATAAATCAGAGAAAAATAGCTACAAAAATTATAGGAAAAAATGAGTAATACCTCATTTCTAATATCATAAGACATACCAGATGAATCATAGATTTGAATGTAATATCTGAAGTTGTGAAAAGAGTTTTTTTCATGCCTGGAACAGCCATGGCCTATGGTTCCAAAAAGCATCTGAAGCAGAAAGCAACTCTAAAACACTGGAAGTTGGATAAACTGATATGTTAGCTCCTCAACCATCTCCAAGTTGCCATTGTCTGAGAGACTATCTCCCTTTCATCATTTTCCTAAAGAATAGGCTTAAGCATGCCATAAAAGAAGATAAAGTAAGGAAGATAAACATGTAATGCTTCATTGGTGCCAAGGTCCAAACTGATCTAACTTACATGTTGGTTTTATTGATGTCCCAAGTGGTAATAAGACTGAAGAGAATTTCGGTCTAATCTGTGACACCAAGAGTCACTTCGCTATTCACTGTATTTCATCTGAGGAGGGCAAGTCCAAGTTTTGCAAAGTGACAAAGATTCTTGTGGAAACAAAAGGAATCCTTCATCTAATGACCCCTGATGTTCACACCATCAACTCCCCTGATCCCTTCATCATTCACATTGATTTGGAGACTTGAAAGTTTACTGATTCCATCAGGTTCGATACTGGTAATTTGTATATGGTAACTGAATGTGTTAACCTGGGAAGAATTGGTGTAATCACCAAGAGAGAGAGACCCGGGGTTCTTTCAGTATAGTTCACATGAAAGATACCAATAGCAACAAATTTGCCATCCAGCCCTCCAACATTTTTGTTATTGGCAAAGACAATAAGCCATGGATTTCTCTTTCCCATGGAAAGGGTATCTGCCTCACCATTGCTGAAGAGATAGACAAGACACTGGTAACCAAATAGAACAGTGGGTGAATTGGTGTCTTGGTGATGACTGGAATTCTCTACAGTTAATTAAAGATAATGCACCATGAAAAAAAAAGTGGTAAAAGGAAACACGAGACACTTTATACAATACTTGTATGAAAATGTCCTTTGAAAGTATGACAAATTCCTGAAACCAGTAAAGAAAATATTGAAAAAAAATAAGACTTTCTATATATAAAATTCACTAGAGGTAATATCTCAGGTAGAAAAAAATAGTTCACCCAAATTGAGTGATTTGAGGAAGATTGAATAAAAGGACAAAGCAAAGTGTAGGATTATTAGGAAAACACGAGTTAGTGCATTACCTAAAAACTGGTACTAGCAGGGTATATAATTTCTTTTAAGCCTGAAGAGGTGAGGGAAGAGCAGCTACTGGACTCAGATAAATTTTTAAGAGAGCTGGCTACCAGAACATAATCCTGCATGAATACAGATACCCTTCAGGGATGGAGGGAGGAAACCAGGGTTATAAATTTGCTCTCCTCCCTTCCTTTACTCTTCTGTGTCAGTACTCCTAATGGGTGGAACTTAGGTCAACGCATAGAGTTCATTCTAAAAAATATAGTAACCAAAATTAAGAATAAATGGGTTTATTAGATTAGACACAACAAAGATCACTATAAAATAGAATAATAAATCACTGTAAAAGACTAGATTGAAACACAGAAGAAGGGGTGAAAAATCAGAAAAGAGTAAGAGGTATGTTGTACACTGTTAAATATTCTAAAAGAAAAAGAGGTTAGAGAGTATATGACAGAAGCAACAATTAAAGATATGCTGTCCAAGAATTTTCAAAAATTAATGAATGAAAAAAATGGTGTTTGGAAAACTGGATATCTGCATGCAAAAGGATGAAGTTGGACCTCTACTTGATACCATATATTTAAAAAATTAACTCAAAATGTATAAAAAACCTAAATAGTCCTAAGACCTAAAAACTGTAAAACTCTTAGAAATAAACAGGCAAAAATCTTTGTGACATTTGAGTTGGCAGTGATTTCCTGGATGTAACACAAAAAGCACAAGAAAAACAGATAACTTGGACTACATCAAAATTAAAACTTTTATACATCAAAAGACATTATCAAAAGAATTAGATGCAACCCCAAAAATGGGGAAAATACTTGCAAATCGTGTCTTATAAAGGGTTAATGTCCAGAGTAAAGAACTCCTACAACTCAACAAAACCAAGAAAACATAAACAACTCAATTTAAAAATGGAAAGGCTTGAATAGACCTTTCTCTAAAGAAGATATACAAATGGATAATAAGACATGAAATTATGCTCAACATAGCTAATCATTAGGGAATGTAAATTAAAACCACAATGAAATGCCACTTCATACCCATTAGGATGGTTATTATCAAAAACGCAGAAAATAACAAGTGTTGGCAAGGATGTGGTGAGATTGGAAGTCCTAGTACTGGGAATGTAAAATGGCTCAGCTGCTATGGAAAATGTCATCACCATTCCTCAAAAACTAAAAATGAAATTATCATATGATCCAGCAATTCTACTTCTGAAATAATTGAAAACAGAGAGTCTTAAACAGATATTTGTATATCCACATTTACGGTAGCACTATTCACAGTAACTAAAAGGGGGAAGCAACCCAAGTGTCTATTGACAGATGAATGGATAAACGAAATGTGGTGTATACATACATTGAATATTATTTGGTCTTAAAAACAAGGAAATTCTGACACATGTTGCAATATGAATTTTAAAGGCATTATCCCAACTGAAATAAGCCAGACACAAAAGGACAAATACTGTATGATACCATTAAATGAGATGCTTAGAATAGCCAAATTCATAGACATAGAAAATAGAATTCTGGCTGCCAGGGACTGTGAGAAGGAGGATATTGGGATTTATTGTTTAATGGATATGGGATATCAGTTTGCAGTTATGAAAAAGTTTTAGAGAGGGATGGTAGTGATTGTTGTATAACATTATAAATGTACTTAAATGCATATAAACTGACATTTAAAGTGGTTAAAATGGCAAACGGTCATTTCTGAAAAATACAGTTTTATAAAGAAGTAAATTCTCCACAAACTGGCCTATGGATAATGCAATCTCAATAAAATTATATGTAGTGTTGCTCAGGTTAGGGGAGAGACAAACAGCTAAGACTAGATGGGTAGATGAGGCTGAGTGCATCTGAGGGGCCACAGAAAATGAATCTTGTATTTTGAGAAAAATGAAAATTAAGTTTTGCAATTTCTACATTTTAGCACAGTGTGTAATATGCAGTAAGAGCTTCATAATACTTTTTTTAAATAATTAGAAATATTTTTAATAAATATTTTGCTTTTCTTAGTCAAAAGGGATGTCATATTTGTGTATCTTATGACCCAAATTTCTTTCTTGTTCCAATTATTTTCATCTCCTAGGGAGTAAAGATTGCCTACAAACAATAAAGCAAAAACACATACATACACAACCCAAAAAGAAAAATGGGAAAAGACTATGAGCTGACAATTCAAAAAAGAAAAAGAGAATGAGCAATAATCATATGAAAGCCTTATCAACCTCAGACATAAAATTAAATGGCTTGAATTAAAATGTTCATTTATTTTTACTGCCTTATGCAACTCCACTAAAATAACAGTAAGTGGGTATCAGTGGAAAAGAAAGCCACAGTCAATGAATGATATCCATAAATATTTATAAGATATATTGTTGAAAGTGGACACATTATGGTTACTAACATAAAATTGTAAAAAGACTTTAAGCCTCGATATGAGCACAAATGATGCCTATAACAGAGAATACTAATTCAGCAAGTAAATCCTATAAAGGCCAGAATAGAAGCACCATATATTTCCAGAGGAGATGGACAATGGGATGAAAAGTATAGTGGCCAATTTAAAGTGAGCATAAAATAGAGTTAAAACCAAAGTCTCCTTTGCTTCCCTGCCAACTCCCTGTGGGGAAACCAAAAGCTTTTGGGGGGATAAATTGAACTATAGAAACTCTAGATTCAGAGAAACTAGTCAATTGAAAGTAGGGGTGAGGTATTACAATAAAAATAAGATATCAAGTGAAATTTTATCCAGTAAATGGTGAAATACTCCCCCTACCCTAGTCTTATTTCCCAGCTTATTTGAATAAAATGTTTACAGCCAGGTATTTATCAGCACACCCTAATTCATAAACTAAATTGGTCTTCCAAGAGAAACTGAAGAGCCCAAAGATAAGCTCAACCAATATTGGCATGTGTGTCTTCCAACAAAATGCAGAAGTACTCCACTGTCTTCCTGAAGTGAAGCCCACTAATAGACAAGACTCACCAAAGCACACAGAGGTGTCACTGAGCTTTACAGAACCTAACACTTAGACTTTATCACCAGATGTTTGAGAAGAATAAATTTTAGAGTTGGCTTATCAATATCTATAAAAATTCTGCTGAGGTTTTGATTGAGATTGAGTTGAATTCACCATCCTCAGTGAAACTGAGGATACTTAATATCCTAACAATAGTGAGTCTTCTAATCCATGGACATTGTATATCTTTCAATTTATTTATTATTAATTTTGGTCAATCTCTCATAGTTTTTACCTTACATATTACTTTTTTCCCTTCAGATTTATATATCCATGTCAAATTTGTTGATGTAATCATAAACAGGACTGTTCTTATAATTGCATATTATAATTGCTTACTACTAATTTATCTAAATATAATTAATTGTGTGTATTTTGTGTGTGTGTGTGTGGACTTTGTATACTGCAACCTGGATAAGCTGATTTACTAGATGTAGGAGATTTTTGTATATTCTTTGAGATTATCTAAATAATTATGTTCTCTTCAAATAGAATTATTTCTTCTTTTCTGATTTGGATGCTTTTCTTTTTTCTTGCCTTATTGCTTTGGATAGATTTTACAGTACAACATTAAATTGAAGTCATGAAAAATGACATTCATGCCTTGCTATAGCTCTTAGGGAAAAAGCATTCAGTCTTTCACTAATAAGTATGATGTGATGTGTAGGATTTTGTAAATGTTCTTTATTAGGATAATCTACCTTCTATTCCTAGATTGCTGAAAGCTTATATCACATACAGGTGTTTCATTTTACTGAATTTTTATACATATATTAAAATTAATTTTCTTTTCTGTTTGGTCTGTTATTATGCATTATATTGATTTTGCAATAAATGAGCTTTACATTTCTGGGATAACCCAAACTAGTCATGATATATTATTGTTTGTATACATTGTTAGATTTGATTTGCTAAGGTTTTTTTTGTTTGTTTTGGGTTTTTTTTTTTTTTTTAAGATCTTTGTATCTACATCCATGAGGGCATATAATTTTCTTTCCTTAAATTTTTTTTTATGGTTTTGATATTAGGATAATGCTGGTCTCAGAAACTGAGTTAGAAAATATTCCCTCTTTATATTTCCTAGAAGAGATTTTGTTTAATTGTTATTTATTCCTTAAATGTTTGGTAGTATTCATTAGTGAAGCTACCTGAGCCTGTTGTTTGTATGTGTATAAGATTTTTAACTAGAAATTCAATTTGTTTAAGAAGTATCAAAATACTTAGGTTATCGGTTACTTTTTGAATGATTTTTGATAGTTTGTGTCTTTCAAAAAATTGGCTCATTTTATTTATAGTGTCAGGTTTCTTTTTGACCTACCACATTCTCTGTTTTGGTGAATATTCCATCTACATTGAAAATAAAGTATATGCTATTTTTCTTGATGGACTGTTCTCTATTAGATATAGTTGGTTTATGGTATTGTTGAGATCATCTCTATCCTTACTGACTTTCTACTTTGTTCAATAAATTACTGAAAGAAGAGTGGTGAAGTATTCAACTATAATTGTGGATTCATCTATTGTTTTTTCAGTATGTGCTCTATGTATTTTGAAGCTCTGTTGTTAGGTAATATACACATTTAGAATTGTTCTCTTGAGAACTGTACACTTTAACATTATGTAATGACTCTCTTCATTTCTAGTAGTATTCATTCTAAAATCTACTTTGTTACTAATATACTCCAGCTTTCTATTGGATAGTATTTGCATGATATATATTTCATCATTCACTTACTTTTAGCCTACATATTTTTATATTAAAATCAGTTCCACATGGATATCTTGTGATTTGGTATTTTTTAAAAATCCATTTTTGACAATCTCAGTATCAACTGGTATATTTAGGCCAGTCAAATTTAGGTATTATTAATATGGTTGCAATGAAATTTATCTTGTTAGCTGTTTTTTTGTTGTTTGTTTATTCAATTCAGTCTTTGTTTCTTTTTTCTTCTTCTGCCTTCTCTTATGCTATTCAAGAATTTTTAATAATTTCATTGTCACTATTATTATGTCTTTAAAAATATTCTATGGTTGCCCTAGGGTTTATAATATACATCTATATTAGTTTCTTATTGATGTTATAACATATTACCACAAACTTTGTAGTTTAATTTAATGTAAATCTGTTATATTACAGTTCTGCATGTCAGAAGTCCAAAATCAGACTATATGGATTAAAGTCAAGATGTTGGGAAGGCCAGTTCCCCCTGGAGGCTCTGAAGAGAAAAATCTGTTTCCTTACTTTTTATAGGCTGTAGAGGCAAATTGCATTCCTTGTTTCATGACCCTACTTATTCCATTCTTTGTATTCCTCATTTCATTGTATAGATTCCATTTTTTCTGATATATTACTTCTGCCTAAACATTAATCATTTCTTGTAGAGCAAATATGATGACAATGAATTTCCTAGGTTTTTTGAGATTTTTATTTCTATTTTTTGATATGGAAATTTATGTTCACTAGGTTTGGAATTCTGGTTTGACAGGTTTTTTTGTTTGTTTGCTTGTTTTGTTTTCTAAGAATTTTAGAGATATCTCCTGCTTCCCAGCTTGCATGATTTCTGAAGAGAAGTTTGCCATGAATCTTACCTTTTTTCTTTGATAAGCAATGTTATTTTTTTCTCTGGCTATTTTCCATATCTCCTCTATATATTTTGTTTTCAATAGTTTAAATATGACATGTCTTAAGTGATGGGTGGGATTATTTCTGGCTGATCTGTGAATTACTGGATCTATGGCTTGGAGTCTGTCATTAATTCTGGAAAATTTTGGTCATTACTTCTTCAAATATTTCTTCTGCTTATTTTCTTTCTTATCTCCTGGGATTCCAATTACACTTATATTAAACTGTTTAATATTGTCCCATATCTCTTAATATCCCATTTCTGTTTCTCTCTCTTTCATTTTTTCTCCTTGTGTTGTTGTGTTTTGGATAATTTCTATTGTCCTATCTTCAAGTTTACTGATTCTTTTACTATGCCACATCTACTGATGGGTCTTTTAAAGAAATTCTTTATTACTATGTTTCTCATTTCTAGCATTTCAGTTTGATTCATTTTTATTTTTTTAAGATTTTATTTATTTATTTGACAGACAGAGATCATAAGTAGGCAGAGAGGCAGACAGGGGGAGGGGGGAAGCAGGCTCTCTGCTGAGCAGAGAACCTGACATGGGGCTCAATCCCAGGACCCGAAGGATCATGACCTGACTAAAGGCAGAGGCTTAACCCACTGAGTCACCCAGATGCCCCAATTTGATTCATTTTTTAAAGATCTATTTATCCATTTGAGAGTGAGAGAGAGCATATGCGTGAGTAGGGGGAAAAGGAGAGGGAGAGAATCTTCAAGCAGACTCCCCTGGAGGACTGTGGAGCCCAGCACAGGGCTTGATCCTACCATGCAGAATATTACAGTCTGAGCTGAAACAAAGAGTTAGATGCCCAAACCACTGAGCCACCCAGAAGCCCCTCCATTTGACTCATTTTTATAATTTTCATTTCCATGCTGAAATTATCTACCTAATTTTGCATGTTTTCTATCTTCTTCTTTAGCATCTTTAATATATAAATCACAATCATTTTAAATTTCCTGTCAGATAGTTCCAAAATCTGTGTAATATCTGAGCTTAACCCTAATGATTGCTTTGTCTCTTCTGAGCTTGTCTTGCTTCCTTCTCATAAGGTCTTAAACCTTTTGTTGAAAGCTGGATATTAGTGTTGCCTTCTGTCCAGCCAGGTGAGCAAGTGCTTACATCTCCCCTCTCTTCTATAGGTACTGTCTCTCTTTATATTTTGGGCCAGTTGTTTGCCATGTATTCAATGGATATGGAAAAAACTTGACATTAAAGTATGTCTGGCTCTTTTTTATTGAAATGCTGGGATTGTTGCTTCTCCCTGATCTTTATATCCTGGGACAAAACTAGAAAAATTGCTTCATCCTTCAATTATATGTTGATATCACTTTAATTTAAAAATTACAAATGAGAATATTCTGAAGTATAATAATCTCATGAAATGTAACTTAAAACAATCATTTCATACTTATCACATTGACAAAAATTAAAAGTGTTGATTAGTATGTGAAGTAACAGGAGCTTTATTCAATTCACTGAAAATGAGAGTATGATTTGAAAAAAATCATTCTGTAAAGCAACTGGCAATATTCATTAAAATTGCAAAAATGTACACTTTTTGATCTAGCAATTTTAGTTTTAGACAACTATATTGGAGTATTTCTTTTTTTTTAAGATTTTATTTATTTATTTGAGAGAGAGAGAGCTCACAGAGGAAGAGGAAGAAGCAGACTCCCTGCTGAGCAGTAAGCTTGATGCAGGGCTTGATCCCAGGACCCCAAGACCATGACCTGAGCCAAAGGCAGATGCTTAACCAACTGAGCCACCCAGGCACCCCTATGCTAGAGTATTTCTCTTACATGTGCATAGGACGCTTACATAATGGTAGCATTTTATAGCATGGAAATCATTAATAATGCCTATCAATAAAGAAATAGAGAAAATGACCTTTTCATACAATGGACTACTATACACATTAAAATGAATGATTTAATATATGTGCATTAAAACAGATAAATCTCAAAAACTAAAGTTCAGTTAAATTGGCAGATCACAAAAGGATATGTTTCCTATGCCATTCAAAGGAAACTGAAAAACATCTAAAAATTATTTTTGTTCTTTATGGTTCTATGCATATATTTAAAAAGGATAAAGACATACTTAGGGATGAGTCACAGCAGCTACAGAATGGTCATAATCTCTGGTGGTAAAAAATGTTGTATGGGAGAAATACAGACAATGTGATTTAGATGTATATATTTCCTTTTTCTAAAAAATACAGTCTTAGTCCATTTGAGTGGCTATAACAAAAATACCATAGATTGGTTAGCTTATAAATAATAGAAACATATTTCTCACAGTTCTGGAGGCTAGAAGTCCAAGATCATGTCTCCAGCATGTTCATGTTCTGGTGGAGGTCCACTTCCTGTTCATAGCCGGCACCTTCTCATTGTACCTTTACAGAGAAAGGGTGAGGGATCTCTGTGAGTTGTTTAATGGGATTAGAGCACTAATCCCATTCATGAGGGCTCTTCCTTCATGACCTAAAAACTTCTCAAAGGTCCTACCTTCTAATACCATCATTTTTAGAGGTTAGTATTTCAACATAGGAATTTTGGGGAAATAGAAACATTTAGATCATAGCATGTATATGGCAACATCTGGTAACCATGGGTTATGGGCACATGAGTGTCTGCTATATATGTTTCCACATATTTAAAAGGTCTCCTAATTAAATATTTTTAAAGCAATTTAGTTTTTATTGCTCTCACATGAATTGTTCTGGTAAATTAGAGATAATTTATATCAGACTACTTGGACCTATCATAGATAATAGCTGCTCATACTAACTGTTTTTCAAACAGTTTAGTAAAAATTAAAGGGGAAATTTTAAGACTCACTAGTATATGAAGACATCATTAGTAGGTATACCTCCCACCAACTACAGATTAAGTAGAAACAGTTAGTCCTTAGTTGTCAAGTTCACTGCCATCTCTTCCCTGTGAATGGAGGAAATGGTTCTCTAAATGGTGGTTGTGGCTCCACAGGAACTTCTGATAGTGGTGCCCTGAGGCACCTTTATGTTGCTATTATCCTGGTTAATTTAGAAAGATTTAAAATGATAAAGATGTCTCTCCCAGATTTAGGTTTTAAATTCTTTTATTTTTCAAATATTTCATCATAGTGTATGTTCCTAACACTTGCCTTAGGTAGTAGTTCATTATGTGAGTAAGATAAAAATATGAAGATGCAACAGGATCAACCCTATTTCTAAAGGTCTTTTTCATAGGACATTTCTATTTTTAACTTTTCGAAGAATCGCCAAACTGTTTTCCAGAGTGGCTGCACCAGTTTATGTTCCCACTAACAGCGTAAGGGGAGTCATTCCCTCTTCCCCACTTCCTCACTGATATCTCTTGTTTCCTGTGTTGTTAATTTTAGCCATTCTGACAGGTGAGGTGATATCTCATTGTAGTTTTGATTTGTATTTCTCTGATGATGAATGATGTTAAGCATCTTTTCATGTGTCTGTTAGCCATCTGGATGTCTTCTTTGGAAAAATGTCTTCTGCCCATTTCTTAACTTCAACAGTTACAGTATAGGTAGAATGTAAATAAAAACTTGAAACAAACAAACAAAAAAATATAAAGAAAGATCTTTTTTTCATAGACCTTTTAAGTAGCCTGCAGAACTACAAGCAAGAGCATACATTCCATTTACACTGGGAAACCTCATTTTTTGGTTCATATAAATTCTTAAACATCTCTGGCTATATGTGCATATATAAATATTCAATTCAATCAAAAATAAGTTGTATATCCCTGAATATCTCTTCTTAGGATGTGCAGTGATATCACATTATGGGGATTTAAAGTGACAGTATAAAAATAATATAAATTAAGTAAACTAATTGTGGCTGAGATTAATTCCCACTAAAATTAGATAATGGTAAGATAATTATAACAAATATCTGCTACTTTCAAATGTACTAATTTGACAAAAATACCTACTACTATGCAATGCTGTTTTGATACTATTAGCACAAATAAGGGCTAGTGTAATAAACCCTAAGCAGAAGGAAGACAGAGAATTGAGTTTCAAGTGGCTACAGATAGTTTAAGATTCTGCTTCCATACCTATATTTTAATATTTAAAATAGAAGTGGCATCTAAAAAGTCTCTAGGCAAGCAAGCTTTACAAATGTCTCAAGGAAAAAAAAAAAAAAACACAACACATCAGAACTGCTTCTGACCTTAAATTGCTTCTAATCATTTTATTTTGAAATTTCATAATTCCATTATTTAGTACACAGGCAAGTAGAATTTTTTGTAAATGTTTCAGTCTTGGTAATTTAGGAAAATTAAAAAATTAAATTTAATCCTTTATTAACACAGAACATTAGCATTTTAATCAGTATAAATTGGTAATGCAATGTAATAAAGAATAATCAAGTTGAAATAAACACCTTCAGTAATCAGATTTAATCTGAATTACTTGCTGAGATATAGTGCTTAAATCTAAATGATTTTTCCATTAAATGTGCTCCCAATTCTGAATCAAGATGACATATTTATGAAATGGAAAGTATTCAGTTAAATTATTCCCTGTTGTTGCATGCATCAAATCCCAGCATAACAGGGATATACCTCCACAGAAAAAAAGATGATAAATATCCATTATCTACAGTGATCAAATTAATTGGAAAATCCCTAGCTCTCTACTTCTCTCTGTATTCTATATACCTGGTTCTGTTTTCCATCTATGCCATAAATATACTTGCAAACCCAACTAGAATGGGCTTTAGGCATTATAAGAGATTTTACTCATTTTTACCCAGTTAGTATATTGGTCATATTGGGTAGTATCTCATTTCAGCTGCTCTGTGTAATAAAACACAAATCTATCAGTTATTAATGAAAAATTCTTTGTTGATTTCCTGCCATGTGTTCCTCACTGAGAGGAAAACACAGTCTGTCTGCCCTTAAGCCTTACTACCTTGAAGCAAAAGTGAACTTTCCATCCCACAGAAAGATATTTCCAGAAAGACAAAACAACCAAAACGTGGGGAAAGTACCTTTGACCTATAATAATGTCAAAGTTTAGGCATTGCTCTCAGCAATACAATTTGTTTCTATGTTATTATTACCTATGGTCTTCAAGTCTACTTTTTCTGAATTTCTGGTAAATTGGTATATAATTTCTGCACTGCAAGCTAACTAATCCAATCAGCAAGTTAGCTAAATGGAAAGTGAGTTATATGTGGTGCTACCACATTGCTTTAAGCACTTTGCAAATGTCATTCTATTCAATTCTCACAACAAAGGTGTGAATTAAATTTTAATATCCTTAATCTACAAAATACTTAGAGAAGCAAATTTATTAATCCTTCTGGCTACTAAGAAGTGGCGAAGCTGGAATTCAAAGCCAAGTGTCTTAATTCCAAGATTCATCCTTTTATGTTATTTCACAGGGGCAAAGCTATAATTTGTAAGAAGAGTGATAATGTGGTGTTTGATTTTTAAAGAATGCATTTAAATAATATTCACCGAACACTGACTATGAGTCAGGCAGTCTTCTGAAAACTGGAAGAAAACTTTGGGACTCATTTGATCCTCATGAAAACTTTGTAAGCACTATAATTTCCCTCATTATGCATCAAGAAATGAATGCTTAGAGAGCCCCAGTTAATTGTCCAGGATCACAGAGTTAGTACAGAATACTCTAGATTTAGAGTATTTACATGCTGTTTGATTGGGAACCCACACTGTTAGCCACTAGATGAAACTGAGATCAGATATGGCACTACACAGCCACCTGCTTTGATCCATTGTTTTCTGTCGCTCTCGCCGGCAAGAACGACCCGCAAACGTGATGGGTGGCAAGCTTCTTTATTAGTTCTCTCCCTGTCCCGACAGTCTCTCCGCTTTATATCCTTTACCTCGGCCAATCACCGATCTAGTCCACGCCCCTCTCCCTGATCACGCTGCGAGCCCGGGCTCACCCATGCTTGCAGCCAGCCAATCAGTCTCGCTTCCTCAATCCCCGGGCACCTCCGCATACATGACTCCTTGCATCTATTTCATGGCTCTCCACAGCTCCCCCTTTTTATTTATATATGATGGCGGGGATCGTGCCTGTCTTAGGTTGCCGCCCTCACTCCCTACGCTTACCCGTCATCGGGTGTCCCTCCTGGCCGAGGGGTCCCTGTCTTAGGTTGCTATAGGGTGGGGTCGGTCTTACCCGTCTTTGACTACCGATCCAGCATATTAAGCCATATCTGGGGGGAGGTACCAGCCTCTAGAGCCATCATAGCTTGAACCAAAACTTGTTGCTGCCGTTGCTGCCGTCGCGCAACTCTACAGATGCATCTTAGTAGGAGCACTTGAGCCAGAATCATTAATATAACGAGGACTCCTATGCCTGCCCAGTTTTTGAGGAGCGAGAGTGATTGTTGTAGCATGACAACCCAATTAGTCAGGGGTAGAGGGGACGGCCAAGCCTTCACCAGGGCCCACAGCTGAACTGATTCCGCCTTCGTCGTGGGACTGGGCTGTAGGACGGTCGTCATCACTATTGTCATTGTCACCGGCATCCTCCATGGGCTCCGTGGCCACCAGCCTGGTGAGTCGCTCTGGTACCCAGAGTGGGGCGGGTGCATCCTGCGGGAAAACACAAAGGGAACCTCGGTGCCACCTAAGCACCGGGTCGGGCCCTTTCCATAAGCCAGTGAGGACATCTTTCCATTTCACCATTAACTGCTGTGTTTTCTCTTGGCCCCAATGACGCTCCGCGGCCGAGGTGCCATCTTTGTCAGCCGTGAGAAAATTTAAAATAAAGGTGACCAAATTGGTGAGGTCATTGGGTGTATGGTATTCATCCCCAACTCCCCCCTTTTGTATTTTTTGTAGGGTAGTTTTAAAGGTCAGATGTGCGCGTTCCACGACGCCTTGGCCTTGAGGATTATATGGTATGCTGAATATTATAGCAGGCTAGAAAGCCGCGAAAGCCTGCAGAAGTATAGGCGGGGGCATTGTCTGTTTTTAGGTGCTTTGGCACTCCCCAGCAGGCAAAGCTGCGTAGGCAGTGGGTCATCACGTTTTTGACATTCTCTCCACGCAAGGGGGTCGTACTAACAACCCCTGAGCAAGTGTCTACACTTAAGTGGACATACCTTTGTTGCCTGAAGGAGGGAACGTGTGTAACATCCATCTGCCACAGATGGTTAGGCAGTAGCCCTTTGGGATTTACCCCCAAAGAGGGCATGGGTAAGTGCACCATACAATTGCTACAGGACTTCACGATGTCTCGTGCATCAGCTCTTGAGATGTGAAAGCGTGCCTTTAATGTTAAGGCATTAACATGCCATCTTTTATGGTCCTTTCTAGCATCCTCCAGAGCGTTACAAACAGTGAAGCGCGCGGCCGCGTCAGCCATTCGGTTTCCCTCAGCCATAGGCCCCGGAAGGTCTGAATGCGCTCTGAGATGTCCGATATAAAAAGGGGCACCACGGGAGAGTATAATGTCTTGTAATTCAGCCAGTAGGGAGGAAATTTCTGATTGGCTGGCTGAGATAATAGCAGTTTCAATAGATCTAGTAGCTGCAACTGCATATTTACTGTCTGAAATAACGTTGATAGGCTGGTTTTGAAATCTTTGTAGAACACACATAATTACCAACAATTCGGTTCTTTGGGCTGAGGTCGATGGCACAACAACCGGAATTACTTTTCCTTTCACCACGTAGGCGCCAGTTCCAAATTTACCACCATCTGTAAACACTGTGAGAGCCCTGACCAGTGGCTCCAATCGGCAGGATTTAGGCCAAATGAGAGGTGTATTTTTGTAGAATTCAATTAGGGGGTGTGAGGGGTAATGATTATCAAATGTAACAGGGTAGGCGACCGTCAAAATGGCCCAATCATCATTTACATGTGTCAGAATGTTCACTTGGGTTTTGTCATAAGGGATTATACATGCATCGGGCAGTCTCCCGAGGACTTGTATGCTAGCTTTAAGTGTTTTGTTTGCCACCATAGCTACAGCCGTAGCATACGGGGTGATGACGCGGCTGAGATTATGGGGCAGGTAGATCCATAGCAGGGGTCCTCCTTGCCATAAGGCTCCTGTGGGTGACCCAGGGGATGGGATAACTATGGCATTTACAGGTTTTTCTGGATCACATCTATCTGCTGCTGTCAGGGCTAATCTGTTTTCGACCAATTGTAATGCTTTGATGGCAGCCGGGGTAAGTGCTCTTGGGGAATCCAGCCTAGGATCTCCAGGCAGAATTTCAAATAAGGGTTTCAATTCTGATGTAGTAATTTTTATATATGGTCGGATCCAGTTAATATCCCCCAGAAGTTTTTGAAAATCATTCAATGTGTGCAGACAATCCCTGCGGATTTGTACCAATTGAGGTCTTACTATCGTGCCAGAGAGTTGCATACCAAGGTATTTTTGTAGGTTTCCTGCCTGAATCTTTTCAGGGGACACAGTTAACCCCCATTCTGCCAATTGTCTTTGTAGGAAGACTAGAGCCGGGGGTAGGGACCCCTCATCTGGCCCGCAGATTAAGATGTCATCCATGTAATGATAACAAACTAGGCTTGGGAATGCTTTCCTAAAGGGCTCCGATGCTCGACTCACATACAACTGACATAAGGTGGGGCTATTAGTCATTCCTTGAGGGAGTACTTTCCATTCATACCTAAGGTCTGGTTCAGCATGATTAATTGATGGTAGAGTAAAGTCAAAGCGCTCCGTGTCTGCAGGGTGTAATGGAATGGAGAAGAAGCAATCTTTAATGTCAATTACAATGGAGGGCCAATTTTTGGGCAGCGCCGTCACGACTGGAAGCCCTAGCTGAATGGGCCCCATGACCTGCATTTGATCATTGATCTGTCGCAGGTCATGTAGCAGCCGCCAACTGCCTGATTTCTTTTTTATCAAAAATATGGGGGTATTCCACGGGGACGTGGACTCCTGAATATGTCCCGCTCTGAGTTGTTCTTGGACTAGTTCTTTTGCCGCTTGTAATTTGTTTTTTGTCAGAGGCCACTGAGGCACCCATCGCGGCTCGTTTTGTTTCCAAGTTATTCTAATTGCTTCAGTGGCCGCTATGAAAAACCCTGACCCCCCATAGAAGGCGGATTGGGATCTCCCTGGCCTTTAGCCCCCCGGCCCTGGCCAGGTTTATATCCCATGTTTTTCATCATGTCTTGGGAGGCCTCACTATAAAGTTTTTCAGTAGTAATTTTGACATCCATTTGCTCCAGTACATCACGTCCCCACAGCGAAACTGGGGTGGCGCAAACGTACGGTTGGAAAATGCCTTTGTGTCCCTCTTCATCCTCCCAATCTAGGGACGCGGCACTAATATCTGGGCTGGTAGCCACCCCTAACCCACGGAGGGTTTGATTAGCCTTGACTAAGGCCCAGGACTTCAGCCAATCTAGACAATTGACGATACTCTTGTCTGCTCCTGTATCCAGGAGCCCCAAAAACTGTCTCCCTCTGATTTTCAGTTTAATCATGGGCCTCTCTTTCATGTCCATGGTAAGGCATGCGAGGGAAGGTCCCATGGATCCGAGGCCACCCCTCCTCGCCCGGCCTGTGGACGGATAGTTTTCATGATGGCTAGGCAATATTAGGAGCTGCGCAATCCTATCTCCTGGATTTATAATGTTAATACCTTTTGGAGATGAAATCAGAATCTTGACCTCCCCTTCGAAATCAGGGTCAATTACTCCCGGGTGAACCTGGAGTCCCCGCATTGTGGAGGAGCTCCTACCAAGGAGGAGCCTCACCGATCCCTTCGGAGGGCCCCCATGCAAGTCCGATGGCACAGCTTGCACCCCCATATCGGGCGTTAGGACCATTCGGGCGGTGGCACAGACGTCAAGTCCGGCGGCGCCTGCTGTGGCTCTTCTGGGTCCCGCGTGGGCTGGCCCTCCTGATTAGAAGGTAGGAAAATCCATCTCGGCTTGGTGGGTAGGGACATCGCCACCCCATACATTTGATTCGGGCCCCGGGGGGTAGGGCCCTGCTTCCCGTTTTTTGAATTCCCCCAATTATTAGGTGGCAATGGGTTCCCCTCAATGTCGGCTACAGACCGACATTCATGCGCCCAATGATTTCCCTTTCTGCACCGCGGGCAGAGTTGAGGCTTGGAGCCCCCTGGCGGCTTGATCGAGGGTGCTTTCCCAATCTGGGTTCCACGTTGCGGGCAGTCCCTCTTTATGTGACCTTCTTGGCCACACTGAAAGCACCCCTTGGTGCGGGCTCCTCCCTGGCCCTGCATAGCTTGTGCAAAAGCTGCCGCCATGACCTGTCCTTGAATCATGGGTCCCATTATATCCCTGCAAACTTTGATGTAAGCTGATAGATCCTTTGACCTCCAGGGCCTGATGGCCTCTCTGCACCACTTATTAGCATTTTCAAAAGCCAATTGTTTGATTAGCGGCATCGCTGTATCGGCATCCCCAAACATTCTGCCAGCGGTTTGCATTAATCTATCTACAAAATCAGCATAGGGCTCATTGGGCCCCTGCAATATCTTGGATAGTTGCCCTTGCAGGTCTCCCGCCCCCCTCAGAGTTTTCCAAGCCCTGGTGGCTGCCGTGGCTACCTGCTGATATACCGCAGGGGGATAAGTACTCTGCACTTGGGCCCCGAGGTATAGCCCCGTGCCCGTTAGCATGTCCAAATTCCATTGTGGGTTGCCTGCGGCTGCATTTCTCCGTGCTGTATCCTGACAATTGTCCTGATTTTGGATTTTCCATTCCAGATATTGCCCTCCACTTAAAACCACTCTGGCCAGGTTGGCCCAATCCTCAGGAGTGAGGAAGAGCGCTCCCAGTGACTCCACAAGGGAGACAGTAAAGGCTGCCTGGGGTCCATAGGCGCTAACTGCCTCTTTAAGTTGCTTTACCAACTTAAAATCTAACGGTTGATGATACCTCTGCTGGTTCTGATCTTCCAATATGGGAAAAAAGCCTTTTCCTGGGCCAAGAACCTCTCTCCAATTTTGTGCCGTGCAATCTGAAAAATGGCACGTTTTGGCGCAGCTTGGCCTGTAAGGCGGGGGCCACTCATAGGGTGGCGCCGTAGGGCTAGAATGCGGAAGCGGCATAGCTTCCGCTTTTAATTTTGACTGCGCCACAGCTGCAGCTTCCGCTTCTGCTTTCAGCTGCGCCATTACTTCTCCTTGCATTCTTAATTCCTCTAATGCCTTCTGCAACTCCACCTCCTTACTCTCTAATTGCTGTCTTATGGCTTCCAAATCCTGTAATGCCTGGAGACTGGGAGATTTCTCCTTCTTATCTGCCTCTCTTTCCCCTATTTCCTGCAACTCACTATCTGAGAGTCCTTCCGAACTTTCACTTTCAGAGTCGGAGTCTTGGGAAGACCCTTTATGAGACTCCTCCTTTACCTGCTCCAGAACCTCCCCTCCCTGTTGCACTGCTTGCTTCAAGGGCTCTCGAGTAGATTGTAAACACACTCTCACCAAGGACCACACGGCAAGGGTTCCCGAGGTTACAAATGGGCATCGTTTCAAGTCCTCCCCCAGGTGCTCCCACTGTGGCACATTCAGGAGCCCCTCCTCTATAAACCAGGGGGCAACTTCTCCTACTTCTCTCAAGAAAGAGCGGGCTGTTTTCGTCTTTAAGGGGGTGCCATTTGCCTTGAGGATATCCTTTAGAGGGCCCTCCATCCTGCACCTAGCAATCTCATTTCCCATCCTGGGAAAACTTTCTCTCTATCGTCCCTGAAGAGCCTTATAAGCAACCTTACCTCCGATCGTCTTCAGGGAACCTCCCTGTCAATAGACAGTAACCTCCTTACCTTATCGTTGCTCTACCTCGATCACCTCTTTGCGACGCGGGCAAAGTCCCGGGTTTCGGCACCACTTGTCGCTCTCGCCGGCAAGAACAACCCGCAAACGTGATGGGTGGCAAGCTTCTTTATTAGTTCTCTCCCTGTCCCGACAGTCTCTCCGCTTTATATCCTTTACCTCGGCCAATCACCGATCTAGTCCACGCCCCTCTCCCTGATCACGCTGCGAGCACGGGCTCACCCATGCTTGCAGCCAGCCAATCAGTCTCGCTTCCTCAATCCCCGGGCACCTCCGCATACGTGACTCCTTGCATCTATTTCATGGCTCTCCACAGTTTTCATATTTGTATATGAAATAGAAAACACCTATTCTCTAAATACTGCTTATATAAGACACTATACCATGTGCTGGTTCCATAGAACAAAAATGCAAAAATCTCTATAAAAAAGGTTGTGCTATATTGAAGGCAAAATAATATTCACAATGTTCTGTGATAGACATATACAGAGATTAATTATGGGGGGACACCTAATCCATAATGAAGAAATAGAGAAATATGAGCTGAGTCTTTTTGATAAACAGATCATATTTTTTGAAAGCATCTCCTTCATAAAAATGTTTTTTATATACTTATAAAACTTGTATTATCTTTGCTCCAGACTTCTCTGATTTAATAATTTTAAGAGGAAGATTCTTCTACAGTACAACTTTTTGCCAGATTAACTGACAAGTCTAGCTAAATTATTAGCCTGTTTTCACATTCCCCATGAAAAAATCAGTAAAGTTTTCTTTCCCTCTACTGAACAATGTGATATTTGGTGTGGACTGTGCTGGATGAGAACAAGCCGCCCACTTATTCTTCTCTAGAGGATGCTGTTGATTTGATAGATTGGGAATCAAAAAATCCAATATATTTGGACATTGCTGTTCTAAAAGTACCTGGCTAACCTGTTCTTTGTGCTTCTGTTGTAGCAACTGAAACACTGACCTTTATTTGGGGTCCTAACCCATGCATCTCAGCATAGGGAGGGGGTCCTACAGAAAGCTATTTCTATCAATGAACATTAGAACAAAACAGTCTTAGGCATCCTGAAATGTCAAGTGTAATCTTTGAGATGAATGGTATAGGTAGAAAAACTGACCTTTTGTTATAAAATACAAACTGAACTGGTTAAAATCTTCTTGATTAACTGAGCTTACCCAAGGGCAATCGGTAGGACTGGAGCAAAACACACCAGGTCGGTCCAATTCACCCAAGGCAGGTAAAATATGAACAAGCCTTGTTCCTGCCAATCTAACCTACAGTGAATCATCACTGACTTAGAGTTGTTCTCGAGTAATGCTACAGTCATGCAAGAGCCCTTATAAAGCTTTTCACATACTGCCTATAGTTGCATGCTACCATTTTGTATCTCATTGTTATCTTACTATACACACACCTTCCTCCCTCCAAAAATAAAAACCATCCCTTTGGTTAATTAGTTGTCAGGACATGGAATAATGTTTTGCTGTGAGCTGAAAGGCCAACTTGCAGGCAGAATATCAATAAATCAGTTTAACATTTTCCCACCCTGACAAAATGACCTGGGATTAAAGACAGACCTCTGTAATAAATAAAGAGAAAACTAGCCCCCATTCCTTTGAGAACTTACCGCTTGGGTGGTGGTTGCTCAAATTTTGGCATTGCAGGACACACAGCCAAACTCTTTCAAAACAAAAGATTTTTTTTTTAAAAAGTCAAATACTTTCTTATCTGTTTTTTTCCTTTTCCCCCTATAATTTAATTACTTGTTTTCTAGAAAAATCAGCTAAAAAATAAAATACACATTATTTAGTTCAAGTAGCTTTAGTAAGGACAGTCACACACACCAGATAATAATCTTAAAAATATGTTTAGTACTTTTTCTTTTTCCTCATTCTAACTTGTAGACACATTAACATTAGATGGTGTTTTTCTAGTTTTTCCAGAGAATTTTTCTTAAAAGGAGGAATTCTATCACACCTGAAAATCCACATTTTTTAAAAATCTATTTTTCTGTTCATTTCTAGCACAAGATTACAAAATTAGAGTAATACTTTTTACTCTGAGACACAGGACTGTGGTTTTTCCTTTATATTAGGAAAACTAAATCAAAGATTTTCTCATTGTGTTTCAGAACATAAATAGGAGCTTAGAAAACAAGCTATATGAACGGGCTATTTCTTCTTAACATGGCTGACACGACCATCATTACCATTACCATGAAGCTATGGTGCATCCACATTAAAATTTTCACCTATTGGTTTAGAGATGCTTCGTGCTGCCAACCAGCTCAAGGATGGTTGAGGTAATGTGGATAAAAAACTGATGATGCTTACGTAAATGAAGAGCATCCTGTGATACATGTGGCTATAAAAAATACTTAGTAACATGCTCCTGAAAAGAGATAATGTGAATAGGCAGTTCTGTTATAAGCAAAGAAAGCTTGCAAAGGAAACTGTTTTAAACGTGGATCCCTTCATTTTACTTATAGTTTTATTTTTAGAATAAACTTCTCTGATTATGGAAAAAATGTGTGGTTATGGCATAAGAGTTAGGCTGCACTGGAGAGATGAAGAATTACAATACAATTCCATGTAATTGTAGACTGTGTACAACCACTTGTAGACTGTGTAGGATAAATAAAGACCAGAGAAGAGAGAGGAAGGGCCAGCTCTGGGAAGGGTCCATACAGCAGTCAGGCCAGAGAAGAGAAAGCCAGTAGGCAGTGGAAAGGAGGTGCAGGTACGTGAAGTAAGGGAGCACCATGATGTAATTGGTACTTTAAGCATTTTGAGAAGACCGTCATGTTTCAGTTATACTTTCTATCTGAATTGCCTATCATTTGAAAAATACATACAGGTTTTTTAGTTCTCTGTGTTTAACTAGACTCTATGGTCTATCACCTTCCATACTGGAGTATGGGAGGCAAGCCAGAGAAGCTGGCAAAAAGGAATATCCTGCATTCACAGCTTATTTGACATTAGGGTTTCATTGGGGGGAGTACCAGGGCAGGTAAACCTCATTTAGTTATTTAGGCAAATTTAATTTAAGAGCAATTTCACTGTGGCAGTATACAAGAGCAAAGAGCTCTGAGTACATTTTCAGAAATGCAGGTTGACTCAACATTGTTTCTGGGAATCTGCTGCCATCTTTAAGAGCTGTCACTTAGTATTTATCTTCCTTTGGCAATTCTTTCCCTTTTGTGTAGGCAGGGTAAATGACAAACACCAATTCCAAGCACTGTTTTGAACACTTTTCTCATTGAAGCCATTGTGATGCAAATTTTTCTAGTCAATGGATTATTTTGAAACCTGTAGAAATATTGTCTTAATAAAAGGCACTACAGGATAGAAAAATGATAAAGCTGAGTCATGGCATCAACAAAAGTTGCATGCCCGTCACATAATCAAATGGATCCTTTATGCTCTCTGACTAATCAGAGGCACTTTTATTCCTATTAAAAAAAAAGAAAGAAAGAAAGAAAGAAAGAAAGAAAGTGCATGGTTCACAGAGCTCAGTTCTTTTTGATGAACTTTCCCCTCTGAAGACAGTACTCTGAAGATTTAAGGAGTTGCCAGCTGACAAATTCATGACCCATGACTCCATATTTCTTCCTGACAATCCATTAGGTGGGATCTAAGGCCTAGGAGTTTGTAATGTACTTATCATAGACATACTACTGTATGTAACAATGGCTTGAATATTTATAGTTCAAAGATACTGCTTTGTCATACTGTAGAAAGAAACTATACTGATTAGAGTGATAAACAATAGAAGCTTCCAGAAGAAAGTCAGGTCAATGCAGATCCTGTCCTCAGGAGGCCTGTTCAAACCCCTACGCTTCCCCCCACTTGTTCTTATCTAATATGAAAGATTGCCATGTACTCAGAACAGAGCAATAATTAAATCCCAGTGCTCTTAGCTGCAGCGATTAGTTTAAAAATTAGGAGTGCTTTTCTATCATGTTAAAATAAGCAAGGCTTACATATATGAATTTTAATATGTTCCTTAAAAACCTAAAAACACACAATAGACTATATTCATTGCATTTTAAAGTCAGGTACCACAGGAGAACTAGGACATCCTATGTATTTTTGGAAAATACATTTTATTTTCTATCCATAACTCTCTATATCATGTTTTGGTTACAAATATTTATTCTACAGAATTAATTTGCCACATTGTTAAAAACAAACTTTTCAAATAGAAAGCCTTTTTCTATAGAGAAAAAGGGGGAGTTTTAGAATACAAATTCATTTCTGAGCACAACGGCTCTCCAAATGAAATGAATTTCACAAAGTGTGCCTTAGAATTCATCATTTTAAGTTGCCTAGGTTGGTTTACATATTAATCCACTTCCCAAGCATCTCCCTTTGTGACCTAGCAGGCTTCAGTTATGCACAATGACATGGAGACAGTCTGCTGAAAGGTCTGTTCTTTTAAAATGTCACTCCTCACTGCGGAATATGTTTTATTAAGGGTAATGGGAAACGTGCAGGTCTGGTGGCGAATTTGCTTTTCTTTCCTCAGATGAAATTTGAACACAGACTTAATAGGGAAATTTGTCATTAAATTATAACAGCAGAGTGGGTTGGAGCTGGGTGTCAGCCTCCACTCCAAACAGAGGACTCCAGGCTAACTTCGTGGGGAGGTGGGTCATCACATCCCTGGGTGACTACCATCTGAGGCTGAGAATCACATGGTCAAGATTAAGCATTGCTTCAGAAAACCCTAATTAACAAGCTAGGGAAGAGAGTTTCCAGGTCACCATAATAGAAAAACTTTTTGTAAGCAATCATAATGATGCATTAACATGACTCATACTCCTTGCTTTCACATAGATACTATGCAGTATCTGAAGGAAAACACAATGAGTACTGAGAGTCAAAAGCCTACAGCAGCACAGATTGCCTGAAAGGTGGGTGTTTGTCTTCCCATCCCAACATCAGACTTACAGGAGACTCCTCATCAATTTTTTTTGATCCCCAATGAACTTATATGACTCCTCCTCTACTGTATGACGTGACTTCCAGGATGGGAAGGAATCAGGCTTTGGAGTCCTACATAACTGTGCTGGATTCAGAACTGTGCTCTTGGTACTAACAAGTGCTAGCTTTATGGGTGTTTGACCTAATGAAGTTTTTGAACTTTACCCGTTTTTATGAACTCTTTCCCACTGAAAGAAAAGTTCAGAAAGGGGTCCTGTTTTAGTCTTTTACAGCCACTGTCCTGAAATTTTTCATAAATGTATCTCTGAATTTGTGATCTGTTAAGCAAGGTCTAAAGGGACAATAGCACATGCACCAAGGCTTGGAACCTGATTCACATATGGTCCTACCTCCCACAGAGTCCCACCTTCCTGGGGCTGGTTCTTCTCAGCTGCCTGTTCCAGCTTCCCCTAGGACCTTAAACCTCACCCAGGCTCCCCATCCTGGTTCTGCCCAGTGACTGGTGCTGTCTTCCGTCCCTTGTGGAGCTTGGCTAGGGAGAGTCAGGTGAGGCCTATATCCTCAGTGCAACAAGATGCAGAGTAAGGTTCGGGACACCTGGGAACTGCATGTACCCTTTGAGCATCCTCATACCTAAATGAGGGCAACATTCCACAACAAGTAAAAAAGCATTATGATAACTTAAGAAAAGCCTTTTTTTTCCTACTTTTTGAATAAGGGGCCCACATTTTTATCTTGCACTTGGCCATACAAGTTATATAACCAGGCTTATCAGTATGTTTTTGTGCAAATCATACATACTTTATAAGCCTCAGGTTTCCCACCCAGAAAGTAGGAATGATAATAACACCTATAACAGAGTTATAGTGGGGACAATTTTTTTTTTTTTTAATGCATGTAAAGGGTTTAACATAGAAGCTAGTGCACTGTAAGAAAAACTAATAATATCAGTTATTAGTTTCAAAAGTTAGAAAATGAACAAAAACATACTTTGACTTCACATCCTTTGTAGACAACAGTGTTAGCAAAAGACAAATGTAATTCAGGATATCTCAGATCTAGGTTCTATATTAAGAATACTTTGGCCCATAATTTTGGGGACACTGGGTGGCTTAGTCAGTTAGTCATCCAGGTCTTGATTTTGGCTCAGGTCAGGATCTCAATGTTGTGAGATAATGCCCCACATTGGCTCTGCACTGGGCCTGGTGCCTGCTTAAGATTCTCTCTCTCTCCCTCTCTCTCTGCCCCTTCACCACCCCACCCCTTAAAAAAATACTTTGGCCCATAATTTCTTAAAGTTCAAATACTAGTTTAAAATGGATGTATTTTCAGTATTACTAAAGACCTTGGCATTTAAAGAAAAACCAAGAGAAACTTTCATTTAAAAAAGAGGATAATTTACAAAATGAAGAAACTATTAGGAAACAGGATCTATTTAGCAAGTATTACCAGAATGTCACTCACTGTGTCTGGGACCACAGGGAGAAAGCATTTGATACAAAGGCTATGGATTTATCATGTCCAGCCTCAAAGAACTGCCAGTGCAGCCCTGGGTGAGAGTAAGCCCTCCATTCTCCGCTTTTAGAGGACTCTCAAGGGAAATATTTCATCCTGAACTGTAACTAATCTCTAAAAACAATTCGCACAGAGGAAATGGATAGTGGAAGATAGGGTTAAGAGAAAGGATAAAAAGTATTTGCTAATTTCTTGTGCAGAAAAGCAAAGTGTCTACCTTCCATAATTTGGGGGGAAGAATTTAAATGTGATTATGTCTGAGTATACCTCCTACTAAGTCCCAGAATTCATTTCCTGCTTTATCCCACCTTAATTCTAGAACAAAACAACTTTGCACCTCCATGCCCTCCTCCCCACCCCACAAAGAACACATCAAATTCCTGAGACGCATTTAGAGTGAACCAGACCCCCAGGCAAGACATTACCTAGCAGCAAAATTTGCAACCTCCTAGCTCGCAGGGGTGGGCTCTCCCTGACTCCTGGCCACTGGCTCTTTGGAGACATTTGAAGGGCAAACTCAATAGCCAAATTTCCAAGAGAAGGAAGGTTATGACTCATGTTTAGATCATTGTCACTATCACTAGACTAGATTAGAAAATGGAATCTCCTGCTAAATAATGCCTACCTTCTACATAAAACTCATAAAAAGGGTTTTTATTTACCTACAGTGTGATGAAAGCAAAAAAAAAAAAAAAAAAAAAAAAAAAAAGTGCCAGAAGTGTGGCATAAAATATATCTGAAATTAAAAAGAATAAACCTAATATTTACAAATCATTTTTCCCAAAGTGAAATTAATATCCTATTCGAATAAATATCCTCAATTTTGGTGCTTTTAGGTGTATTGTTTTTGCCTCTGTTATATTTCTGCGTTCTGCCTACTAATTTGTAAATATATATCTCTTGAGAGTTTTAAGCTCTTGAGAAACAAGTATCATTTCTAATTCATCATCATACCTCCTATATCAGCTTCTGGTTGGACACCTGATACATGTATGGTGTAGATTAATGCTTGCATACTTGAAGTGATACTCCCTAAGCAAAGACTCTTCATTGTCAATTATGTTAAAAATAGCCCCCATATTAACTTATTGATTGATGTTAATTATAACTAAAGCTTTTAACGTTACCTTAACTTCGGGATCTGTTAACCCACTTTCCTAAGTTTGATTTACTTCTTAGGAGCCACAGTGTGGTCTAGAGCACTGGATTTCAAAGTGTGATCTCCAGAGGCGCAGCATCCGCCTCACTCAGGCATGATGAGGAAGGAATGCAAATTCTTTGGGCCCAGCCTGGAACTTCTGCATCACAAGCTCTGAACTGGGGCTCAGACATCTATGCCTTGATAAGCCTTCTGTGTGATTCTCATGCACACTAAAGTTTGAGGACCACAAGTATAGAGGGAGAAGCCAATTATGGCAAGATGGTCTGAGTTCTAGTCCCAGTCCATACCTGGTTTTATGAATTTGTTAAATTATTTAACCTCTTTACGGATCCATTTCCTTTTCTGCAAAATTAAGGATAACAATTCCTGTTTCATGAGTTTGCCATGAAGATTACATAATGGGGCGCCTGGGTGGCTCAGGGGGCTAAGCCTCTGCCTTCAGCTCAGGTCATGATCCCAGCATCCTGGGATCAAGCCCCACATGGGACTCTCTGCTCAGCGGGGAGCCTGCTTCCCCCACCTCCTGCCTGCCTCTCTTCCTACTTGTGATCTCTGTCAAATAAATAAAATCTTTTAAAAAAAAAGATTACCTAATGTAATATCTGCTAGGAGATTGACACATAATAAGCATTCATCAAACGGCAGGCATTGCCACAAGATGGTTCATTCTGAAAGACTTAGCTTAACAACCCTTCACAACTGCCAAATCCTCCTTATCCATATCTCATAAGACTTTCAGCAGCTAATTTATAATTCCAAGTTGGGATTGATAAATAACAGTTATTAATAGCTTTCTTATTTGGAAACAGTGTCCCTGATACAATTAGCCCTTTGCAACTAGAGAAGCTCTTAGAGTCTGTTTAAGTACTAAAGCAAATACTCCTTTTCACAGCGTTATCAGTGATTAGCTCCACCACATTTTGTATATGGCACGAATCAGGTACTTCAAATAGATAAACCATTCCCAGTGCAATCCAGATAGTGGTAAGCAATGAATAAAACTGAATGCTCTAGATAAAGAAGACCTGGGTTTGGTCAGCAAGACCAAAAGGAAAAACTACACTGAATACTTCTTCTAATTGGCTCCTCTATTAGAAAACAAATCTGTTGTATACTTGTATACTGGCTTCTTGTATACTTCTGTTAGGACTAACAGGAAAAAGGTATATATCTATATCTATATCTATATCATCTATATCATCTATATCTATATCTATATCTATATCATCTACATACACATACACCCTTTCCAAAACATATACACATACATATATATGTTTTGAAAAGGGCCACTTCCTTGGCAGGCTTACTGACTATTATACTGTTACAGAGCTGAACCTTCCCCAAGGCATTAATTACCAGAAATGACCACCTGGAGGCTAGGCGGGCCCTCTGTGCAGAATCTCCGGTTGCACAGCTCCGTGATGAAAACCCTCACCATCTGTGATAACCACCAGCCGCCAGCAGCAGCAAGTTAATGAGATCAAATCATTCCCCATGCACTTTAACCTGTCTGGGTGAGACAAAGACTCAGCAAAGAGAATATGTCATTAAATTTAATTTAGACCTCTGGAGTTCAGACTTTTGTTTTCATCAATAAAATAAATGTTTAAATCTAAAGCCATTTGCAGAGGCAGAAGCAATGAAACAATGACTTATTAGTTTCTAGATAATGCTAGGCTCTTGCCAGTGTATAGATCCCTAATAAAAGCAAGAAAAATTAAAATGGCAAGTATTATCTAGTGCCTATTTAAAGATATATCCTGATATATGTGTCCAGTGATCTTTATACACATAGGCCTAACTTTTTTAGATGTTTGTAATATTTGTCTTTGAGCTTGTGAATAATACTGCAGTTACGTTGAGCCTGACTTAAAGGTTTGCATTTTGCTAAGCAGAATCTACCGCCTGCACTAAATGACTTTTTAAAGAGTTTCCTAATGAGCGCTTGTATTCAATGTGTTGGGAGCTGTGAGCACTACATGTATCAAAGTGCTAGCTATTAAAATAGGTCTCCTTAATTAAAAGGCACTAAATTAAAAGAGCCATTTGATTTATCATATAAACACATTATAGCGATAAGGGGGAGGAGTCTGACTAATTGCAGGTAGTAAAGAAGCAACTGAAGAGATCAATTCAACTTTCCAATTTTCTTCCTCCTCTTCCCTCCATCAGCTGATCTATTTGCTTCTAAGTTGACAGCAATAGAGATGTCTGATCTTCAAGTTGACTCTGGCTTTTGTTCAAGGTTCTAATTGGCTTCTGGCATTTTTGATTATACAGACATCCCAGGTTACTCCATTAACTCAAACTTGCACATCCCCATTCCATATCGGAGACTATAAATATTTTAAACATGAGCTATTTGTACTATGTATTTTAACAGCTATGCAAATTAAGGGAAAGACTAAAGAAAGAAAGTCTAAATTTAAAACGAATCAATAATGAAAGCAAGTAAAAAAAAATCTACATGCCATAAAATCTACTACTTCATAACTCTATGAAAGTTTCCTTGCAAAATGTATAGCATTTTCCATCACAATATTTGTTGAATATAAGTGAGAATGACTTTAAGTCTAGTTGGACTATTCAGCTGCTGGTAGAAGTACTTGTTATACCAGAGTTTTTGCGTCCGAGAGACCACCAAGGAGTCAATACCGATGCAAGCACACGAGGGTTTATTCAACAAGCATAAGCCTGGGCCCAAGTATACCCAACATAGTGGAGTAGGGACTTGGACCCCAAGCTTAGTTAAGGCAGGGTGAGGGTCTCTGGAACTAAAGCAGGGTGGGGGTTCTTGTTACTAAGCAAAGTAAGGGACAGGGGTCTGAGATGGCTGCCGGAGCTAAGATGGCTGTACTTATGCTAAGGCTAAACCTGAGGTGGGATGGCCTTAATTTTTCTCAGCCTCCACAGTACTACCACTGTGGCTATAGGAAGAATAGTCATACATGATCATAAGGCATCTAAGTAAGCCTCATTATTTTGTGGGCTAATGTATTTCTATATTCTATATCACTATGTACCAAGTTGCATAAATATGGACATGTAGTAAGGGAGATGCTATCAACACAACATCCTTAATAAAATATTATTGAACAATTAGAAAAGGTAATGAAATCTAATAGCCATTATTTTCATTATCCACAGTACCTATTACTTTCTAAGATCAAGGAGTTTTTTTTGTTTGTGGAGCCCAAGGGGGGACTTGAACTCACAGCCCTCAGATCAAGACCTGAGCTGAGATCAAGAGTTAGCCACTTAACCACCTGAGCCACCCAGGCACCCCCAGATCAAGAGTTGTTTTATCTCTGTTCTGTAACTACCCAACTTACCATGGGCATTGGGTAAACCTTAAAAATTGATTTTTTAAAAATCTCCAAGTTACTTTGTCTGTTTATTAAGGATTGTGGATGCTTATTTTAAAAATTTAGAAGTAAAACAGAGAATAAGAAGAACCCATAATCTCACCACCTAAAAATAGTCTCTAACATATTGAATATTTACCTCATTCTTGCATATCATTTCCATACTTTTTAAGTAACGGACATCATACTTCCTCTGGGGAGCCTTTTCACCATAACTAAATAGCTTCCTCTCTCAGAATATTCATATTTCCCTCACTTCCTTACTGCACCTTATTCTAGGTATCTGTTGAAAAGTTTGTTCATACCTCTTTACTAAAAATTTTAAATGAGAGAGATCCTAATTCTTCTTTGTAGCCCTAATACCGGGTACCCTGCGTGTATAAAAATTAAGCCCAGGATTGTTAAAAGAACAAATGTACAAGTAAGTTCAACTGTGGTTCTTTTTTTTTTTTTTAAGATTTTATTTATTTATTTGATAGACACCACAAGTAGGCAGGCAGAGAGAGAGGGGGAAGCAGGCTCCCTGCCGAACAGAGAGCCCAATGCAGGGCTTGATCCCAGGACTCTGAGATCATGACCTGAGCTGAAGACAGCAGCTTAACCCACTGAGCCACCCAAGCGCCCCTCAACTGTGATTCTATATCTAACTTTTTTCATTTAACATTATATCATAAGAACTATTCCATGTCATTAAGTTCCTCAAAAATTCATTTTTTGAGGGGCACCTGGGTGGTTCAGATGGTTAAGTATCTGCCTTTGGCTCGGGTCATCTCTAGGTCCTGGGACTGAACCCTGCATGGAGCCGTGCTTCGGGATCCCTGTTCAGCGGGAAGTCTGCTTCTCCCTCTCCCTCTAATCCTCCCCCTGCCCTGCTCTCTTTGCCTCTCTCTCTCTCTCTAAAAAAAAAAAAAAAAAAAAAAAAAAAAAAACAAACAAAAAAAAAACTTGAGGTATAATACTTATCACATGCCTATATTGTAATTTCTTTAAATGGTTTATATTACTAATCACATCCCCTCCTTATTTTTGCTATTATAAAAAGCACAATGTTGCTGTAAAGAAGTCAGTATAGCAGAGAAATAAAGTATGAATCTTACCTTCAAAAAATGGGGAGAAGCATGATTAAAAAATAGAGTATATGGTAAGTGATATTTTTGAATTAATGTTAATGTCCAGCAGCAATAATGACATGTGCTTAAGCAGAAGGATCTTCTTATTCTTTGTGATACATGTTGAAATATTTTGAGGTAATGTAGAGAGAACAGATACAGCAAAAACTTAACAACTGGTAAATCTGATTGAATAGGTGAATGGTTCATTGTTCTCAGCTCTCAATTCTTCTATAGACCTAAAATTTTCAAAATGGGAAGAAATTCAGGGAAGACCCTGAACTTCTACACACTTAGGTTTTAATCCCAGTTTCACCACTTATTAGTTGTATAATTAGTAATTTAATCTCACTTAGCTCATTTTCTTACCAATAAATAGAGGCAATAATAGTAAATGTCTTATAGAACTGTTTTGAGAATGATTACATAGGCTAACACACTTAAAACATTTATCTCTGTTGCTATTGTAATAATAAGTGCTTTATGGTGATTAGCTCCTTTGAATATCTTTATACAAAAGTGTTTGTCTATATTTGGATTATTTACACTATTATAATTTTTTCCTTAGGTTAGAATCCCAAAAGTGCAATTACTGAGCCAAAGAGCATAGATATCTTCGAGGCTTCTGACTGATACTGACAAATCACTTTCCAAATGGATTGGATGAATTTATATTCCAGCAGCACTCTCTAGCACTGAGAATTTTTGCTTTTGAAATTAAGGGTAGTAAATAAGTAGATTGCATTAATTGATTGCCATCTCATTATGTCTTAATTATCATCAGGTCCATTGAATATTTTTAAAACTTACTGTCATGTCTAAATTCAAGGAACAATAATGATATTCACTGGATTTGCTAAAATATAAGACAGTAAATAAGACAATAAGATGAGCATTGTTGCCCATTCTTAAATATCCAGAATTTACCAGATTCTGAGTGTTGTAAATTGTACATATATTTTTTCTCCTTGCTGTTCCTCTGTTTCAGATTGATATTATATTATAATCATTAGCGAAAGAAAAAGGAACTTAACTTTCCTCGAAGCAATTTTTAAAGAAAGTTTAATAACGGAGACAACTTGAAGAGTGCAGTGAGCATTGGCAAAGGTAGTGGAGTTATTGCTTTTTAACATTCCCACTGATCCTAAGTAAACTGTAAATCTAAAGAAATTATATTTCTTGGGCTGTTTGCAAATTATGACATCTAACACACACCTACCTTGTGTTAATCAGGAATTCTTATTCCTATCCACATATTTCATACACTTGCCATGCACACAGCAAGCTTAATTATTCAGAGAATAGTGTTCAAGTGTGGGAGGCAATGAGAGATGAACCCTGTATTTAAAGGAAAAAGAAAAAGAAGCAGTCTTCAGAAAAATATGTAATCAAAATACTTCAGAAAGACTATTGTGCATTTTTATCATGTCAAGTTATTTCATCTGTAATTCAAAGTGCTAGAGTGTAAAGAAAGAATTCACATTTTGAAGACAAACTCTGAAAAATCACCTCAAGTTTTGGTTTGTTTCTAAGATTCTTACTTCAGTTCACACACCATTAGTTTACAAAACCATAGTTTTGTATATAAGGGAGAAAGTTGGAGAAGAATCAATCACTAAGTAAAGGTCTGTAGCTTTAATTAGCTTCCATCAGTTTCAAAGATTATCCAGGAAAGTTTCCACTGAACTATCATAGTTCAGGAATAGTGAGTATAAGCTCTCATTGGAAGCACAGTTTCTAGTTCCAGTCCAATACGGAGATTCTCATTAGATGAATAATGTTTTTATCTTTGATGCAACAACCTACACCAACAAATACCCTGGTTTAGAAAAAATTGAGACTGCAAATATCCTTGTGTTTCCCATTGTATCTTTCAGTTCAATCCAATGAAAATTATCTGAGCAATTCACATAGGTTTACATGGGTCATCAAGATTCATTTTTCTCTTTTCTTTTGTTAATATTTTGAGTGTATTAGATCTTCCATGTTTCTGCCACTTTTCTCAAGACATGTTTTTTTGTATATGTATGTATGTATGTATATATACATGCATGTTAGCTATACCCCTAATTTCTAGTCAATATCTCTCTTCTAATATTATGTCTGAGTCTTCTAAAATGAGAATTTTCAAACAAAGACTCAAAGAAAATCTGTATCAATCCTAGGGTTTAGAAATGGCCCAGTAAGTGCAAAGGCCATGTTAAGATCTTTTTTGAACTTAAGATTCTTACTTTCAGAGGCACCACAAGAGGTAGAACAAACTCATTAAAATACATCCACATGCCACAGTTATATTTCTTTATTTGCTATAAAAATGTTTCAAAGATTTTTTATAATTTTGCCTTTGAAGTTATTTGGCCATGAGTAACTTTCTTCAGCTTGGCTATAATTTTTCTGGCAACCAATGTGGATGATAGTTGGGAATTTTTATAAAGTGAAAAATATCTAATCTGCCAAAAGTTATGAAATGTAATACCATAAGTCACGAATTAAAAGACATAATTTTTCAATACATAAAACT
Source organism: Mustela lutreola (assembly GCF_030435805.1). NCBI lineage: Eukaryota > Metazoa > Chordata > Mammalia > Carnivora > Mustelidae > Mustela > Mustela lutreola. The sequence continues at coordinate 160,144,055 of NC_081292.1, forward strand.
ACAAGCACATGCACATGTGCATGCGCACTCACCAATTACATACAAACTACATTTAGCAACTCTAATGCAGTAGGACAGACTCAGCCTCAACTGTCTCTTTTTCCAGTGATAGCTGGTCAAGGGAAAAGCCAAGTATTTATAAAAGAGGAGGAGGCTTAACACAGCAATATTTTACCTCAGATCCACACCAGGCATCTCTCACATCCTGCCCTGAGGCTTCCTGGAGAGGCACTGCCTAGCTTGCAGCGTGCTCAACCTGGAAGTCTGAGGGAGTTACAGTTTCTTGGGTAAACTTTTCACCAACTGGGGGTAGAGGCAGTTAGATAAAGCCTCCATTTCTTCTTTTCTCTCTTTTTGGGGAACCCAGCCTACAGCATCATTTACATATAAAATTTCTGGAAGAGGTTCTTAAGCAATAACATTGGTTAACTTCTATGGAGTAGGATTGGTAAGGAGAAAACAAAAGCAATATATATTCACCTTTCTATCCCCTTTTGTGACATTTGAAAAATGTGTTTATATTATATTTGTGCTAAAAATAATTTAACAAATACTTATATTTTAAAAAGTAATGATTTCTTAAAGGCAGGTTAAACCAAAAGAATTCTAAAGAGCTTAGGTTGTCAAGACCACGGCACCTCTGAGGCACATTTCTAATAACTTACTCACATGGGAACCACTGTTCAAAGTAATTGCATATGAAACCCGAGAGTTGTAAAAATTCAAGGATGTATAAAATTGACAGTTTGGACATGTTGATTGGTGATGAAGTCTGACAAATGCTTTGCTTTTTTTTTTTTTTAATGTTAAACACAAATATCACATTAAAATGTATAACATACAATAGGAGTAAAACTTAACAATCCAGGATTCAGCAAGCAAGAAAGATCAAATTGGTATTGATGTCCAAGAACATGTAGTACTTACATCCTGTCCTCACTCAAAAATAAATAGCAACCATAGACTGTAACAGGAGCTATTTAAGCTGAATGAATCAGTACAAATAAATAAGGAGCAACCAAAACAAAGCATATCAACACAAAATTTGGCTCAATTTGATAAGGTGGGAGGTTGAAGAAGTTTTAGTTGAATGGATCAAAAGATATATAAATTAGGCTTTTTGTGGGAATTAGAAATATCTGGAAATAGAAAAGGGACTTAGAACTGAACCAAAGTTAATTACAGTCATTTTCTGCACCTTTCAGCTGAAGATATTAAACTAAACTTTATTTGGTGTGAGGTGGGAGGGAAGTGGTAATTACACATTATTTATTTCTTTTCCTCAGTCATCATCTCGCTTCAGTAAATTTAAAATTAGAATTTTCAGTATCCTTACATGTGTCAGAGATGCTGAGATATTACCATTCCATGCAAATGACATTAAAGGGGAAGTTTTCATAACTTCAGAATTAGTCCATAAGCCAGTGTTTTTCATAATCCCTTTTAATTAGAGAAGTAATGTTTCTCAGTACACACTCTTAGAAACACTGCAGTACCAGCTGGTGGCTTTGGTGGGCAATGACGTACTCGCTGCATTCACTTCTGTATCTTCAAAAACAAAGAGCTGCGATGCTCTATAACTATTCTGGATGGAGTATGTGACTGACTCTAACTCAGTGGATGAGTGAATAAATAAATGGGTGGCTGAGTAAATGAGTGCATAGACGAAGAATTGAATAACCAAACAAATGAAAGGATAAATGCATGAATACATGCACAACCTAACAAGTTAATGAATTCACAGGTGAATTAATAATTGAAACATAAAAATGACTATAATTGCATAAACTGAAAGAAAAGTGCCACTTTCTTCCATTCTCTCAATGGACTTCAATCCTGCCAGCACAATGGAATGTGGAACTTTAAAGATAAATCCCAGATTCATCAGCCATGAAATCTGATTGCATTGGTCCAGAGTGAGCCAGAGCAAGGCATGGATATTTTGTAAAACACTCATTGGTGTTACCAATGGCTACACTTCCATTATGTAGCCAAGGATGAAAGTAACAGCTAGCCCACTCTTTGAATCACAGAACCTTTTCACCACTCCGTCTTTCACACTTCATTTCTCAATCTCAAAGTCCCTGGTTTCATCTCCCTGCCTCATCCCTCAGCCGTTTGTTGACAAATGGGGGCCATGAAAGCTAATGTAGTTAGTTCTTTAAACTAGTTAAGCTTTTGTGCTCCTTACTGGGGTGATCATCAGGTCAGAAGGTCAAAAATCAAAGGTGAGTATAGCAGGTGTCAAAAATTATAGATTTATTTAACAATGGCTCTCACAGATATCTACCTATAGCTCATATATAGGACAACTTAAACATGGAAATAATATTGCTAATGACTGCTCTTAAATCCACTGTAATAAATGTAAACATGATATAGTGGTTTATTCTTTATAGTCATATGAGTCATATCCTAAAGAAAGGTTACAGCATATTAATGCTGGGAAATATTGTTCACAATTTATAGAAAGCCACCCAACAAAGTTAAATAGCACTTACCTGGAATCAAACACAGAGGAGTTCAAATCGTGGCTCTACTATTTACCACTTACATTACCTGAAGAGTATTGCATAACATCTCTACTCCCTAGATCCCTTATTTGTGAAATAGGATAATTATAACTATTTCATTGCATAGTTGGAAGCAATAAATTTAATGAAATGTCTAAAATTACACTCATAGTGTCTGGCAGAAAATAAATGCTTGATAAATAAAATTTATCATAAAAGATAACTAGATAATAAGTTATGGAAAATTTAAATCCTACTTTTCTTCCCAACACATCCTATCATATCCTATCACAAACTATTTCCTAAGTATTCTTACAGTGATACATCTTACTAATTTTGTGTCACAGATAATAGTCCCTGTACCAGCACAAATTCTTTCAGTTGTATAGAAAACCTAATTCAAACTAGCCTCAAGCAAGAACATGGAATACATTGGTTCCAATAATTGAATAGTCTAAGGGTAACTCTGACATCAGGCCCTGCTGGAAACAAAGGATAAAACATCATCCATATATAATTTCATTCATTCCAAAGGGCTCTTTTCTTGGGACTGCAAAATAGTTGGCAGAGTTCATGGAACTGGTAAACCTGGCCAAACCCAACTAAAAAAAACGGCAGAGTCTTCATACAACACCTCTTTTCTGGGCATTCTGTAAAAAGATTAACTCTGATTAGTATGGCTTAGGTCACCTGCCCATTTCTGAGCAAGTCAGTGCAGGCAAGAGAATGGAACACCCTGATTGGCTTAGAACTGTCTCACATGTCCATCTGCAGCCCCTGTAAGCAGGGCACCACACAGATGCCATGAGTGAAGAGGGGAGAGAATTTCCAAATAAAAATGGTGATTCTTTATATCAGAGTACATCTTTGTATGCAGCATAGGGGATTTCACTGTGTAAACTGTAAGTTTCATTATGCAACTGACCGTCACAAATTTGCCAGCTAAAGATTGAGAAGTAGATACCCCAGGGAAGATGCTAGGAAAAATTTAAGATCTTGGTGAAAAATAATCTTCCTCCTGAGGTAAGACACAGGGTCAAACTACCGAGAATGGAATCCCAAAACCTGTTTTTATTTATTGCATTCATTGATCTTTTTCTGTTGTATTATTAGATTAACTAAAATCTTTTTGAAAATTGTAAGCTATCTCAGCTGTACTAAAAATATCAAGAGGAGGTGGTTTTATCCAGTCTTACCTGAAAGATTTAGGAGGGTGGAAACTAGATCCTGGGTCAGTGTGGAAATGACAGGTAGCTGCCCCCACCAAGAGGTCCCAGAACACAAACCTCAGGGTTTCTAGGCTTTGTTTCAGTAAGAGATGTTTTATGAGTAATTAAATTCTCATAGAATATATTGAAGATTAATTCAAAATGTCAGCTTTTATTTTAAAAAATAGGGTAATTCCATAGAAACAGCTTTAATATTAGCAAAAAATGTATAAAATATTGTCCCCAAAGAATAATAGTTTGCTTGACTAAAGATTCTCCTTAAACTTAAAATCAGCAGGAAGGAAGTCATAGAGCTTTCAAATATTTCTCATTCTGCTTACCCACCAGGAACTTTAAAAATACAAATGGAGTACGTTATGAGCCTCTGCAGGTGTTGGAGAATGAAGATAAGCATCTCTTCAATAACCAGGCATTTTAAGAGCGTAAAGCACATTGTAGAAATCCTAATTTCCATCTCTGCAGAATAAAACTATAGGAATTCAAAAGGAGCACAACATTAATGTTGAATTTCTAAGGTGTTCTCTACCTTAACCAAGAGTTTTTAATTTCTCATACTGTCTCTGGTGTAATCTTAAAAGTGAGAGAGAGTAAATAAACTATACTTAGGGAGAAAAAAATCAAGTTTACATTATTTGTACCTATCTTGTCCCAGTAAGGATTTCTCTTTTTATTATTTATGGAAATATGTATAGATTTTCAGAGTACACTTCAATTAATTTTTAAATGATTTTATTTATTTATTTGACAGAGATCACAAGTAGGCAGAGAGACAGGCAGAGAGAGAGAGAGAGGAGGAAGCAGGCTCCCCGCTGAGCAGAGAGCCCAATTCGGGGCTCAATCCCAAGACCTGAGATCATGACCTGAGCCAAAGGCAGAGGGTTTAACCCACTGAGCCACCTAGGTGCCCCCACTTCAATTAATTTTGACAAATGTGTATACCCATGCCACCCAAATGCCTATGAACATGTAGTATATTTATGTCACTCCACAGGTTTTATTCTTTTTTTTTTTTTTAAGATTTTATTTATTTATTTGTCAGAGTGAGCACAGGCAGACAGAGTGGCAGGCAGAGGCAGACGGAGAAGCAGGCTCCCGCTGAGCAAGGAGCCCGATGTGGGACTCGATCCCAGGATGCTGGAATCATGACCGGAGCCAAAGGCAGCGGCTTAACCAACTGAGCCACCCAGGCATCCCAACCACAGTGTTTTTTTTTTTTTTTTTTTTTTGCTTTATCTGGTTGAAAAAATTTTTTTAATTTTTAATTTTTAATTTTTTATAAATATATTTTTATCCCCAGGGGCACAGGTCTGTGAATCGCCAGGATTGCACACTTCACAGCACTCACCATAGCACATACCCTCCCCAATGTCCATAACCCCACCCCGCTTCTCCCAACCCCCCTCCCCCCAGCAACCCTCAGTTTGTTTTGTGAGATTAAGAGTCACTTATGGTTTGTCTCCCTCCCAATCCCATCTTGTTTCATTTATTCTTATCCTACCCCCTTAACCCCCCATGTTGCTTCACCAACCACAGTTTTTATTCTTGAATGCTCCCATGTCTATTACTTTTCATCCCACCTTGGGCAGCCCCATTGATATCACCAATTTGGTCCTTCTTATTACTCAGTGGCATCTCCTATTTTTTCATTCACCTTCGGGTGGCTACTTAGATTATTTCCATTTGGGGGGATTTTATGAATAAAACTGCTGTGAAAATTTCTGTAAAGTGTTTTTGTGGACATGCACTTTTGTTTCTGTTGGATGAATGATTAGGAGTGAAAGTGCTGGGTCAGATTAGGGATAGGAATTTAACCTTCTAAGAAATTTCCAGTTTTCCAAAGTGATTCTTCCATTTCACATTCCTTCTACCAATGCATGAGAAATCCAGTTGCCCTATATCCTCATCAATACTGGGAACTGACAATCTGCTTAATTTTATAGCACTCTACAACATATCTTATTTGCATATCCCTGGTGACTAGTGACGGTGAGCATTTTTTATGTGTCTATTGGCCATATATATATCATTCTTTATAAAATGTAACTTTTTGCCCATTTGAGGTGTTTTCTTTTTACTGAATTTTAGGAGTATTTGAATATTTTATTTCTTTATTTTAGACAGAGAGCAAGGGGGAGAGGCAAAAGGAGAGAAAAAAAAGCTTTTTTTTTTTTAAAGATTTTATTCATTCATTTGATGGATAGAGAGCACAAATAAGCAGAGAGGCAGGCAAAGAGAGCAAGAGGAAAGCAGGCTCCCCACTGAGCAGGGAGCCTGGTGTAGGGCTCGATGTGGGGCTCTATCCCAGGACCCTGAGATCATGACTGGAGCCGAAGACAGAAGCTTAACCCACTGAGCCACTCAGGTGTCCTGAGAGAGAGAGAATCTTAAGCAGACTCCCCTCCCCCCACCCCCTGAGCACAGAGCCTGATACGGGGCTCAATCTCATGACCTAAACTGAAATCAAGAGTCAGATGCTCAACTGACAGAGACACCCAGGTATTCCATGAATTTCAGCAGTATTTAAATGTTCTAGTTGTGGTTGTGTTTATTCTGCTTGAAATTTAGAAGACATGTGGACATATTTTTCACTAAACCTGCAAACTATTTAGATACTATTTCTTCAAATATTTTCTATGCCCCAATCTCTCCCTCCTCTTCTTCTGAAACTCCAAATACAAAAACTTCCAATTCATAAACAGAAGATGTTTTTCCATTTATTTAAATCTTCTTTAATTTCTTTCAACATCTTATAATTTTCAATCTATACGTCTTACATATTTTGGTTAATCTTTTCCTATATTATTATTTTTGATGCTACCATAAATGTAACTGTTTTTCTAATGCCATATTCAGATTGTTCACTGCTATTGTATAGAAATATAACTGGTATTTTGTATATTGATTTTTATCCTTAAACTTTGCTGAACTTATTAGTGTTCATATTTTTTTAGGTTCTTTAGGCAAAAATCCTTTCCAATCTGAATGTCTTTTCTTTTTCTTGAGTAATTTCACAGTCTAGATATTCCATTGCAATGCTGAATACAAGACATATTGGATTGGTTGATATTTGTACATTGATTAACCCTTGCATTACTGGATAAATTCCATGTGGTCATGATATACTATCTTTTTTTTTTTTAAGATTTTATTTATTTATCAGAGAGAAAGGGGGAGAGAGCAAGCACAGGCAGATAGAATGGCAGGCAGAGGCAGAGGGAGAAGCAGGCTCCCTGCCGAGCAAGGAGCCTGATGTGGGACTTGATCCCAGGACGCTGGGATCATGACCCGAGCCGAAGGCAGCTGCTTAACCAACTGAGCCACCCAGGCGTCCTGATATACTATCTTTTTAAAATGCTGCTAGATTCAGATTGCAAATAGCTTGGTGAAGAATTTTGCCTCTGTATCCATAAGGGATATGAGTCTATAGTTTTCCTTTTCTTGTGATATCTTTGTTTAGCTTTGGCATTTACATAACAGCAACTTAAGTACTTTAAAAGATCTTTGTTGGAAATTTTTTTTTGTCTTGTTTTTCCGACTGCTGATTCAATATCTGTACTTACTATAGGTTTATCCAGATTTTCTATTTCTAATTAAGTTTTAGTAGCTGTGAGTTTCTAGGAATTTGCCCATCTCATTTAGATAACTGAATTTGTTAACATATAATTTTTCATAGTATTCCATTATAATCCTTTATTTCTATAAGGTTAGTAGTAATGATTCCTCTTTCATTTCTGATGCTAGCAAAATGAGTCATCTCTCCTTTTTTGTTGTTGGTCAGTCTAGATAAAGGTTTGTCAATTTTGTTTATATTTTCAAAGAACCAACCATGGTTTGGTCGATTCTCTATGATTTTTCTACTTTTTATTTCATTTATCTCCACAATAATCTTCATTATTTGCTTCTTTCTGATTACTTTGGATTTAGTTTGCCCTCTTTTTCTAGTTTCTTAAGGTAGAAGATTAGGTTGATTTAATTTTTTTATGTAAGCATTTAGATGTAAATTTCCCTCTGTACCTTGCTTTTGTTGCATGCCATAAGTTTTACTTTGCTGTGATTTTGCTTTTGTTAGTTACATCATATAATTTCTCTTGTGGTTCCTACTTTGACCCACTGGTTATTTAAGATTGTATTTTTTGGTCTCTGCATATTTGTGAATTTTTCAGATTTATCTTTGTGATTGGATTCTTTTTAAAGATTTTATTTATTTATTTGAGAGAGAGAAAGCATAAGCAGGAGGAGGGACAGAGGGAGAAGCAGGCTTCCCCCTGAGCAGGGAGCCTGATATTGGGCTCCATTCCAGGACCCTCAGATCATGACCTGAGCTGAAGGCAGACACTTAACCAAATTAGCCACTTAGGTGCCCCTTTGTGATTGACTTCTAATTTCACTTAGAATTGCAGTTGGAAAATATATTTTGTATTATTTCAGTATTTTAAAATTTTTAGACTTGTTTTGTGATTTAACAAACAGTGTTTCCTAGAGAATATTCTATGTATACTTGAGAAAAATGTGTGTTCCCCTGTTACTGATGTTACTGTGTTCCCCTGTACATAGATGTCTGTTTGGGCGAGTTGTTTCATAGTGTTTTTCAACCCCACTATTTCTTTGCTTATCTAATGTCTAGTTCTGTCCATTATTGAAAGTGGAGTATTAAAGTCTCCAGTTATTATTGTCGGTTTGTCTTTTCAATTCTGTTTTCAATTCATGTATTTTCCCATTTTGCTAGATGCATATATTTATAATTTTTTTAAAAGATTTTATTTATTTTGAGAGAGAGAGCATGTGAGTGAGGCGAGGGCAAAGGGAGAGGGAGAAGCCTACTGCCCATTGAGCAGGGAGACCAATGAGAGGCACAAACCCAGGACCCTGAGCCCAGGACATGAGCTGAAGGCAGATGCTCAACTGACTAAGCCACCCAGGAGCCCCATATTTATAATTATTATGGCTTTTTGTTGTAATGAATCTTTTGTCAATATCCTTGTTTGTCACTTATAATCATTTTTATTTATCTTTTTTTTTTTTTAAAGATTTTATTTATTTGTCAGAGAGAGAGAGGGAGAGAGAGAGCAAGCACAGGCAGACAGAATGGCAGGCAGAGACAGAGGGAGAAGCAGGCTCCCTGCCAAGCAAGGAGCCTGATGTGGGACTCGATCCCAGGATGCTGAGATCATGACCTGAGCTGAAGGCAGCTGCTTAACCAACTGAGCCACCCAGGCGTCCCTATAATCATTTTTATTTAAAGTCTTTCTATGACAGTAATACAGCTCTCTTGGTTACTCTTTTCACAGAATGTATTTTTTCATCATTTTTCTTTTACTCTATTTGAATATAAATTGAGGCTCTTGTAGACAGCATATAGTTGGATCATTTTTTAATCTATTCTTGCAATTTCTGCTTGTTAATTGAAAATCTTGACCCATAAGTTAGAACCACTTCTGCCATTTTACTGTTTATTTTCCATATACTTTATAACTTTTTTTTTAAAGATTTTTATTTGTTCATTCGACAGAGAGAGATCTGCAAGTAGGCAGAGAGAGGAGGGGGAATCCCTGCTGAGCAGAGAGCCCCATGTGGGGCTTGATCCCAGGACCCTGAGATCATGACCTGAGCCGAAGGCAGAGGCTTAACCCACTGAGCCACCCAGGTGCCCCCTATATATTATATATTTTGTTCCTTAGTTTTCTCCATTACTGCCATCCTTTGCAGTATAAATATTTTATAGTATTCCATTATTATTCTCTTCTTATTTCTTTTACTATATACTTCTTAGTTATTTTCTTGGTCATTGCCCTAGGGAGAAAATTAACATCTTAATTTATAATAATCTTGTTTGGATCAGTATAAATTTAATTTCAGTAGTACACAAAGACCTTACTCCTGTAAGCTCTGCTTCCCCTTTATGTTGGTATTTTCATGAATTGTATTTCTATACAAAGACCAGCAATTATTTTATGCAGCTGTATTTTAAGTCACATGGGAAAAAACAGGTGTTACAAGAAAAAAATTACAATAATACCATATTTTTAAATTTACCTATGTAGTTACCTTTACCAGTGTTTTATATTCCTTGTATTTACTGTGGATTCACAGTTGATTTACCGTCTAGTATTCTTTCTTTTCAGCCTTAAGGACTAGTTGTAGCTTCTCTTAAACAGCAAGTTTCCTACTGACAAACTCTGTTTCTGTTTATCTAGGAATATCTTAATTTGCCCTTCATTTTTGAAGATAGTTTGCCAGATATAGAAATCTTATTTGATAGCTTTTTTTTTTTTTTGATTCAGTATTTTGAGAATATCATCTCGCTGTCTTCTGTCTTCAATGGTTTCTGTTAAGATATTAGCTGTTAATTTTAAGAAGGATCCCTTGTATGTGATGAGTCTCCTCTCTTGGCTGATTTCAAGATTCTCTGGAGTTAGCATCCCCGCCTCTGTCTGTCCTTCTCCGCGCTCCTGCGTGCTCTCGCTCACTCTCTCCTCTTTCGCAAATAAAGAAATAAAATCTTTAAAGTAGCCCTTAATCAAGAGCTGTGGTTCTCAGTTGGGTGATTTTTTTTCCTGATGGGCTATTTGGCATTGTTCAAAAATACTTTTGATTGTAATAACTGAAAGATAAATGTTATTTTCATACAATAAAGATATGGGGAGCTGCTAACCACTCTGCAATGCACAGGACAGCATCCACAATGAAGAGTTATCTTACCCAAAATGTCAACAATTGTATCATTCAAAAACCTTACCATAGAGGTAGAGAAGTCTTATTCCAATGGTATGGCCTTTCCGAGGTCCCAAAATGATGCTTGAAATATTCAGCAATGTCTCCCCATGCTGGCTAGTCAAAATCCCAAATCCCAATATCTTCTACCACTATGCCATCTCTGGAACCTCTATTCAGCTCATGACTCTCCCAGAATTGTTTTTTGCCTGGCCCAAAAGAATCTTTCCCTGAACATGTGCATCTGAAGTTGAGACAATAACTCATTTCTGGCATTCCTCTACTATATGACTACTTCCCCTCTGATACTTTGGCCTAAAAATCCCACCCACCAACCTCAGAAGTTCCAAATTTGATTTGTTTCTTCCACCTACTAAGAATGCTGCTTTATTTTTGGACTCTACTTCCCTACACTATAGTTTGAGAAGTATCCCTAGTCAAAAATTCAGTGGGAATAGGGATCTCACTCTCCTGCTTTGATGTCCATTGTCTTAAACAAGTTTTTTCATTTATTTTGTCCAGTTTCATAGTTATTTTTCCATTACGAGAGAAACCAGGCTAAGAAGAATCAACACACAAAAGAGGACATAGCTGAAAGAATTATAGAGAAATAGAGCCATGACTTCCAATGAAATGAAGGAATATAGAGAAATTTATATATTACTGGAACTAGCCAAAGAAGCATTTTAAACCTATAAACTTTTATCTTTCCAGCACTAAAAAGCATATGTAATTTTTACATGAGTATTAATATTTATTTACCTTTGTTTGAATTATAGTACCGAGTTATAAATTTTAAGCAAAAGATAATCATTTACAATAAATTCTTAATTACAATTTTGTATCCCTAAGTAATGAACATTTTTTTTTTTTGTTTGATGCCTAGTATCAATTTCTTATTTACCCTGGTAACATTACTCTTAATTTCTTTCAGAATATTACTCATTCCCCCACCTCTGCCGTGAGTTTTAGGTGAAATTGACCCTACTCTTAGCTTTAAGAGTGGACTCTGTTAGGCTAAAATATAAAGTACTCTGGTGGTAAATATACCACCACTTGGACACAGTGACCCAGTCAGATATGGACATGGCCTAAGTCAGTCTTTGTAAACAAGATTTATTGGTAATGCTTGCAACATTTTTTTCCCTTCCTTGTTGGACTAGCTGACAGAAGAATGTGGAACCTGGAACTGTTGCTGCCGCTTTTGCAAACATGACATCTAGTCAACACACAAAGGAGAGTGCAGTGGAAAGAACTCTTAACATAAAGAATCAGAAATCTAAAGACCTTGTGAAACTCTGAGTCAAATAGCTCTTGGAGCCAGTTCAGCTTCTGAAATTTTTATTTGAATTAATGCATTTCTTTTTTTTTAATGTTATGTTAGACACCATATACATTTCCTTTTTTCCTAAAAACCAGTTTGATTTGATTTTCTTTCATTTTCAACCCAAATACTCCCAAATTATGTACTATTATCATAATTATCTATGTTTTAAAACCTCCCTCAGCAGGTTAAGGTTTGGGGGAAGAATTTTTATCTAATGGCAGAATCCCCAAGTCATGGAAGTCTTAATTCAAACTCACAGAACTAACCTTGCAGCTCAGTCTACATGATTCTCTACATTATTGCTGACCCTCTACCAAGATAAGTCCAGAAGGACTGGCCTGTAGAAAGGAGCGACATTTGGCCAACACCAGTTCTTTCATATTCTTATCAATCCCTATAGTGATAAATAATTTAATTATGGGACAAATTTGAATATTTACCTACTATGAGAGCAGACCTTAAAAATCACCTTGGTAATCTATATTATTTTTTATTTACTCTTATTCTGTAGTTATAGAATACAGTCATTTAAAAACTATTTGAAAATACAGATGTGTATAGAACAAAAAGTGAGAGTTGCCCATTATCAATTCATCGTCTTTCAGAAGTTTGCCTTATTCATTTTCAGAATTATGGATTTCCATAGAAATGTATACACTTTTTATATAAGGCAGTGTCTGAAATGGCCCCCAATGATTCTTACCTCCTAGTAGTCACATGCTCTCCTCGCCCATGGACTGGATTGACTGAATTGCTCCTAATGCACAGAATATGGCAGAAATATTGGGATATCACTTCTGAGATTAGGTTATAAAAAGACTTCCTTCTTGAGTGCAGTCTCACTCTCTCTTGGACAACTTGCTCCAGGGGAAGCCAGCTACCATGCTGTGAGGAAGCCCTGTGGAGAGAAACATGTCAGTGACCTTAGAAACAGATTTGCTGAGGCTTGCCAACAGCCCTGTGAGTGAACTTGGAACTGGCTCCTTCCAAGTCAAGCCTGAGATAGCTGCGATGGTGGCCGACACCTTGACTGCATCCTCATGAGACCTTGAGCCTAAGCCACCCAGCTACACTGCTCCTACATTACAGACCCAGAAACTGTGAGATGATAAATGTTGCTTCAAGCTGCTATAGCTTGAAGTAATTTGTCATGTGGCAATAGAAACCGCATACATTTTCTTAACATGCATTTCTGATACACATGTCTTCATATTTGGATATTTGTTCTGATTAAAGTATGCTCTTCTCTTTGCATGTCCCAAGTACGACTCCCACTCCTCCACATCAGGATGATGTTAAAAACGCTAAAATGTTACATTGTTTTTACTTCTTTGTATTAAAATTTAAATTGCTCTTATTTATTATCAAAACTTTCATTGTATATGAACCTGTAAGGTATAAGTATTGTTTAAGATGCTTTTAAACATGTTGGCTCCTAAAAATTACCTTTCAGTTTTTATTCAGCCATAAATGTTATTCCCTGGAATAATGATCTTGCTTTTTATACATGGTCTCATTTGGGGCCAGGACATGTGAGTGATTTTAATGACCACTGTATCTAATTTATTGTTTCTGAAGCATCAGGATTTCCTCCACCGCTCTTCTGTCAGACAATGTAGTAGCTCCGATAAGGACCACTCCTGACAGACTTTTAGAATGGGAAGTCAGGTGGATCAGAGCTGTCCCAGAGACCTAACCATCCTTGCATCATTGATTTATAATGTAAAATTTTTGAACAAATTTTTACGTAAATTCAAAACTATTTAAAAAATAATAATTCAACATGACTAAATTGACATTACATAAAAGGTTGGTTCATCATTAACAAATTGAACAATGTAATTACTACATTAACAAATTACAGGATAATAGATGAGCAAAAATGATGTAATAAAATTTGACATCCATGCATGATTTAAAAAAATATATTTTTTCAAGTATTCCATGATAACAGAAAATGAATCCCTAGGAAGTAATACTTCTCATTAAAGCAAAACAAAACAAAGGAAAACAAACAAATAAAAAACCTGCTGTGATGGTCAGGATAGCCATAAAACTTATTAAGTAGGACTTTAAAATAAAAATTTTAGGGAAGGTTACATTAGATTTGCTGCAAAAACAAACGTCTTTCCAAATTTCAGTGGCTGGCGGTCACAAACACTTATACTTTTCTTGCTTCCAGTATTTTATTTCTCCACATAAATGGTATTTATCTGGTTGTATTCTTTATAATTATTTTTTAACCTATAAAACTATATACTTATGCATTATAGACTTTAATTATGTTTCGAAAATTTTATATTCAAAATATGCGAATGGATGAATTTGCCTAAAAATAGAAATCAGAGTGTAAACAAAAGAGGTACCAGAGCTTAACCTTAAGGAACTCCAACTAGTATTTGAAGTTTGGCAGAAAAGAAATTGTTGACAAAGCAAAAGAAAAGCAATAAGAAGAGGGATCAAAAATTTAGGTGAATAATGTGTCATGGAAATTTAAAAAATAGTGTTTCAAGGTGATAATGGTCAACTTCTTCCAATATTATTAGAAGTTGCACAAGATGATGACTTTCTTTTTGAGCTCTAAAAGAAGCCTTAGCAAGGTTCTATTCCACTCCCTCATTTACACCTGAGATTTAAGTAGGAAGTAGGAAAAAAAAGGAATGGCAGAAGAAAAAACAAAGGACAGAAGGAAGAAAGAAAAGAAGGAAGGAAGGAGGGAGGGAGGAAAGAGTCCAGAAAGAGGAAAGGACTTGTATACTATGTTTTAGAAGGGTAATTATTTTTGTTTTGTTTTGTTTTTGTTTTATTTTATTTTTTAATAAACATAAAATGTATTGTTAGCCCCATGGGTACAGGTCTGTGAATCACCAGGTTTACACACTTCACAGCACTCACCATAGCACATACCCTCCCCGATGTCCATAACCGCACCACCCTCTCCCTACTCCCCACCCCCAAGCAACCCTCAGTTTGTTTTGTGAGATTAAGAGTCTCTTATGGTTTGTCTCCCTCCCAATCCCATCTTGTTTCATTTATTCTTTTCCTACCCCCCAAACCCCCCACATTGCATCTCCACTTCCTCTTATCAGGGAGATCATATGATAATTGTCTTTCTCCGATTGACTTATTGACTTATTTCGCTAAGCATAATACCCTCTAGTTCCATCCATGTTGTCACAAATGGCAAGATTCCATTCCTTTTGATGGCTGCATAGTAATCCATTATATATATACCACCTCTTCTTTATCCATTCATCTGTTGATGGACAGATAGGTTCTTTCCATAGTTTGGCTATTGTGGACATTGCTGCTATAAACATTCGAGTACACGTGCCCCTTCAGATCACTACATTTGTATCTTTAGGGTAAATACCCAGTAGTGCAATTTCTGGGTCGTAGGGTAGCTCTATTTTCAACTTTTTGAGGAACCTCCCGGATGTTTTCCAGAGTGGTTGCACCAGCTTGCATTCCCACCAACAGTGTAGGAGGGTTCCCTAGAAGGGTAATTCTTGAAATAGGATTATGTTCTGTGACTTCCTACCCAAGTTAAGAATCATGAGTTTTATTCTGGCCAGAGTGGATGGGACTGTTATACTTTATGACTTCAGACGGGTCTTCTATCGTATCGCTAATACTGGCTTCAGAATATTACAATGCAAAGTGGTGGTTTATTTAAGGATACTATAATTTTTTAACCTTTCACATGTTTTGGGGAAACATTATAGTCCTAACTCCTTCCTTCAGTATGGATTACTGGACATTCAAGAAAAACTGAATTCAGTGGCTATGAGCAAAGCCTCATACAGATTGAATATTGCAAGGTTAATGATAAAGATTCTTTTTTCCTTTCTCCTCTACATTTCAATATTCCATGTACCAACTTCTGATCATTTGGAATTTTCCCAATCCCTGGCTTCCTTTTTGGGTTATTTCTTCCATTCTATGCATTAATATAACATTGACAAAACATAATTTGCTTATCAGCATTTTCACCCTGTTTTCTTTTGTTTCTGTATAATAGCTCTGTAACTCTACACTTATCTGGGAGCCAGACTTTTGGAAGCCTAACCATTCCAGAATATAGTTGTACATTCAGAATTAAGGACATATCCCCTGGGGTGTCAAAAAAGAGCTTTCTCAAAACTCAAGCCCTTTACTTCTCAGGATGCCAAATGGTTTACCTTATTAACCACATAATATGCAAAGGTCAAAAAGGCTTGCTGTAGAGTTTACCTGTTTGGAGGAAACTGGACACAGGAAATTCAAATGGCAGCAGGAGATGGTTCTACTGAAGCTATCTCATGTCTTTTGTTAAAGAAGTGATATTTGATAATAAGGGAAGGGATTAAGCAACTATGAAAACAGAAGAATTACACAAACTTGGCAGTGTAAGACCAGTAATGAAAGTAAATTTAATGTAAGTAACCAAAAGAAGATCAAATTCAATTCAGTGGAAAACACTTAGGAAGTCAAGGAAGTATATAATACATCTCAAAAAGATTTTCATCAAAATATTTGTTAGTGTTTATTTGCTCTTTAGTTTTAATGCTTTAAAGAGAAGTTGAAGTTTTGTTAAGCACCCCTCAGGACTCAGCAGCATTAGAATGATGAGGCATTCTTGTACCAGAGATGAGAAAAACAGCCACTATGTTTTTATCAGTGGTATTTTTAAATTATTTTTGTCTTGTTCTTCAAATGAAATGCTGAATAACTACCTCTGTCTCTCACCCACACAAATTCCAATATATCTAGTTTTCCGCTTGTTTGTATCTGAGAATCTGTTTATTTGCAGTAACATCTTGCATGAAACATGTACTACCAAAATAAAAGCAAATTACTGAGTTCCTTTATGCAACTAATTAGATAATAGGACTAATGACAGTTATAATTTGAAATGAGTTCCTGATCTGCACATAGATTCAATCTATTTTACTATTATTTTTGAATAGTTAAAGCTTATTTTCTTATAAAATAATGATTAAAAATATTGAATATTAACTAAAAGAATTATCCACGATTTTACCAAGTTAAATAATACAATTTTAATTTTATTAATTTATTTGAGAGAGAGAGGGCATGAGCTGGGGGAGGGATAGAGGGGAAGGAAGAAGACCCCCTGTTGAGCAGGGAGCCTGGGGTGGGAGGGCTGGATTCCAGGACCCCAGGATCATCACCTGAGCTGAAGGCTTAACCCACTGAGCCACCTAGGTGTCCCCAAATAATAAATTTTGATATCTGAATATATCCTTTGTCTCTTTCCATCTGTGTATACATTTGCTGTGGTTCTAATAATGCTCTATTCACAGTCTTTTCTGCTTTTCCTCTAGTATCATACCCTAGTCAAACATTCCTTCCATATTTTCTAAGTTTTTTTCTAATGATAAAATACACATAACAAAATTTGCTATAACCATTTTAAAGATTTTTTTAGACAATTTATAAGATTTTTTTAAATGTTCATTTAAAAAATTTTATAATTGTTCATTTAGTAAATGTAATGTCACTTACCTTAGGATTATTGTCTGGTTGTTAGATATTTAAGCCATTTTTTTTTTTTTTGAAGCCTACATAGTATGATGATGAACAAATTTGTGCACATATTTGTAAAGTTTTAAAATTTTTCTTTTTTTTTTTTTTAAAGATTTTATTTATTTATTTGAGAGAGAGACAGTGAGAGAGAACATGAGCGAGGAGAAGGTCAGAGAGAGAAGCAGACTCCCTGTGGAGCTGGGAGCACAATGCGGGGGACTCGATCCCGGGACTCCGGGATCATGACCTGAGCCAAAGGTAGTCGTCCAACCAACTGAGCCACCCAGGCCTCCCTAAAATTTTTTCTTAAAAGACACTTTTTCCACAAATGAATCACTAGTTTCAATTTACTGTGTCAGCAGCAATGTATGAGCCTAACAGTTTCAGAACTAATTGAAAAGACCTCTATGGTAAATCATTTTCATCATTTAGATAGTTGTTCATGGTTTATCGATGTGTTAGTTTACACTTTATATTTCAGCTTATCTTAGGTCAAGGCATACATAAATGCTTCAAAGCCAAATTTCTCTACTGTACAATCAACGCCATTGACATACAGAATTACTTCTCTATTACTTTCTATGAAGGCAGACCATTCTGCAATGCTTAATAATTCCTATTTTTATTCTTCAAAGTATCACTATTATATCATTTTAAGAAAATAGCAGCACAACAATTGCAGGTATGGTGATGGCTGGTGATGATTAGAGTAACTGCTTTGAAGTCTGTTGGAAATTTTCAGACTTGTCTTAATCATCAGGGAGACAAGCAGATGATCACCATGTAAAAATTCAGTTTAAAAGACAGGAATATTTTTTATCAAAGAACAATATAAATGTGCTAATAAAGCATACAAATGTTTGACAAAAGTAATTGGAAAATTGATGCCAGCTGTCATGTGATTAACATTGAAAATAAAATTCTAAATATATATACACAGATGTGGCTATATGTAAATTAATCAAATATTGTATTACACATGAGTAATTTATGCTACATACATTCTGGCAGAAGAAAAATTAGCTAAAGTTAATTAACCTCTTGTCAAAACAGTTGCTTATGACTGCAATGATAAATTCCAACCAAGATGTTCCAATGGCTAGAGTGTTTTCACACAACAAAGGACACAGGTAACAATCTGTCTTTGCTGGGGAGAGTGGGCAAAATAGAAAAGGGGACTATTGGAGGAAAATGTGTTACCAGAATATTCTAAAAGCTCTGGGTCATAAAGATAGCCCTTATCACAGACTATTGCTGTTTAGGATTCTGAGACTTAAAATATCCCACACATTAGTCCTTCCTAGTATGTGCCTCATTTGGTAATCTGCTCATTTCATTTCCTAATTATGACTTCTATGACAATTTCAAGGTTGGTCCTCACGGGTGGAAGGAAAAGACAATCCTATGGGAGATATCAAAAATTATATGAAGGGGGTGCCTGGGTGGCTCATTTCATTAAATGTCTGCCATTGGCTCAGGTCATGATCTCAGGGTTCCGGGATTGAAGAGCCCCACCTCAGGATCCAGGAACCCCACCTTGGGCTTCCTGCTCAGCAGGAAGCCTGCTTCTCCCTCTGGCATTCCCCTTGATTGCACTCTCTCTCTCAAATAAATAAATAAAATCTTTTTGAAAAATTCATTGAGGGTAATCTAGCAAATATCTTCCTGGAAGCTGAAATTCCTTCAAGAGTAAACGAAGTCCCTAATTTCATAATTTAGAATAAGACCTAGAGTACAGAAACGAAAACCTACCACGAGGAAGTAATGAACTCTCAGGAATAAACCAGTGGTCAACAATGGCTGCTCAGTAGAAACACGGGAAACTTTTTTTCATTTTATTTTTTCCGTGTGCCAAGATTCATTGTTTACACACCATACTCAGTGCTCCATCCAATACGTGCCCTCCTTAATAACTGCCACCAGACTAATCCATCCCCCCACCCGCCTCCCTTCCAAAATCCTCAGTTTGTTTCTCAAAGTCCACAGTCTCTCATGCTTCATCTTGCCCTCCAATTTACCCCCTATTCACTTCCCTTTTCCTTCTCCTGACATGGAGGACTCCATGTTATTCCTTATGTTCCACAAGTAAGTGAAACCATATGATAATTGACTTTTTCTGCTTGACTTATTTCACTCAGCATAATCTCCTCCAGTCCCATCCATGTTGATACAAATGTTGGGTATTCATCCTTTCTGAGGGAGGCATTATATTCCATTGTATAAATGGACCATATCTTCTTTATCCATTCGTCTGTTGAAGGCCATCTGGGCTCTTTCCACAGTTTGGCGACTGTGGCCATTGCTGCTATGAACATTGGGGTCCATATGGCCCTTCTTTCCACTACATCTGTATCTTTGAGGTGAATACCCAGTAGTGCAATTGCAGGGTCTTAGGGTAGCTCTATTTTTAATTTTTTAAGGAATCTTCACACTGTTTTCCAAAGTGGCTGCACCAACTTGCATTCCTACCAATGGTGTAAGAGGGTTCAAAACACAGGAGACTTCTAAAATAGTCTGATGCCAAGATTCCACATGAACTGGACCAGAATCTCCAGGCAGAGAAGTCCAGGAAATTGCACTTGTGAAAATTCCTCATACTCTAAGGTCTAGTGGGGGTTTACAGCCAGCCTGTAAACAATTCCATCCTAATTACATTTCTGGAGCCCTTTACAATCCAAAACAAGTTCTCATTCATTATCTCATTTAATCCTCATTAGCAACACAATGAATTACAGGTTAGAGATTAGAATCCTCATTTTACAAATCAAAAACTCTGAAGTCTTAAGAAAGGAAATAACATCCCCCAAATAACACAGGGTACAGGTTTTAAAATCAGAAAGAGGAAGCAGAATATGAGGTGTAGAAATCTAAGAAGTTTGAGTAGAGAGGCCCAAGAAACTAAGAGGAACAGGTACAAAAAATGAGATGGAGGCCACCAAAGACAATTTTGCCTGCAGTGTTTTTGTTGTTCCTACTGTAAATGTTACAAAACCAGAACCCATGAGGTCTGTCACAGAATACTGCTGAGGATGGACAATCTGCAAACCAGAAAAGACCACAACATACCAGCACTTACAGGTGAAGTCCTTGAGAGGCAACTTGGTGGGCCTTTTGCCCTCCTACTCTCCCTGGCTACTTCTAAGCCACATATTTTTGACTGATGGGATCAAAGTAAAAGGTTGAATTACCCCAAAATATTCAATTGCATTTTTCTAAAATAGTAAGTGAGATTACAAAATCTTCAGAAAATATATTTTACAGTTTGTCTCCATCTGGCCCATGTCCCTCCACTCAGCTACTTTATTTGACTTTCTCTCCTGTGCCTTCAGCTTCTAGCCCTCTCCCTGCGAATCCTTTTATTATCAGTTGCTCAAGGAAGAATCCTTCCTTTTTTGGAGAGGAAAGGAAAGAGGAAAATTGCTTTGGAAACAATAGGATTACTATTGGTGGGGTGGAGGAGAGGTGAGTGAAACCTGTGGCCATGCCCCTGTTAATTATTTATGTACAGCCACGCTTTGGGAAGCTGGGAAATGGGTGACTCCCCAGGAAACCAACATGAGTCTCAAACATTTAATACTTCCCTCTCCAAGACTTTGCCTTTGTTATAGGGAGGAAAGATTGCATGGGAGTAGTTAGCCACTAGATATCCACTTGTGCCACAAGTCATAGTAAAGATGCTTTTGCCTTGATGGCAGTATATTGGTGGACCTAATTTTTATGTCCCTGGCTGAGGAACACCCTATAATGAGTGGATCTCCTCACCCACCCAATGGGATTTCAGTTCAAGTGTTCACTTTTAGGAACACGGGAACACTTTGGTAACTTTTGGCTTCTCACATTTGCCCTAGAACCTCCACTTTGAATTTCATTCTGTTTCCTTGATAATTAATAAATCTGCCTCTTTTTCTACCTTAGCTCAATTGAGTTTATCTATAGATGAAATTTGCAGGCTTAGTGGAGACACACTCCAGTTCTTAACTTCTGCAAATTGGTCTCAGATGAAGCTGATTTGGATGCCTTTAAGTATCTATTTCTCATACTATCTCTAAGCAAATGGCATGCCTTTGTTCTCATCTGGACACAAAGATAGAACAGTATTCTTCTGCTCACAAATATTTACTAATAATTGTGGCAACTGATTACGAGTAATGGTTCAGCCTAACATACAGTCATTCTGAGCAGTGAGTCACTCTCCCTAGAGACTTCAGTTTTCATAACTTTGTGTTCATATAATACTTTAGTGTCAGACCTGACCGGCTCTTCAAAGAATACTGGCTATTTTTTGACTCCAGAACAGCTAATTCCTAAGTGAATTTTCAGAGGTTTTGTTGTTTTAAAATTTTGTAATTAATTCAGTGTGGCCTTCATGATTTTACTATTTCAATAACCATCAGTGCAGGCATGATATCCCTTTCTACCAACACCCTCTGTCCACAAGTGTTTCAACAGTTTGGCAATTACAATAGTCTTTCTAAACTCTTGTACAGAGAGAAAAATTGATTTAAAGTATAATCATGTGTTTATGTAAAGTCTAAAATCCTAATATCCTCCAAAAGAATATTTTTTAAAATACATTTGGTATCTACATAGTCTTAAGTCAAGGAGTGGCATGGTTTGAGGAATTACAATCAGCAACCAATGAGATTTTAATAGAAGATCAAAATATTTGCTTACAGGAACAATGATGAAGCTCTAAATATACAATCCTCAGGAATGCCCTTTGCTCTCCTTCCTGTTTCCTTTATATTCTAGATATTTCAGACAATTTCATCCTAGTTCTCCCATCTTTCCCCTCCATTTCCAGCCCCAAGCAAGTATTTTCTTCTTTTCTACCCTCTTATAATCCATCACTGTCTGAAGTAACTAGATTTAACATCTCTTACCAATTAAAAGCACTCTCTCTAGAAGAGGAGAGAGAAGAGCAAAACTGGACTTATGGACACAGGATTCTAGAGAGGGAGGGCAAAGCTGGGAACTTGCCAATGTCAACTCTTTTTGCATCACTAGGGAGTCCAAACTAAAGTACAATTTGAATTAATGCTTCTTCTACTTACCTTTCCTTAACAACTAATCAACTTCATTTTCTGGATATAAAATCTCAATAAATGCAATCTGAGAAATCATTACACATTTCATGGAACATAGTCCTCCCAATTTCTAGAAAGCTGTGGAATCTAAGAATATCTGTCAGAATACTGTCCCAATTTGAGATCTACCAGTAGCAATCATGACTGCACTCATCACCATGGGATCATGCTAGTTGGAGAGAAGCAATAAAAATCTTGTGATACTCAGCATCAGGGAAATACAAATCAAAGCCACAATGAGACACCATGTCACATCAGTCAGAATGGTTAAAATTAACAAGTCAGGAAACAACAGATGTTGGCGAGAAGTAGAGAAAAGGGAACTCCCCTAAACTGTTGGTAGGAATGCAAGCTGGTGCAGCCACTCTACTCTATGGCCTAGCAATCACACTACTGGGCATTTACCCTAAAGATACAAATATAGTGATCTGCAGGGGCACATGCACCCAAATGTTTATAGCAGCAATGTCCACAATAGTCAAATTATGGCAAGAACTTAGATGCCCATCAACAGACAAATGGATAAAGAAGATGTGGAATGGAATATATATACAATGGAATACTATGCAGCCATCAAAAGAAATGAAATCCTGCCATTTGCAACGACGTGGTCAGAACTAGAGGGTATTACGCTGAGTGAAATAAGTCAACCAAAGAAAGGTAATTATCATATGATCCCTCTGATATGAGAAATTTGGGAGACAGGGCGAGGGTTGTGGGGGGTAGGGAAGGAGAAACACAAAACAAGATGGGATCAGAAGGGAGACAAACTATAAGAGACTCTTCATCTCACAAAACAAACTGAGGGTTTCTAAGGGGTAAGAGGGTTAGGGATAGGGTGTCTGGGTTATGGACATTGGGGAGGATATGTTTTATGGTAAGTGCTGTGAAATGTGTAAGCCTGATGATTCACAGACCTTTACCCCAGTCGCAAATAATACATTATATGTTAATAAAAATAATCTTGTGATATCGTTAAGGACAAAATGAGAACAGAAATCATCTGAAAACTTAGGGAAAGCTCCCAATGGACAGATGATGGAAATACTATAGTGAAACTAATCTGATGATGGGAAAATGAACAATTCAAATGTAAACACTGAAAAGTGTTGAATTAAATTTAATAAAGTGCTAATGACAGTTGTGTTGGATGTCTTCTACTTGGCTCTCCAGATCCACTCCCTACCCTTTCCCACCATGCTCTGTGCTTCAATGGGCTAATCTGTATTGATTTTCTCCACAAGCTCCTTGCATTTTGGCTTATTTTTGGTTGGTTGTTTCATTTTGTGTGGGGGTTTTTTTGTGTGTGTGTGTTTGTTTTTTGTCAAAGAAAAGTTAGAGACAGGAAACAGGTGGGTGGGAAGAGAGGGAGGTTTGCCAACATTTTTATTTTTCCAGCTCTCTCCTACCAGGTCGCCATGATTTGGCCTATGAGATAGCCCTGCCAATGCAGTTACTCTTTCTGGTTTCTTCCTTGCCCATTCTTGCTAGCCTTTTGGTACTGCAGTATCCCTTGCTGATTTCCCTAAAACCCAACCACGCTTTTAAAACTGGTTCCTTTATCAAATTCCCATAAATTACTAAATTCAAGTATACTGTTTCTTGATAGCACCTAATTCCGATTTCTTAAAAGGAATAACAAAGATTACCATGCTCTTAAACACTAAAAATAATTTCCCAACAAATTATTTCCTTGTTCTTAGAATACATCAACTTCCCCAAATTTTCTCCCATCAATATTCTTTATGGTATGATATAGCCTCATACACTTGAGCTAAAGAAAATAACTCAAGGGATGCCTGGGTGGCTCAGTCAGTTAAGTGTCTGCCTTTGGCTCAGGTCATGATCCAAGCATCCCTAGATCAAATCCTGCATCAGGCTCCTTGCTCAGCAGGGAGCCTGCTTCTCCCTCTGCTGCTCCCTCTGCTTGTGCTCTCTCACAAATAAAATCTTTAAAAAAAGAAAAAGAAAAAGAAAAAAAAAACTCTAGCACTTACAATTAAAAATATTTTATTAGAAATTATATTATTGGGCTTTGTATTACATTACTTTTTTATATGGGATGGGGAATAGATTTGTTTTCAAAGACATCTTGTGTTTGTACCTCAAATTCAGTTTGCCTTTGAGGGTTGAGAATAAAATGGTCCCCCAGAAGACTGCTAGATTATAGGAAAAGATCTATGCTAAGATGAGAATAGGACTGTGATTTTAATAAAGTATCCTCCTCACCTCCTTATTACACACAGACTTCTTGATAAACACAAGTCATGTTAGCCTCACATGGAAACAGAATAGTGTGAAGAATATTAGAGGGCCCTCTAATAATCCCAAATTGTCTCCTTCTTCTAAGTGTTAGATGCTTGAAAGGCTTCCATTAGTTACTCCTTGGGTTTGGTTAAGCATGGCCCTCTTCTGTGTTCTCTCTAACCTCTTCTTTGCACATGCATTCATGTATAGGGTAGGAGCCATACAATAAATCACAAACAGCTGACAGTGAATGTTCTTTCTTTTTTTTAAAGATTTCATTTATTTATTTGGAAGAGAGAAAGAGAGAGAGGTGGAGCATGAGCAGGGGGGAGGGGTAGAGGGAGAAGGAGACTCCCCGCTGATTAGGAAGCCAGACACGGTTGTTGATCTCAAGACGCTGGGATCATGACCTGAAGGCAGACACTTCACGGACTGAGTCACTGAAGTGCCTCTGACAGAGAATTTTCTATCAGATCTTCTCATCAGCCAGAGGAACACACTGGAGCTGCCAGGAGAAAGAGCCTTTTTAAACATGCTTTTCCCAGCAAACAGAGCTGAGCAGAGCAGAGCGGAGATGTTTTACGTGCTCATAACATGTTCTTCACAATTCACCTTTCTGTATGTGAGCAGCACAGCTTTTTCAGTAAAGCCCTCAAAAAAAAAAAAAAAAAAAAAAAAAAAAAGGAAGACAGGGAAGGAGAAAAAGAGAAAGTAGGAAAAGAAAAACAGGAATGAAGGTATTAGCTTTTTTTTTTTTTTTTTAAGATTTTATTTATTTACTTATTTAACAGACAGAGATCACAGGCAGAGAGTCAGGTGGTGGCGGGTGGGGTCGGGGGGTGGGGAGGCAGGAAGCAGGCTCCCTGCCAAGCAGAGAGCCTGATGGGGGGCTCCATCCCAGGACCCTGGGATCATGACCTGAGTTAAAGGCAGAGGCTTTAACCCACTGAGCCAGACAGGCGCCCCAATAGTAGCTCTCTTGAAGCCTTTCCTTAAATCCATGTAGCAACCCATGGGTCCATTGCTCTAAGCTAAGTTAATGAAATAACTTCTGGCTCCCTATTGCCTATCAGTGATAAAACAAATAGCTCTTTCACCTCTTGCTAAAGATTAACCTCACAATGACACAGACGATCACCACCCTCGTTACTCTGCAGTTTTTACCTGCAAATGAGAAACTGCAAAACCTAGGAAAGTCCTCAAGGATTGAATTTTTAATGTTAGCATATCCGTCCTGATGACAGAAGGTCTGAGCTTCAGAAAGCCTCAAGGGCGGGTCCTAGGTCCCATCCCACAGGGGGCCAGAAAGCTTGCAGATATGTCTGTCTGCCTTGCATCGCCAATGATCTGCTTGCTCCTCTGCCAAGTGCACTTTGGTTGTACGCTCGATTCTTTTATGCTCTGTAGCTTAAAGCTCCAGACCATCTAAGTTTCAAGAAAGTAAAAAAAAAGGAATCCGATGTAGGACACATAGTAGAGATGACTCAAGAATAACCACAATAACAACATCAGAAGCAGCTGTAACAAAAGCCTGGCCCAGGGGAAAGAGGAAGGCATATTAACTCTCTGAGCTAACCTGCTTGTTTGTTTGAATGTATTCCAACCTCCTCCTCAGTTCTACGTTCTGAACCAGCCTGGGTTAGCTGCACGCCAGTCTCTCTGAGAATTCCTGTATGCCCAGGTGTGTATTCTGGTCTTTTTCACTCTCTGTTGAATTTGTTGAATCACTCAGTTGGAAGGATTTTTCTAGCTCAAACCTCTCTGTAGCTGGCACATTGTGACACTCTCATTTGGTCACAGCTGCTCCTGCTGCCTCTGAAAGGAACATTTTACTCTGCCCTGAACTCCACACACATTTACTACTGTTAGCCTCAGCAACTGCACTACAATGATTTAAGTCCTTTAGCAGCACCCTAAATAGCCCTTCATTATTTACCTTCATTTCTATTTAGTGTCATGTGCAGGACAGAACTCTCGTGGTCCAAGCCATCGATCAGCTTATCATTATAGATTATGATAAAGTTACTGCCTAAATGTTCACATTTGTCACTTCAAAGACAAATAGAAGGGCTACATTTCCCAATTTTTACTCCAAATTTCTAATTCCATGCTGTCACTTCTTTAAAGGAGTATTATTTTCCCTCACTAGTGTGTGCTGAATATGCAGGGAACATCCTTTCTTCTTCAAATATCTTGCAATTTCATGCCTCTTCCAGTTTCTCCCTTATATATTTTCATGTAATTTTTCTAGTTTTCACATCACAAATTATCTTCCCTGCCTCACAGTTGCAGGTAGAAAAATAAAGACCTCTGTCGGGTTGACATTTAAGGGTTTTATTATTCTCTCTCTGATACGCGAACTTAATGCTCATTAACACTAAATTAAGGGGGAAAAAAAAAACCTGCCTTCAAAGATCCTGGGATAAATAATGTAACACAGTCTCCTCCTTTCCTCCTCACTAAAATGATATTAACCAATTCCACATTCCTTCAAAGTAAGCTTTTAAATGTTTAATAGTGTCTGCTTTCGCTTTTCAAGGGTGTGCTAAGGCTGTCCTGGAGTCTGATTGCTTTGTTAGGAATTCTTTCCCTCAGAGTCGATTTAATATATCCTCATCCATCCCAATGTCTGTATCTGTTCTTTAAGATTAAATTTAAAGCAGCCTCAAAGCACCAAATTATTTGAAATTAAGTATCAAACACATTTCCCAATCCTTTGGGAAACACAATCACTTGGTCCTCTTAAGATTTGGGGAAGCTCTAATAGTTGTGATTTTTTTAAATAAAAACATTAACATAAGTACATAAATCAATATATTTCCTTAATAAAACAATTTTTTTTTTCAGAATCCCTTTCTGCTCCATATTTGTACCAGTTTCTTTCTGTATACATTTATATTTCTCTTCTGTCAGGACATTAAAATGGGCTTTCGTCAAAATTACCCAACCTCTGCACAGAATTATGAGGGGCACAGTTTGTTTCTCTGGCCCTTTAAATCTTACTCATCTGTTCAGCATCAGCCAAGAATACATCACACCATAGGAGTCTAATGACAACTTTATGTAACTTTTCACAGGTGACCTATTATGTACAAATCCCATGTAGGGAATAGTTCAGGAAAGCTGCTGTGTTCTCTCCATCATGAACTTCTAATTGCTCAAACAATATTAAACCCTGGAATTTCCTGAGATGAAAACACTTGGATTTCCTGGAACCAATATCAAAATTCTCCAAAGGGATAAGGAGCTGCCGATTTTGTAAGGTAGGTGCCAATTATCAGAAGACATTCCACAAGGATCTTAACCTAAGTGGATGGCCTTCTATGCACTATGATAGTTTGGAAAACAGATGTTGTCTAGGAATGAGAGGTGCAGGCAACGTGCATTGCTCCTAACTTCAATTCCTCCCTGGGGTTCTCTTTCCAGAATTTTCCATTTACTCAAAATCTCCCTCCTCAAGTTTCAGATAATCAGGATTATCTCAGGGTTCAGTTTTGTGTAGCAGACTGCATGCAGAGATAACAAGATAGCTCAGGTTTTCATATCTGATGGGCCCCACTGCTTTAGCAGTAGGGATAGTGGAGCAACATTTTCCATAAGCTAGCCTGACACGGAGAGTCAAAGACCGAGTAGGTCCTCACCCTTCTTATGTCAGACCTAGAAATGAGAATCAGCTGACTCAGGCTTCATTCAGGGAAAACCAAAAGTCAAACGTTTTAAGTCCCAACTGTGTCTTCCTCGATTTTAACAAAACATTTACTAGCCTTTGGTGCCAATTTTATATTAATACTTCTCAAACATTAATGGGCCTGTGACTCAGAATCTTCTTATGATGCAGATCCTGATCCAGTGGGTCAGAGATTTGGCCTGAGATCTCTCAGGTGACGCTGGTCTGATGCTGCTTCACAGATGACACTTGGACAAACGCGAGATTCCAAAAGCCTAGAATTTCACAGACTATGGTGTATAAAAGCATTACCTGGAGGACTTAGTTAAAATGCAGAGTCCCAAATTCCACACTGAGGTTTTCTCAGGCATGGCCCGGACATCAGTTTTTTGTTTGTTTGTTTGTTTGTTTGTTTTTAAAGTACTCCTGATGTTCAGGCTTGAGGGCATCAGTAGATCATTCTTGAAAAAAGACAAACGCAGGGCATGCTGCATTCAGCTTTGGGGAAAGCATCAGTCCAAGGTGCCAATCTTGGCTTTCCAACTTACTAAGTCTGTGATTCTGAGATAAGTAATTAAATATCTTTGAGGCATTGCTCCTAAGGCTAAAAAAAAAAAAAAAAGAAAAAGAAAAAATAGGTTCTGTATTGTCTGCCCTGTTGGCATCCTGCCATTGCTGTGAAATTCCAACGGGATCGTGTATGTTCACAAGCTCTACAAAGGTAAGCTGTCTGGCAGTCCTCTGTAATCATTCCCAGAGCTATTTGATACCAAGATGTCACCACCTTCTTCCTGATGTGTCGCCAGCCCTGCTTTTTCAGCCTTTGAAATATTCAGAGAGGATCACAGTAATATGTGCTGAGGGAGTCCTGGAACCTCACCAGGAAGGCTCAGATGCTGAGAAATGCAGCAGAGCATTTACTTAGGGGAGTCAGTCACAGAGACAGGTCTCATTCACGTCAGGAACAATTACACATGCAAATTTGAATCTATAAATCCCCAGTTTCCTACGAGATCACTTTTCTCATCACGCTTCAATAATATCTTTGATATTCTCTTGTTCTTGGAGCCTAAAGCTTTAGGAGGCCTGCAGAATACAGTTATTAAACATTTTTTCCTCCATGATTAGCAAAAAAAACAAAAAAAAAAACAAAACAAAAACAAAGGCCAGTGATCATTGGTGTTTGCATCAGACATGCATCAGACTAAAGTAGGGGTTTTGATAAATCGAAAACAACACATACGTCAAGTGATACTCTAGCTCTTCTATTTCTTCCATTTGATTGAGCATCTATTCAATTTCGTCATTCCATCAGCCAACAGAAAATATCCTATCATCTTTCCAAGGGTGTCCCCTCCACCCCCAAGTCCCTCGCATTTAACATATGTTGTTTATTCAAGATGTGGAAAATTCCCTTTTGGAAGAGGTAATTCAAAGGTATACAAATGTACAATTCCTTGGAAGTAATTATCTGAGCCAATACAAAATCCAAAATATTGACTTTTAAAATAAAAATAAGTGCAATTGGATATGTAAAAATGCACTGCAGTTATCTGAATCCACATTCATGTCAAAATATAGATACATACACATAGCATGCACACACACACACACACATATATATATGTACAAGAATTTTTAAAAGTCCTTCATAACTCAAAAGAATTTCACATGCAAAACTTGCACTGAGCTCAACTGAGTTGGTGATCCTTGATAAGACTTGTAGGAACCTGAGTACTATGAAGGTCTTCAAGAAAATTCTTCCCTTCACCTCCACTCACCACTCATCTGCCTGTACCGAAACCCCAAATATCTTCCCCAGCAGACTGATGCCTGAAATTGTCACATAGAAAGTCTTTCTTTGGAGTTAAAAGGAAAAGACCCACATGAAACTTTGTTAACTGTCTACATCATGTGAGTAAATGTGCTCCTTTCAGATAGATCTCTGTATTAATTTCCTACTACTACTGTAACAAATTAACACAAATATAGTGGCCTAAAGCAACACAAATTATTTATCTTATAGTTCTGAATGTCAGAAATCCAAACTGGGCTCCACTAGGCCACACTCAAGGTAGCCGGCAGGCTCCATTCCTATGGAAATTCTGCAGGAGAATCCATTCCCTTGCCTGTCCAGCTTGTAGAAGCCATCCATATTCCTTAGTTCATGGCTCCTGCCCATATCTTCCTAGCCAATAGCATAATATCTTCAAATACCTCTTTCTCTGATCTCTGTTTTTGTCTTCATATCTCCTTTTCTGACTCTTCTGCCTCCCTCTTCCTAATGGTTACATTGAGCCAATCCAGTTAACCCAGGCCAATCTCTTCTCAAGGTCCTTAATCACATCTCTAAAACCTATTTTGCCATTTAAGGTGATAGATTCATGATTTCAAGGATTATGACAAGAAGATCTTTGGTAGTCCATTGTTCTCCCTACCAGTGTGTCTAGAAATTATCTTATAAAGACATTGGTTTTGATAAGAGGTCACAGGATGTAAAGGGGTTACAAGGCAAAACATGGAAAAGAACGGGTGGGACACTGAAAGTTCCTGAGTACCGAGCACTTAGCAAAGAGAAAGTAGGCCCAGATTAGGGAGAGGAACAGTGATGAAGTCAAACTTCATCTACTTCATAGTTTTACTTAGGATCTGCTACAAAATGAAAATTATGTAGGCAATGGCACAAATATCTTAGAACTACATATACTTGTATGTACATACAGAAATAAATATACACATATTTAATGGGGATTGTGCCAGTTGTTTTTCAGTGGTGTCATGCGGGTAATTTTTTCTTCTATTTTTCTGTCATTTCTCTTTATTCTACCTTCTAAATATCCTCCACTCCTGCTGTAAACTGCCCTAATCTAGATTACATTTCTTCTCCCTGCAATTATTATAGTAGCGTCTGAAAGGTCTATTTTTATGTTTTTGCTCTTTGATTTTTTTTTAAAGATTTTACTTATTTATTTGACAAACAGAGATCACAAGTAGGCATAAAGACATGCAGAAAGAGAGGGGGAAGCAGGCTCCCCGCTGAGCAGAGAGCCTAATGCGGGGCTCAATCCCAGGAGTCTGGGATCATGACCTGAGCAGAAGGCAGAAGCCCAACCCACTGAGCCACCCAGGTGCCCCTGCTCTTCGATTTTTATTAAAAACTTTATTTGAAGGGGCTCCTTGGTGGTTCAGTCATTAAGTGTCACCTTCGACTCAGGATCCTGGGATTAAGCCCTGCATCAGGCTCCCTGCTCAGCGGGAAGCCGGCTTCTCTCTCTCCCACTCCTCCTGTGCTTCCTCTCTCCCTGTGTCTCTGTCAAATAAAAAAATAAAATCTTTTTAAAAGAAAAACTTTTTTTTTTATTTAGGTATAGTTGACACACAATGCTACATTGTACACCTGAAACAACACAGTGATTTGACAACTTTATGCATTATGCTGTGCTCAACACAAGTGAAACTACCCTCTGTCACCATACAACACTATTACAAGACCACTGACTAAATTCTTTACGCTATGCCTTTTATCTTCGTTCCTTAATCATTCCATAACTGGAACGCTATATCTCCCACTCTCCTTCATTTTTCCCAGATCTTGACCCCCTCCCTTCTGGCAACCATCAGTTTGTTCTCTGTAGTTATAGGTCTGATTCTATTTTTTGTTTGTTTGCTTATTTATTCATTTGGTTTTTTTAGAGTCCTCATATGAATGAAATCATGGTGGCTCTTTCAATCCCTTCTCCATGCATCATCCACAAATATCATTCTAAATTGCCTATTTGCCACCTGAGCCCCCACTGCTTCTCCAGCTTCAGCTCTCTGCTCACTTTTTCACACTCTTCTTCAGCTACACTGACTTTTGTGATGATCCCTGATGCTAGGTTACCTGCATGTTCTCCCACAGTAGCCTGGGTACCTCCCCTACTGTTTCATGCTCTCTCAATTTTTTGCCCCATAAGGGCAAAGATTGTTATACTCAGTATAATATGTTGCCCAGCATATAATAATTTCCAATAAATATGCTTAATAAGTAAATGTACCATTTAAAAAATAATAATAAAGATAGCTTTCCCTCTATTTTCTTAGGAACACAGTGCTTCTGCCCTCCCCAAAACCTCCTCACAGCTACTGCTTCCAGAATAAACCTTAATAGTGAGAACCCAACGGACACTGGTCCACATCCAAAGCCACAGAGACATGCTTCAGAAAACCAATCACTGAGACAACACAGAAATTACTAATTATGGATGAACCGTGATCATAGTAAGGTGAAACATGAAAAGTGGTACAAGCAAGCACCAGACGCGTCTCTAGAAAATCCAAGATAGCTTTGTTGTTGTAGTGACATTATGGGTAAGAGCTTTCTATCTTTAAAATGCTTTTCAATTTGGTTCATACATCTCCTTTCAGGAGAGTTCATTTATCATGAACTAGTGAGACAGAGCATGACACACATGTATGAAGACACACCTGCATACTGCTGAGTTCAGTCCAGTGGTGTTTTCTTTACGTCTCCAGATAATTAGCATTTTTTATACAAGTTTGACAGATTTGATAAGTGTTTGCTGGTTCACAAAAGTGTTTTTGTTTTGTTTTTGAAGCAGGCTCGTAGCAAATATCCAATAACATTTTCATGGATATGATTCCATGGGCTAGACCATCTGCCAGAAACTTTAGAGCGGGAGGAAATTGGTAATGCCTTGGGTTTCAGCCCAAGAAGCAGAAGTCGCTTTACAGTTTGGGGTGAACCTCCAAGACAGCATGGCTGCAGGGATGGTGGTTTAGAAAGACAGAGCTCAGGCCCTCACCAGAATAAAGAAAGGAAATGCTCCCATATGAAATCTTTTTTTTTAAAAAAATGGTCTATTGCTTCATGGGCCACTCTGTGACCCTAGGTTATGAGTAAAAAATGGAAAAATCACAGCCCGCAACTCCAGTGAGTTAGTGAGGAAGACAGATGATATTTTGAGCACTCTCTTCACAGTACAGATGTTGATATCTTTTCTTTTTCAAACTAAAACTCAAGATGCAGCATCTTATATAAATACTGCAATAGTGAAAAAAATAGCTTCATGGCTGTTTTCTGAAATGATGTAGCCACTATATCACTCTGTAATTACAACCTAGCTGGTGAATCTTTTATCTTAATCTTGGTATTTCTATCAATACTGCCTGTTTAACAATCATGACTGTGACTGGTAGCCACAGCCAGATTAATGGATCCTTGAACCTCTGTCAAATAAATCCTTAAGAATCAATTCTGTTTATTTTTTAAAGTTTTTTGGCTAAGACATTTAAAGAATCTCTAATAAACAAGTGAAAAAGGCAAAGGAAACAGAAAAGAGTGTCTAGGTTTAGATCTTCTAAATTTCATAACTAATAATTCAGAGATGATATTTATTCTGTCATGTTTATATAGCTCTATAAGTAATTGCAGTATCAGGTTATATTTTCAAAAATGGATAACACTAAATCAACCTTGTTCTGCAATTCTTTTACATACAGAGTTGTAACACTGAAGTCTATCATCAGTTTTACTAAAGAACTATCCAGAAATTTCATGCAAGGTACACGATAAATAAGGCTTTTAAGGGATGGGGGGATGTAAGATGTAGGAATTTTAAAAATCATACCTTGGTCCTTCTCTTGATTACTCTATAGAGAGTACTGGACATGGAAAAATGTTCTGTCATAGAAAGTCACAGAAGTGCAAAACAAATGAAATAAGGAGACTGGTATGGTACTTTGGGTCCTATTAACACAGTAGGTGCTTAATAACAACACTTCGGTGGTGATGCATAATAAAGTGAGTCTTACTCAGAGGTAGCCACTTGGACAGTGACGGCTTTTTAGTAAGCAGGGCCACCATAAATCTGTAATAACTTCTTAGAGAATAAATCACTTTTTAAAAAAAGATCTTATTTATTTATTTGACAAAGAGAGAGATCACAAGTAGGCAGAGAGGCAGGCAGAGAGAGAGGGGGAAACAAGCTTCTCGCTGAGCAGAGAGCCCGATGAGGGGCTCAATCCCAGGACCCTGAGATCATGACCTGAGCCAAAGGCAGACACTTTACTGACTGAACCACCCAGCCGCCCGTTTTTTCTGAATATTTCATTGCATTTGTTTAGTGGAGAGGCCCCACCTGTCAGCTCAGGGTGCCAAGCTGGGCCCCGATACGTTCTATTTGGTTGTTCCTGCCCCCACCTCATTCACCTGCCTGAGCCCAACAGTATAGGAGTTGAAACCTCTGAAATAACATAGTTCATATTTCAGATTATTTTCAAAGTATCTTCTCATATTGTCTTTGCTGCTCGGAATAAACCAAAAGGTTAACAAGAGATGCAGGGTTATTCCCATAGGATGAGGACTGACACTTAGAAAACAAATAACCTATCAAGGAACACACTGTAAGTGGTGCAAAGAGCACAGCTCTGATGCAGATTCTCATTTGATTACATTGGGACAAGTTTCTAAAACCATCTGAATCTTAGTTTCAGCACTTATGGAATGGAGCTTGTATTACCATTTCCAATGGAGGGGGTGGTGTGAGGCTTAAATTAGACAGATAAACCCTCCAACAGAATATCTGTCATCTAACAGATTCTCAATAAAATTAATTTTTTTCTGTCTTAATGATTGAGGACTAAGTTAACAGTGTATGAAGAAATGAGGTCAGAAGATAAGATAATAAAGATCCTGTCCACTCTCTCTCCAGGGTATGATCCTACCCACTACTGTGAATACAGATTAGAAGCTTAATTAAAGTGGAAGAGTAAGATCGATATATTCTCAAGCTAAATGAAAAGGGAATCAATGTTTAACTAGATTTTTAATTATAAAAATGAATATATGCTTATGGTAAAAAGAAATTCAAAGAGTAATAAAACTAGAACTACGAGTTATCTGATTGAAATCTCCAACAATACTTTAGAAATAATTACTGCTGGTTACATTTATACTCCTATTACTTTTCTTGTCCTAAGAATTTTGATAACACACACACACATTTCTTGGGACTTACATGTACCTATTTACATAAAACAGACTATAAGTGTACATAAATATAAATACACACCCAAAAATGCTACACACAATGGACATGTACATACACACAGAGACATACATATATGTTATATAGTTACATGCACATACATGCATATATTGATGCTTAATACAGCACATTCTTTATAACATACATGTACTAATACTCCATAATTCAGAATTTTTCTGTCATCTTTAAACTGTTTTGAGCTATTATAAAGAATACTACAATAAACAAATTTTTGCACATTTGAACCTCTGGCTCTAGAATATATTCTAGAAGTAGGTCTCAAAAATGTCATTTTTAATTGTGCTAGGTATTATCAACTATACTTTAAAAAGTGGCTCATCCTGCAATAGTGTATGAATGTTTATTCACTCATAATCTCTCCAATACTGCATAATGTTTGACAATGTGAGAATACAAAAATGTAAATTCATTGAATTACCTTATTCATTTTTCAGGCTGAAAACATTTTTTTTTTGCCTTTGTAAATTTTTTCTGTGAACTATCACTAGCTTATTTTCATATTTTTTTAATTTGTGAGAGATGTTTATATATAAAGGAAATTACCTTTGTAAAGAAGTGCTAATAAATTAAAATTAACCCTTCAGAGAATTGTAAATGTTTTTTTACATTGTCCTTTGTTGTTTGTGCTTATAAAGGTTATTTATGTCCTTAACAACTTTAAAATATTTTAAAACCAATTTTACCAGTCATTTTATGAATTTTGCATATTGGTTCATTTTTAGAAATGTCTTTACCTCTCAAGATTATTTATAAATTCTCATTAAAATTTATTTTCATGCCTTATTTCATGTTTTCCACACACATATTTCATCTTAGTGATTCTATTTTGGCTTATCTAATGATATAGAAATTCATTTAAATTTTTCCCCACTGTATATACAGTTATCGCAACATAAATTATTGAATATTTTACCAATGATTTGAAATTGCTATATTCTAAAGTCTCATATGCACTGAGAAGCATTATTTTTATTTTATATTATTTATAATATAAATAATTTGCCTTTGTTTCTTTGAAAGATAAACCAAATTGACAAATCTTTAGCTCAACTCACCAAGAGAGAACTCAATTAAAATAAAATATAAAAGAGAAGCTACTACAACTGATTCCACAGAAATATAGATTCCAAGTCATGAGACTTGGCTGCTTAGGCAGCAGTTAAGCATCTGACTCCTGATTTTGGCTCAGGCCATGATTTCAGAGTCATGAGACTGAGCCCCACTTTGGGCTCTAAGCTGAGTGTGGTTCCTGCTTAATTCTCTCTCCCCATTCCCCATCCCTGCTTATCCTCTCTGTCTCTGTCTCTTAAAAAAAAAAATCATGAGACTACTCTGAGCAATTAAACATCAACAAATGGAAAAACCTAGAAGAAATAAATACATATTTAGAAATACACAACCTACCAAGACAGAATCATGAAGAAATAGAAAATCTGAATAGATCAACGGTTAGAAAGGAGACTGAATTTGTAATCAAAACTTCCCGACAAAGAAAAGTCCAGGACTAGAGGACCTCACTGGTGAATTCTATCAAACATTCAAAGGAAAATTAATACCATTCTTTCTAAACTCTTCCAAAAAAATGGAAGAGAATGGAATTCTTCCAAACTCATTTTATGAGGCCAATATTATCCTGATACCAAAACCACAGAAGGATGCCACAGAAAATTACAGGCCCATATCCCTGATCAGCATAGATATAAAATTCTTCAACAAAATATTATCAAACCAAATTCAACAATACATTAGAAAGCTCTTACAGCATGATCAAGTGGCATTTATTCCAGGGATACAGGTCCGGTCCAACACCCACAAATTAGTCAGTGTGATATACCAAGTTAACACAATGAAGGATAAATATATGATACCTCAATAGATGCAAAAAAAAAAAAATTTGACAAAATTAAACATCCATTTATGATAAAAATGCTCGACAAAACAGGCATAGAGGGAATGTACCTTACATAATAAAGGCCATATATGACAAGCTCACAGTTAATATCATATTTAACAGTGAAAAGCTGGAAAATTCTCCTCTAAGATCAGGAACACAACAAGGATATCCAATCTTGCTGCTTTTATTAAACATAGTATCTGAGGTCTTAGCTACAGGAATTAGTCAACAAAAAGAAATAAAAGACATCCAAATTGGAAAGAGAGGAGAAAAACTGACACTATTAGCAAATGATATAATATATATAGAAAGGCCTAGATATTCCATCAAAAAACTTAGAATAAATTCAATAATGTTGTAGAATATGAAATCAATACACAAAAATCCAGTTGTGTTTCTATATGTCAACAGTGAACTATTATTAGAAAGAGGAATTTAAAAAAAAAAAGAAAGAGGAATTTTAAAAAATCTGTTTATTATAATTGTACCAAAAATAATAAAATATTTAGAATAAATATAACCAAGGAGGTGAAAGACCTGTATACTGAAAATTACAAAACATTAAGAAAAGAAATTGAAAACAACACACAAAAAATGATATTCTGTGCTCATGGATTAGAAGAATTATTACTGTTAAAATTTCCATACTACCCAAAGCAATCTATGGATTGAATGTAATCCATATAAAAATTCCAAAGGCATTTTTCACAGAAATACAACTAACAATCCTAAATTTTGCATGGAACCATAAAAGACTTCCAATGGCAAAAGCAGTCTTGACAAAGAAGATTAAAGCTAGAGGCATCATGTTCCCTAGTTTCAAACACTCTTCTGAAGTTATAGTGATTAAAACAGTATGGTATTGTCATAAAAACAGATGGCGTGACAGAACAGAGACCCCAGAAATAAACCCATGCATACACATTGAATTAATTCATGAAAAAAAGCCAAGAATAGCCATTGGTGAAAGGATAGTCTCTTCAATAAATGGTGTTGGTAAAATTGAACAGCCACACACAAAAGAATGAAACTGGACCACTATCTTACACCATACACAAAAGTTTATTCAAAATGAATTAAAGACTTGAACATAAGACCTGAAAGTATTAAACTTCTAAAAGAAAACATGGGCAATAAGCTCCTTGACATGGTTCTTGTCAATAATTTTTTGAATCTGACACCAAAAGTTAAAGTAACAAAATCAAAAAGTAAGAGTGGGACAATATCAAATTAAAATATTCTGCATAGCAAAAGAAACCATCAATAAAACAAAAACGGAGTCTATTGAGTGGGAGAAAATTTTCACAAATCACTTATCTGATAAGAAGTTAATATACAAAATATATAAAGAATTTATACAACTCAATAACAAAAAAAAAAAATCCAATTAAGACACGAGAGATGGTCTGAATAAACATTTTTCCAAAGACAACATACAAATGGCCAAAAGGTACCCATGGTGCTCAACATCACTAATCATCAGGGAAATGCCAATTAAAACCACAATGAGATATCACCTCATACCTGTCAGAATGGTTATTATTTTTAAAAAAGATAAATAGTGTTGGCTAGGATGTGGAGGAAAGAGAATGCTCAGGTGCTGTTGGTGGGATTGTAAATTGGTACAGCCACTATGGAAAACATTATAGAGGATCCTCAAAAAGTTATAAATGAAATACCATATGATCCAGCAATTCTACTTCTGGGGAGTTGTGGTATACATATATACAAGAGAATATTATTCACACATAAAATGAATAAAATCTTGCCATGTGCAACAACATGGATGAATCTCAAGGCCATTACACTAGGTGAAATAAGCAGACACAGAAAGACAAATATCATATGATTTTATACTTAGAATCTAAAAAAATAAACAAAAAACCAAGCTCATAGATATGGCGAATGATAGGTGGTTGCCAGAGGCAGGGGTAGGGGTGGGAAAAAGGGCTAAAGGAGGTCAAAGGGCAAAAAATTTTTAAAAATACAAGTTAGAAAGAATAAATTCAGAAAGAAATAATGTATTCAGTGTCAAAAAGAATCAAAGAAAGAAAGGAATTTATCCTTAATCAGTGAGAAGCTATTACAAGTATTTGTTTAGATAAATGGATTGACCTTCAACAATGAATCAGCCATAAAAAGAATGAATTCAACAAAGATACACTGAAGATTAGTTTAGCAAGTACAATTGCTCATCCTGCAATTTACAAATAAACAAATTTATTGGCTCTGGGGTAGCAATTGTACCTTGAAGTATGACTTATGGTTTGAATGATCATCAGTTTTAAAGATTTTATTTATTTATTTGACAGAGAGAGTTCACAGTAGACAGATAGGCAGGCAGAGAGAGAGAGAGGGAAGCAGGCTCCCTGCTGAGCAGAGATCCCGATGCGGGACTCGATCCCAGGATACTGAGATCATGACCTGAGCCGAAGGCAGCGGCTTAACCCACTGAGCCACCCAGGCGCCCTGATCATCAGTTTTAATTCACATTTTATTTCGCTAAGATTGTAAAGACGTGGTGCCTGCATGGCTCAATCAGTTGAGCAACAGATTCTTGGTTGCTCGATTAAGGCTCCGATCATGCTATCACGGGTCGTGGGAGAGAGTCCTGTGTTCGGCTCCCCAGCTGGCTGGGAGTCTGCCTGAGGATTCCCTCCCTCGGCTCCTTCCCCTCATGTGTATCCTTGCATGTGCTGTCTTTCATACACCCTCTAAGATAAATAAATCTTTTAAAAAAAAGATTGTGAAGACAAACGTGATCTCCACTATTCTACTTATTATAACAGTGTTGTTTAAAGGTAATCAGATCTGTGATTTGTTGGCTATCTAGTAAAGGACTCATTTATCCTTTAAAAAGTAAGCTAAATTAGAGGATTTCTTTAAAAAAAAAATGCATTAGGAGCTAAGCTACAAAATGAGAGAAGATATTTCAATGCATACGGCTGAAACTGGCTAAACCTGAAATATATAAATGACATCTTCAAGTAAACAATAAAGAAAACAAAGAACCAAATTTTAAAACAGCAAAAGACCTCATAAAGTGGAAATATTCCACTAGCCAATAAACATAAGAAAAGGGCGCCTGGGTGGCTCAGTGGTTAAGCCGCTGCCTTCGGCTCAGGTCATGATCTCGGGGTCCTGGGATCGAGTCCCGCATCGGGCTCTCTGCTCAGCAGGGAGCCTGCTTCCTCCTCTCTCTCTCTCTGCCTGCCTCTCTGCCTACTTGTGATTTCTCTCTGTCGAATAAATAAATAAAATCTTTAAAAAAAAAAATTAAAAAAATAAACATAAGAAAAGGTGCTTCACTGAAACTGTCATCAGAAACTACAAATTAAGTGAACAATGTGTCTGAGAAATGGGACTATATTAACAAAGCAATAAAACAATAAAAAATTTCATATATATGTAGATATTCATTCATGAAAAGGTGGTATTGGAAACAGAGACATTGTTCAATTTAGTGTGCAGAAAACATTGGCTATCCATATGGAAAACATATAGAAATGGAATATAGACAGCACTGCGAGACAGTCTCCACCATGTACACCTTAAATATCCATTGTCCTGAAGGCAACAAGAGGTAGAAGTGACATGAAGTTGAGAATGATTGGAAGCAGAGGATATAAGGTTTTTAATAGCATTCAAACCCCTGGTAGCAAATGACAGAACAAAGCAGTTAGAACAAAGAAAGGAGGTCTCCATACCCAGAAAACCAGGAACTTCTGACAGAAGGAGGAAGGGATCCAAATGCACAGTGTGCCAACAACAGGGAGTTGCGTTGCATTCCACTAGACCCATTGGTATTCCCAGCCCCAGACTATAGAGAAGCCAGGAAATGGCGCACTTACAACTCATGTCAGGTACTGAAGTCCCAGACTTCCTTTATCAGCAGGCCTTCTCCTGGCCTGTTCTCCACAGTTCTCTGTAGAACTTCTCCAATGTAAGTATCTCCTCCTTTGCAGTTACTCACTCTGCCCCTTTTAGCTTGTTAGAAGCAAATGAAGTCGCCTAGAGAATGTCGTGGTACAAAGCAGCAAGAACAGGAAGACGGGTGGTGGCCATTTCTAAATGATCCCTGGGATCCCTGGGACAGTCCCTGTCCCACTGTGGTGTTCCTACAGACTGACATAAAGACCCAGTGGGCCAAATCTCAAATAATGGCAAGGAAGTCATGACTAGATAAATTATCTTAACATTTATGTGAATTACCAGAGGTACCCCTGCTGAACATCCCCAAGGAGTCTTCCCAGATGCTTGCTATGGTAAAAAATCAAAAATAAAGTAAGCTAAAAGGAAAATAGTTCGGCTAATCTTCATACTATTTCTGACACTTACTTCAGGAACTAATTAGAAAAATAAAAAGGATGAAATTTTGCTTCAGATATTACATAAAACTAAGGATCTGAAAAAAAAATCTATAAAATCACACATACACAATATTATTTGACCAACAGCTATGACATTTGACTGTTCTCCAGTTGAGACAATTAAAGGAAAAACTCACCCTCCTGTGACAGTCATTGAAAAGCAGCAGTAGCTTAATATAATCCTCCACGTGATGCTTTCATGAACAAGGCCATTATAATTCCCAAATTTCGTGTTAAGCAATATATAAATATTCCTTCACCACTGTGACTCTTCAGACACTTTCTAATTATCATAATAATAATAACTAGGGGCACCATAGCACAGAATGAGTGGATGACTAACCCAGCCATCACAGAGGACCAGTCTTTGGACTCCAGTTAAGTTGGAAGTACAGAGTAAATGGCATTATATCAGAGACAGGTTAATTAAAACCATAAATATGATTCCAGACAAAGGACAGAGAAACAGCATTTAGTACCAAACAGTCTCTGTGGCACCATTCCAATTAATTATTTTTACCTTATATAATCTAATCCTTTTCCTGTGTACTTCACAGTTATTTACTTCACACTGTGTGTTTCTGCAATTAATTTTTAAAATTATTTATTTATTTATTTATTTATCAGAGAGAGAGAGAGAGAGAGAGAGAGCACAAGCAGGCAGAGTAGCAGGTAGAGGGAGAGGTAGAAGCAGGCTCTCTGCTGAGCAAGGAGTCCAATGTGGGGCTCTATCCCAGGAGCCCGGGATCATGATCTGAGCCAAAGGCAGATGCTTAATGGACTGAGCCACCCAGGTGCCCCTGTTTCTGCAGTTTAAATAGCATTTGGAGCCAAAGCAAAGCAAACCAAAATGTAGACACTACATGTAGTAGGTAAGAGTTTGGGAACTGAAATAAAATTGCCCCCCCCCCCTTTTAAAGCTTACTCTATCAGTTGCTAGTAGAAAATCTTAGACAAGTTACAAAACCTCTAACTAGCATCCAGGACATGGGGTTGATACTGGAATGAAGTAAGCTAGAGGACGGAGAGAATACTAATGCCTGTTAGTTCATGGGAACAGAAGTTCTGTCTTGCTCAGCATTATCTTTCCAGCACCTAATATGTCTGACACAGAATAGGTGGTTGGAAAGTATATCATGTGTTGGAATGTTTTTTTGGAAACCCAAAGTGAGAAGTTCTGCAGATTATTACAATTCTGCAGTGGACTACAGTTACTTGCATCAAGGAGCTGAAAATCAGCTATCAAAACCAAATTCTAGATCTCAAAAGCTGAGTCTTTTGAAATTATCATGTAAATAAATATAGATTTTTCCACCCCTGGAGACCCACACTCCAATTTCACTATCTTAAGCTTCCTTCTAAATAACCCTTTCTTTCCAACTCAAAATTTTGTCTTGGAACTCTAGGACTGAGTAAGGGGAAGAAATTGTTTAGTGGCATAGAGCAGTACCCTTTCTTAATGGGTCCAAATAACTCAAATCAACATTTCAGTTGAGAATTT
The DNA here is from genome assembly GCF_030435805.1 of Mustela lutreola. Classification (NCBI taxonomy): domain Eukaryota; kingdom Metazoa; phylum Chordata; class Mammalia; order Carnivora; family Mustelidae; genus Mustela; species Mustela lutreola. Next base: position 160,187,200 of record NC_081292.1, read on the forward strand.
CACATACATTTCATTAAAGCACCTATTGTCTTTTGTTCTCAAATAGATATCAGGCAATAATATCCAAGTCATGCATCTCAGTATTTCCTATAGCTGAAATTTAGCTTTACATGCTTGACTTAGGCAATTAGGAGATAGAATTATCCTGTGCCCCAATGACCTTTCAAAATTAGATATAAATGCCCCACCTCTGGACAGCATCCTGTGCTCTTTTCTAAAAATCCAGGAAGGGTCTCCCTGGAAAGCACATGCAGGAGAGGAGGCCTAATAGATCTGTGTTCTGCACAAAGGCATGAAAAATCCCTTGTGTAGATGACACTATGGTGTTATACCGAGGTGCTTACTAATGTGTTTGGTGGAGACCTCCATTAGTGCCTTTGAAGGATTATTCCTGATGCACCTATTAGCATCATTGCTGCTGTTTAGCCCGACTGTTCCTGCCATGTAGCTCTCATCTTATGAGTCATAAAGGTAGAACCACAAATACCAGCTAGTGTTCAGAACAGTAGCCCAGAAGGCTTGGCCCCACCTTCACTGATGTCTTTTCCATGACTTAGATCCCGAACTCAACTGTGCCTCCGACTTTGAGCATCACTCCCATCCCTCCCACCTCAGTCTGGCTTTCATTCATACTCTTCTTAAGTCCTTCGTTATTAACTCAGGCGTATTCTGAAGCTGGCCTCCCTCTTTCTCCCAGACTGTGCTCTAGGTGGAGACCCAAACCCATGTAAGGGAACCTTTTTTCATGTCAAGCAAACTAAATCCTGATCCTGTATGTTGGCTAATAGCATCAAAGCAGAATTTTTCAAATTTGAGTATTAAGTGAACACTTTTAAAGGGAAATGTTTATTTTCCTGAACTGTGACAAATTATTTTTTTAAGATTTTATGTCTTTATTTGACAGAGAGAGAGAGAGCAAGAGAACAAGCAAGGGAAGTGGCAGAAGGAAAAGGCAAAACGGGGTTCCATCCCAGGACGGATGCGGTGGCTCCATCCCATGACCCTGTGATCATGACCGGAGCCAAAGGCAGGTACTTAACCAACTGAGCCCCCCCCCGGTGCCTCATGACAAATTATTTTTAAATAGAAAGTGACTTCAAAAAGTACAGACATCAAAAAATAGAATAAAAAGTACAGACATGAAATTAAGTGTTTGCTTTTTTTTTAATACTTCTTTATAACTATTCTTAAACATCTATAAAGCCAAATTTAAATTACTGTTTTATCCAATTGCTCTCTAGTTGGCATTTCTTTGTTTGCTAGTGGAAAATAGTGAAGTTTTCTGAAATAAAAATTACTCCCTAGCAAAACTTTTCTTTTCATCACTATTGCTTTCATAATTATAAATGTGAACAAATTTATAATGCCCTTAACTGGGGTCCACTGAAAGATCATTGTTTTCCCCTACAAATAAAATGTCTGATATAAAAAATTTTTTTTAAAAAGCCACATTAAATAGAAACTAGAAAATAAATACAACTTAGATTAACAAACTTAATATAAAGTGACAGTTACTGTCGTTTCATTGAAAATAACTTTTTGCTTTCAATATGACTCTAATACTGACTGTTTTGAGGCAGGATATCCTGTGACCTTCCACAATCCTAATGTCATGTGATGATTCAGTTCTGCCAACCCTTCTTTCAGATTAAGTTATTATGAAGCCTTGTGTATAGAAAATCATATGATATTTGGCATTCATTTCATATGAATATATTATTTATCTAAAAATCTGCTTCTGTTCTTTTTATACTGACTCGTAGCAATTAAAGTAGTTTTGGAATAGTGCATTGGTATTAAAGGCATCACCTAGATAATTTCATAGACAAATGATAGATGACTGATAGATAATCACTGAACTAAAAGAAAAAAATAAAAATTTTAAACTCCTCCTTCAGGTTGAATGTTTGTATCCCCCACCAAATATATACTTTGAAACCTAAGCCCTAATGCAATGGTACTAGGAGGTAGGGCCTTTGGGAGGTGATTGGGCTCTGCCCTCATAAATGGAATTAGTGTTCTTTCAAAAGCTCTCATAAAAGCTTCCTTGCTCCTTGTGAGGATACAGTGAAAAGAGGTCTGTCAGTGAGGAACCAGACCCTTATCAGACACTGAATTTTCTGGTGCTTTGATCTTGGACTTCCCAGCCTCCAGAACGGTGAGAAATAAACTTCTGTTGTGTCTCAGCCATCCAGTCTATGGTATGCTGCTACAGAAGTCCAAACAGATGAAGAGATTTAGACAGCTCCTGTTTTCAATTCATAGGCCACTGAGAATAGGTCCAAGGACTTGAATGGGTCCATAGATTTGAGGTCCTGTGAACTGCCCTCTATAGATAGAGATTTAGGTACAAGTCATACAGAGATTTGAATAGTTACAGGAATTAATAATATTAACACAAGCAGAAATAGTTAAGAGGTAATCATAAGGGGTACATGATCTATGGCAAACTGGAGCAACTTGACCTGCCTAAAGGAAGCAACTGCCACTCACTACCAGAATATGGTGGCCATCTTCTGATTTTACAAGAATTTTCAATTCTTCAAGAAAGGATAGAAATCATGGAAGTCAGGACTTTTGTGTGAAACTTTCTAACTTTCAAATCTTTTAAAATAATTTAAAAATTTTAAGCATTCTATAGGCCAAACAAAATTTGGTCAGATGGGCCCCGAGAACGACAGCTTCTAATTTCTGATTAGTTCTGACTGGGCACTATCTGAAACTACTCTGCAGGTCAGGGGATAATGGTGATCCCACAGCAGGCATAATGGAAAGACTTTTAGAAGTAGCTACTTTGAAGAGACATAGATGAAGTTGGCCAGTAGGAGAGATCACCATGACCTAGGGCAATGACCTGGTGAGCACTTGGGTTGAGAAGAGTCTTCAGGGGCCACTGGTTCAGATTGAGCCTCCTAGACAGAGGATAGCTGGACAGGGAGACCGAGAAAAATACCCTGAAGTTTGGGCATAGTAGATAAAAGGGTTAGGTGGGGGAACTTCATTCCCAATATTGAGAATCTGCCAAGCAGCCCTCTCATATGCTATTCCCCGACTTCTCTCCAGCATCTCAGAATGAGTCATCACTGAAACCTGAAGGCTGTGAGGCTTACCATTTCCCAATATACAATTTACTATAGAGATGAATGAATTTCCTTATAAGAAAGCAGGTAGAATAAGATTACCTGCGATTACTGAGAAGACTTAATTATATAGATTTTCATTATGGTAGGTGTGGCCCAAAAGAAGAAGGCTATATATATAAAATGAGCAATTCACTTTATTAGAACTTCTACCTAGGTAATGATGGAAATGAAACAGTCTCACCTAGGAGGTACAACGTGACTAACAATAAAACTGTCCAAAAAGCCTCTAAAGGTCTTTAATCAACAAAGGAATTGTGTTTCTTAAAAAAATAGCTTGCTTTGTTCAACTATGAATTTAAGGTTTAGGTTTTATAATCTTGCTACACTTGTTACTATGAATGAATTACACTTTCTATGCCTTTACCACAGATTATTTTATTAAAATCTACTAATTTCTGAACACATTGAATCATGTTTGTTTTGCACTGAAATTGATTTGGGGAAAAAAACAGGTAAAGACAGCTAAAGTTGGAATGAAAGTTTAATGTTATTCTGACATCCTTCCTGAGCACTGACAAGAATCAGTGCATTTTGGGGCATTATTTTTTCCAGCAGTTGAAAAGCACCACTCAACACCATGGAAAATAACAGGGTGTACACCACTAGGGAAAGAGATCTTTTCCAAGAGTCAGGCCCTCAAGGATTACAAGTACAATTGCTGAAACCAAGCTAATTTAACCCTAAAATAAACAATTCCTTGCTAGTGGGACCTCTGCATAAGGAACATGTAAATTTTCCCTTCCTCCCCATCTAGGAAAAAATATGCCTTGTTTTGACGTCTAAGACAATAATAGCCAGAAATAAAATTGGTTATATCTATATTTCTAAATGATTTTAATTATGAACTACTTCTTTGTGATTCCTTCAATAAGAGAAAAATTCAGATAAAGAATACTAGAGTTATGGCTCACAATTTATAATTTTATGCTATTTATTTCACAAGATAACTTAAAGGAACCCTATTCGGGTAACTGGAGGATACTTAATCAATTGTTGGTGTATACAGTTAGCTAGAAGCCTAACAGTCTAAATTTCCCATAAATTCTATTATTAAACTGTTTTTGTTTTCTTTTTAAGCATAAGACACAAATGTAGTGTAGAATCCTAAAAGAGCGTGACTGTGATCATGTACAAATGAGAACTCTATTCCATACTAACAGCATCATCAAATCACTTTGCCATTGGCAAACTCTTCCCTGAAAAAGACAGATGTGAAAACCCCAGGAAGATGTGAACTCTCTATATACTAGAGCTAATTTGCCTCTATTTTCCAAACTGAGTTCAAATTTCAAAATTCTCACTTAAAAACTTCAGACAATTGGTTTGGGTTAGGAGAAGAAACCTAATGCGTCTGCTGGCACGCTTCCAGCCTCTATATCATCAGTCTACATTCCTGGGAGTATCTCCATTAGCTGGAGGTGAAAAAGTTAAAAAATAGTTTAAACCAAGAAAGGAGACTGGAGAAGAAGGAAAAGGACTAACATGCAAAATAGTAGAGGAACATTAATTATTATCTCCCATCAGCCACTGGTTAGGACAATCGAGAAAAGCATGGTAAGTTTCCATGCCCAGATCTAAAGGAAATTTGGATGAACAAAAGGAAATTCAGGCAAGATTTTTTAAAGTCAGGGTTTTCCTCATATAATTTCATAAGCTTTGTAGCTTATCTTATGGATTTCATGGTAGTACATATGTAGGATAGGAAAACCCCCCAAGTTCAATTAATGAAGAGGGAACACCTATGATCTTCCTTTCTTAGTATCAGAAGGAGAAATCAGAGGGGGAAATAAAAAGGATTTGGGAGTGGCCGGTAATCTTGCTAGGAGGAAGAAGGATATAGATTTTTAATTTTCAAAATTATTTCTAGGTATATACAAATATATCTAAATCATTCTAGGGGCAAATGATTGCTTTACCTCAGTCTTGCGTATCTGGCCACCTTCTATCTAGCCATTGTGAGCAACAAAAAAGAAACTAGTCATAACACCATGATGAATTATTTGGGCCTCCTCCATATCAGAGCTAATACAATTGTGGCTTCGTGCCATTATTATTTCAGCATCAGGCAGAGGCTCATTTAAGCTAGCAAGATATATCTTTGTCACAAGAAGAGCCGCTTAAAACTAGAGAATACAATAGAAAAGAATACAAGACAGTATTCACCACGATTGGCTCTGAAGGATAAAAATGCTCTGTATCACAATACTTGTATTTATCAGCATGTCAGATTGATCTAATCCAAAAACAAAAACAAACAACAAAACAAGTCATATACAAAGTTCTTTATTTATTTAGAAGGAGATTTTTTAAAAAAAGAACTCTTCCCCTAGTTCCACTAAAGTCCTTGGCCATCCCATCCTATCCCACAAATCATACTCATCTTCAGCATATAGAAGTAAATTAGCAGGCCTGACAATTTATTGCTTAAGCCAATATCTCCCCATCCCCACCATAGCCACCCAGCATGTACTTGGAGGCTTCTGGAGAGGAACCACATATGAATTCATTTGCTCAAATATTTAATGCCTCTATCAAATTTCTTAGACAGTCCAAAGCCTTCTAATATCATCAGACAACTGCAGCACAGTGATTTTACTAAGCATCTCAGTACTCAAGGTGCTGAATGAATAAATGGTAATGAGATTCCATTAAAGGAACAGTTTGACCAGTGTTCTCTGCTCTCTTACCTTATAAGACTGGTATCTTCCTCTGCCATGCTATCAATCTGCCCCAGTGTGTATTCCTCTGTCAAACGGCATGGCGGCTTCGGAAATAGAGGAGTTTAATAGTCAAGTACATTCTGGGAAGACAGAAATTAGGAAGCACTATTTCCTGACTACTCCTCACTGAATACATGCTTTTCAGACTACTGTGAAGGCATCAGCAGAAAGAAAAGTAATGTATACCAGTCTAGAAATACCATTCATACTTGTAATAAAGGAATGACTAAAAATGAGTGATAAAATTAAGTGTATCCTGTATGGACCCATTCAACCCATGATTATTTTCAGGAAATATAATTGGTTTCACCTGAAAAATGTCAGGTGATTGCCCCAGATAAGTGGTCTGTAATTTACTTGCACTTTACAAAAGGCTGCTGATTAAATACTATATAAAGTTTACCCAGAAGGTTAATAAATATGGACTCAAGATCCTTTGACATGATAGGAAACAGCCTGGCTAAGGTACAGAAGGTAAGGAAGCAGTTTTGTCCAGAGATGAGTGACCAGCCAAATGTCACAAGCTTCAATATTAGAACCAGTTTGCTTATTTACTTGAGGGATTAAAGTCTTGAAGAAGAAAGGTGAGAGGCTGATGACATTTCTGATAGAAAGCTGGAGAACTCTCAAATTCAAGCTCCCATTCTTGGAAAGTGAGATGAAGAAGGATGAAAGCCGTGTGTTATGGTGCTTGCAACCATTCGTAATGAAAACTGGTTCTAGTCCAAGAAAAAGGAGCAGACCATAGCCTGGTAGAATGAACTCACCCAGAGAAAGCACTGGGTAAAATGAGGAAAAAAACAAAAAACCAAAATGTCAGTTCACACTTCTTTACTATCCTAGAGAGACTTGTTCCTGTTGTTTAGTGAAAACAAAGTTGGTCAAAGTAGTTTTCCGCCTCAAACATCTGGATTTGGACACAAGGTAATCAATTACAAGTCATTTCTATATCATTAACCACCTCTGGCTCAGAAAGTCCTAGCATTGTTCCAAGAATTTAAGGTTTCTACCTAAAAACTAAGAACTTAAAGATGGAATGAAATATGTCCAAGTTTGGATTGGAATTGAAAGTTAATAAAGATTAGTGAAATTGTAATGCTGGTTTCTCCATATCGTGGTATAGCTGCCACTCAGGGAGGTACCCAAAAGAAGTAAATGCAAGCATTTTCAGGATTTAAAAAAAAAAAAAAAAGTCAAATTTCTTTGACAAAGAAGCGTAATAGAATTTCAAAGTTAGGAAAGATCTAACATATCTTTGTTTGAGCCCCCCACTTTATAAACCACAGAACTATACCACTACTGTGTTATTTACTCTGGATCGGGCAGGATTTTAATAACTAGAGCACAAAATTTGTATTTTATGGAACTTCCAGGGCTTTTTCCCCCACCTCCATTCGCATGGTGAACGCTTTTCCATCCCTTTACTTTCAATTTGTATGCATCTGTAGGTCTGAGATGACTCTCTTGTATGCAGTATATAGATGGGTCTTGTTTTTTATACATTCTGCCACTCTATGTCTTTTGATTGGAACACTTAGGCCATTTACATTTAAAGTAATTAGGTATGTATGTACTGCCATTTTAAAAATTCCTTTTCTAGTTGTTTTATAAATGGTATATCTGATAAGGGATAATATCCAAAATATATAAAGAACTTATACAACTCAACACCAAAAAACCAAACCAGTTAAAAAATTGGCAGAGGACCCAAATAGACATTTTTCCAAAGAAGATATACAGATGGTCAACAGACACATTAAAAGAAGCTCAACATCACTAATCAACAGAGAAATGCAACTCAAAATCACAATGAGATATACCTCACACCTGCTAGAATGGCTAAAACCAAGAAGATAGGAAACAAGAAGTGTGGGCAAGGAGGTAGAAAAAAAGGAACCCTTAAGTGTCACTGGTAGGAATGTAAATTGGTATAGTCACTATGGAAAACAGTATAGAGGTTCCTCAAAAAAATTAAAAACAGATACAACATATCATCTAATAATTTCACTATTGGATAATTACCCAGAGGAAAATGAAAACACTAACTTAAGAAGCTATATGACCCCTCTGTCTACTAGAGCATTATCCACAATATCCAAGACATGGAAGCAACCTAAGTGCCCATCAATAGACAGACGGATAAGGAAAATGTAGTACATATATATACACAATGGGATTGGGATATTACACTGCCATTAAAAAGGAAAAGATCATGCCGTTTGAGACAACATAGAGGGACCTAGAGGGTATTATGCTGTGAAATAAGTCAGACTGTGAAAGGCAAATATCATACGACTCCACTCATAAATGGAATGTGAAACAAAATGAATAAGCAAACAAAAAGCAGAATCAAAACTATAAATACAGAGAACAAACTGATGGTTGACAGAGGGGAGGAGAGGTGGGTGGTTATGGAATGAGCAAGTCACAGGAATAAAAAGCAGAGAATAAGGAATACAACCAATGATAATGTAATAGTGATGTAACAAAGCACATGGTAGCTTTACTCCTGGTGAACAGAATGTATAAACTTGTCAAATCACTACATTGTATACCTGAAACTAATGTAACATTGTGTGTCAGCTATATTCAAATAAAAAATGAAAAAAAAATCATATTTTATGACTCTTATCCTAGACATCCATCTACCACACACAAGCTTGTGTTTTCTTTTTGCCTTACATACTTCAACAACTCTAGGTACCATATCTCAAAGCTCAATATTCTAGATTACACTATTATTTGTGAGCACCATTAAACAATATACCATTCCACATCCAGGTCTAATTTGTAAGGAATAGAATTCAAATCTCTGTTGGAAATAGTGTCAGGCCTATAATTGGCCTTAAGTTATGTATAGAAATAATGAATTTTAAATTTCTCAGATCCTGAACTTATTCTATATGAGCCAATAGAATGTGCAAATTTACTCCAGGATTGACTAATAATTCAATCAAAGCATAATATGTTGGGAAATTGGACCACCCAGTAATTCTTCATTATCTTGTTTTAGCTGAAATACCCACAAAGTCAGGACTATCTTTTGTCACAAGACTTGAACCCTCCTGGATTCCTAGAGTATATCATCATATAGGATGATAGTATATATCATATAGGATTCCTATGAGTATATCATCTAAAGATGCATCCAAGTATATATTAAAGTACAAGAAAAGTTGAAGGCTTTGGGATACAAACTTAGTTACTGCATTCAAGTGGGTTTTGAGAAAATTGAATAAATTTTAATAAAATAGCTATAGAATTAAACTATGCCAGCTCTCATCTACATTTACATAATTCTTTTCCAATTCCTGGCATCATCTTAAGTGATTGCAAGAACCATGTGATCTACTTCATGCAAGCCCTTATGGTTCCTATACCTCATCAGCTCAAATGATCTTCATCTCTACTCCAAGCATGATGGCTGATTCCCTATAACATTCTCTCTCACACACCTTCCTTCCACTGTAATGGCCCTGCAAATCCCCAGCCAGAGGTCAATCCTACAGTTCACCTACTCTATACTCATATTCACCTACTCATGCAATCACTTGGACTGATGCCATCACAGACTTGAGAATTATAATTTTAGTAGCCCACAGAATTTCTTCTGTCTCTTCTGGCAAATTCCATCCTCATTCTCTTGGTGTCTTCTCTAAAACTTTTTATCACTTTATCCAAGTATCTTAACCCAGTACTTTCTCATTTATTCCTCTTCAAGTGATATAACCTCCTACTTCACAAAGAAACCAGACACAAGTCAGGAAAATCAGGCTTGAATTGTTCCAGTGCTTCTACCCCTGCAGGAGGAAAAATCAGACTTTTGATTTGTACTTATTGCCCTCCAATTTCAGAGGATGAGGTGGCCATGTTCAAAACCAGCTCCTATTCCAAAATTCTTTACTATTCCCACTTCCTTTCTCATTTCTAAGAGTTTCCAATATTAGTTATCCCTCTCCCTGCTGTATCTTCAGCCTCTCCCTGTCAACCTATCTTTTACCTCAGCTCTGGGTGTTACATGCAAACAATGAATCATGGAACACTACATCAAAAACTAATGATGAACTGTATGGCAACTAACATAACACAATTTTTTTAAAAAAAAGAACATAGGTGCTTAATGAAAAAAAATTACCCACATTCTTTCACACTTTATTAGAAAGGGAAGCCACCCTTTGACCCTGTGTGCCACCGAAGCTTCTCTCTCTCTCTCTCTCTCTCTCTCTCTCTCTCTCTTTTTTCTTCCCCTATAATGAACAGACTTCTTAAAATTGTCTTCATTTATTATGTTCATTTCCTTAAGAATGATTCCCTCTGCTACACTCAGATTTGCTCCCTCCACACTTGCAGCCTCTCTGACAAAGGTCATAAATCACTTCCAGTTACCCTCACCATTTCTCTGAAACTGCCCTTCTGAGGTTACCAAAGACATAATATCCAAGTTCAATTGGTGTTTTGCTATCCTTATTAGCCTTCCTTCCTGAATTTTTAGAATTGACAACTTCTTGTTCTAAAAATTCCGTTTTCTTGATTCGCATAACCTTCATCCACTCTTGCCTTACTCTCATTCTCTCTCACCATTTACTCTTAGTCTTCTTCATAGTCTTGTTCCAATCTGCCTGTTCCTTAAATGTTGCTCCTCCCCCAAGGACCTTGTCTTGTGTCACCATTTATTTTTCCACTGGATTTTTGTCTCCAGAGAAATCCTTTCCATTCTCATGATTTTATTCTGCTTAGGTGCTTATGACTCCTAACCCTGACTTTAATTTGACATCTAACTTTGTCTCTATTTTCCTAAGGTGAAAGCTTAGGTTATTGATCTTAGATCTCTCTTCTAACATATCTGTTTAATGCTAAAAATTTCCCTCTGAGTCATGTCTTCATGGTATTCCACAAATTTTGTTAAGTTGTATATTCACTTACATTTAGTTGAAAATATTTTAAAATTTATTTTGAGGCTTCTTCTTTGACCTGTGTGTTCTTGGAAGTGTTTTGTTTAGGGACGCCTGGGTGTCTCATGTTAAGCATCTGCCTTCGGCTCAGGTCATGATCCCAGGGTCCTGGGATTGAGTCCTGCATAGGGCAGAGAGTCTGCTTCTCCCTCTCCCTCTGCCTCTCCCTCTGCTTGTGCTCCCTCTCTCAAATAAATAAATAAAATATCTTAAAAATTTTTTTTAATTTAAAAAAAGAAGTTTTTTGTTTAATTTGTAGAGATTTGGGGATTTCCTATCTTTGTGTTACTGATTTCCAGTTTACTTCATGATCTGAGAAGACTTTTGTATAATTCCCCTTCTCTTAAATTTTTATGGTGTATATGGAGTATTTTATGACTCAGAATGTATTATATCTTGATGAGTGTTCCCTGTGAGCCTGAGAAAAAATTTAATTCTGTTATTGTTAGGTGGACTATTCTATAGTGTCAATTAGATCAAGTTGATTGATAGTGAAGTTCAGGTCTCCCATATCTTTACTTGTTATCTGCCTGCTTGATCTATCAATTACTGACAGGGAGGTATTGAAGTCTTCAACTGTAACAGTGGATTTGTCTGTTTCTCCTTACAGTTCTATCAGTTTTTGTCTCTTACATTTTGATGTTCTTTTGTTAGAGGCATAGAGTTTTTACAATTGTTTTATATTCTTGTGGAACTTACTCTTTTATCATTATGTCATGATCATCTTTATCTTTGAAGGCTGCTTTGTCTACAATTGATATAGCTACTCTGACTTTCTTTTTATTAGTGTTGCCATCGTATGTTTATCTCCCCTTTACTTTTCACCTTTCTACATCTTTATGTTTAAAGTAATTATTTTTTTATAGACAATAGTGAGTGGAGTCTTATTTTCAACCACATTGACAATGTCTTTTTATTAGTTTGTTTAGATCCTTTATATTTAAAGTGATTAATGGTATAGTTGGATATCTACCATGTTTATTACTGTTTTTATTCATTTATTTTCCCTCTTTTTCTGTTTTTTCTGTTTTAAATTGAAGAGTTTATATGATTGTATTTCATCTCCTCTTTGTCTATTAAGTGTACTTTTTTTTTAGTGTATGCACTTTTTAAAAATTTTTTATTTTCAACATAACAGTATTCATTATTTTTGCACCACACCCAGTGCTCCATGCAATCTGTGCCCTCTCTAATACCCACCATCTGGTTCCCCCAACCTCCCACACCCCCGCCACTTCAAAACCCTCAGATTGTTTTTCAGAGTCCATAGTCTCTCATGGTTCACCTCCCCTTCCAATTTCCCCCAACTCCCTTCTCCTCTCTAACTCCCCATGTCCTCCATGCTATTTGTTATGCTCCACAAATAAGTGAAACGGTATAATTGACTCTCTCTGCTTGACTTATTTCACTCAGCATAATCTCTTATACTTTTAAAAATTACTTTAGTCATTGCCCTAGAGTTTATAATATATATTTTATTTTTTTAATTACTATGGAACTTAATTTTATTTTAATAATAAAAAGTAAAATTTTAGTTTTAACTTTACAATATATATTTTGAACTAATCTATGTCCACTTCTAAATAATATTATACTGCTTTACCTGTAGTACAAGTACCTTAGAATATTCCCAATTCCTCCCTTTGATCTGTTATGACATTGTTGACACTGAATTATCCATATCCTATAATCACCAAAACACTATTACTATTATTGCTTTAAACAGAGATATCTTTAGCTAAGAATGAGAAAAATACTTTCTTTTTCTCATTACTTCTTCAATGCTCTACCTTTCTATATATAGATCCATAGTTTTGACCCATACTATTTTCCATATTCCTAAAATTTTTCTGTCAGCATTTCTTGCAGGAAAGGTCTATTGGTGATACATACCCTCAGTTTTTGTCTGAGAAAGTATCTATCTTTACTTCTAAAGAATAATTTTGCTAGATGATGAATTCTAAGTTGGTGGTTTTATGGTTTTAAATACCAAATATTTCACTCATCCCTTCTTACATGATTTCTGATTAGAAGTTTGCTTCTTATCCTAACTCCTCCATAGGTAATATACGTTTTCTCTTCTAGCATCTCTCAAGAGTTTCCTTTTGTCTTTAATTTTCTTTAGTGTAAATGCAGTATACCTAGGTATGTTTGATTTGGCTTGGTTTGGAATTTATCCTGCTTAGTGTTCTCTGAGCTTCTTGAATCTATTGTTTGTTATCTGTACTAAATTTTGGAAATCTCTCAACTATTATTACTTCAAATAGTTCTGCTTCCTTCTTTCTTTCTTCTATTTCTGGTTTTCCAATTACAAGTATGTTATACATTTAAAAAAAATTTTTTTTAATTTTTTATTTTTTATAAACATATATTTTTATCCCCTGGGGTACAGGTCTGTGAATCGCCAGGTTTACACACATCACAGAACTCACCATAGTACACAACCTCCCCAATGTCCATAACGCAACCCCCCTTCTCCCAACCACCCTCCTCCCAGTTTGTTTTGTGAGATTAAGAGTCACTTATAGTTTGTTATCCTCCCAATCACATCTTGGTTCATTTATTCTTTTCCTACCCCCTTAACCCCCCATGTTGCATCTCCACTTCCTCATATCAGGGAGATCATATGATATGCTTACTTCGCTAAGCATGATACGCTCTAGTTCCATCCACGTTGTCGCAAATGGCAAGATTTCATTTCTTTTGATGGCTGCATAGTATTCCATTGTGTATATATACCACCTCTTCTTTATCCATTCATCTGTGGGTGGACATCTACGTTCTTTCCATAGTTTGGCTATTGTGGACATTGCTGCTATAAACATTCGGGTGCACGTGCCCCTTTGGATCACTACATTTGTATCTTTAGGGTAAATACCCAGTAGTGCAATTGCTGGGTCATAGGGCAGTTCTATTTTCAACATTTTGAGGAACCACCATGCTGTTTTCCACAATGGTTGCACCAGCTTGCATTCCCACCAACAGTGTAGGAGGGTTCCCCTTTCTCCGCATCCTCGCCAGCATCTGTCATTTCCTGACTTGTAAATTTTAGCCATTCTGACTGGTGTGAAGCAGTATCTCATTGTGGTTTTGATTTGTATTTCCCTGATGCCGAGTGATATGGAGCACTTTTTCATGTGTCTGTTGGCCATCTGGATGTCTACTTTGCAGAAATGTCTCTTCATGTCCTCTACCCATTTCTTGATTGGATTATTTGTTCTTTGGGTGTTGAGTTTGCTAAGTTCTTTATAGATTTTGGACACTAGCCCTTTATCTGATATGTCGTTTGCAAATATCTTCTCCCATTCTGTCAGTTGTCTTTTGGTTTTGTTAACTGTTTCCTTTGTTGTGCAAAAGCTTTTGATCTTGATAAAATCCCAATAGTTCCTTTTTGCCCTTGCTTCCCTTGCCTTTGGCGTTGTTCCTAGGAAGATGTTGCTGCGGCTGAGGTCAAAGAGGTTGCTGCCTGTGTTCTCCTCATGGACTTTTATGGATTCCTTTCTCACATTGAGGTCCTTCATCCATTTTGAGTCTATTTTTGTGTGTGGTGTAAGGAAATGGTCCAATGTCATTTTTCTGCATGTGGCTGTCCAATTTTCCCAACACCATTTATTGAAGAGGCTGTCTTTTTTCCATTGGACATTCTTTCCTGCTTTGTCGAAGATTAGTTGACTGTGGAGTTGAGGGTCTATTTCTGGGCTTTCTATTCTGTTCCATTGATCTATGTGTCTGTTTTTGTGCCAGTACCATGCTATCTTGATGATGACAGCTTTGTAATAGAGCTTGAAGTCCAGAATTGTGATGCCCAAACTTTGGCTTTCTTTTTCAATATTCTGTTGGCTATTCGAGGTCTTTTCTGGTTCCATATAAATTTTAGGATTATTTGTTGCATTTCTTTGAAAAAGATGGATGGTACTTTGATAGGAATTGCATTAAATGTGTAGATTGCTTTAGGTAGCATAGACATTTTCACAATATTTATTCTTCCAATCCAGGAGCATGGAACATTTTTCCATTTCTTTGTGTCTTCCTCAATTTCTTTCATGAGTACTTTATAGTTTTCTGAGTATAGATTCTGTGCCTCTTTGGTTAGGTTTATTCCTAGGTATCTTATGGTTTTGGGTGTAATTGTAAATGGGATTGACTCCTTAATTTCTCTTTCTTCTGTCTTGTTGTTGGTGTAGAGAAATGCAACTGATTTCTGTGCATCCTGTGCATTTCCTATCCTGACACTTTACTGAATTCCTGTACAAGTTCTAGCAGTTTTGGAGTGGAGTCTTTTGGGTTTTCCACATATAGTACCATATCATCTGCAAAGAGTGATAATTTGACTTCTTCTTTGCGGAAGATGTCAAAGATGGATGCCTTTAATTTCCTTTTGTTGTCTGATTGCTGAGACTAGGACTTTTAGTACTATGTTGAATAGCAGTGGTGATAATGGACATCCCTGCCGTGTTCCTGACCTTAGCAGAAAAGTTTTCAGATTTTAACCATTAAGAATGATATTTGCAGTGGGTTTTTCATAAATGGCTTTGATAATATTGAGGTATACACCCTCTATCCCTACACTTTGAAGAGTTTTGATCAGGAAGGGATGCTGTACTTTGTCAAATGCTTTTTCAGCATCTATTAAGAGTATCATAGGGTTCTTGTTCTTTCTTTTATTGATGTGTTGTATCACATTGATTGATTTGCGGATGTTGAACCAACCTTGCAGCCCTGGAATAAATCCCAGTTGGTCATGGTGAATAATCCTTTTAATGTACTGTTGAATCCTACTGGCTAGTATTTTGGTGAGAATTTTTGCATCTGTGTTCATCAAGGATATTGGTCTATAGCTCTCTTTTTTGATGGGATCCTTGTCTGGTTTTGGGATCAAGGTTTTCCTTCCATTTCTATTTTTTGGAACAGTTTCAGGAGAATAGGAATTAGTTCTTCTTTAAATGTTTGGTAGAATTCCCCCAGGAAGCCATCTGGCCCTGGGCTTTTGTTTGTTTGAAGATTTTTAATGACTGTTTCAATCTCCTTACTGGTTATGGGTCTGTTCAGGCTTTCTATTACTTCCTGGTTCAGTTGTGGTAGATTATATGTTTCTAGGAATGCATCCATTTCGACCAGATTGTCAAATTTGTTGGTGTAGAGTTGCCCATAGTATGTTCTTATAATAGTTTGTATTTCTTTGGTGTTAGCTGTGATCTCCCCTCTCTCATTCATGATTTTATTTATTTGGGTCCTTTCTCTTTTCTTTTTGATAAGTCGGGCCAGGGGTTTATCAATTTTATTAATTCTTTCAAAGAACCAGCTCCTAGTTTCGTTGATTTGTTCTATTGTTTTTTTGGTTTCTATTTCATTGATTTCTGCTCTGATCTTTATGATTTCTCTTCTCCTGCTGGGCTTAGGGTTTCTTTCTTGTTCTTTCTCCAGCTCCTTTAGGTGTAGGGTTAGGTTGTGTACCTGAGACCTTTCTTGTGTCTTGAGAAAGGCTTGTACCACTATATATTTTCCTCTCAGGACTGCCTTTGTTGTGTCCCACAGATTTTGAACCATTGGGTTTTCATTATCATTTTTTTCCATGATTTTTTAAATTCTTCTTTAATTTCCCGGTTGACCCATTCATTCTTTAGAAGGATGCTGCTTAGTCTCCATGTATTTGGGTTCTTTCCAAACTTCCTCTTGTGGTTGAGTTCTAGCTTCAGAGCATTGTGGTCTGAAAATATGCAGGGTATGATTTCAATCTTTTAATACCAGTTGAGACCTGATTTAAGACCGAGGATCTGATCTATTCTTGAGAATGTTCCATGTGCACTAGAGAAGAATGTGTATTCTGTTGCTTTGGGATGAAATGTTCTGAATATATCTGTGATGTCCATCTGGTCCAGTGTGTCATTTAAGGCCTTTATTTCCTTATTGATCTTTTGCTTGGATGATCTGTCCATTTCAGTGAGGGGAGTGTTAAAGTCCCCTACTATTATTGTATTATTGTTGATGTGTTTCTTTGATTTTGTTATTAATTGGTTTATATAGTTGGCTGCTCTCACATTGGGCGCATAGATATTTAAAATTGATAGATCTTCTTGTTGGACAGACCCTTTGAGTATGATATAGTGTCCTTCCTCATCTCTTATTATAGTCTTTGGCTTAAAATCTAATTGATCTGATATAAGAACTGCCACTCCTGATTTCTTCTGATGTCCATTAGCATGGCAAATTCATTTCCACCCCTTCACTTTAAATCTGGAGGTGTCTTCAGGCTTAAAATGAGTTTCTTGGAGGCAACATATAGATGGGTTTTGTTTTTTTGTCCTTTCTGATACCCTGTGTCTTTTGACAGGGGCATTTAGCCCATTAACATTCAGGGTAACTATTGAGAGATATGAATTTAGTGCCATTGTATTGCCTGTAAGATGACTGTTACTGGATATTGTCTCTGTTTCTTTCTGATTTACCACTTGTAGGCTCTCTCTTTGCTTAGAGGACCCCTTTCAATATTTCCTGTAGAGCTGGTTTAGTGTTTACAAATTCTTTCAGTTTTTGTTTGTCCTGGAAGCTTTTAATCTCTCCTATTTTCAATGATAGCCTAGCTGGATATAGTATTCTTGGCTGCATGTTTTTCTCGTGCTCTGAAAATATCATGCCAGCTCTTTCTGGCCTGCCAGGTCTCTGTGGATAAGTCTGCTGCCAATCTAATATTTTTACCATTGTATGTTACAGACTTCTTTTCCCAGACTGCTTTCAGGATTTTCTCTGTGTCACTGAGACTTGTAAATTTTATTATTAGGTGACGGGGTGTGGGCCTATTCGTATTGATTTTGAGGGGCATTCTCTGCACATCCTGAATTTTGATGCTTGTTCCCTTTGCCATATTGGGGAAATTCTCCTCAATAATTCTCTCCAGTATACCTTCTGCTCCCCTCTCTCTTTCTTCTTCTTCTGGAATCCCAATTATTCTGATGTTGTTTCGTCTTATGGTGTCTCTTATCTCTCAAATTCTCCCCTCGTGGTCCAGTAGCTGTTTGTCCCTTTTTGCTCAGCTTCTTTATTCTCTGTCATTTGGTCTTCTATATCACTGATTCTTTCTTCTGCCTCATTTATCCTAGCAGTGAGAGCCTCCATTTTTGATTGCACCTCATTAATAGCTTTTTTTATTTCAACTTGGTTAGATTTTAGTTCTTTTATTTCTCCAGAAAGGGCTTTTATATCTCCCGAGAGGGTTTCTCTAATATCTTCCATGCCTTTTTCGAGCCCGGCTAGAACCTTGAGAATTCTCATTCTGAACTCTAGATCTAACATATTACCAATGTCTGTATTGATTAGGTCCCTAGCCTTCCGTACTGCCTCTTGTTCTTTTTTTTTTTTTTTTTTTTTTTGTGGTGAATTTTTCTGCCTTGTCATTTTGTCCAGATAAGAGTATATGAAGGAGCAAGTAAAATACTAAAAAGGTGGCAACAACCCCAGGAATATATGCTTTAACCAAATCAGAAGAGATTCAAATCGTGAGGGGGAGAAAGGGGATAAAAAGAGGTTCAGAAAGAAAGAAAGAAAAAAAAAGAAAGAAATAAAATAAAGAATTTAAAAAAAGAAAATGAATAAAGAAAAGTATAAAAAAGAAAATATATATATATACATATATATATTAGATAAACTAGTTAAAAAACGTTAAAAAAGAAAAGGGTAAAAGTTAAAAAAATTTTAGCAGAAGAAGAGAAAAAGATAAAAAAGAAAAATAATTAAATTAATTGCAAGACTAAAGAATCATAGGGAGAACGCCATGAGTTCCGTGCTTTGCTTTCTCCTCCTCTGGAATTCTGCTGCTCTCCTTGGTATTGAAACTGCACTCCTTGGTAGGTGAACTTGGTCCTGGCTGGATTTCTTGTTGATCTTCTGGGGGAGGGACCTGTTGTAGTGATTCTCAAGTGTCTTTGCCCCAGGCAGAATTGCACCGCCCTTACCAGGGGCCAGGCTGAGTAATCCGCTGGGGTTTGCTTTCGATAGCTTTTGTTCCCTGAGGGCTTTCCATAGAGTTCCGGAGGATGGGAATACAAATGGCGGCTTCCTGGTCTCTGGCCTGCAGGAGCTGAGAGCACGGGGCTCCACTCTTCATTGCGACCTGGCCTCCGGCCACACTCTGAACTCACCGAGCCTGCGACCGGTTCAAGGTAACCCCAAGCTGGGAGCTCACTCCTCGGCTCTGTCTCTGTAGCCGGCTTTCCCGTTCTAATACCTGCAAGCTCAGCCACACTCAGACACCCCCTATTTCTGTGGCCCTGCGGGACCTGAGGCCAAGCTGACCCCATGTGGGCTTCAGCCCGGTTTAGCCTCTGGAGTGATGTCCCTCAGCGGAACTGACTTTTAAAAGTCCTGATTTTGTGCTCCGTTGCTCCGCCGCTTGCAGGGAGCCAGCCCCTCCCCCCAGGGTCTATCTTCCCCTCGCTTTGGATTCACTTCTCTGCCAGTCCTACCTTTCAGAAAGTGGTTGTTTTTCTGTTTCTAGAATTGCTGTTCTTCTTCTCTTCGATCTGCTGATGGATTTGTAGGTGTTTGCAATCTTTAGATAAGCTATCTAGCTGATCTCCTGCTAACTGAAGTAGTCTCAGCCTGCTACTTCTCTGCCAGCTTGACTCCTCCCCTATGTTATACATTTTGATATTGCCCCTAGATTACTTTTATTCTAGTTTCTCTTTGCATTGAAGTTTGGAATGTTTCTATTGTCTTGTCTTCAAGCTCAAGCTCACTGATTATTTTCCTCAGCCATATCAAGTCTACTGATATGAACCTAGAAGGCACTCTTCATTTTTGTTACACTATTTTTAATTTATAGAATTCCTTTTAATTCTTTCTGCTTGCATAATCATTTGTTCTTGTGTGGTGTTTACTTTTTTTTATCATAGCCCTTAGCACATAAATTATAGTTATTTAAAAAACCCTGTCTGATAATTTTAACATCTGAGTCTGATTGTGATGATTGTTTTGCCTTTCAGAATGTTTTTTCCTGCCTTTGGCATGCCTTGTAATTTTTTGTGGTAAAGCTACTAAGGTGTGTGCGTGTGTGTGTGTGTATCCCATTTATAGGGACCCCAAACTAAATAGGCTTTTACAGTGAGGATTTAAAGTTATCTGGCTATAAGTTAAATTGTGTTTAATGTTTGCCCGAGGGTTTGAATTTCTCTCAAATCCTTTTTTTTTTTTTTTTTTTTTTTTTTTGTTTTGGTCTTCTCTTGACTTTGGGCTTCCCTAACTACTCCTCCCTCAGAGAAAGTCTGAATCTTGCAGCTCTTTCAGCTGTAATCCACTGCCTTTTGTTTTTGTTTCATTTCATTTTAAAGATTTCTTTCTTTATTTATTTTAGAGAAAGAGAGAACTAGCAGGGGGAGGAGCAGAGGGAGAGGAGGGAGAAAAAGAGAGAGAAACAGACTCTCCACTGAGCACAGAGCCTGATGAGGAGCTAAAATCATGCCTGAGCTGAAATCAAGAGTTGGTCAGTTAACTGACTGAGCCACCCCTGTAGCCCCGCAATCCACTGTTTTTATACTAGAGCCCTGCTGGTATGATGGTAAGGTATAGGGGAGGTGAGCATTCCATAATCTGATCAAATCTCAGTCTTTTAAAAATATTTTTGGAACATTTATTTATTTACTCTAGAGAGAGAAAGTGGGGAAGGCACAGATAGAGAGAGAGAGAGAATCTTCAAGCAGATTCACTACTGAGTGTGGAGCCCATAGCTGGGCTTGATCTCATAACACATGAGGTCATTACCTAGGCCAAGACCAAGAGTCAGTTACTCAATTGACTGAGACAGCCAGGTGTCCCCAAATCTCAGTACTTTTGTGGCCCATATCTTTGGGTTATGACTTTCACATGTGCTTCTCCAGTGCCAGCCCTCTACCCACTTCTCTGGCAGCAGTATTCACAATCTATTTATCTGAAGCCCTAACCTATGTTGACTATTCTCTTCCCTTTGTTGATCCAGGAAAGCCAGAGGGGCCTTGGATTGAAGCAACTCTCTTTCCCCAGCTCTCTTTTGCCTAGTGATTACACACATCTTTGTTATTTAAGGAGAATGCTCTGGATGTGTTTCAAATACTCCTCACTAGTTTCTTTTGCCACAGCCATAAGGGGATATTTCTCAGATCTTCACCATGAATTCCTGGAGCTAGAGATGATGAAAGTGTGGGGGGAACCCACACAAAGAGCATCCTTTGTGCCCTAGGATTAGGCTATCACCCAAAGTAATTGAAAACATTATATATGATACTGTACCTAAGTCATTGACCTTATTACTGGTACATAATTCACAATGGCCAATTTTACTGTTATAGTAACTGCTCAAGGTCCTACATTATATTTGAGGAATACAGAAATAACCAAAACTGCTCTCAAGGAGCTGACTGTCCAGAAGACAGATCTAAACAGATAAATATATACAATGATAATTGTTATAATATATACTAGTTGCATCTAACTGCCTGGAGAGAGTAAGAAAAGGTATAACAGGAATGTCTGATGTATTATTTCCTAATAAAATTATTAATAAATTAACTAGCCAATATTGATCTAGCACCCAATTACTTGGCTAGCACTGGGGTAAGGCATTATTAATACTTAACCACAGCTTTAGTTTGTTATTTTGATCTTCAGAAGCAGAAAGAGCAAGTAGTATTATTTTCATTTTAAGAAAAGTGATGATCAAGCAGGACAACTGACTTGCCCAAGTCCTTACAATCAGCTCTAAGAAAAAAGACAATTTTCAGGACACATAAATTTTACAGCAACTCCTAATGATCCAAATTAAATATTCTTACTTCTATATAACAAAATGAGAGATTGTGTTTTTTTTTTTCTCTAAGATTCAGCAATCACTCATCTTAGAGCACTTTCAAGCAGAAAAGGATAAAAATTTCCCATATTATTTTGAAACAAAATTTGTCATCTAGAGCTTTCTACATCAGCTAAAAACTTCAAATGAAAAATGATCATATTGCAATAACTAGTTTTTCTAGTATATTTTTTCCCAGTTCTAAACTGAATCATACCCAAAGTAGAGAATAGAATGTACACTATAAAATGAATGAGAAACTTGATCTTACAGGAGTCAAAATACCAACATAGACTGGAGTGGGTATAAAATTGGAAAACTGGACTCAGTTCAGCACTTAAATCATCTGCAGTGCAAAAAAGGCAATTCTAAAATCCCTGAGATAGCTACTCTACTGAGAAATAATGGATTAAATTATCAGTTTCTCTTTACTGAAGATCATAATACTCTACATACAATGAAAAAACAGGTTATAGATTTGACATGAAGTGAGTGAGAAAAATGATCTAGACTTCAAAGGGGAGTTTCCCATTTTCTGCCAATGCACCAGATCACATTCAACTCACAGGGAGATTATATTGTCTTACCAAAAACATCTTCAAAACTAATTTTTTAAGTTTCCATCAATACTTAGCAATACAATGCTACTATCCCAGAGCACCTAGCTCCCTGTTAGTTTCCTGAAGAAAATTCAGAAGTGATGATTTAATGGGTAAAGGATAAATTCCTTATTGGACTGGATGCCTTGGGATGCATAATCTATTTATTACCTGATTAGGTGGTCATCCCAGAGAGGGACCCTGAAATTAACAACTATTTTGTTGTACCTGTAAACTGAAATTAAGACTTACATGCAGTTTCTGCCTAGAATGTAGAAAGCTATAAAGAGCGTCCCTCCCTTTCTCTTAAAATAACAGCAACAAAAACAAAAGCCAAAGAAAGCACAAAGTTTTTGTTTTTGTATTTTACTTTTTTTCAACCCATCAAAGAGTTGAGGTCACAGGACAAT
Source organism: Mustela lutreola (assembly GCF_030435805.1). NCBI lineage: Eukaryota > Metazoa > Chordata > Mammalia > Carnivora > Mustelidae > Mustela > Mustela lutreola. The sequence continues at coordinate 160,209,837 of NC_081292.1, forward strand.
CAAATAGTCCAGAGTCTAATGAGATAAAGTACAGAACATGAGCATTTTCTTACCAAGGGGCAGATGTTGCTACAAAACAGAAGAATTGTCAAAACTGTTAACAAACTGACAGAGGTCATGTGTGGGCTGGAGAAAGTGTGAAGAACTTAGGGGCTAGAGATACAGAATGAGTTCATAAATTTTTATAATCTCTTCTTCATGAACCTCACCAAATACTTAAGAAAAACTAAAAATTACAAAAGGAAGGAGGGAAGGAAAGAAGAGCAGAAAGAGCTGGGCAATTCCCTAAAGATATAGGCTTAGAAAGGGGTAACATCAGGCACTATAGGAGAGCATGAAACCCTACTTAGATTCTTCCTCCCTACCATCACTAATGAAAAAATGTTTTGGATTGTGGAGGGAAGACAAATACTGTTGCCCTTAGGACTCTGGTAAAACCCATTCCACCTGGAGAAGAAAATAGGGGCAAACATATCCTGTCCACGGGAGGGAGATAGAAATGCACACTACACTCAGAAAAATAGCTGGAAGAAGAGCAGGAGCACAAAAGTGCTGCCTTCCAGAGTTCCAAGGGCACAGCGCTTACCCAAAGCTGAGACTTCTTTAGAACAAGAGACTATTTCTCCCCTCTCCACCACCACCAGAAAAACAAATATTACAAGCAACACTGAAGTGTTGCTGGAAGAGGGATAGGAGAGAGAGAAGCTATCTGAGGCAAAACTCATAGGAAAGGGTGCCTGGGTGGCTCAGTCACTTAAACATCTGACTTTTGATTGTGGCTCAGGTCTTGATCTCAAGGTCATGAAATTGAGCCCTGAGATAGGCTCCACTCAGCAAGGAGTCTACTTGATATGCTTTCCCTCTCCTTCCCCCTCTACCCCTCCCTACACTTGTTCTATCTCTCCTACTCTCTCTCTCTCAAATAAATAAATAATATATTTTAAAAAAATAAACTAAGGGCATCTGGGTGGCTCAGTCAGTTAAGCATCTGATTCTTGACTTCAGCTCAGGTCATGATAGGGCCCCACATCATGCAGCCTGCTTAAGATTCTCTCTCTTTCTCTCTGCCACTCCCCACTCCCTCTCTTCTTTCAAAAAACAAAAACTAAAATGAAACAACAACAACAACAATGAAAAACTCATAGGGAAGACCCAGAGCTCATAAATGACTATATAATAAGAAAATTCCTCTGGTAAGTAATCTCCAGCCCTAAATACAAAATACCCTAAGAAAAATTTAAAACCTATGGTTCTCTTAAGGTATCCATAGCAACAGCAAACCCTAACTCAGCTCAATTCCAAACTAGACTGACTAACATCACCACACTATAGAGTTAACAGAAGGAAAAGCATCACCATTTTCTGGTATAAAAACTATTTACCTGAGTCTTTACTGCCATAAATAATACATACAATTTTAACAACAAAAGTGATGGGGCATATGAAAAAGCAAGAAAAACCAGCACATTACTATGTGAAAAGACATCCAATAGAATCAGACTTATGTACACCACAGATAATGGAAATATATATCCAATAGTATTGAAAATGAAAATAACTATAATTTACATTTTAAAACTTTAATGGAAAAAGTGGAAAAAATATAGGATAAAATGGATAATTTTACACTGAAAGCAGTTGAGGAAAGAATCAGTGACCTTGAAGATAGGTTAATAAAACTGAAACACAAAAAGAAAGAGTAAAATATTAAAAATAAAACATAGCATTGAGATAATAGCAAATATTCTAAAACACACATTACTGGAATCATAGGGATGAAAGAAAGAAGGTGGAAGAAATACTTGAAAAAAATTTATGAAATAGAATTTTCCAAAATTAATAACATGCATCAAACTGCAGATACAAAAAGTTCAAAGAACACCAAAAAGTACAAATATGAACAAACACACAGAAGCATATCATATTCAAACTACTAAAAACAAAGTCAGAGGAAATATTGAAAGTAGATATAAAAAAACACTATTACATAACACATTACATACAGAGGAAATATTATAGCACACTTCTCGTTAGAAAGAGTAAAAGACAGAAGATAATGGCATCACAATCTTAAGGAGCTCAAAGAAAAAATTTACCACCCCAGAATTTTATACCTAGAAGAAAATCTTTCAAAAAATGAAGAAATGAAAACTTTCTGAAGAAACAAAAATTTAGAATACACATTTATAAAAAACTTGCACTGTTAAAAGATGTTCTTCAGGCAGAAGGAATATGATACCATATGGAACAGTTGATCTACACAAATAAAGAGAATTGGGAAGATAATAAATGAAAATAAAAATGAAATGTGTTTTCTTGCATTTAAAGTCTCTAAAAAGTAAACATTTAAAATAGTAGTAGTGTATTCTGTGTTTATAGTATATATAAAAGTGAAATATCTGCCAACATAAGTACAGAGAATGAAAGGTAGAAACTGGGAATGTACTGTTGTAAGATCTTTATGTTATATGAAAGATTGTATAATGCAACTTGAAAATAATCTCTGATTATTTAAAAATTTATTTTGTAAAGTCCAGGGTAGCAGCTGAACTTTTTTAAAATAGTAAGTCAAATAAGAAAAAATGGCTCAATCAGACCAAGCAAGAGCAGAAAAGTTGAAAAAAATGGCATATAGATGGTAGGTTTTAATCAGTGCAATTACACAAAATATTTACTATAAAAATAACAATTAAGAGACAGACTTTCAGGTTGAATAAAAAAGCAAGACCCAATTATATGCTGGTGAAAAGAATTTCACTTTAAATATGAAATATAGTTAGGTTAACAGTGAAATGTTAAATAATCCATGGATTAAATAAGACACCAAGAGGACTTATAATATTTTGAACTGAAAGGAAATGAAAATACAACATAATCAGAATTTATAAGATACCATGGAAAAGTCATGGCACTAAATATCTATGTGAGAAAAAAATAAAGTTACCAAATTAATAATTTTATCATTCATCTTAACAAATTAAAAATGGTGAGCATATTAAATTCTACCTCACCTGGCATCTGCTAGCTACTGGAGCCCACATCCCCATAGTCCTTAATGGCTCCTGTGACATTAGGTTTCCAATCAACATTTGCAAACCCAGGTTCCAGCCAGTGCCTATGAATCCAGGGTCCCTGAGGGGCCCAGTGCCATGCTGACTACCAGCTTCCCAGGATTTGACCTGTATCAGGACCAGGCCACCTAAGGACTAAAACAGCAAGTGCATCCATGGACATCACCAAACTGCCCACCCAGAATCACTAGATGGGCAGACTGATAAAAGGTTTTCCTTTCAGAAGAAGCCAGTCTATAAAGACTAGAAGGGGTCTCTACATCTTCAAATGTGTAGACACCAATGCAAGGATATAATACTTATGAATAATTAAAGAAATAAGACATCACCAAAGAAAACTAATAAAATATCAATGACCGACCTAAAGGGAAATCTATGACCTATCTGACAAATGATTCAGATTAATCTTCTTGAAACTGTTTGGTGAAATATAGGAATACACAAAGAGACAACTAAATGAAATTAGGAAAACAATGAATGTAGAATCTGAGAAATACAACAAACAGAACCCATTTTTTTAAAAAAAGCAGAATCTTGGAGTTGATGACAACAATGACCGAACTGAAGAATTCACTAAAAATCTTCAGTGACAAATTAAAGCAGAATTAATGAACTAGAAGACAGGTTATTTGAAATCAGGGAAACATAAAGAAGAAACAATGATAAAGAGTGGGAAAAGCCTACATGAATAATAAGATACCACAAAAGAAACAATCTATATATTGGAGTCCCAGGCGAAGTGAGAAAGGAGCAGAAAACTTATCTGAAGAAATAATGGCTAACTTTCCAAATCTGGGGAGAGGTAGAGACATCCAAGTTCATGAAGCTAATAAGTCACCCTGAAATTTCACCCCAAATGATCTCTGAGACACATAAAAACCTGCCTTAAATGAAAGACAAAGATAGATTCTAGGAATAAACCCACTCAAATACAATCAAGGATTTGACAGGAGAACCAAAAAGATGAAATGGCAAAAGGATAGTCTCTTCAATAAATGGCACTGGAAAAACTGGACAATCATATGCTAAACAATAAAATTGGACCCCTATTGTACAACACTCACAAAAATTAACTCAAAATGGACTGAAGACTTAAATGTAAGACCTGAAAGTGTAAAATTACCATCAGAAACAAAGAAAAATCTCCTTGACATTGGTCTCGGCGTAATATTTTTGGATATGAAACAGAAAGCACAAGTGACAAAAGCAAAAATAAACAGGTGGGGACTATATTGAATTTAAAATCTTCTGTACAGCAACATAAATAATCACCAAATGAAAAGGCAACTTAAATGAGAGAAAATATTTGCAAGCCATGATAAAGGACTAATACCCAAAAATATATAAGGAACTCACACAACTCCACAGCAAAAATCCCAAACAAAATGATTTAAAAATGGGTAAGAGAGTTGAATAGACATGTCTCCAAATTAGAGATTCAAATGGCCAAAAAGTACATGAAACATTGCTCAATGTCACTAATTATCAAGGAAATGCAAATTAAAACGACGACATATCTCCTCACACTTGTAAGAATGGCTAACATCAAAAAGACAAGGGATAACAAACGTTGGCAAGGATGTGGAAAAAAGGAAATCCTTGTGCACTGTTGGTAGGAGTGTAAATTGGTTCAGCCACTGTGGAAAACAGTACGGAGTTTCTTCAAAAAATTCAACATAGAACTTCCATATGATCCAGGAATCTCACTTCTGAGATATATCCAAAGGAAATAAAATCCCATCTCAAAGAGATATCAGTACCCCAGTTCACTGAAGCATTATTCACAGTTCCCAAAACTTAAAAACAACCTAAGTAGCCACTGACAGATAAACGGATAAAGATGTGCTATATACAAAAAAATAGAATATTAATTAGCCATAAAAAGAATGAAATCCTGCCATTTGTGACAACATGGATGGATCTTGAGAATATTATGCTAAGTGAAGTAAGACAGAGAAAGAAAAATACTGTATATTCTCACTTATATGTGGAATCTAAAAAAAGCTGAACTCACAGAAATAGACTGCAGAATGGTGGTTTCCAGAGTGGGTGGGGAAAAATGGGGAGACCCTGGCCAAATCGAATTCCCAGCTATAAGATAAATAAAATCTGGGGATCTAATGCACAATAGAGTGAATATAATTTACAATACTATATCATATACTTAAAAGTTAAGACAATAGATCTTAAATGTTACACAACACACATACACACAGACACAAGGTGTGTGGGGTATGAGGGGATAGATCAATTTACTAACTTTATTGCGGTATCATTTTGCAATATATATGTAAATCTCACCATCATATTGTACATCTAAAACTTAACACATGCTGGAGCACCTGGCTGGTTCACTTGGTAGACCATGTTGCTCTTGATCTCAAGATTGTGAGTTTGAGCTCCACGCTGGGTGTAGAAATTGCTTAACTAAATAAACTTTAAAAATGTGTTTTATGTCAATAATATCTCAATAAAGGTGGGGGAAATAAAACAAATCTATTGAGTCAGAATCTGAAAAAAAGATGAACAAATCAAAGAGACAAAATAGAGTTCAGAATATATCCACACAGGTAAGGACAATGGACTTTGGGCAAAGGTATGCAGGCGGCTGAACGAATAAAGAGAGTCTTTTCAACAAATGGTGTCGGAAAATTGTATATTCATATGCAAAAAAAAAAAAAAAAAAAGGAAAGGAAATTTGATCATTACCTCATTCTATCTATGAAAATTAACTCAAATTGTAGACCTACCTCTAAAAGCTAAGACTCCAAAAGAATTCTATAAGAGAGAACAACAGAGAAATTATTGTGACAATAGATTAGGCCAAATTTTCATAGGTTTATCACTAAAGTATGACCCATAGAAGAAAAATATTGAACTTCACTAACATAAAAAAACCTTTACTCTGTGAGAGACATTATTAAATGAACAGGGCAAAAAAGCCACAGACTAGGAGAAAATATTTACCAATCACAAAACTGACAAGAGGCTTGACTCCAGAATACATAAGGGACTCTCAAAGGCAACAGTAGAAAACAAACAATCCTATCTAAAAATGGTTAAATGATTAGGACATTTCACTGAAGAGGTTACACAGTTGGTGAATAAGCACAAGAAAAAGTGTTCAACTTCATCAATAGCTCAGGAAATGTAAATTAAAAACACAATGAGATACCTTCATATGCCTATTAAAATGGTCAAATTAGGAAAAAAAAAAAAAGACAACACTATCACATGCTGGCAAAGATACAGAGCAACTGGAAATCCCATGTACTGCTAATGGGAAGATATGGTACAGCCACTTTGGAAAACAATTTGGAAGTTTCTCATACAGGTAAATATACACCCCAGGTATACACTCCTAGGTACCTACCCATGAGAAATAAAAACATTCTCTCACAAAAACCTCTATAGAAGTTATTATACCAGCTTTATCCATTATTACTAAAAACTGATGCAACTAATGAATGGATTTAAGAAAAAAAACACTGGGGAATACTGATATAATGGAATACTACCCATCAATTAAAAAGGAATGAAATATTGATTCATGAAACAATATAGGTCAATCTCACTGCAACTTATTAATTGAAAAACGTCCAACCAAAATACATAGTGAGCAATTCCACTTACATGACTTTCTAGAAAATATCAGTGGTTGTCAGGGGTTGGGGTGAAAAAAAGTGCTGACTTCAAGGAGGTAACCAGAAGAAATTTTAGGGGTTGATAAAACTGTTTTGTAACATAATCATTGTATAAATACAGTACTCTATCTATAGAGTCATATACCACAAAGTATGAATTTTACCGTCACGAACATTTAAAAAAGATTTTTTAAGTAAATAGAGATCAAATTATATGAAGTAATTTTTAAAGGCTCAAAGAATGAAAAATATACTAGAGATATTAATTTTGAATTTTCAATCTCATTGGAAGGCAGGCTGTATAGAAATTCACCCATACCGACAGAAATTTAAATATCCAAAAAGACTGCATGATGTAATAGAAAGACTATTAGAGAAAATATCAGAAGATTCAGTCTTAAACTTGTGCCACCTTCTTGTGTATGCTTGGAGAAGTCCCTTGACTCTCTCAGTTTCATCCACAGTAAAATAAGTTGCTAGTATTTTGTAGGGGAATGACATGGATTTTTCAGTTGCATAAACTGGCCTCATTTTAAATCCTCTAACTTGCAATTTTTCATTACATGATGTTGACCAAGTTATGAAACTTTATGGGGTACCAGTTTTCATCTATAAAATGGCAATAAAATATTGATGTGTAAATGAAGTCTACTAATGCACTGTATTTGGTGAGGCCATTTGTAGAAATAGGCATCTTCTATATTTGATCACACATAAAAAATCTCTGATGGATAATAAACTGATTACAGTGGTTACTTCTGTGGAAGTGTAAACAATTGGAATTTGGTAAAAAGGAGCAAAGAACAAGAGGGAGACATACAACAAAATAGTAGTAAATAATGTGAATGAATGATATATCCAAAATACAAATAAAAATTTAAATAGATAGGAAATAAAGAAGCCATCCCAGAACCTGGTTCTCAGAAGGCATTTAAAATGTATTCCAGGGGTGGTGGTGGTGGCAGTGGGCACTGCCGTAATAAAGCTAGCCTACACAGGATTCTAGAGGAGGGGGTTCATTCTAACATGCAAATACTGCCACAAAAAATAATCTGAGTATAGTCTCACTGGAGGATATCATTTAGGTACTCCATAGCCTTTAGGTAACTGTCAATGATATTTACAAATCAAGACTTCCCCAATAGAACATTCCTATTAAGCAGACATTTTACTCTCATTTTGCTCTTGTCTCATTTTTGAAATCTAGCAGAAGATTATCTATTTTTTAATTAAATGTTTTTCCACAAATCAACTTCTAAGGCTTACTCTTAAATAATCAAACTGTGTTATTCTAAGCATTAAAATATTGGCCTTGTAACGTAAAGTTTTGAGGAAATACTTAAAGTCCCATTTACTTGTAAAGAAAAACCTAACTTCATTTTAGCAATATTAAAAGACAGCATTTCAGGGGCACTTGGATAGCTCAGTAAGTTAAGTGTCTGCCTTCCACTCAGGTTATAATCCTCGAGTCCTGGGATGGAGCCTCGCGCTGGATTCCCAGTTCAGCAGAGGGTCTGCTTCTCCCTCTACCTCTGTCTCTCCACCCTCACCCCTGGGCTTGTGCTCTCTCTCACTCACTCTTTCTCTGTCAAATAAATAAATAAAATCTTAAAAAAAAAAAAAGACAGCATTTCAGCATGGTGGACTGTCACATAACACAGTACATGGGCGTTTAATGTAGCATGCTGTAATTTCTCATGACAATGTAATTCCATGGGTCAGTCAAAACCATGTCATCTGGTTTCATAACAATTGATTTTGCAAAAAGTGGGCAGATTTATGCAATAGGAATTATGATGATAGAGTATACAGTTTCTTATTACCTCCTGGCAACCCCTCCCTTTTCCATTTCAAGCTGTCATTGAATGATCACAGAAGTGCTCCCATACAGAAGACTGTATAGAAAGCTGCCCTTCGTCAGCTATTGTCAGCTGTCCTAACAAGGCAAATGTTTTCCTGGTTTAGCTCTGCCAATATAGATTTTGTCACTGAAGTCTACCGTTGCCTAGGAAATTCATGGGTATGACGTGCTGTGTGGCATTCCCGTATCTAGAGTCCTGTCCAACATTTTACGCTATTTCAGACACATCATTATTTTAAAACATTTCATCCATTCAACACTTGGTGAACAAAAGAAAAGAAAATGAATCAATAACAAATATTTTAGTGTACATAATCATGTGCAGAGAACTTCTCTCACTAGAAAAGAAATAAATTATTCATTTTCTCTGACATCAGTGCTACATCATAATAACTAAGGATTCCCTCCTTCAACAATATACCGAATTATGTTCCACATAGGATTGCCTTCTCTAATTATACTTATTTGAAAGCTCTACTCCTCTTAGTGAATATTAATTCTCAGTAACATCTCAGTACTCCCATTGTACTGGCCAGTGAATGTTCCAGAGTACACTGTTTATTTATTTCATTTCAACCACCAAGAAATTCTGGAAGATAGCTCTTGTGTCCATTTTACAGAAAAGGGAACTGAGGAAAATGGATCAAAATCACACAGATATCAACAGGAGAAATAGGATTGCAACTTCCATCTCAGGGATTCTCAAAATAGGCTCTTTCTATATAGAATGTTCCCTTCCCTCAAGACCAGCACATCATACCTGTCTTTTGACTTCTTCTTATCCTTTATAGGTCCTGATATTATAAGCACATAATGTTGACAGACAATTCTTCATGGCATTTCTGGACATCCTTGGACTATCATTCTAATGATGCTTGTACAACAAACAGCCTCGGAAGACAGAGAGTGTCTCCTTCCGGGGCAGAAGAATATTTGTTTCCTATCCAGAATAATAAAGATTATGTCTTCCTATGGAGCAAAGGTAAGCAAGGTTTTGCTAGCAGTCTTTTTAGAAGATTGGAGGCATTGGAGGGGGACAGCCTCCCTAAGCTCGTTGTCCTCAATCAGTGACACAAAACCATTATGTGTGCTTCATCCATTTGGGTCATTTCCCATGTCCCCCACGGGACTTGTGGGGTGGAGTAGAACTGAACCAGTGGAAACATAACCAAGGATAGAAGCTCATGATTCCTGAGTAATAAAGTCCCAGTGGTCTTAGGTGGCTAGTTAACTTGTTAGCTTTTAAGTGAACAGAATTGCAGACCCTCAATAGCAGATGCATCTGTTGACTTTTTATATTTATCTGTTTATTTAAAGATTTACTTATTTGAGAGAGAGAGAGAGAGAAAGAGAGAGGATGAGCACAGTGCGGAGGGGTAAGGGGAGAGAAAGAGAGAGAATCTTGAGCTTGATGCAGGCCTCCATCTTACAACCATCTCACAACCCTGAAATCATGATCTGAGTCAAAGTCAAGAGTCAGATGCTTAGCCAACTGAGCCACCCAGGTGTGCCTATCTATTGACTTCTGAAAGCATGTTAGGCAGTATTCAGTATTTTGCAAGTTAGAGAACCACGGGCACATTAAAAATCTGCTATGATATTTCACTAAAGAATATTTTTCTTAGGCAGAGATGCATTTTCTGATACACAGTAACAAAACTTTATATAACTGACTGAGCAGACACACAAATGCCCTAGCTCTTTTATAAAACTGAATAGTAATCTCCTATCAGAATAAATAGGTAAATAAATCCATTTTCTATTCCGAGCAGCCAGACCCTAGTGTAATCTAATTAGGGTTATCAGATCAATAATTGTAATAATAAATAAAGAGACTCCTTGACTCCCATGGCCCAAAGCCAATGAGATTGGATTTCAGATTCTATTGTGTTTCATTATAAAAAGACATTATATATTATTTCTCTCTGGAAAAAAATAGTTTTTTTCCCTACCATCATTTCAAATACGTTATTTGCCTAGTAAAGGTCCTCACATCAGCTGAGTCACACATGACCTGCTATTGTTTTTAGGGCATTTAAACTGCAAATATTATTAGCAAGAATTAATCATCCTTCATTTCTTTTATTCTTGTATTTTCTCCCTAAATTAAAGGATTCTGATCTTTAAACTCCTTTGACTTAATTTGTGAGTATAATGATGCAACGTGTACCATGGAAAGATCACACTTCTTTAGAAGAGAGTACAGAGTAATAACAGACATTAGACAACGTTAAGGTAAATTAAGAACAGGCTTTGAGTGAGGGTGGGGATAAAATCAAGAAGCTGATATTAGAGGAGTTTAGTATGATTCATCTTTTCCTTTCTAGGTCAGGTTTTGAATTTTTGAATTAAAAAATTCCACTACACTAGTAATTCGAAGGGGAGTGAGAAGAATGTATACCTAGCAAGAAAAGAACACGCCCATTAAATAATGGCAAGTTTTTGAATATTCAGTAAGCATTTGACAGTTGAATGTGCTGGCTATTATGAAAAATGCAGGAGAGACCCAGAACCCAGATTCCTGAATATCTGGTTTTGAAACAAATTTCTGTATGTTCTCCATTAAGTCTGCTTTTTTTTTTTTTTTTTCCCCAGGGTCACGTTAGGCAGAAGGCATAAATGGGTAATAAAGAAGGAAGGTGCCCAAGAGCACGCTTCCTGCTGCAAATATCCTGCGCCTTTTTCTATGGTTCACAGTGCAGCTGACAACAGAGTGTATTTTTTTTTTTTTTTTTTTGTATTTTAAAATCACTAGAGGGGAACCAGCCCTCTTCTTAATGCATGCACCGCGTTTAATCCTTACTGCTTCCCACCACCTCGTACTCTGTCAAATGCCTATTCAGCCAGTGCTCCCCAAGCTTTACTGAATATCAGAATCACCAGGAGAGCTTGTTGAGAGCTTGTCAAAAGCTTGATTCTCAGTGCAGGGTGGGGACATGGATTTGCATCGCTAACAGCTCTGAGGCAATGTGGAGGCCACAGGTTCCTTAAGGATCACTGTGGCACACCGCATTATCAGGAGTGCGGAGTAGGAAATGTACCAGGCTTTGAGGCTCCAACTTCTACTCTTTTCTCCTCATGAAGATTAATATTAGTGGGGGAAGGGGAGAGGGAAACTGTGGCTTTTATACTATCTTAACACTATGATAGCTATAGAGAAAAATGTTGCATTTTGGAAGAAGTTTCCAAAAAGAATGGTCAATGCTAGAATTCCAAGAGCCATACTCAAGTTGTTTTTGACCTTTAAAATTCCATTAAAGCCAGGGTGCCTGGGTGGCTCACTGGGAAGCCTGCTTCTTCCTCTCCCACTCCCCCTGATTGCATTCTTGCTCTTGCTCTCTCTTTATCTGTCAAATAAATAAATAAAAATCTTTTTAAAAAAATAAAATAAAATTCCATTAAAGCCAAAATGATAATGTAGTAAACTGCCACATAAATTGGGTATAAGTATGTTATATCTGGTCTTCTCTGAGATGTTCTATCTAAAACCATATTCTGCACAGCACAAGGCGTAAAATATGGTAGGTAGTTAGCTTAGTGTAATTATTATATTATTGTTATTACCTATAGCTAATATTTACCAAGATCCTACTAAGAATGAAGGGCCAGGATGAGAGATTTCTCAAATATTATATAATATAATGTCACTAAATATCATCATGGCAACAATAGAAGTAGCTCCACTATTGACTTGTAAAAATTTTGATCGCAATGTACAATTGCCCAATACATTTATAGAACTCTATTTAGCTATATGTAGACACAGCCTTTGAAAAATTATCATTGTCCTCATTCATTTTTTAGGCCAGCATTATCCTGATACCAAAACCAGACAAAAATTTCACCACAAAAAAGTACAGACCATGTTCGTGTCTCCTGAACACAGACACAAAATTCCTACCTATAAAACTTCTAGGAAAAATCATACAAAAAACCTTACAACTCAAATAATACAACAAAGAGATATCACTACAAGCCTAATAAAATCCCTAAAATTAAAAAACTGATAATACCAAGTGCTGGTGGTGAAGCAAAGCAACCGAACTCTCATATCTTGCGGATGCAAATGCAAAAACAGTGAACCACATTGGAAAATAGCTTGATAGTTAACCTCCAAAGTTAGATATACACTTACATGACCCACTCATTTCACTCCTAGATATGTACCTAAGAGAAATGAAAATTAATGCTCAAAGACTCATATTCAAATGTTTATAGTAGCTTTACTCATAATTACCAACAACTGGAATCAGGTTAAACATTCAACTGGATAAACAAAATACGCTGCTGCCATACAACAGAATATTCCTCAATAGTTCCAAAAAAAAAAAAAAAAAAGTGTGTGTGGGGGGAACTATCTATTGATATGTGCAAAACCTTGGAAGAATTTTTTTTAGGATTTTATTTATTTGAGATTTATTTATTTATTTGAGAGGATTTTATTTATTTATTTATAAGCAAGCAGTAGGGAGGGGCAGAGGGAGAGAGAGCAGCAGACCTCCCCTTTCCATCCCAGGACACAGAGATCATGACCTGAGATGAAGGCGGCTGCTATTAACTGAGCCACCCAGGCACCCCAATATCTTGGAAGAATCTTTTTTTTTTTTTAAGATTTTATTTATTTATTTGACAGAGAGAAATCACAAGAAGGCAGAGAGGCAGGCAGAGAGAGAGGAGGAAGCAGGCTCCCTGCTGAGCAAAGAGCCTGATGCGGACTTGGTCCCAGAAGCCTGGGATCACGACCTGAGCCCTAGGCAGAGGTTTTAATCCACTGAGCCACCCAGGTGCCCTATCTTGGAAAATCTTAAGAGTATCATGCTAGGTAAAGAATCCAGACACAAAAGGCAACAAAAAAGCTCAAAGTTTCAGTTTCTATATTTTACTTATATAACCTTTCAGAAAAAGCAAAACGGTAGGCACAGAAATCAGATCAGTGGTTGCCAGGGACCTGGGATGTAGGCAAGTAGACTGTGCAGGAGTTTGGGACAACACTGGAGCAACAACATTTTTTTATATTTTGTCTTTGGTGTGGTTATTACACAACTCTGTTCAAATGTTAATCTATATACTTAAACTGTTAAAACTCATTGACATGTTCATTAAAACACACACTACATAAATCCTTTTTTCTTTTTTTTCTTTTTTGGAGAGGAAGAGTTTTCGAGTGGCCCAGATGTAAAAATTTACCCATTTTTTCAGGTTCTCCCAGAAATTCAAGTTCCAATTGTCAAGGGCCTAGTCACTGCATTAACTTTAGACACAAAATTCTAGCATGGCAAAAAATCTGGTATGACCTAAAATTTGCCAAGAAAAAAATTCATTCTCCTTGATGGTCTTAAGTAGTTTCGGACTACAAGGACAAAGAGTTTTCTCTGATAAAATTAAATAATTGCACTGTTGGGTTTTTTTGTTTTGTTTTGTTTTCTCCTATGCTTTTTCATCAGAGAACAAAATGTTGATTTATTTTTTAACTGTGTTTTTCCTGAGGCTCTAAAGAATAATTAATACACTGTACTATCCTCCCATTTTGCTAAGAGGGTCCCCAGAGCTTTACCCTCTCTCCCAGGTTGGCTCTGTCACCACTGACTTGTCAGGCAGGAAGGGGTTAATCCATACTGGATAGCTCCACAGTTACACTGAAGGTTTGTGAATTGCAAACCCACTAACAGATTTCTTTTCCAGTTGTACAAATAGCCAAGGCTCATTGAGCCTAGCTCTGGTAAGTGGGAGGGAAGAGGAAATTGTAAATTTTTTAATCCCTTTTTCTTTCTTTTTTTTTTTTTTTTCACCTTTCGACCCCCTTGACACATTTCTTCTACCCCTCAAGCCCTGCCTCTGGCATCCACTAATCTGCTCTTCTCTGTTATCTATGAGTTTGGTCCCTTTGTTTGTGTTTTTTCTTTGTTTTTACTTTTAGATTTTATATATAAGATCTTATGGTATTTGTCTTTCTCTGTTTGACTTATTTTACTTAACATGGTGCCATTAAGGTCAGTCTGAGTTGTCATTTCAAACAGGAAGATTTCATTCTCTTTTAAGGCTGTATTTATACATATTATATATATGTGTGTGTGTGTATATATAAGTGTGTGTATATGTGTATATATATGTATATATATATATATATATATATATATATATATACCACAATTTCTTTGTCCAATTATCCATCAATGGGCACTTAGATTATTTCCATATCTTGGCTATTGTAAATAATGCTGCAATGAACATGAAGGTGCTTTTAAAATGAAATGATAAAGGGGCACCAGGGTGGCATCATCAGTTAAGCCTCTGCCTTCAGCTCAGGTCATGATCTCAGGGTCCTGGGATCCAGCCCCTCATGCAGCTCCCTGCTCAGCAGGAAGCCAGCTTCTTCTCTCCCTCTGCTGCTTTCCCTCTGCTGCTGTCATTGTTCTTGCTCTCCCTCTCACTCTCTAAATGTCTCTCAAATAAATAAATAATATCTTTAAAAAAAGAAATGATAAAAGACTTTTCTTTTTTGCCTAAAGCTGCGATGTTTTAGGAAGTTATAGGTATTCCTTCATTGAGAGTGTATGCTTGCTTACAAATTTCAGTCCTTTGATACAAACAAAACATCCTTCAAAGTTCTAGAAGGAATATGAAGGGGGTGTCGGGTTAGCTCTCTTGTTACCTAAATTATACAAATTGCATACAACCCTTGTTTAATAGTTTCATATTTGTTGCCGCCAAATATTTGAATGGTACATCAAAAGACAATAAAAGCAACATTCGAAACATTTTTACTTGAGCATGAATAAGGATAATAACTGTAATGAATTGACACACTTCATAAAATTCAAATGAGTTTATGATAGTGCAAATGATTAGTCACCATAGAAGACACCTGTAAACCAAATTATCATTTTGAATGTGTAAATAAATGATATAATTATTTATTCTGTTTTTCCTATATGAACAGTACCCTAGATAATTCAAAGGCAGATGAAAGGATGCTTCTCTTAATAGAAGTGTTATAGCTGATAAATGAAGAAGGAACAATAAAATTAAAAGTATCACCATTTAGCAATATGTTATGAATCTAGGGATTTATCATCAATGACTTTTAACATCACAAAAGAGGCAATAGTATGTTCTGCTGGAAAAAAGAAAATACTTTTTAAGGATTTTATTTATTTATTTGACAGACAGAGATCACAAGTAGGCAGAGAAGCAGGCAGAGAGAGAGGGGAAGCAGACTCCCTGCAGAGCAGAGAGTCCCATGCCAGGCTTGATCCCAGGACTCTGAGATCATGATCTGAAGCCGAAGGTAGAGGCTTACCCCACTGAGCCATCCAGGCACCCCGAAAAAAGAAAATACTTATTAAAAATAAATACATGACAGACACAATCTGAACATGACTCAGGTGATTCCGTCACTACAAGCAAGTGAGGAATCTGTAAAACACAATGTGGGAGGGCAATCAGCATAATCTAGACTGTGGAAAACAATTTTTGTTTTGTGGAAAACAAATTAATTGCAAGGGAAAATGAGAACGGGAATAATCTAAAGACTGAAAAAGCCTTAAGAAACGTATCAGTCATTTGCAACGTGTAGACTTTAAGGTCATAATTCAAACAAACTATAAATAAAATGGGACATTTGTGAGATAATGTAAACAATAGATAATATTAAGTATTCCTAATGATGTCTGACAATTGTATGGAATTTATGATTATAAAAAGTCCTTATTTTCTAGAGATGAATACTGAAATATGTAAGAAATGAATGAAAGAGTTAAGAGCTGGGAATATAGATAAAGTAAGATCGGTGCATATTTGTAACTGTTGAATCTGGGCAATAGGAACAATGGGGGTTCATTAAACTACCCTGACAGCTTTTTTAAGTACTTATAACTTTTCATAACAAAAAAACAAATTTTTAAGGAGCTACAGAAATGCACAGAAAAAATAAAATGTTTCTTGAGCTCATCTTATCTGGCTCTAATAGTCACACCACAATTTCAAACCTTAATACAGCCAACACATGAAGGTAGGAAGAGGCTTGACATTTATTACTTTTTCCTTTCAAATAATATAAATTTTCTGTGCCCTTTCTAATCTTGTAACAAATGAGCTCTTCAGTAACAGTTATCATTCAATATTTTAAGACCAAGGTCCTTCAAGATGACCCTTCAAAATTGCCTTTACTGCCACCAATTTGCTTCTCAACCCTACTCTCTCACTGCTAGTAATAAAACTAAACAGTTTTATGCAACTGGTTGTAAAAATGTCTACACTAAGAAGTGAGCTCTAATGTCTAAATATCACAACAAACCCTCAAATTTCTTTATAAATCATTCCAAATGCAAAAGGCGATGATGTATGGGACTGTTATATGTTACATATCTGAGACTAATAATATTGCATGTTAACTAATTAGAATCAAAATAAAAACTTTAATTAACCCAAATGTTGCCTTCTTATTACAGTGACATTGTTCTTTTGGCTCTACTAACTAAAAGCACTACTAGCATTTGGAATGAAGAGCTTACTATTCTTCCTTTTTTCCCTTTCTTAGTCAATGGCATTGCCATGAGAACACACATTACTGTTCTACTCATTTACCCAGCAACATTCAGGATCCACTGAGGGTTCTGAGAAGGGTCTGAAGAGGAAGGCAATCATTATTTTAAATTTGATTAGTAGTAGAGAAGAAAAGTATTTGTAAAACTATTATATTGGTAACTTAATCATTACTTAGTATAAAGGATATGTAAATTTAGCTAATCTTAAAGGTTCTGGCTAACCTTTGGAAAAAACTGGTCTTGCTGAAGGTTTTAAAATTAAATTATTTCAGTTGGTGAAGATATATGAGAACAACTTTCAGGGAAAAATGAAACAGTACTAGATTTTAAAATGGAGATCAGTAAAATTTAAGAAACCACTCTTGATGTACAATTTGCTGGATAAGGCTTACTGGGATGAAATAGAGTGAAAAAGACTGCCTTGGATTGGACCAACTGTATTGATTAGAGTGATTGCATTGACTGGGTTGCTAGAGTTGAACTGATTTGGTTTAATTAAAAAAAAAAAAAAAGCCTTTTCTGGGAAGTAAAGAGATTAGGAAGATGGGTACATATGAGAGAGTCAAGCAAGGAGCCTGAGTTTAGCTGTCAGATCACTGAAAAGAGCCATGCATTCTTTTTTTTTTTTTTTTAATTTTTTTAATTTATTTTCAGCATAACAGTATTCATTGTTTTTGTACCACACCCAGTGCTCCATGCAATCTGTGCCCTCTATAATACTCACCACCTGGTACCCCAACCTCCCACCAGCCCACCCCTTCAAAACCCTCAGATTGTTTTTCAGAGTCCATAGTCTCTCATGGTTCACCTCCCCTTCCAGTTTCCCCCAGCTCCCTTCTCCTCCCTAACTCCCCATGTCCTCCATGCTATTTGTTATGCTCCACAAGTAAGTGAAACCATATGATAATTGACTCTCTCTGCTTATTTCACTCAACATTCTTAAACTATGATTCACAAAACTAAACCTTTGATTCAAATTTAAACAAACATTTACTGAGCACATTCTAGCAGGCACGATTAACTTTATAATTCTGGTTTAGCAAAATGATTTCGGGGGCTGCTTTAGGACAAACTTGAAGAGGAATAGATTGAAGTGACAGAGATCAGCGAAAATATCCTTGAGTTCCTTCAGGCATGAAGATAGAAGGGCCCAAGACAGTCTTGAGAAGCAAGCTGCCAGTGTTTTAGTAACTTTGACTCCCTTGAGTGAGACCTAACGTGGGTCAGATTTATACCAAACTCTGTTTATATTACAGTAAAATTCTAGCGTATCAATACTAACGTAATCTTACAGTCAGTTTACTTGGTAAATATTTTAGGCTAAAGTCATCTTTTACCACAGGTGTCAGCACTAGTAAATAAAATAAACCGGCCATTTCTCTTTTCTTCATGGGCCGACATGCAGAGTTATTCAACAGAGAATACTCTTTAAAGTGTATGAAATGGGCCATAGCCCAGAATTCTAGAGAGTTGACACTCTTTTTCAGACTCCATTTCTCTTAGTATCCACTAATTTTCAAAGGGGATAGAAGCTTCCTGGGAAAAGAACTCAAAATAGTTTATATTGGTAGTTAAAGCATAAAGAAGGAAGATCTAAGAGACCCTACCAAGGGCCACTGTAGAGTTTCTGGGAGACTATTCATTTTGGAGGAAAAAGGACTTAGGCAGGTGAACTGGACTGAAGTATGTCTGAAGACATTCCTAGTTTATAGTGTAGCATGGTAGTTGTTACTGAACTTGACTTAAACAGCCATCCTGGAGTGTGTGTCTTAGAAAAGCCAGTAAGTAGAAATAAAAGAGGTATTCGGGTCTAGTCTGCAACCTTGGTGTCCAAGTCTTTCTCCTTAGAAACAGTGGAGGGAACCAATTTCTTAGAGCTTAAATACTGGTAAAAATAGGCACCCCTGTGGAGGCAAGACAGACTACAGTAACCAAAGGAGGGATCAAGCAATACCTCAGGGTTAAGGGACAACAGTAAAACCAACAGCAGCTTCAGGGAGCTTCAAGGATTTGCTAGATAATCTTGGGGGTCTCCTAAAGTTACAGGAAGTGAAGGGAATCTCCAGTAGAGATCTGAGAGTCTACAGTTACTTGCACTGGCATTACGGACTATGAAAACAGCAAGATTCTGGGTAGTTAAGGCAGAGCTGCCAATAAGGTGAATAATGAATAAATTGCAGGCATGCCACAAAATAGTGATCCCTTCATTTCTCACAGTAGACAGAGCCCTGGACAGCCAACGCCCTATTTTCCACCCCACAGGAGATACACACCTTCATCACTGGATGTTCAATGAAAATGTAGTTAGTACTTGCAGCCAAAGAGGGGCTCTATCATCTGGCCAGATTAGAGCCCAGACAATGGGCCCAGGATGCTGCTGGAGGTGTGTTCTAAGGACTAACAAGAAAGCCTGAACCAAGGTATGGAGGAGTGCTGAATGTGGTGGTAACTGGGAATACAGATCAAGGCATATGTCTGGTCAGCACAGCTCAAAGCAAGCAGTACAACATAATGCTTCTCATGTAAAGGATAATGCTCTTTGTGGCTGATGTGGTCTTTACTAGCGATATCCAACCCCTTGGTAAGGTGAGTGTCCCAATAATGTGTGTACATTCTACATGCAAGAGTATTATCAATACTCTAAAATATTTAGTATGAAAAATTCTATTGCATTCACAATCTGTTCACATTATTTCAAGAGATTTCCATATTTCACTTGCTAATAAAAGAGCTATAACTTTCTTTAAAAATAATTTCCAACCTTGTGCATTTTTGAATAGTCATGAAAAAAATTAATCACTGTCCATTGGTATGGTCTGGATTATGGGAGAGAGTTTGATTCTTTTATTCAACACATATTGATGGATACAGTAGTGAAGATACTTCTCCAGAGAAGACATACAAATGGCTAGCAGACACATGAAAAACTGTTCATCATCATTAGCCATCAGGGAAATTCAAATCAAAACCACATTGAGATACCAACTTACACCAGTTTGAATGGCCAAAATTAACAAGACAGTAAACAACATGTGTTGGAGAGGATGTGGAGAAAGGGGAACTCTTCTTACGCTGTTGGTGGGAATGCAAGTTGGTGCAACCATTTTGGAAAACGTGGAAAGCGTGGAGATTCCTTAAGAAATTATAAATAGAGCTTCTCTGTGACCCTGTAATTGTGCTACTGGGTATTTACCCCAAAGATACAGATGTAGTGAAAAGAAGGGCCATCTGTACACCAATGTTCATTGCAGCAATGGCCACAGTTGCCGAACTGTGGAAAGAACCAAGATGCCCTTCAACAGACAAATGGATAAAGAAGATATGGTCCATATATACAATGGAGTATTATGCCTCCAACAGAAAGGATGAATACCCAACTTTTATATCAACATGGATGGGATCGGAAGAGATTATGCTGAGTGAAATAAGTTGAGCAGAGAGAGTCAATTATCCTATGGTTTTGCTTACTTGTGGAGCATAAGGAATAACATGAAGGACATTGAGAGATGGGGAGGAGAAGTGAGTTGGAGGAAACTGGAGGGGGAGACAAACCATGAGAGACTGTGGACTCTGAGAAACAAACTTAGGCTTTTGGAGGGGTGGGGGGTAGAGGGATGGGTAAGCCTGGTGGTGGGTATTATGGAGGGCACATATTGCATAGACCACTGGGTGTGGTGCATAAACAATGAATTCTGAAACACTGAAAAAATAAAATAAAATAAAATGAAAAAAATAAGATATATTTATATAAACAAGCTTAAGTTCTTAAAATTTGAAAAGATTTTCTTAGGTTACAACAATGTCGTGATTAATAACTTTCTTAAATCTCTGCTTATTTTTATAATAATACCCTATAAAGAAATTCAAATGATACACTGAAGAAGGTTGTCTAAGGCTGAAGTTTCCACAGTGATATAGAAGACAGAGGTAAAGTCTGGATATTTCAAACAGCTGTCATTCTTTAATTATAAAGATGCTTATGTTAAAAAGTGATTTTGTGGGCGCCTGGGTGGCTCAGTCATTAAGCACCTGCCTTTGGCTCAGGTCATCATCCCATGGTCTTGGGATGGAGCCCCACATCAGACTTCCTGGTCACCGACCTGGAGCCTACTTCTCCCTCTCCCTCTCCCACTGCTTGTTTCCCTCTCTCGCTGTGTCTCTTGCTGTCAAATAAATAAAATCTTTTTTTTAAGTGATTTTAATTAGTTTTGCAGCCTGAATCTCTCACATAACTGCTGTTCTCCACTGCACTCTGGAGAAAGGAGACGGACTCGTATACCCCGTCTCTTCTCTCTCCCAAATTGCCCACTCTTTAATGGCAGAAACTTTGTCTTTTTGTCTTTATATTCCCATGCCTGGCCAAGCTGGATGCATGGGAGCCATCCACCAGCATTTGTTAAAGAATTAACTTTGTTTTAAATATTTTCCCTCCTTCAAAAAGTAGTACATGTCCATTGTAGGTCTTTGTAGAAAAATTGAAAGAAAGAAAAGTGACTGTTAAAAACATTCAGTGGGGACAGGACAAATGTAAGCCAAATACCAGGCTATATCTGTTGGCAGCAGAGCCAGGAGTCATCTACTCTCCCATTCCTGCCTCTAGAAGAGCAAAGCAGCCAAAGAAAAGAGGGGGGAAAGTTGACCCACACTGCAGACTTCTTCTGAAGTCTACACCTCAAGGCTCGCTTGTGGCTGCCCTGTGGACTACAGCTTCCCACAGCCATTCTTGCAGATGAAACCAACTTTGCAGACCTCTCTCCCAACTGCGGCAGAATTCAGTGAGTCCCCAATGCCCCTTTGTCCAAGGAACTATCATGTGCTCAAGCCCTCCATCTCATTCCTCTTTCTGTCAGCCTATCCTATAAATACAAAGCTTTCCCATCTTGTGTCTACTCCCAATACTCTCGTCACACCCAGACCACCCTTCACTTCCTCTCCCTTTGCACAACTTCCCTCTCCTCTTTTCCCATCTGCACATTGCTTAGATGAGGACTGGAAGAGCGGTCAGCACACTCCTCTGTGTCTTCTCTCTTCACTGATGGTTGGTTACCCACCTGAAACCTGGATATTCTGAGGACACACCTTTCAATAGGAGCTGGCTAATCATACCACATCCTCCATACCACTGAGACCACAGAGAAGGAGCCAGACCTATTTCATTCTCCAGTACCACTTCCAATACACTCCCACCTGTCATTAAAGTCCCACTCTTCAAGGCCATCCAACCCTCTCTACTGCCGTTGCCTACCATCTCCTTGTCTCTCCTCCATTTATGAAAAATGTGATACCAGATTCATAGTGTTCCCTTCCAACCTACCCTGCCACTGTCTTGACTGAATGTGATGCCCATACAGACAACTCAGCCAGTATTCTAACCTCCTACCCCCTTGGCCATGTCATCCATCTTTAACGTCCATCAGTTCCACTCCACTGGCTTTATGACTTCCCATAATCCTAAAGGACATAGTGTTGAAATGTGTCATGACCAAAAAATAAAATTGTTAATTTAAATGCCCCATTCACACTCTTTTCTCCTATCCTTCCAAAAAGCTCACTCAAATACTCTCACAATTGATCTATAACCTCATAGTTAAACCAGTCCAGAGCTCAACTATTCTCTTTCAGTACCCTAAACTCCTTTGCCCCACTTCCCCAACCCTGCTCCCAACAAAGCACAAATATCAGACAGAGCAAGAAATATTTACATGAGGGTGAATAGGCCGTCTATAGGGTATAGGATTATTCACAGGACAGCAGAATTGCAGGAGAGAAGAATGCATAAAAAAGCTTCAGAGATTTTCCTAATGAATTTACTGGCTAAACTAAAAAGGAAAAAAAAAAAAACTTCCTCCATATGCATTTAGAAGTTTGGAGACCCGTAACTAGTACCAGCTAAAATTTTACTCTACTTCATCTAAAACATAGCTGGGTAAGGGGCGCTACCTATTAAAGGCAGTTAAGCCTGATAAAGGTTGAAGGCAAGAAATTCTTTTCAGATAATTATAAAATGACTTCATGAGTAAAAACTGCCAAACATGAATAAAATAACTGCCAAAAATACACTGATATGATTTTTAAGGTACAGCCTACTTTCCCTTCCCTGCCCCTGTCAGCAATGTAACGATAGGTTCTTAAAAATAATAAATCTGCATTTTAAAAATGAATGTTCTAAGTGAACTTGTCACTAAAACAGGCAGGTTTTCCTTCTAATTAGGATAATTTAGTCTTGTTTTACTGCATTTAAACAGGGTTTTAGAGATTCCTCACCTTATTTTTTCCCTTTATGCAGGTGTGGTCAACCACAATTAATTTAGATTCTCAAGCTAATTGAGAGGACTACTCATTTGAATAGACTTAAACACTAAAGGACAGATTAAAAGTTATTCAGTTTAATTCAGTAAAGTTGTAATTCTACAATAAGGAAGCTGAAATTTCTTTTTAACAAAAAATCAGAATAATGTTCAAATGCCCATTATCCTTCACCCAGAGATAACAGGAACCATTCCCAGTACTCACCATTGCATGAAATCTTATCTGAACTTTCCCACAGGAAAAGCCTCTAGAATCAGTTCCTGAGCCTCTCAAAAGAAAAATATCCACCAGCCACAGTACTTTAAATGTCACCAAAAACAGTATTAATTTTATTCTTCAGTCTTGAGCACTGAAGAAAATTGGCTATCCCTACAAAAAAAAAAAAAAAAAAAAAAAAAACAAAAAAAACTTTCAAATGATATAATTTATTATTAAGGATATTCAAAGCGATATACTCCAAAGATTAATTCTAACAGAGGAGCTTCAAATCATTTTGAACAATGAGAGTGTTGTTCAAATAAATGTGTAACATCCCAGTGAGACTACTTACGGAAACACACCCAGGAGGAGATCAAAGCTTCAGTGTGTTTAAAAAAAGCTCATATCAATGGATAGTTATTTTTTATTTATTTGACAAATGTTTTTTGAGCACCTCTTTTGTGCAGGCACCATGCTAGGTATAAAGTGGTAAACTGAGGTGGTCTCTACCCTTACAGAGCCTAAAGTGGAGAGACAATGGGTGCATAAGCCAAAAAATATATATACATAATATCAATAGTGTGTGCCACAGAGTCAAAGAACAAAATGAGGTGGTAGGTAACTTCCATCTGACCTTCTAAAGGCACAGTGCTTAGGGAAGGCTTCTTGAAGGGGGCTACATGTGAGCTGAACTCTACAGGCTGAGATGGAGCCAGTCATTTGAAGAAAGAAGCAGCTCGGTCCAGCCTGAGTAAGGACCCAAATGAAGGAAATGCTAGTGGATTCCAAGAAACTAAAAGAGCATGAGTGTGGTTAAAGTGTAGGGAGATAGGAGGCTTGAGACTAGAGAGACAGAGATGGACAGAGGCAGAGCCCAGCAAACCCTAGTTAAAAAGTCACTGGCACGATAGCTTGTGCAGCCACTCTGGAAAACAGTATGGAGGTGCCTCAAAAAGTTAAAAAGAGAACTACCCTATTATCCTGCAATCACACTACTAGGTATTTACCCAAAGGATACAATAATACTAATTCAAAGAGATACATGCACCCCAATGTTTAAGGCAGCATTATCTACAATAGCCAAATTATGGAGACAGCCCAAATGTCCATCAACTGATGAATGGATAAAGAAGATGTGGTATATATGGACAATGGAATGTTACCGAGCCATAAAAAAGGATGAAATCTTGCCATTTGCAACAACATGGTTAGAACTAGAGGGGATAATGCTAAGTGGAATAAGTCAGTCAGAGAAAGACAAATACTTTATGATTTCACTCATATGTTGAATTTAAGAAACAAAACAAATGAGCATGGGGGGAAAAAGCCAGAGAGGCAAACCAAGAAACAGACTCTTCACTCAGATAATACACTGATGGTTCCTAGAGGGGAGGTAGGTGGGGTAATGGATTAAATAAGTGATGGGGATTAAGAAGTGCACTTGTGATGAGCACTGGATATTGTATGGAAGTGTTGAATCACTGTATTGTACACCTGAAACTAATACTACACCGTGTGTTAACTAACTGGAATTTAAACTAAAACTTTAAAAAGTCGCAGGCACTATGATGTATGTTACTATGGGGGAAAAAGGACTACAGAATGGTCTATGCACATTGGTTAAAAGTATGTAAAATATTCCCCAACAATAAAGAGATCACAAACATAGAAACTACTTGTGTTTAAAGATGAATTTTGTAGTCTGTTGTTTTAGAACTTGTTAACCAAACAATAACATGGTTACACTTTAGATTTTTTTAAAAAATGGTCACTATCATGTACTTTAAAAGCTCATTCTTTCAAACTAAGGATTCACTCTAGAATCTTGGCCATGCTACTTTCTGGCTAAAACAAACACTGTTGCCACTTCACTTGGGTCCTGTCAATCCATCTCAGAGGCATTGGGCATCCGCCCTCCAGATCCTACATGCTTTGCTGCTAACTGGTCATTATGAAAACCTTAGATTTGTTCTTAGGGCTGTCAGTGGACTTTGGAGGTACCTGCAGGTGAGAACCGAAGGTGTCTAGGAGCGTGATGTCCTTCCCAACCTGTGCTAACTATTAACATCCAATTCACTTTCTCTGGAAAGGCAAAATGGATGTGCAAGGTACACTCCAGAATCCAAGGAGGAATTAGGCTGGACTTGACTAGAAAGCAGAGTTTTGCTTGGATTCTTCCCCAATTCCTTCCTGATTTTTCCCGGAAACACTTAATGAACAATTGAACCCAAATATTCAGTCTGTATTCTTGTAACTAGATCTAATCATTTCTTTATATGTGCAAGCTTTTATTTATTCATCTGCATATTCTTTCCCTATCTTTGCACATATCCTTATATGTGCACCATGGAAGGCAATTAGTGTATAATGAAGAAACATGTTTTAGTGGAACCCTACATCTAATATATACTAGATAATGAAGTTACTTGTATTAGATTAATCAAATGATTCATACGTGTTTACTCAAATAAGTGAAGTTATTTGTATTTGATTATTAGTCAACTGACCAAATGAAGAAGATACAACTAAAGATGGAATGTTTCCACAAATGCCAGCACTCTAAATTGTTTCTACTATAAAGTAAAATATACATCTTGAATAAAAGCAAAATACATGCAGTATTTTTAAAGCCTCTACAGACCTAGAATCACTATGTGAGTTTAAAAATGGACTGTGTGTAGCATAAGCTACTCAGAATTACTGTGTTTTTTACAAGTAGTTCTGACTTACTATCTAGTTGTATTTAAGAACACATTTCTATTACAACTGTTGGCAGAATACACCTATCCACAGACCTAATGTTACTGATTTCTAGGTTAACTAGTATACTGCATTATAAACTGTTTAACCCATAGTATGCTTGAACTATTATACATTCTCCATGGAAAAACAGTAAGAGTCCATGTTGGTACAATACTTTATTTGATAAGCAAGCAAGCAAGCAAAACCCATTAGAAAGAAGAAAGTCATTTTCACTCTTTGCTCAGTTCTGGTGCTATAGGGCATGCCCTTTTTATAGGAGTCTCCTTTCTTCTCCTGGGCCACACTAGGTGATGCATTTGCTCTTCCACTTCTACCCACCCTCCTGCCTTCAAAAACAGCAGGCCTTACTTAGTATCTGTCATTCCCACATAAGGCTTTAGCTATGTTTCACTTGCACCCCCCAAGTTCCAGGAATACCTCCCTCTTCTCCAACAACATCTTTCTGGAAAGGAATTCCATGATATACTATTTGCCCAAGTCTTCCTTGGGGAGCAGGACGTGTCACATTATCCTTCTATCCTGAAAGGAGGAGCCTGAAGACTATACTAGCAGCTGGCAAGAATTCTAACTGGTGGAGATCACAACAGTAAGTAACGTTTTTACTGCTAATTTTACAGAGTTCATTGTTAGTCGCTATGTTTTGAATGAATTATATAGTTTTTTTTAATGTAAAAATATCTTATGCAACTTTTCCCTGTGAATACATATTCAAAGTGTAGTTATCTATAATCTTATAGGTTGTTTCTTGCAATTTAAAATTTAGGGATGCAAGAAACATGAAATCTTAAAAATAGGTATATGAGCATTTTTTCTGATAAAGTGGTCTCTGATTTTCCCCAGCCTGTTGGGAAATACTCATCTTCTGAATGTTCATAGGCTCATCGTTTGGTATGTATCCTGGGCAGCCCCTTAGAATATTTGAATACTTGCTCTATGTTCAAATGCAAGGGCAAAATCTTCTTCCTTACTAACTTCTTAACACCAGCATTGTTTCATAAAAATAGTAGGGATTAGAGAAGTTGGTTGAAGATGTGAAAGGCATGGATACTTCTTATAAAAACAAAATACTCTTTGTTTGATCTGGGCCTTATTTTAAAAGTTAAGTTAATCGGCAATAACGGAGCACTGCATGGAGCACTGGGTGTGGTGCATAAACAGTGAATTTTGGAACACTGAAAAAAAATAAAATTTTTTAAAAATCAGGGATAATGAAATGTTGTTTGATCTGTAGCCACCCAGGTGTCTGGAATCAAGACAATAAACAGAGATGAGTCCCAGGTGTGGATGACGGGGCTTTTATTCCATCATTTGTAACATAGATGCCACTCCTTAAGATGTGTCTAATGTTAATTCGAGTTGTAAGTTTGGTACCTTCTCTGAGACATCTGCAAATTCCTAGGTACTTGGCCTCTCATTGTTACCATTACCTTTGGACTTCCTTCCTCCCTTCCTTTCTTCTTCCTGATTTTCTTTATTTTTTAGAGAGAGCCGGCACAAGTGCATGTAGGAGAGTGCAGACGAAGAAGGAGAGGCAGAGAATCTCAACAGACTCCCCGCTGAGCACACATGGGGTGGGGGTGGGGCTCAATCTCATGACCCTGAGGTCATGATCTGAATGAAAAGCAAGAGTCAGACGCTCAACCAACAGAACCACCTGGGCACCCCTGGATTTTCTTAACTGTTAACTGAATCTCTCTCTACTCCGGGCCTTATAACATTTACTTTATCTCCATCCTGGCATCAACCCAAATGTGAAAAACGATCATTACCCTTGATTTCCACCCAAAACAAAGGTACGCAAAATATAATTGAATGTAGCAGAACTAGTATTGAAGATGTGTATGCTTCAGAAGAGAAATTAATGATCTTATGCATCACTCACCAACTTAAAAGAACCTATGAGGCTTCTTTTTTGTATTTATCAAATATAAAAATATTGCATGCTCATATAAAAGATTTGAAAAATGCATGAGAATATATGGGGAACTAAAACCCATACCCTACATCTTGATACTTTCTTTTCTATCCTTCCCCAAAATGGTTATTCCTATTGTGGCACATTCTGTTCACTGACAAACCAAAAGCCATCCCTTACCTCTACCGAAGAAGGAAAAAAAAAAAAAAAAAAGCCTTTGTTTCAGGGCAGCAATATTGTTAACCCTGGGGTGTAATCTTGATTCATATAAGCCACTTGTGTCAATCCATTTTCTTATGGCAGGTACTCATTTCCCAGGCACCTCTTACAGGGAGTGGTGGCTATGTGACCTAGTGTAGAATGATGAAGCATATATGGGGGGTGTATGCCTGTTTGCAGGGTAAGGGGATGGCCTCTAGCACTCAAGAAAATCCCTGTGCCCAATTAGTGAGACATTCACACACACATTCACACAAAGATTCATTCACAAACACACTTACATATTCATGTTCACACCCGTTCTCCATCTTTTTCTCACATCCGCGATCTGTCCAACATTTTCTTACACGTGTTCTTCCCATCCCCTCACTTTCCATATTCTCTGCTATATTCATGCTTTACTCTGGTGCATACCCTTCACTGGACACTCACCTACACCTTCTGTGAACTCCTTCTCACATACACTTTCTCATATATACATTCTCTCTTACGCCCTCAGCTTCACACTCTTCCACTCTCACACATTATCACACATTATTTTTTCACTCTCACACATTATCACCCACTCCTACATACTCTTATTTACCCAACTCTCTTGTACTCTCAGATACAGTCTTTTACTTTCTTATACTTTTTCACTCTCTCACATATACTCACACTCTACATATTACAGTCTTATTTCCTTAGTTTTAAATAAATGTTTTGTGAGAACAGTTGCAATGGAAAGAAAGGAAACAGTCAAAGTAACACATCTGCATGTAGTATTTCACCAGGGTCTGTACTATATTCTAGTTCTAAAACACACATAGTAGCATATCCAGTAACTAAATGATACTAGGTGTGGCAGGAATTTTCTAGAAGA
Source organism: Mustela lutreola (assembly GCF_030435805.1). NCBI lineage: Eukaryota > Metazoa > Chordata > Mammalia > Carnivora > Mustelidae > Mustela > Mustela lutreola. The sequence goes on from NC_081292.1 coordinate 160,239,225, forward strand.
GCAGATATAAATTCCGAGGATTCTAATTTAGGATACCTCACACAGTTATAACACTGAGAGAGATAAAAATCAATGCTTTGACCAATCCTCTCTGTAATAAATGAAGAGTCTGAGACACAGCTAGGTTAAGTGATTTCTCATGATTTTACTAGTTACTTAATCCACTTGGGAAATTAGTCTCAGGCAACAGTTCAAGATAACTACATAGCACAGTCATTAAAAGTATGGCTAAGGAGTCACACTGCCTGCATTAGAACCCCTACCCTACTACCCATTACCTGTCTTCCATAGGCAAAATCACTTCTTGAACCCTAAATTTGCTCATCTGTAAAATTCATATAAGAGTATCTACACATAAAGTCACTGTAAAGGACAATTTTTTAAAAAGATTTTATTTATTTATTTTGCAGAGAGAGAGAGAACACGCACAAGCAGGGGTAGCAACAGGCAGAGGGAGAAGCAGGCTTCCCACTGAGCAGAGAACCCGATGAGGGGCTTGATCACAGGACTCTGAGATCATGACCTGAGATGAAGGCAGACGCTTAACTGACTGAGCCACCCAGGCACCCCAATAAAGGATAAATTAGTTAATCCATGGAATGCCTTTAGTCTAGGTTTTGGTTCAAAACAAAGTTTCAAGAAATGTTAACTTTATTGCCTGCCAAGTTTGTATATCTATTTAAGATGCTGCTTTAAATTACATTGCTTGTAATTTATTAGGAATTGCTGGGTGAAAGTATCCTAGCTAAAGTTTCTGTTTCCAGAAATTGGAAGAGACCAATGGACCTTATCCTATCAGGAAAAAAAAAATCTATTTGGATAGGGTATCAGAGCAACAAGAGCAACAAGGACTGTTCAGGTTCTTCAAGATACCATCTAGAGTAATCTACATCATTAGTCCTACTGTTCTAAGAATGAACACATGACCTTACCTTTCTACAAGTAGACAGGTAACATCCGTCCTGAGTTCTGAGTCAGATTCAAAAGATGGCCTTGGGGCTGAACACCAAGGAGGCACCAAAAAGCACACTGGCCAGTCTCTGGAGAACTCTGAAGCAACTGGGAAGTAAAAGAAGAGGGCAATCAATACTGGCCCACAAAATGAGAGCAATAGAAAATAAAAGTATTGATTATGAGATAAAAACAAATAGAGAAAGTAGATTATATCTTAGAATTTTATTATAGTAAATTATTAAAGAGAGCCCTCCTAATATGTATATGGATTTTAAATTTGAATAAACTATTAGAAAATTTAAAAATAGAATGTTTTTAAAATGGAATCAAAATCTTAATATTCTCATCAATTCTGGTTAGAAAAATCCAGCACACTCTTTGGAGATCATAATTTACAATCACGTTGAAGGTAAAAACAGCCTTTTTTTTAATTAAGTGCTTTCTGATAGCATTACGGAAACATGAAGCTACATGTTTTTGCACTGTCTCTGAGTGACAAACAGCATACTGGCCCTCATTGTCAACACAGAAGGTTAAGGCTGGAGTCCAGGATCAATATCACTAGAAGCTAAGCAAGGATTGTGGCTGGCTTCTGCCAGTTAAGCCACAGATACCATGTGTGACAATTTCCGTGTTTAGGGATTATATACCCCACTGCCTAAGGATGGTGCCCTTCCGTACTGCTTCCCAGCATTCTATTTTTTTTACAAACCACTTTACTGAGGTATTATTGACATACAAAAAGCTATACATATGTAATAACTTGATGAGATGGACAGAAGTATACATCCATGAAACCATCACCACAATCTATGCCATAAGTATATCTATCAGCTCCAAATGTTTCCTCTTACTCTTTTTGTGTGTGATGAGAACACTTAACATAAAATCTTCCCTTTGGCAAAATTTTAAGTACATAGTACAGTCTTATCAAGAAGGCACTATGTTGCATAGTGCACATAGTGCACTAGGACTTATTCATCTCGCATAACAAACTTCGTACCCACTAACTAACACTTCATCATTTCCTCCTTCCGCTGTTTGCCACCATTCTACTTCCTGCTTCTATGAGTTTGACTGTCTTAGACTCTTCATATAAGTGTTATTATGCAGTATCTGTCCCTCTGTGACGGACTTATTTGACTTAGCATAATGCCTATGTTCATGCATGTTGTTGCAAATGGCAGGATTTCCTTCTCTTTTTAAGGCTGAATAATATTCCACTGTAAGCATTTACATTTTTAATCCATTCATCCATCAACAGACACATAGGTGATTTCCATGTTTCAGCTATTGTGAATACTGCTGCAATGAACGTGGGGGTGCAGATATATTGTTCAGATCTTGATTTCATTCCTTTGTCTATTTACCTAGAAGTGAGATTGCTAGACCACATGGTAGTTCTATTTTTGAGAAACCTCCATACTGTTTTTCATAATGGCTGAACCAGTTTACACTGCCACCAATGGTATACAAGGGTTTCTTTTTGTCCATATCCTCACCTACATTTGTCTTTTTTTATAACAGCTTTTTTAACAGGTGTGAGGTAATCTAGATTTGCATTTCTTTGATTAGTGATTTTAGTGTTTTATTCCCTGTAGTGTTCAAAAATTTCTATAAGTTCCAGGGTACACCTATATATTTACATCAAGCCTAGGGAGGTATGGGCGGGGGTGCGGAGCAGGGGGAAGAGGGTGGATGCCAAATGAAAATAGCAAAGGAATCGGTGCATTGGATAGAAGACTTAGTCTGATTCTCATAAAGAAAGTGAGCAGTTGGGGTACCTGGGTGGCTCCGTCAGTTAAGTCTCTGACTCTTAGTTTCTTAGATCTCAGGATCATGAGCTAGAACCCTATATCTGGCTCTGTGCCCTGCAAGGGGTCTGCTTGAGATTCTCTCCCTCTCCCTCTGCCCCTCCTCCCACTCGTGCATGCTCCCACTCTTTCTAAAATAGATGAATAAATAAAAATCTTAAAAATAACCCGAAAAGTGAGTAGAAGAAGGGTCACTTCCATGGAATCCCAATCTTAAAGACGACTATTTTGAATGAGGTGAAGAGAATAGTCTTAGGTCCCAGAATTTCAGCTACTTTTGCCTTGAGTAAGCCAAGAACTACATTCCAAAGGGAAGTATTGTTCAGTAAATGGTTGACTTCACACCAGCCTTTCCAGGGCAAGAACAGGATGGTGATCAGTACCCACCTTGTGGGGAAGCACACTATTACGTGAAATCACATTCAAAGAATAGCTTACAGTTCACAGTCTAAGTTGCAAAATGATCTCATTGCTTGTGTTTTGAAGTAAGTTGAGTCATGAAAGATAGACCAAAAAAAGAGTTGGCAAAAGGTTACAGAGTGGCATGTTCCCTACATGCCATCTAAGGTACATTTGGGAAAAACATGCACCCTGAAAGAGATCTTTAACATAAAATAGAAGCATCTACTAACTCTGTGATAACATAAATCAACTTAAAAGCATCACCAAGATGATATAACCCATAATTACCACCAGTAAAGAAATAGGTGTATGGGGGTAGAGGGAATTAGCATGCAAATCAGTTCACTTTTTGACTTTCCTTTCTCTATAGTTCTCTCTTTTAAACACTTTGTCAGAGTAGACAAGCAGCCACTCTTTACCTCCATCCTATAGGAAATAAGTACTCATTCCAACTCAAAATGATAACAGACCTACCAAGTAGCACAACCCAAGGCAAGGTCTTCTATGCCACATCTACAAAGCCAGCCACACAAAGCACTGCAGAGAACAAGTTTATTCCCACTTCAGGGAAATGCAGATGGGGACAAGCAGATGTCAGACCAGATGAAGTTGTATGATTTTGTCTTATCAACAGAATCAGGAAAACAGGGGAATTACTAATGGAATTAGATCTGTTCACTCTCTAGGAGGAATATAAGGAAGACCATAACAGAAAGTTGTAGTTAACTCTTATGTCTTGAGACACAATAAAAATTATGGTCCAACTAATGGTAAGAGACTACATCACATTTTAGTAAGCCTCTGGATTCAATTTTATGCATGCATGTGTATGTGAATGTGTCTGCATGTGTGCGTGTGTGTGGAAATACGTGCTCTTAGGAGAAATAAACTCCTAACTTTCCCTCAGGACAGTGCCTTTGTACTGATCTGTCTCTCATGACCCAGTTGTAGTCACACTCCAATTTGACTATATCAATTCACTCCCCCGCCCCCCCCCCCCAGTGTTAGTAGAAGGAAATATTCCCATGGGAATTTAAGGCAGCTTTGGTAGGTGCAGCTTCTGCATTTTTCCAATCCTCAAAATGACAAAACTTCATTCTATTGAGTGATTTTATTCATCCATCCCACAAGCATCTCCTAAGCTTTTGCTATATCTTAGGCATGAAGATAAAGCATGTGATTCCAATGAGAAATCAAAGTCGGTCCCTGCCTTTAGGGGGCACACAGTCTTAAGTCCCAGGTTGAACTGACAATTGTTTCTCTAAGGTACTTCTTCTGCTCCATCTATTGGCCAGATCCTACATGAAAGAGTTTTCATAGAGCCTATAGAGCTATTAATCGTCTATTCTGAACTGTGCAAATGAACAGCCCATCACAGTGCACAACCTGCTTCCAACTCTTATGACCATCAGCTTCATCACTAGTTCTTACATTTCTAGTCTGACATCCTATCACATCTTTGAAACAAACTGCTCTATTCCTGGTTACGATCTTGCTCTTCTGAGTGACAATTCTTCACCGCCACCCTGGCAACACAGCAGTATTAGTTTATCTTAGGTATGCCCTTTCTGGTTCACTTTGTCCCCAGGACTCAGAATACAGATGCAGCCCAGAGGCCAGGCAATTAACCGTCAACTCCGAAGTCCTCTTTGCTTCTCTCAGCCAGGGCTTCCCTGTTTATAAAAGCAAGTTTATTTAAAATGCATTATAAAATTTATAGGTCCATATGAGGTATGGTTACTTATCAATAAAGACTTTAAAATATGAGTGAAAGAGTATTTAATTTTCTTTTATTTTCAATTCAGTGCAAGAGAAGATTCTTCATAGTGTTCAGGTACCACCTACTCCTATTAAATCCAAGAACCATTCCATCATGTTCTTTATTGTCAGTATGTCATTCCTGTTAAATATGTCATTCCTGTCTAATTTTACATATCCCATTGTAAGAAAAAGGTAATAATGCTATTATTATCCATAATATCATGGCTCTTCAGAACATGCTTATATGGAAACAACATAGATCTTGTTCCCTCTTATAAATAAATATTACTTATTTAATGCTAGTTATATCATTAGTTATGGCAGCGCATCACTCTTCATGCTTCCCATGAATATTGACTTTCAATGACTCCTCAAAGGTTGTTACTGTGCTTCCTTGATGACAACCATAAATGCAAGTTTTAGTCACAGTATGCAGAAAAATGTGAATGATAATTTTCTGAGACTGATAAATTTACTATTCTCAATTTTATAGCATAAACATAAGGCAACATATCTTCCAACCAGCTTTTCTCTTGAGTACAAGAGAGTAATCATATCATTCCTAAAAATGATCACTTTCAGTGTTGACCACATCACACCCCTGTCTTCAGCATGGCTAAAGACCAACCCAGGCATGCTTGATGGCACATTAATCAGAGGAAAGAGAAGTCTCAAAGTCCTCTGAGTGGCCCCATCCCTTGGGAAATATTGATCAGAGTCAGTGCAGTCAGGTCAGAACAAGGAGGAATCAGACCTAATGCACAGATTCATACAAGTGATTCAAGCTAAAGGGTAAGTTGTAGAACACTAGTAGCCTAGAGTTCTAAACCCATCTTGACTCTGACATGAGAGTCACCCAACCAACAGATTACTCCATTCTTGTTGCCTGATAACATGTGTCCCCATGTAAGAAAAACCACACCAGTCAGCAGGAATAATCTGCCTGTTGGGCTGCTCTTCAGGAAATAGTTCCAGGCCAGAGGACCCAAGGATGACCCCATAGGTCCAGACCCCCGAATATTTCTGGGAATCTGGTTAACCTATCCTTACAGAATAGAGGTCTGAGGATGTCCTAAAGGGAGAAAGCAGGAACATGGACTTAAAAAAATTCCTGAACTATCTCATCTAGAAGGCACTGGTAGCCCTATTCAGTCCCAGGCTTTGAAAGGGGACTTAGAAAATTTTGATAAAGACTCTCAAAAGCTCAGGGTCCCTGGTCTATGCCTCAGAAAGAGATGCCATGCTTGCCTAGATCAAAGGGCAGTACTGCTAGATGAGAACAGAATACGCAAATAAAATTCTTGATGATTGATCTTATCATCCTGAACTTTCTGAGAAAGATAAAATCTGCAATTACCATAGTTTTGCTTTATTATTCTTGATCTATCAAGAAAAATAAGCCTAAGGCACTAAAAAGTAAAAGCAGAAAAGAAAGTAAGGTATTGGGAACTTGATACTGAGTTATGAATCTGCAAAGAAATAACAGAAAAGGAAGAAATAAATAAATTATAATCATGCTGGAGAGAACAAATATTGCACTGAAAAAGACATTCCCATTATTCAATATCTTCTTTTCATCATTTCAGCCTTTTTTCACCTCCTAATTCAACTTATTGTTTTAAAAATTAGTATTTCAAAAGTTAATTTTAGGCATATACGTATTCTTGTGTAGAGCATACAAATTTTTTTTCAGTCATACCAGAAGGAAAATTGCTGGACATAGCTGGACAAAGCTGGGCATATCTGCTTCAAGCTGTTGTTATTGGACTAGCATCCATCACCTATGCAAATTCCATGGAGAGAGTTACATTTTGAACATTACATTTTCTTTCTTGTTCTGTTACTACACTAAAGCTGAATTTTAACTCATTTTAGAATTATACCTGAATTGCCCTTATGATTACTTTAATGCCATTATTATTTAATGTGTTTTCAATCTTAAATGTTTCAAAGTGTATTTAAAGTACTGTAGTTACCCCTGGAAACAGACCTCTTGATAAACCCATCATTTTTATATTTAAAAAGATGATTTAAATTCCCCGCAAGAGGAGGTGAAATCACATTTCCTCAAAACTTCCTTGAGACAGAAACTTAGATTACTAATTCCTAATCTTTTTTCTTTTATATTTACACTTTCCTAGGTTTAAATTTCCCTCTAAGTTCTTTAGCAGCATTCCAATGGGTTTTAACTGGTCTCAGATTATTCGGTTCAATTTTTTTTTCAGTTTTATTATTTTTTTTCCGTGGATTATTTAGAAATGTGATACTTAATTTTTTAAGCATTAACAAATGTTCTCATTATTGTTCTGTCCTTGGCTTCTTGATTAATTCACTGTAGTCTGTCATATTCTGTGATTGCAATCCTTTGAAATTTGTTGACACTTACTGTACTATTTAGCATAATGTCTATTTTGACCTATGTTTGCTTGAAAAGAATATGTATTCTGTAGTGCCCAGATGTAGTATTCTGAATAGGTCCATTTAGACCGAATTGGTTATTATTCTGCTGAAGTTCTCCATGTTCTTGATGATATTATGTCTTCTTCACTCTACTGTTACCTCGAGAGGTTTATTAACACATGTAACCTAACACACCTAACATAGTGTGGATATGTCTATTTCTTCTCTTAGTTCTGTAAGTTTTTGTGTATCTATGTTTTGGACAATCTTAACAAGTTTACACAAAATTAGGATTGTCTGTCTCTCTAGAAAATTGATCATTTTAGTTTTATGAAACATTCCCCTTTATCTCTACAAATATTGTTTCCTTAAAGTCTATCCACCAATTTCAATTTCAGTTAGTGACCACATGGCATATCTTTTTCCCATACTTTTACTTTCAATTTATCTGTGTCCTTAAACTTAAACTGCATATCTTATACAGCACGAAGTTGGGTATTTTTTAATACATTTCCCTTTAATTGAAATATTTTGTCCATTTACCTTTAGTGTAACTTTTATATAGTTGCACTTAAGCATGCCATCCTACCATTTGCTTTTAATTTATTCTAGGTGTCCTTCATTCCTTTATTTTTCTTTAAGAACCAAGAATTTATTTAATTTTTCTATTCTATCTCTTCTATTGCATTTTTAGTTATACATTTTTATATTGATTTTATTGGTTCTCCTAGAAATTACAGTAAACATACTTCATCTATCCAAGAAGGATTAATTAGTACAACTCCACTCCCCCCAATATGATAATCCTATGATAGTTAACTTTTTACTCCTTTTCTGCCCTTTATGCTACTATTGTTATATTTACATCTACTATTTTTTAAGCCTCAAAACATTTTTTTGTTTTAAACAATCATTGTTATTTGCATTTGTTTGCATAATTACCCTTCCCAGTACTCCTTATTCCTTTTTTTTTTTTTTAAGATTTTATTTATTTAGAGAGAGAGAGATCATGTGCAAGGAGGGGAAGGGGCAGAGGGAAAAGAAAAGAGAGAATCTGAAGCAGACTCCCCACTGAGCACGGAGCCCAATGTGGAGCTTGATTCCACAACCCTGAGATCATGACCTGAGTTCAAACCAAAAGTTGAGACCAGCCAACTCAGCCACCAAGGAACCCCATTATTATTCATTCCTTCTTGAACTTCTATGCTTCAATCTATGACCATTTCATTTCTTTTTTCTTTTTCCAATTTTAAGCTGAAGTATAGTTGACATATTAGTTTCAGGTGTACAGTGCAGTGATTCAACAATTATACACATCATGAAATGCTTACCACAATAAGTATAGTCACCATCCATCACCATATGAAGTTATTAAAATACTGATTATATTCTTTATGCTATACTTTTCATCCCTGTGACTTTTTTATTTTATAACTGGAAGTTAATCTCTTAATATCCTTTACCCATTTCACCCATACCCCAACCCCTTCCCCTTTGGCAACCACCATTTGTTCTCTATATTTATGAGTCTATTTCTTTTTTGTTGTTATGTGACCATTTCTCTCCTGACTGAAACATTTCCTTTAGAGTTTTTCATAGAATGTGTCTGCTGGTGACATACTCCCTCAACTTTTGTTGTTTGAAAAATATTTCACCTTCTTTCTGCAAGATATTTTCACAAATTATGGAAATCTAGGCTTGTAATTGCTTTCTCTTATCATTTAAAAATGGTTTATCATTTATTTTCTGACCTGTATGGTAACTGCTGAAAATTCAGCCTTATTCAAACTTATAGTCAATTTCCTATTTGAGCTGTACTTTTATTTGTATTTAATCTCCATGCAATTTTCTGTGCTCTTTGAATTTGTGGATTAAAATCTTGTACCATTTTTGGAATATTATCATTTAACTTCAACTGTTGATACTCCTGCTCTGCTTCGGATTCAATTATATACATATTAGATAGACAGACATTGATATTTTAGCGGACCTGCCACTGAGTTCACTAGTTCTCTATTTCTGTGCCTACTCTAATGAGTTCTTAATTTCAGATTTTATACTTTTTAGCTCTAGGATATGCATTATATTTTCATAAACAGCAATTCTCTATTGATATCTTTAATTTTGTCCATCTTTCCTTCTATTCTCTTTAACATATTAATCCTATTGCTTTGTAGCTGTGCTTTTTTTTTTTTTTTTTTTTTTTTTTTTTTTTAATTTAAATAGGTTCCACACCCAACATGGAGCTGGAATTCACAACCACAAGAGTCAAGATCAGGAGTCACATGCTCTATTGACTGAGCCAATCAGGCACCCTTATAGTTCTCTTTGAGTAACTACACATTGTGTCATTGTAGCACTACATTTATTTTCTATTCACATGTCCTTTACCTTGTTACTAAATGCTGGACACTGTGTATGAAAGAACCTTAGAAACCTCAGATCATATTATTTTATACCAAAGAAGGTTGATCTTTTTCTGTTAGGCAAATAGATTAAGGGTCTAATAAACAGAATCCAATAAACAGAACTGGGTTGCAAATTTAATTAGACTCAATCCACCCTTTATTTATCCCTATTTCTCAGGTTAATTACCCTTCTGGGTTTATGACTCAAAGTTTGTCAAGTCTGTTTCCTCTTCCCAGAAATATTTCAAAATATTCAGTTCTTTCCATCAGAGATATTGGCCTACTCTTTAGCCTTTTGTAAATTACTTGAGGGGGGACCAGCTGTGTGTTTGATGAAGCCCTCTCTCTCCTATAGGACACTGATTCCTGAGACACTGAGATTAGTAGAGATTTCACTATCTCTTCCAGCCCAGCCTCTTCCTCTCTTATGACCACATTGATTTCCATTCCTCCTATTAGAATACCTCCACCAAAGTCACCCTCAATATTTACCTTACATCCTGAATCACCACATGCTCTCAGACAAAAGTCATTAGTATACAGCTTACCTCTCTAGAATTTTTTTAAAAGATTTTATTATTTATTTGACACAGAGATAGCGATTATAAGTAGGCAGAGAGGCAGGCAGAGGGAGAGGGGGAAGCAGGCTCCCCACTGAGCAAGGAGCCTGATGCAGGGCTTGATCCCCAAATCCTGAGATCATGACCTGAGCCAAAGGCAGAGGCTTAACCCGCTGAGCCACCCAGGCGCCCCTCTCCTCTAGTTCTCACTGCTTTAACAACTCTCCATTATATTCAAAAACATGATTTTTATCATATTTTTCTAGTTGCATAAAAAACATTGTTCTGCTACTTACTGACCCTATCTGAAAGCCAAAGCACATAAATCACTTTCTGTATGAAACAGCAATGGCACTGCTTATGAATACTTCTCTAATACTTAGAAGATTAATGACTGATGAATTATTAGCAATGACTTGCTTGCTTTACATAGTATGAAAGAAAAAACAGAGCCAGCATTTTGTCTTTTGTCCCACCTATCCACAACTTCCCACCAAGGTCTCTACTTACTTAATCCTAAACTTCAATTTCGAAAAGAAATCAAAATGTAGAGACCTTGTTTTAAGAACTTGCAAATCACACCCTCTATAGCTCTTTTTCTGACTCTTTCTCCTTCGGTCTGACTCTCTCTTAACCATCCTGCTACACATATATATACAAAGACTTCGTTTTACTGTGACTACAAAGTTTAAGGGCAAAAGATTCTAATTTTGCTACTTGCTTCTAGGTACTTTCTTCTTTGTAATGAGTAGAGAGGGCATCTTCAAAATTAAGTGGAAGCATAGCAAAATTTAGATCATACTTCCCTTGCTAGACTCAACCTCAATTAAAAGTTAAATTGTCAGAAAGAAAATTTTTTATACAGTTGTGATGATTAATTTTATGTGTCAACTTGGCTAGGCTATAGGTTATGCTGCCTAGTGGTTTGGTCAAATACAAGTATAAGTTACTGTGAAGCTATTTTTCAGTCTGATTATGATTTATTTCTTTTCTTTTCTTTTAAATTTAATTTTTTTCCATGTTTCAAAATTCATTGTTTATGCACCATACCTAGTGCTCCATGCAATATGTGCCCTCCTAGATACCCACTACCAGGCTCACCCAATTCCTCATCCCCTTTCCCTCCAAAACCCTCAGTTTGTTTCTCAGAGTCCACGGTCTCTCATGGTTTGTCTCCCCCTCCCGTTTCCCCCAACTCACTTCTCTCCTTCTCCCAATCTCCTCCGTGTTATTCCTTATACTCCACAAGTAAGTGAAACCATATGATAATTGACTCTCTCTGCTTGACTTATTTCATTCAGCATAATCTCTTCCTGTCCCGTCTATGTTGATATAAAAGTTGGGTATTCATCCTTTCTGATGGAGGTGTAATACTCCATCATATATATGGACCATATCTTCTTTATCAATTTGTCTGTTGAAGGGCATCTTGGTTTTTCGCACAGTTTGGTGACTGTGGCCATTGATTATGATTTAAATTAATAGGCTTGATGAAAGCAGATTACCCAACATCATGTGGACAGGCCTAATCGAATCAGTTGAAGGTCTTAAAAGAAAAGACAGATCTCCAGAAGAGGAAGAAATTCTGCCTCCAGACTGCATTTGGACTCAATACTGCATGATTAACTTTTCCCTAGGTCTTCAACTGCCACTCAGCCCTGCAGATTTTGGACATGCCAGTCACCATAACTGTGTGAGCCAATTCCTTCAGATTAGATAGATAGATAGATAGATAGATAAACAGACAAACAGACATCTTCTCTTTCTCTACAGAGATATTTATCTCTACAGAGATATATCTCCCAGGTTCCAGAGGTCATGGCTACCTCCCAAGACCCAAGGGTTGAGGATGCCATCTTCATGTGCCTGAAGAGCAGCATCAAGCCCATGAGGATTCTCGAACTGTAAAATGTATTTGCCCTGCTGCATTTCAGACTCTCTTCAGCTCTGTGACTCCTTTTGTCCTTCTGATTTCTCCCTTTTAAAATAGAAATATCTATTCTACGTTGATCCTAACATTGCTTTTCATAAGCATATAACTTGTTTGGCTTCACAAGCTCATGGACAGAGAAGACTCTTTCCCTAAGGTGAATCATAAACCAAGTGTCACCTGTAGTTAATTTGGATGATTTAGATAATAAGATATGGAACTTCTAGCTGGTGATGTTTAAGTGACATTTTGGACTTAGAGTTGATGTTGAAATGATGAAGACTTTTGGGAATGCTGGGGTAGGCTTAATTAATATATTGTGCATATGGGATGGACATGAATTTTGCAGAGCCAAAGAGTCAACTGTTATGTATTCAACTCTGTCACCCCCGCCCCCACCGAAAGGTAGTTCCCAGTAACTTAAAAAGTGACTTTTTGGGGAATAAGCTTTTAATACATCTAATAAGTTAAAATGAGGTTTTTAGAGTGGGCCCTAATCCAATATGACTGGTGTCCTTATCAGGGAAAATTTGGACATAAAGATAGGCACTACATGGACAGCCATGGCTGGTGGAGGCAGAGATTATATCAATGAAGTTGCAAGCCAGGGGTGTCAAGGAACCACCAGGAGCTGGGAAGAGACAAGGAAAATTCTACCCAGAGTCTCAGAGGGAATGTGGCCCTGACAACACTTTGATTTCTGATTTCTAGTTTCTATAGTAATTTTTTGTAATTTTAAATAACTGTGTTATAGCAGTCCTAACATAGGAAATACAACAGTAAAATTAATTCTTTGTCCCAGTGACACCATTTGCCCAGTCAAGCCAAAACCACATACTGAATTTACAAAACAGAAAAGTAGGGAAATATTCCAGTGTTTAGATCTACCCCAACTAGGCCAGATTCTCATTTCTAGAAAGTGAAAGCAGAAGTCAGTCAACTCCTACATTGAAATATTTTCTATTGATAAATATTTGGAGGTGTTAGGTTGGTGTTACTATGAATAAGGATAGGGTTTGCATGTTAGGGACTAAAGTATGAGGGAAGTTGAAGGACATTTTCTTCATGATGGAGGAATGAAAGACCCATGTGGGATGTAACTACCTTTGAGGTTTCTTCTCCTCTCATATTGTCTACGCTACCCCAACCCACCAAAATTGGGCCAAATCTTATCTTATCTTATCTTATCTTATCTTATCTTATCTTTATCTTAAAGCTCTGTTCTTGTTTCCAGGTCCCATACTCATCATAACTTGATTTCAGTAAAGCCAGACAAAGGTAGCTTGATATCAAGTCACTCTCACTGCGAGGTTCAACCAGAATGGATCATCCCAGTGGTGATCATCACTCTGATCTTTAGCTCACAGGACACCCCACTAACCAGTCTCCTACCTGTGTGCAACATCTGAAAGAATATACTTCTACCCCGGTCTTCACAAGAGAAAGCATGCTCAAATGGCCCATGTCAAAGTAATCTACCTAGTCTGGTTTGTGTTTGGTACTTTATATGTAACTTGTAATGCTCACAATAGCCCCAGTGTACAATTTATTATTTTCATTCTCTCTGTAGGAATCAACTAAAGTTCATGAAGTTTAAATAATCTACCTTAGTCATGCAGTTAGTAAGCCACAGTCCCATGATTCAAACCAAGAACTATCTATAACTGGGTCAGAGAAACACAGAGAAAACATAATGTTTGGTTTAGATGGTCTCATAGGGGTCCTTAGTCTCTTTAAGACTTTGAGAAGGTGAGGAGTCACCTTCTCCCTGGTCTTCCCAAGATGTCAGTGGAGCATGGCTTAATGAATCCTTCGTTGGCACAGGAAGAGTTGTACTAGGTGCCCTATGCAGCACTCTTTGCTCTTAAAATACTCATACTTCCTTATCTGTCTCATCACTAGTGGCCCTTGCTAGTACCCATTTCTGGTATCTACACTAGAGAACTAAATCATGACCTATTGTCCTTCACCATGGTCAGGGCCTGGTGCTCCTCTCTACTGACCTGAACCCATCTCAGCTCTCAGCAGTGTTGCAAAACCTTTTCAGGCCAGCCATATATCCTAGGGAGACACTATAGTCACTAACATTTTTGTCCTTGCAGTCAATACTTTTTCTTGGCAAGCTCCCCAGCAAACTCCTGGCTAACTTCCTGTCTCCCTACCTCAAAGGAATCCTGGGGTTTGGATTTCATATGTCCACCATATGAAAAACAAAGTGGCTCAGAGGAGCCATACTGAGGTCCTCCCTCTGCCAGCACCATATCTCTACCACTGATGCATACCTTTGCATTCTCCCACAAGTAGTTCTAGGTGTCTTTTACAGTATAATCTTAGCCTAGAATATAAAATATAAATTGGTGCAAAAGATGCTCTGATTTACATTTCCTTTCTATTATGCCTCCATCTATCCAGGACTTGTCAGGAGTAGTCCACATCTCATCTTCTCCTCTACTCCCATAATTCCTTGCACTAGAATGGTTAATTTTCTCCTTTCTCATATGATCTCCCCTCATGTTATACCCTCCTCACTCCTTCTTAATGATGATAGGGCTATCTTTATATCACAGAAGCAATACTCTAGATGGTCAGGTGGGCTCTTGATATGTTAATGAACAATTACCAGTAGCAATGTCCTTGCCTGCAATTAGTAGAAGATGCCGACTCAATCTGCTGAGATGGTAAAGAAACGGCATTATCCAATGTGATTATTCCCAAGGTAGGTTGACTGCAGGTTTGTTAATTCAGTGCTCAAACTACATCATTGAGGACAGGTTCTCTATATCTTTCTTCCCTGCCATCTTTAGCCAGTCGACAACCACATGACAGCCACTACCATTCCAAGTGTCCCAGGCAGGTACAGTAATATCTAGCAGCAGAAGATAACTGCTTTTTCTTATATTTTGTCCTTTATTTTCTATTGTGTTCTTTGTTTTGTAAACTTTTTAAAATTGAAGTATAATATACACCACCAGCATTTAAGAATTTACTGTTGTCCCACATTCTGGTAAACACCTGTATATCACTTATTTTTTATTAGGCCTTCTAGTGAGTACCTCAGTGTCCATGGATGTGGTGGTGGTGGGGAGGGGGGTGTTGCCTGAATAATAATTATTTAAGGCTAATTAGATTTAATACACAGTGCTTCCTCTATAATTATTTTGTGTATTATAAGCCAATTCATGAATTCAGTTAGTTGCTAAAATGACGTTTTTATAATTTTTATAGCAATGAAAGCCTTGATCAGAATTATCCTCAGCATTTTCCGAATTATATCGAAGGCCAATACCTAAACTATCTTTAGAATACCACAGTCAGCTCAAACTAGTCATGATTCAGCCCTGGTGCAGACATATGTTTTTCTTAAGGCTCATGGCCCAGTGGGGTAATTACACCAAATCACAGTCTGTTAGAAAGAAGAAAGAAAAGTTACTGGTTATTGAATAGGCAAACAAAAGTGCACATTTACACTAAATGAATTTTTTAAATTACTTTATTTCTTTTTAAGATTTTTTTTAAAGTAATCGCTATACTCAGTGTGGGGCTTGACCTCACAACCCTGAAATCAAGATTCATGTGCTCTACCGACTGAGCCAGCCATTTAAATAAATAAAATCATTTTCTCTTGATAAATTCCACCTTTCATAATTATTTTCTCTACTCAAAACCTTATAAATCTAAAGCTAAAAGACTGAGATATTAGGCAAATGAACAAATCAGACTAGTCAGAAGATCATGTACATGGAATGCAAAAGAGAAAAACACATTAGCGTGTTTCAAAAACAATTTCCCCATTGACTTAAAATCAATCTGTCACCAAAATGTTATGAGCTATAGTCTGAATTTCAAATGAGGTAACATTTGTTAGATGATAATGTTGACTTCAGTTGTTTCAGTTGGCTAATGACCAACATGTATTTGAAAGTCAGCAAATCTATGTTGAGCCAACTAATGCAGCATTTGGCTATTAGCAGTGTTCTTTGGCTTACAATAAGAGATTTTTTTTTTCCTATATGACACTTTGATTCTTAGCCAGCTATTTAAGTTAATTACAAATTTTGCTGTCTATTGTCAAAAATCACCTGTTCCAGACTTTGGCTATAACACTTACGTTTGCATAGCCATACATACATTTCTTTTTATGGCTACTAAAAGTTCAAAGAAAGAAAAAATTCTCAAGTCAGAGGTTGAATCTTTTTCATTCCCCTAATAAACAGTAAAATCCTTCACATCCCAGGAAGGTATGATTTTCTTTTGAAAAAACTCTTCCATTTAAAAAACAAATTGCTTAAAAGAATCTTTTTTGATATATTATCATTCAAAGCAAATGTCTTCATGTATAAAAATGTGAACATTTAAAGAAGACATTAGATTTATTCTATCATTTCTATTTTTTACTAAGAAGATCCTAGTTTAAACTTTTATAATGATGCAGACTCTAATAAAACATACTCTTAAGATTTAAGGATTTAAACACCATTTTCCTTAGATCTCCAAAGTAAATTTAGTAAGATTTTACAAATTAGGCAACAGTTAATTGTCCTTACTAGTTCATTAAATTGGCTTTACTTATATAAACATTAAAGTTAGTTAGAAACAAACATGCTATTCAAGTCTAATTTTGGATAAGGACATTTACATAAATTCTTTTCTAGATACAAAAAGGTGAAATTATACATGCTGATGAGGTCAAGGACCAGCTCCTTCTGAATTTCTATTTCCACACATGTCAGCAAACAGCTGGACACTAACAATAGTAGAGGTTGTGCCTTTGACCTCTTTAAAAATAAAATAGGGTATACTTTGAGAAGGCAACAAAAATACTGCATTAAGATTTAAGCTGTATCAAAAAAAAAAAATAAAAAAAGATTTAAGCTGTATCTTTCTCGGGCTCCCCCAAGCTACCAGTAATAGAGGCAATAGTGGGGAAGTAATACTTCCCTTGGGAGTTCAGCCACAGCTAGGCCCCTGGTCCAGTGCAGTTGTTCCAGGTGGTTCTCTCTGAGCCTCTCTCTAGCATATGTAAACATCCCTGAATGAATAGCATCCTTGGTCCCAAAATGATCAATGACCAACAGCCTTCCCCATCTATCCCTACCACACACTCAAGACTTCAGAACCTATTTTGGCTTAGCTGTCTACCGTGGAAAATTATGGTCCTGACCTTTTTCTTAATTCCTACAGAGATTTGTTTGTTTGTTTGTTTTTTCTCTAGGGCTGGCCCATGCTTCCAGATCCTTCCTCTGATCTCAGCCACACCTTCTATTCTTATATTCTAGATACCAAATACCAAGGATTTTGGCCTTCCTAAGGCCTCCTATTAATCCATACCTGTCCACTATGATCAGAAACTTCTCAAACTTTAATCTCATTTGGATCTAACCTGATTTTCACACTCTACTTCAGGCTATAACTTAGATTGTTTGCCTTCTCCTAATGGCTAGCTTTCCCCAGACTCCACAATTAATTATCAATTCTGTCCTGTTCCCAGGTCAAGCCCGTTGCTCAAGAATGAAACAGTATTATGCCACACAGCTAGGCAGACCTGCTAACGACAAATGGGAATGGTGCATGTCAGACACTTGCATTTAGTTCATAGCCAGCAAATGAATGTCAGCTCACTACCAGCTGGTACAAAGAAAGCAAGTAACTGTATCTAAAGCAAAAAAACTCCCCCCTCATTAGCATAGCTGAATTTTTTTTTAACTGTAGTTCCAACTTTGTTGCTAGAGAGCAAACAGCTGGTAGGGGGATGATAACAAGAAAGAAGGCTTAAAGAAAGCTGTGATTTTTACAGGTCTTCTAATACATGTGTGATATAGCCAATCTGGATACACAGGAAAAGAACTGAAAATGAATGAAATGTTACTTTGGATATATGAGGCCTCTTCTTCAATTATATATCCAGAAGTGTTTCCATTATGAAACATGTGTGGTAATACTAAGAGTAGGTTAGGTTAACCAAGCAGGCACTTTACATGTACTAGTTAATTCTCACAATAAACACAGGCGATCGGTATCTCTTACAGATGAGGAAACTGAGTACCAGAGTGTTACAGAATCTTATCCAAAATCACAAAGCAAATTAAATGGCAGCCTGAGGATTCAAACCCAGGAAGTCTGATTCCAAGGTTATCCTCAATCAACATAAGCTAAAGTTAACTATCATGTAGAAATGAATGTACAAATTCCTCTGTACCCTGTTTCACAGTAAAATACTTCTGTGGCAAGACAACACAAATTCTGGAAATTTCATGTCCTTCATTAAATGATAAACTTAAGGTAGTATTTGAGTAAAACATATCTTCTTGCCTTCCTCTATTGTCCTGTCCTTAAATATTTAAGTGCCATCAGCATGTTTACTGGGTCTCCAAAGAGAGAGATGCTAGAATTCTCAAAACAAAACAAACAACAACAACAACAAAAACATCTAAATCCTTGACCAGTCCCTTAACATGGCTACATCTTGAGGAGTCAAAGCATTGTGGACATTCTTGAAAGAGAAACACTCTTTATTATCAACTAAGACTAGTTCCCTGCCTCGGTGAACTAGGCTGCACCATTTATGATTTTGGGAATCCATTTTCTAAACAAGAGGCAGACAAAATGTCCCCTTTAATCCTTTCCCCTGAATCCCTTACTGACCTTAATCTTTGAGATCTTTCTTCTACAAAGATGAGAAGGAGGATGCAAAAATCAGCCCACAGAAAGAGCCTTTTCCTAATAGCCTGAGTAGTCACTTCATCCTTCCTTCTCCTTGAAATCTATCCTAATCCCAAGAAGACTTCCCAGATCAGGGTCCTAAAAATATCCATTTCCAGACTTTTCTATTGCACCAGATGGTTCCTAGAAGACACAGACACAGAATGAAATGCAGAGCAATCACCAAAGGAAGATAATACAATGAGGGAAGGCATCTAAAGAGAGTCTATCACTGAGACAAAATTTTTTTAAAACCTGCACAATAACTTGACCCAATTGTGTCTGACGGAATTATTCCTCCTCAGAAGTAAAGACTAAATTATGTTGCAGTAATATAAAATCTCAGTGGCTTATAAAAAGAAATGTTTACTTTTTGTTAGCACTACGATATCTCCAGTGTAGATCAGATGTACTTAAGCAAAGAAAGAAAAAGAGAAAGATGGACATCCTCAAGCTGGCTCTTAAAGTTTCTGCTTCCATCCACATACTTTCAGCCAAAGAAAATCAAATGATCACTTCTGAGTTCAAAGGACAAGAAAGTATAACACTCCTATTGGGATGGGCATCATATATTACATGATTCCAATGGAGCAAGAAAGGAAATTTTGCCCCCAGAACAGGGAAGTGAATATTTGGAACAAAGATACAATATGCCACAGGCAGTGTTTTTTTATCTAGTGGTATGTTATTTCCTATGCTGTATAACAAATCACCACAAATTTAACAGCTTAAGATAATACACATTTGACTCCTAGTTTTTGTAGGTGAGGAGTCTGGGAACAGTTTATCTGGATTATCTGCTTTGGGGTCTCAAAAAGCTAAAATCAAGAGTTTTGGTGTCCTTTGAGCCTTGAAGTTCTATTCAAGTTCACACATAGTTGTTGGTGGAATTCATTTCCTTGTAGCTGCAGACCTGAGGCCCTTGGCTTCCCCCAGGCTTTCCTTGGTTCCCTGTCATGTGGGCCACTGCACATACGCAGCCCACAGTCTGATGCCTTGCTTCAGAGCCAGAGAGTCTTCAGACAAGTCTGCTAAGAAGAAAAATTCCCATATAACATAATGCAACCATGGGAGTAACATACCATTATCTTTGCCATCTTCTCT
Organism: Mustela lutreola; assembly: GCF_030435805.1. Classification (NCBI taxonomy): domain Eukaryota; kingdom Metazoa; phylum Chordata; class Mammalia; order Carnivora; family Mustelidae; genus Mustela; species Mustela lutreola. Next base: position 160,259,257 of record NC_081292.1, read on the forward strand.
TGTTTAGAAGCAACTCACCAATTCCACACACACTTAGGGGAGGGAATTATATACAAGGGGTGTAAACACCAGCAAAGAGATCATGGGGTCCACCTTAAAGTCTCTTCATCACAGGTGGAGATAATAAGTGAGAGAACTTTAGGCTCCCTCAAGGGAATATACTGTTATATACACTTCAAAACCATGCCAATGGGCGTCTGGGTGGCTCAGTGGGTTAAAGCCTCTGCCTTCGGCTCAGATCATGATCATTGGTCCTGGAATCGAGATCCGCATTCGGCTCTCTGCTCACAGCAGGGAGCCTGCTTCCTTCTTTCTCTCTGCCTGCCTCTCTGCCTACTTGTGATCTCTCTCTGTCAAATAAATAAATAAAATTGGGCTCCTGGGTGGCTCGTTGGTTGAGCAACTGCCTTCAGCTCAGGTCATGATCCCGGACTTCCAGGATGGAGTCCTGTATCGGGCTCCAGGCTCCTTGGGGAGTCTGCTTCTCCCTCTGACTTTCTGTTCTCTCTCACTCTTCTCCCTCAAATAAATAAATAAAATCTTTAAAAATAAAATAAAAAAATAAAAGATAGATAGATAAATAAATAAATAAATAAAATCTTTTTTAAAAATGGCCAAGAATATTCCAATTCTCACCAAAAACATTGTATTATAGCACCCTGTACATATAAGATTATTTAGACATTGAGATTAGGGCTCCAGTTTCATTTCAACCCCATTTTATCTCCCCTGTCCTGAGGCTATTATTCCTTATTCACTAGGAAAACCATTTAAGAAAGTTTTAAGAAAATATTTGACTATATATTGATAAGAACATCTTTGCTGCTTTACTTTTGTTTCTCTTGGTTTGCAGAAAAGGACTGCATTTCTTTTCATATGTACTGACCCTAAACAGAGTCACATCCTTTTGTCTGTTTCTTATGAACTATCAGTTAAATTTCCACATTCATCACAGATAATGTGTGTCATGAAAATAGCTAATAAACACAACCTATGCAAAGCAGCTTCTATCCAAGTAAGAGAATGCCAGACTCCCGGTTTCCACAATTATTGTCTATTGTGTATTTTTTTTTTTAAAGATTTTATTTATTTATTTGAGAGAGAGACAGTGAGAGAGAGCATGAGCGAGGAGAAGGTCAGAGAGTGAAGCAGACTCCCCATGGAGCTGGGAGCCTGATGCGGGACTCGATCTCGGGACTCCGGGATCATGACCTGAGCCGAAGGCAGTCGTCCAACCAACTGAGCCACCCAAGCGTCCCTGTCTATTGTGTATTTGCAAGCCAACCGGCTCAAATAAAAAAACACTGCCAGAGATCATACTGAATGAAAATGTCTGCTTACCAAAAAGAAATTCCTATATGTTATTTAATTTTCTTTTTCTTAAGACTAAAATAATGCTGGAAAAAAAAAAAAAAAAAAAAAACCCTGTCAAATATAAGTTGGCAATAATAAGTTTGGCTATCTGTAGCAGTGTATGATGTATATATTGTGAGGGATATTCTGACTTAAAGAGTAAAATTCATTTCAAAGGAAAGTGCAAACATTTTGTAGGGCATAGGTCATGTTGTATTGTAATACTAATAACGTACCTGTTGGATGGGAAGTATTCTCACACTGAATAACAAAAGTACCATTGTCTCTCAACAGAGTTTCATAACAAAATATTTACATGCAACTACTAGATGACATTGGCAACACCAAGGACAATAGATTTCCTGATCTCAAAGGTTGTGTATTGTTCTTGTTCTCAAAGACACTGGAAGGTAGCACAGCAACTGAGAACTGGGCTTTTACACAGGTCAGAAGATACTCAACTTGATATCTAACTAGCAAAATACTAATTCAAACAGTGAGCTATAACTTTTCATCTAATATAGTGTCAAAGACCACGGTTTTGTAAGTGCTATATTGGCTGTAGTGTGGAGAAACAGGCACTCTCGTGATATATTAAAGAGACTAGAAACTGGGACATCCTCCTTGGCAGGCAATTTGGTAATATCCATCAAAAAATCAAAATATACATAAACCTTGACCAAGCAGTTCTGCTTAGATTTACAATCACACAGCAGAGCAAAGACATTTTCTCAAAGATAACCTCCAAAAATATACCAGATTAAAAAATTCAAAAAAGGCAAAGCAGAGGTGTATATACACGAGATGCTGAGATTTCAAAACAGTGGGAGGTTTATATATATATGTTTTTGTACACACTTTTTTTTTCCTTTTCCTGGAAGGATAAACAAAAAAACCTGTGAGTAATACTTACCTCTAGCAAAGAGAGACAAATTGTGAAGTAAAAATATATATTACTTTTTATCTGTAGCTTCTAAGAGTATCTGAAAATTTTACCTTTCCACTTTTTTTTTTCAATTAAAAATAGAAAAAAGAAATAAGAAAATGAAACTGACTTCATCCGAATGAATCAGATACACTGAAAGTCATATGCTAATTAGAATTATGGAGTTCCATTGGCTTCTCAGCCTACCTACATTTTAAATGTCCTTAGGAGGCAAAATGAATGATAGGATGGTTGCCTCTCAGAATGCTAATTGCTTTTTCTGGATTTCTGTGTAGTATGTAGGCTTTGAAATCTTCGAGGCTAGCATGACCTCAAGAAATTCATCCTATTGGGTTCAAGGTCATACTCTGAAGGTCATACTCTGAAGGGTTGAGGTTCTGGGGGTAAGAACGTAATCTAGGCTAGACCTAAAGCCTAGTTTGTACCACTGCAGAGGGTAGGAAGTCACTTGTTGAGGAAGGAGTCAAGAACCCTCTCAAAATGTGATTAGGCAAAACTGCTTTGAGAAGTTTCTTTATTCCCAAGGTAGAAGGCAGTCCAAAAACTGGATTCCCAGAGTCTGAAGACCAAAAATGGACCAAAAAATCCAAATTCCCAAACCCACCTCCGTTTGGTGTATTCACTAACTCTTAGATTCAGACTACCCCCTGGTGGTTAAGTTCAGAGGAGAGCTTCCTTTCTGTTTACCAGCAGCCCGGGATTCAGAGGAGTGGACTTGTTTTGTCATAAAGAGAGTCAGCCTTCCCAGAAATGAAGAACATAATACAACTGGCCATCAGACGGGGACAAATCTCTAGAATTGGCAGTATGAGTGGAGGCTGAAATAGAGAAGACAGTAATTTGTAGGACAAATTTTTGTTCTGAATAAAGTGTTTTAAAATGTTCCCCTGCAAATGCCCTTCCTTCTGGCCTCATTCCCCTTTCAAATGCTACAGGTTTTATTTTGCGCAGCATCATATGACCCAGCCTCTCTGAGCTGCAGCTGATTCCTTGGCCCTGATCTGTACTCATATGGGTTGATAACATGTCACCTCAGCGTACTCTAAGTCACCGAAGACACATACACATGACCTCATCTTGTAAATTACCTAACCCTTTAGGAAGAATTTGAATCTCATGGTCAGAACTAATTCATTTATATTTATCTCACTAGATTTGGTTCCTCTGAATTCAATATTAGTGTAAGTTATGGTATCTGAACATTGTTCCTGGAACACATGGCAACTTCATATTAATATCATGATTTCTATGGGCTCCAAAGTAGCAAGTGTTAATAGAAAAATGAAGAAATAGATATGTCTGCAGATTCCTTCAAGTTTCCAGCTATTTGTTCTGCTGTATTTAGTTTTAGTGAATCTGCAACACTCCCTAAAGGGCTGACTTCTTGAAATTGCCTTTTTTCATCTAAGTTTGGAATGAGAAATGTGTTTTGATATCATTGAAAAACCCCTACAGAGTTAGGAGGTGGAGGAGGAAGTCTCTCACGTTTCTAGGATTAAAGATAAAATCCTCAGATCTTCCTCTCTTATTATGGTGATTCCCATTCCTTATTTTATTTTTATTTTTTTTAAGATTTTATTTATTTACTTGACAGAGAGAGAGAGAGAAAGAGATCACAAGTAGGCAGAGCAGCAGGCAGAGAGAGAGGGGGAAGCAGGCTCCCCGCCGAGCAGAGAGCCTGATGCGGGGCTCCATCCCAGGACCCTGAGATCATGACCAGGGCCGAAGGCAGAGGCTTAACTTACCCAGGTGTCCCCCCTCATTCCTCATTTTAAAAGCAAAACATTAAAATGTGGTTATGATTTCTTAAATAAAATAGACCAGTAGGTAATATTCTAAAATATGGATGAAAATTTTGATAACCAACCACTAAAAATTAAAACTACACATAATCAAACAATTCAAAAATAGCCCTTGAGCAAGAAGTGACTATTTGATGTGTTTAAATAGCTAAACAGTGAATGACATCTTCAGATGTTGTGGAGGCAGTATATCCTGACCGACAGCCTCTCTGGGAACTCCTGCTTTGAGAGTCTCTGCAGGACCGACCATCCTCTCATGCCAAAGGTTTACGCCTACAGCACAAAGTGTACATTCACACCTTCAGAGGGCACATCCAATCACAAACTAATATTCAAACACGAACAATCAGCCTTAGCGTTCTTCAAGCCAGTCATCAGCCTGTGGGACCACAAACCCTCTTCCTCTTCTCCCATAGTTCTCTCCATCTTCTTACAAGTCAGAACCTAGGAGCTGACCCTAATTAGGCATTGAAAGAAGTTCAACCAATCAACGATCAGGGTCACCGTCCATAGTCAAGGCAAGAGTAGAAACTGAAAAGCCTTACTGTGGCTTCCAAAACCCTACAAATCTGAACCCAGTCCCTTGCTAACCTCATTTATTGTGTGTGTCTCCTTTTCTCCCCCTGCTCTGGCCAAGTTCACTCCTGGATTATCTTTTCCACACCAAACACACTGATGTCTCAGGCCTCTCCACTTGTTTTCTTGGCTTGGAATGTTCCTTTCAGCTATCCTTGAGACTTGCTCCTGTGCTCCTTCAAGTCTGGTTCAAATATCACCTCAATGTCACCATCCCCCTCACCCAGCATTCCTGATTACCTTACCTTGATCTGTTTTTTACACAGTACCTAACAGCGTCTTAAATACCATATAGTTTAACCATTGTGTTTATATATTCCTATCTATCCCAAGCCCCTACACACACATTACAATGTAATGTCTACATGGACAGAAATTTTTGTCTGTTTTTTTTCACTGATGCCTCATCTGTGTCTAGAAGAGTGTCTGGTATGAGTGCCTAGTAAAAACTCAATAAACCCAATGCTGTTAAATAAACAAATGAAAGCAAGAAGATATGAACACTGTTATGCAAATTGGTTCTTTATGCAATGTAAGAACAAGCCCAGGTCAGAGATGGACATCTGGATCTGGAGCTGCCAAGTGGGACACAAGGAGTATACAGAGCCACAGAAGCAAACAGGCGCCAAGTTAGAGTAAGAACTGAAGACTTCAGTAGTAACTGCTCCTGAAGAACTTTTCTGCTTTTTAATGTAGATCATTCTAGTCAACCTACTAGTCTTTTCATCCTATCCTGCACAAACACTGCCTCTGGTTTAAAGACTCTTCAGTCATTCTCTGATCATAATACCTCAGTTTCCATTTCTCTTTGAAGCAATGCCTTATCTGAAAGGATAGATAACCCAGAGGGCAAATGTAAATAATCCAGTAACTTGTGGGGTGCCGGAGTGGCTCAGTCGGTTAGGCATCTGACTCTTGATTTTGGCTCTGGTCATGGAGTCTGGGTTGTGGATCAAGCACTCCATCAGGCTCCACGCTCAGTGTGGAGTCTTCTTGTCCCTCTCCCTCTGCTTCTCCACTGGTTCGCTCTGTCTCTCCCTCAAGTGAATTTTTTTTTTTTAAATTCATTTAGTTGACAGAGAGAGAGAGTACAAGGAGGCAGAGGGAGAGTGAGAAGCAGGGTTTCCACTGAGCAGAGAGTCTGATGCAGGGCTCCATCTCAAGACTCTGGGAACATGATCCGAGCCCACAGCAGATGCTTAACTGACTAAGTCCTCCAGGTGCCCCAAGAAAGAAAATCTTAAATAAATAAATAATCCAGTAACTTGAAACTTGGTAGTTCACTCTCATCTGAACTACCAACCTCTAGGGGCACCATTTTTATATTAGCAAGAAAATCTACATCATTAATATTCAGTTGACTGGGTCAGAAGACATTCTTAAGTCCTCTCTTTTACTCCCTCAGAATTATTCTGTAATAGTTCTGAAATGTCTACCTTTGCAATGACTGCTTTTCTTCTGTGGATACAGGCCTCCCCCTCTTATTTGCTCACAAGTCAGAGAATACATTTGTGTTGTGACCTCTTCCCTGCATCACTCACACTATTTATGACCCACATTCAGTTGGTAATCCGTATCACTTGACTGCTAACTCTTCTTCGCAACTAAATATAGTGAGGTTTCCTCTACATGAAAATACAAAACAGAAGAGAATTAACATTTGCTTAGCTCCAGCATGTCACTTACTTTACAGATGTTACCTTATTTCAAAATTACAAGGAATTTTCACAGGAAATGGAATATATTTTATTCCATCAATTAGATTATAATCTCCTTGAAGAAGTTACCATGCTTATATTACTCATCACTGGCTCCATATCTAACAAGATGCCTGGCCCATAGCAGCTGCTCAATAGTTTTAAATAAGTGAATGAATACAATTACATTATTGCAGTTCCTCTTACCTTTAATTCTAGCTCAAATCCCAATTCTATATCCTTCCTTATCAACTGTATTTTACTCACAAGGCTGAGCCTCACAGGATGGTAGCTATGATCTTTTCACATCCCAAGACAGATTTTTAATGCAAACACAGTGATCATTAAAAACTCAGTTAATATAGAAGAACATCAGGCTGTCTCAGCTTGATTTAATTTGACTCTGACTTAGAATCTTTAGCAAAACATCCATTATTTCAAATACCACATTGTCTCATTTTTAGTTGGTTCATTGAAGCAGCCTAGGATGAAATTTAAGATTTCATTCAATAGAACATTTCATAAATATATCATGTTCTTAAACCATGAGCTTTTTTCAGGATACTTTCTGTCAAGTTATAGGTCATGGAAGGAGCAAAGCAGTTTACGGATTCATTTTCATTCCCATCATTCCATTAGGTGAGATTTAGACAACAAATCTGCATCTGTTTCTCAGCTTGAATCCTTTTATAAGATGTTACTGACACAGAGTTAAGAAACTGGGACAGACTAATTTTCTTATAGTTAAGCATGACCATTAACGAATGACCATTTTTTCATGGATTCACTATTCTCAAAAATAATAAAATATTTGTTCTGGTCATAGGCTCACTCAGAGTACAGAAGATTAGAAAAATAATTTTAGCTTCAATTTCAATATCTAGTTTATTACTGAAACTGCTATGACTTCTTAGCCTTAGAGGTTTTTGTAGTAAAATAATTAAAAGAATAAAACCTTTAAAGCATTATTTTGTAGTAAGCATACCATAGTCCTATTCTCATAAAATCCTATTAATAAAATTTTAAGGGAAATTTGACTTATATAGAATTAATTCAACCAGGAAGGCAACAATGAAGTATGACATTAATCTTTTGATTTAATCCAGCCAAAAGTAATTGGTGCACTAATTTAAAAAAACTTATGAGTTACTATTAAACTGAACTGTCCGAAAAATTATTGTCAATATCAACAATCACCAAAATAGAAAACTAAAAGGCACTTTCCTCTTTTTCCTCTTCAACATTCTCTTAACTATTTTTACGAAATTTCTCTTCCATGTGAACTTTATAATCAAGGTACTCAAGGTAATCAAAAGTCAAATTGGGAATTTTATTACAATTATTACACTAAATTTATAGATTAACTCCCGACTAACTGATATGACTACAATACTAAATCACCTACAACAGAAACATGTTATACCTTTCTGTTTTTAAGTATTTTCTGTATCCTTCAGTATAGATTTATATTCCTCGGAAAATATGTACCTAAAACAGTTTTTGTTGAATTTATTTCTAGGTATCTTGAAGTTTTTGGTGCTACGGTAGAAGGATTCTTTCTGCAAATACATACAGATACAAGAAACCAAAGGAAATTATATTTAAAATCTAATGTTACTGAACTTGATTATCAACATGACTCGTCAGGTTAAGCCACAATCCAGGAGGGGTTTTTTTAAACTTGTCTTTTTGGTGATCCCAACAAAATATTCAAGGACCTCCTGATCAGAAACATATCGAGCTTGAAACAGCAGTTGTAAGACAGAAAAACAAGAAATAAGCTGAGAGAACTTCTCAGAACATCCAGTTACCCAGAGCTCATTGCGATGTTCTAGTTTTGTCCGGGCCAAGGAAAGAGGATGGAAGGGAAGCTTTATTCCTGCAACAGTTGCCACAAGTTTTATGAGGCACATGCAGAGATAGTGGCTTGGAAATTTCAATTTTACTCACCTCCCCACATCCGGGGCTAAAAACCTGGTGACTGGTGAGCTTATCATCGTGAATGATAAACTGCAGTTGTAATCTCAGGAGGATCACTAAAGAGAAATTGGAAGTTTTTTATGAAAAATAAGGCCTGTGGATTAGGAACAGAACTGTGCTTATCGTAAAACCTCCTGTTTGCTGAGCTTTTGTAGAAACAGAATCATTTGCTAGACATTTATTCTCTGTAGGCCGTATGTCTCCAGTTTTTTTCTTCATTTAGTTTTACAAGTCACATCTCCCACCTATTGAGTTCACTGAGAAGCCCAGTCATTTCCAATTCTTGTGAGATGAAGCAAGCACTTCGCAGAGCTCCAAGAATAGTTTGCCCTACTTAAGAAACACCAGATGGAACAGTTAATGCTGTGCCTTGCCTCGTCTGTCCTGTCAACGTGGCACAACTTTTACTTTCTATCAAAACCAGAAAAGCTTCTACCTCTATACAAAGAGAAAAGGAAGAAGCATCTTTACATCTTCATCCTTTAACACAGCTGTACCATGCCCTGAGCCTTTAACCCACGATCAGTTACTAAACAGCCACAGAGAAGGGGTGGGTGAACTAGATCGAGGGGCTAAGGAGGTACAAACGTCCAATAAATAAGTCATGGAGATGAAAAGTACAACACTGGGAATATAGTCAGTAATATTTTAATAACGTTATATGGTAATAGATGGTAACTGCACTTATCACGGTGAGCAGTGAGTAATGTTGGACACTCGAAATCAACATTAGATTGCATATTATGTATCAAAAATACGCAGTCAAATAAATCAGCCATAGAATCTGGATTGGTAATTATTAAATAAATAAATCTTGAGCAGGGGTTTGAATAATGGTCAGGTTGGTACTGAGATTTCAATGCTAAATGACCAACATGACTCTAAAAGAAGAAAAAGGTGATGTATGTAAAGTCTATTAGAAGAAACAAACCCTGAGGTTTCTGATGGCAACAACAACCATATTGGGGGGGTACCTAATCCTTTCATTAATCTCCCCAAAACATCCCTCCCCCTAAATATATGAATCATACGACTTTATTCAACTTGTATCAGTGTTTACGGAAGATATATTCTAAGTTTACCCTTTCTGGGGACATATGTGCTGAGGGAGGATGTGTTTAAAACACGTAAGTGAGGATATTAGTGAGAAACCCGGACTAGAAAGTATCTCAGATCAAAAGTCCAGCTTTATGTGTTTCTGATCTAGATGTCACTAAAGGATAGATGAAATTAATAGAAGAAAGTGCTAAGACATAAAGGTATTTCTTAAGATTTTCCAACAGAACCCTAATATGATCAGCTGAACTTAATGTTGCATGTAGTCATTTCCACGTCAGCTACCACTCTCACGTCCCATTTGTGATGTTTCCCTGGGGAGAAGCTGTTCCCCTGCCTCCATCATTTGCACAATTAGCCTTTTATAATCAAGCAATCAATATATTACAAAGAAATCAAAGGTCATTCCCTATCAGGAAAAGTGGGGAGAGTTTCTTCTTACAGGTTTCAGAATATCTAACAAAGGGGTGACTGGGTGGCTCAGTCGTTAAGTGCCTGCCTTCAGTTCAAGTCATGATCCCAGGGTCCTGGGATCTAACTCAGCATTGGGCTCCTGCTCAGCGGGAAGCCTGCTTCTCCTTCTCCCACTCCTACAGCTTGTGTTCCCTCTCTCACTGTCTCTGTCAAATAAATAAATACATCTTTAAAAAAAAAAAAAAAAAAAGAATACCTAACAAAGGGCAGGGTGCTAGATGTCAAAGTTCAGTAATAGCTCTCCTCCAGAGGGGATCCTGGCTCAGTCTGTTAAGCATCTGACTCTTGCTTTTGGCTCAGGTCATGAGGATCTCTGGTTATGGGATTGAGCCCTACATGGGGCTCCATGCTCAGCATGAGTCGGCCTGAGATACTCTCTCTCCCTCTGCCCCTCCCCTCACTCTCTTGCTCTTTTTCTTTCTCAAATAAATAAATAAATAAATAAATCTTTAAAAACAATAGCTCTCTTCCTTGACCTCATATTCCCCATCTATAAGATGGAGGTTAGTTAGACCCACTCCATTCAGGACATAACAGCTGACCAACCTCTCTTTTTTCTTTAAAGATTTTATTTACCCATTTGAGAGAGAAAGAGTATAAGTGAAAGAGAAAGCATGAGCGGGGGTGGGGGGAGGAGAGAGAGAGGAGGAAACAGACCCCCTCCACTAAGCACAGAGCCTGATGTGGGGGTGGATCCAAGGACTCTGGGATCATGACCTGAACGAAGGCAGACACTTAACCAACTGAGCCACCCAAGTGCCCCTTGCCAACCTCTTATATATGCTCATTAATGGAACCAGTCTGCCATAAATTTCCTCTCCATTAAGTCTATCTCCTGAAACCAAGTGTTGAGGAGTCAAATAGGCTAAGGAATATACAGTATTTCAGACTTTCCTTTAAAGGAAATTTGAAGGAAAAGAGAACTAGTTTAATTCACAATTTGATCCTTGTTCATAGATGGCTGATTAGAGTGAAGCTGACAAGGGATCATGAGCCATATGGAAACAAGAGATATCAGATGGATTCTTCATAAATTAGATGAGCAGGCCCTTAAACCCCCAAATTTGACTATAGCCCCAAAGGCATTATTTTCAGGCAAAAACTGCCATTCTAAGTTTTCTTGTGTTATTCTCTTATTTTAAAGGACACTTCTAGAGATAACATTATGTTCAATCTGATTATTTTATTATCTACTAACCCTTCATGAGTCAGAATAAAAAATAGGGTATACTGTATTAACAGCAAATTTTAAAGAAGGTAAAGAAAATGGTGACATATATTAGTTAGGATAGAATAGGCTCTGCTTTGGTAACAAAAACACCCTGAAATGTAAGTGGCTTCACTTACATTATCTGTTGCCCACATCATAGACAAATGTGTGTTGGGAGGATCTCCTTGGTAACTTTTCATAAATGGTGTCGAGTTCCTATATCTTGAGACCACTGACATCTTGAAAACATATAAACTTTGTTTTGCCAGTGGATGAAGAAGAGAGAACGAGGATAAGGAACATAAACTCTTAATTGCATCCCCCTGGAAGTCACAGCAGTGACTTGGCTGGAACTCTGTCTCCCAGCAGGGAGGCTGGGAAATCCACAAATCACCATCTCTGCCACAAGAGGCCAGAGCTCTGGAGTTGAGCATGAGGGAATAACTCCTATGGCACCTTGGGCAAGTTGTTTAACCTCTCTTCACCTGAGTTTCACCATCTGTAAAATGGGAATAGTAAAACACCTGGCAGGGCTGGTGTTGATGATTGATGAGGAAATCAATCATCTGCATAACTGCCTAATTTAATGCTCACAATATACGGCAGCCATTGTCACTACTATTTATATGGTTCGTGGTTTTCACAATGCCCCTAAGGCTCAAGCAGATTTTGAGTTCCACACCATCAGACCATATGTTTCTATTTGGCCTTTAAAATCATCCGGTATGTATTTGTGTTTGTGCACTTTCAAGCATACTGCACCAGACCTAACTCTACACACGCTAACATCCACATCTAATACACCACAGCTCTATCTTCTTTGCTTTCTAATGAATGTTTCAGTTTCAACATTCCTGAAGCTTTTAACCTGGTTGTTAACCTATGAGGTTCAGGTATTTGCCTTTTTATCCTCTTGTCTGTGTCTTTTCTCCCTGATTCTCTCTTTCTGTCTCTCCCTCGGAGCAATGGATTGAAAACTTTAGAAATAAAGAAGCATTTTGTCAACAGAATCTTATTTCTGAAGGTTTACTATGTTTTCAGAAACTAGGTTGAGGAAGATTCAGAATCCCTGAATGTCTTAATAAACAATGGAACCTAAGTGATTTTATTCTTTCCCTTCCCTCATTAAAGAGCTCAATTTAACAAAGATAGATGAATGTACCTTCAACATTAAGCACTGCTGTATCCAGATGCAGAAAAGACAGATCCATCTTCCAACTCCCTATTTTGAAGCAACTACATAAAAGCCTTACCAAGAAGACTGGATGAGAGCTCTGGTGTTGCTTTTTCTCATTATGCCTTTAAGATTTGATTCACACTACAAAGATCTGTCAACACAATCATTCCGGTGGCAAGAGAGACAGCAGCTGCTGCCTAACTAGGAAACCAATATTATTCCTGGAGTGTGTGTTGTCCTGCAGGGTTTGGATTAACTCAAGATAGATACTTTCTCTCCAGTGCTTTGTTACAAATCACTTCTGATAGTACCAGAGGTACCGCAAAGAAGCATTCAACACCCGCAAAGGAGTTATTTAAAATGAAATATGAAGCATTCTGACTGCTTCTGGATTATCTTCACTGTGTTTCTTAATGAATTTTTAAAAGGAAGTAGCAGCTTTTCTTCTATTAGAGTTCCTGAAAATGTGCTTGCGCATACATCAACCTCAGTCAAGAAAAAACTTGAAATATTATCTTAGAAAGTAAGAACCTATCCACTAATCTTAGTTCTTCTTATACGTTCAGTTAGCAGACAAATCTGACTCGAGCATGCATGACTTCCACAATGCATCATGGGGGTCCTCCAGGACTGGGAAGGGCACTGGGCTCCCAGCTACCACTCGTGTAATCTCAATTTCCCCTTCACCATCCACAGCCCAGTTAAAAGGAAAGTTCAAAATAATCTGCAAACCACCTGAAGAATAGCTAATGCTCTAGGGCAGTTGAACCATCAAAGATGATTCAAAGACCTGATTTCAAAGGAGTAGGCAAAGAAATTATACCAAAATTTTCTACAAACCCACTGTCTTCAGCTCCTCCAATGCTAAAATCATCTTGCATCTTAAATTATGCCTTATATAAGGTGACTCATTATAGAAATCTCTAGGAATTGCTCTTCGTTATCATGACTGACTTCAAAATTTGCAGGGAAAGTGGAAAAAAAAAAGTCTCTTGTGGTTCTTCAACTCCCTGTGAAGGGAAGTCACTCCCCAGAAATGACTGACCCTTTCCTTCTCTCCTGCTTGCCTCCTTAAATCCTCTTTACACTCATCTGAACAAGTCAAAAGAGACACCATAAAACAGATATCCTTTAACTTTGCTATGTTATTTGCTAAGAAAATACTTTGAGAATGAGTATGAGGCCTGAGCAGATTTTAAAATGTCAGCTGCTGCTGTCTCCTCTGAGCATGGGAAGTTCAGAGCCAGTTCCGACCACATTCTAAGTGGCCTCTTCATTCACCCATAAATAAGTCTCCCTCTGTATCAGATCTTAGAACTTAAGATAATAAGCATAGCAAGAAGGAGCTATTCTCATCATGTACCAAGTATCTTTTATAACCTAGAAGGGCAAGGGGTCTATTTTGCTGCATGTCCTGGACAACATATTTTCCACCACCCCCACCCCGAATCTTAGTCTCTCATCCACAAAATGAGATTTTTCCTGACCTACCCTTCAGAATAACTCAGGCATGAATTAATAGTTTCATCTAATATATTCTGCTACCTCATTTCTGGGATAAAATAAAAATAATAAGGAATAAAAGAAAGGCATGTTAAGTTCATTGTAGATATAAGATGGAGACAATGGGGTGCCTGGGTGGCTCAGTAGGTTAAAGCCTCTGCCTTCAGCTCAGGTCATGATCCCAGGGTCCTGGGATCGAGTTCCGCATCAGGCTCTCTGCTCAGCAGGAAGCCTGCTTCTCCGTCTCTCTCTGCCTGCTTCTCTGCCTACTTGTGATCTCTGTCTGTCAAATAAATAAATAAAATCTTAAAAAAAAAATGGAGACAATGACTGAACAAAACAGTACACAAGAAAAGCTCTGGAGTTTCAATGAATGTAGGCATGGCCCAACACATGTGACTTAAGGAAAACTATGGAAACTATCATGCTCAAATGTACCACCTCTATTAAACTGTCCCTAGTACCTGAATTGAGATCTTGAGCCCTTTAAAAATCTCAGCATGCCTGAGAGAGGAAAAAGGTAGTTAGTAATACCTTAGCTTTAATGAGCTGATCAGAAAAGATCTAACCACTTCAGGATAAACAGGTTACAGAAGGTTTTATTGGGGAGAAAGCAGGCTCCCTGGCCCAGAGAAAACAGGTAGCTATGAAATAGGATAAAGACTGGAATTTAGGTTTTGTGGAGAGAGGAGACAGGATCACAATCCCTGGAAAGCCAGCTAGAGAAGATTACAGCTTGAGAATAATTCACTCTATCACTGGTTAATTTTACCTACTCCTTTTGTTGAATACTCTCGTCATCTTTTGGATTTCTGTGCTGTTTCTGAAACTCATAGTGAGAGATCAAAGCCCATCTCAGTTCTGGCCTTCTCCTTTCACAGGAAGTGCTCAATTGGAAAGATTCCAAGCTAGTATTTAAAACCAATGAATGGTTTTAAGATACCAGAAAAGATACCAGAATGGGATATCTTCTCCAGTCTGTTTTTGATCTTTCTATACCTGAGACAGCACTTAACAGTGTTCAGCCAGGATAGTTTTTTAGTGTTCTCATACATATGGGAAATTATCCAATGCCCCAAAGCCTCAGGCAAACAAGTAGACTCTTTCGATTTGCTGGGATAGTTTCCTTTGTCCTCATTTGAGCTAGCCTCACAGACCTCATAGCTGAGTTCTGGATTCACTATGTTGCTTCCAACACCTAATAAGGACATTAGCCAGCTAGTAAGTTCAGGATTTAAGATATGATAAGTGGTATTTTAAATGATTTACATTTATTTGCTCATTGAATCCTCTTCCAGAGATTACTGAAGTAGCACCATTCATAGGGGCATTTTCTAGATAAAACTGAGGCACAGAAAGCTTCAGTAATTTGCTCAAGGACATGGAAATAGTAAGTGGTAGAACTGTGATCTGAATAGAGTCAGACTGACTCCAGAACTTAACTACCTTGCTGCTGCTAAATTTCCTTCAGATGACTTTAGAGGGGGCCTCTTCTTAGGTCAACAAGCTCCAGTGAAAACAGGAGTTAATGTTGAATGTCCTTGAGTACCGTTTCCCAAATGGTATCTTTAGAATTCTCTTCTCAAGGACATCAGTAAGCATTCTATGAAAAAGGGATCTCTGCTGAAATAAGTTTGAGAATGTTAAGTACTATATCCTCTTACAGAAAGTTATAATTCACAGGAGCATTTCAAAAACAATGACAAGTTCTATATAAAGAAATTTGTTGCGGCACTTGGGTGTCTGAGTGGGTTAAGCCTCTGCCTTTGGCTCAGGTCATGATCTCAGGGTCCTGGGATCAAGCCCCACACTGGGCTCTGCTCAGCAGGGAGCCTGCTTCCCCCACTCTCTCTCTGCCTGCCTCTCTGCCTACTTGTGATCTCTCTCTCTCTGTCAAATAAAAAAAGTCTTTAAAAAAAAAAAAGAAATTTGTTTAAATTTGTTTAACCCAGCATTTGCCTAGTGTACTTGACAATAGGAGTCATTATTTTTAATCCTTTACCAATTGACATTCTAGAGAACAATGTTTATGAAACATCAGCTTGGGAAAAGCTGGTCTAGAGCCATGACAAAGTATTTAAGCTTTTTTTTTTTTTTTTTTTTTTTTTTGCTATTCCACACCCAGCATGGAGCCCAATGCGGGGCTTGAACTCATGACCCTGAGGTCAAGACCTGAGCTGAGGGGCCCCTGGGAGGTTCAGTGGGTTAGGCCTCTGCCTTCGGCTCAGGTCATGATCTCAGGGTCCTCTGACAGAGCCCCACATCTGGCTCTCTGCTCAGCAGGGAGTCTGCGTTCCTCTCTCTCTGCCTGGCTTTCTGCCTCCTTGTGATCTCTGTCTGCCAAATAAAAAAATTAAAAAAAAAAAAAAGACCTGAGCTGAGATCAAGAGTCAGACACTTAACTGACTGAGCCACCCAGGCACTCTCTATTTAAAGTCTTCTAAACGTGTTTTATGGGATATGTGAACCCTGATTCCTGAATGGGAACAGAAACCAGCTCCTTCCCAAGTAACTTTAGAGGAGCACAAAGAGTAGGATGCGTGGTCTTACAGCAGTGGTCTTCAACTAGAGATGTTTTTGACCCCAAGGGTCATTTGGCAATGTCTGGAGACTTTGTCACAACTAGGGATTGGTACCAGTATCTAGTAGGTAGCAAGTAGGGATGCTGGTAATCAGACAATGCAATGCACAAGACAGCTCTCCAGAGTAAAGTATTATAGGGTCTAAAATTTCAATAGTGCTGCTATTGAGAAAGTCTGTCTTAAAGGATATAACCTCAAATATTCCTGACCTATATTTAGGGAAAGGACCAGTCCACTGAACTATATAAATCCCATGAGCAAATATCTATATCATCAGCTATTCCTATTACATAATAAACACTCTGAATATTTATTGTCTGATCATCTAGGCTAAAGGATGCTTCTCTAGCATCTGTATTATTTTTCAACCAAAATCTTAGGGCTTTAGGAATTTCTGACTAAAGGAAACCCCTGAGAAAAACCACTCTGATGCAGGGGACTGGTTGATGTGAATCTTAAGAGGGCAACAGGATGTTCAGGCATCCTAGTCAATGAGCACATTTCTCTGATGTGCCCCACAGTCATAAGAAATATTTGGGAACCTGTGCCTACCACTGAGTTCAATGGCTGGCTAACAGAGTCAAGAGGAGTTTTTTTGTACTAGAGACAGTGTCTTTCTCCTGCCTTTAGGGAAGGCTTTTAGGTCAAGAGATTCTCTAACCCAGAACAAATAGGAGAATCTGCCCTACTGGGTTTGGAAGAAAGAGATTAAACTGCTTATTAAGAAATGTGGTAAGGGGTGCCTTGGTAGCTCAGTGGGTTAAAGCCTCTGTCTTCGGCTCAGGTCATGGTCCCAGGGTCCTGGGATCGAGCCCTGCGTCAGGCTCTCTGCTCAGCGGGGAGCCTGCTTCCTCCTCTCTGCCTGCTGCTCTGCCTACTTGTGATCTCTGTCTATCAAATAAATAAAATCTTAGGGAAAAAAAAAGAAATTTGGTAAATAAATAAACTGAATGAGAATAAACTAAATTGCATCCTTGGAGCACCCAAGAAAAATGTTCCATTGTCGTGGGACATCACCTAGAAGCCTAGGAGAAGTAAACTTTGATAATTCGATATCATGCTAGTTCGTAGATCCTCATTCAGTATTAGGTACACAACACTGTTCTTTGGTGGCCCACAGATTCCCCAAACTCAGTGTACATATGTCCATAATGAATTAGGTTTCAGCCTCTGAGCATTTAACTTCTCACACATTCCAAGTCTGGAGTAACTGCACTGGGAGCCATCTGCCACTAAGCGTCTGGTTGGATTTGGACTTAATCCATCTCTGCCAGGTGCCTGACGGTCACACACTCTGAAACCCCAATGCCAAAATTACATGTGAATCAAGGACCTTGGGTTTCAAAAATGATCCAATTAAGTATTTTTAGAACTCAGCTTAATTTTTCAAAGGCTTAAACTTTAAGGATTATTATTATTACATAATCTGCAATCTTTGAAGGGAAATCCAATTGGATATACTTTTTACTAGAACATTTCTCACTATGGTTTGGTAACTTTTTTATATAATTAAAATGTATCTATCTATACTTTTTCTCATAATTAACACAATTTTTAAACATCTTTTCGTAAGTCTTCAATTATGCAACCATTTTGTCTTAAAAATAGAATTTTAAGTTTTCTTTGAGGGAAAAAATACCATATCCTCCAACTTCTTTTTTTTTTTTTTTTAAAGATTTTTTTATTTATTTGTCAGAGAGAGAGAGAGAGCGTGAACACAGGCAGACAGAGTGGCAGGCAGAGGCAGAGGGAGAAGCAGACTCCCTGCTGAGCAAGGAGCCCGATGTGGGACTCGATCCCAGGACGCTGGGATCATGACCTGAGCCGAAGGCAGCCGCTTAACCAACTGAGCCACCCAGGCGTCCCCTCCAACTTCTTTATATCTATGGTAGGATAACCATATAATAGGTATTTATGAAAGGCACTAATTCATAAGGTATTCATAGAGCAAACCTAAATTTCATCATTTAGGTTGACCTCACTTATAAAAATGGGAATAGCTAAAGCATATTATAAACTTTCTATTTGCCAGACATTGTGCTAAGCATACTCTACATACATAATTTTCCCAAAACTCATCTGAGACAATTTCTGACATTCCCCCATCTTACAAACAAATCATCTAAGGCTTAGAGAGCTTAAGACATTTTCCAAAAGACGCAAAGCTGGTAAATGGCAAATTGGAGCTACAAACTCAGATCTGACATCAGTTAAGTACCATGTGCTAATGAATTTTGCCCCTGGAGCTCCCAGATCTGTCTGTCTTCAGAAGCCACAGCCTTAATTACTGTTTTCCCCTTAGCTATGAACACACCACTCTTCTGGTTTTCTGTCAGCAGTAGACCTTGTGGAAGAGGACTGTTAATGTGTTCCAGAATTCCAGGCAGGGAGCTAACATCTTGAATTGTATGTGCTGACTAGGCCAGCTGCTTCCTGAGACACCAGTTCTTCTATCTCTGCCCTGCCTTGGTACACCACGCCAATTTCTCCCCCCCCCTTTTTTTCCCCCTTATATTTACTTATTTGACAGACAGAGATCATAAGCAGGCAGAGAGGCAGGCAGAGAGAGAGGAGGAAGCAGGCTCCACGTGGAGCAGAGAGCCCGATGCGGGGCTCGATCCCAGGACCCTGGGACCATGACCTGAGCCAAAGGCAGAGGCTTTAACCCACTGAGCTACCCAGGCGCCCCCCAACTTCTTTCCCTTAATGGAAAACTTAAAACCTTAAGTGTTCATTGGCTCAGACCAGGCTTCCTGAGCTTTCTACAATGTTAGAGGAGCCACTTACTTAGTAACAAACTAGGAACCACTAGATAGTCCGAGAAGATGACAAAAGTGGTACAGAGGTAAAACAAGTGTTCACAGAATATTCAAAAAACATCTCAAAGTTCAGCCCTCACTCTACACACACAGGCTCATAAACAGAAGGGACTTTCTTAACTTACATGGCTAATTAGTGACAGAGCAACACTAAATCCCCATTCTCCTCTCCATCAGGACCTGTTTCCAGCACACCATATCCCTCTCGCCCTGAATTACTCTCAGGCAAACAAATACCAGCCTTTATGCAGGATGATCCAAGGATTTTTCCAATGACCCTTCTTTCCATGGAGCCTTCTAAAATTGGAAAAAGGAATTATTTATAGCCCTTATTTCAAGGTGCTTTTCAAATATCTAATTATCCAATGACCCACACAAGAGCTGAAGGTGGCTAAGGACAGGGGACTTGGCTGTGTATTTTGTAATCATTCATGTGATGACCAAAACTCCGCTGCTTAGACAATGAATGCCCAGGTTGAGGATGCTAGGAAGTGAAGGCAAACATCTGTGCCTGTCATTTAAGTACGTGCTGAGAGCAGGGGAAAAACCTTTGAAAGCTTTCAACCCTTAGAGATAGGTAGCAAAGTGTTTAAGCTCTAAATGACATCAGCAAACTTTAAAAGAGTTGTCTGGAGTGGACTTTGTTCCATTCTATTTTTCTTCAGTACTCTTTTTGGGCTTTCTGATACAGTTAGGAGAATACAATTCTGAGTTGTGCAAGAGACATCAACTGGCAGCATTTGTGATACAGTCCAGGAGTCTTAGAAATGTTTCCATCTACCAAATTAGACTACTTCCATCTGGCAGACACTGCTACTTGTTTTGGGAGATGAATGGAACTGAAACAGCCATGGCTGCTTTTCAAGGTTTCAATTCAGTGTAGGCAGTGTTCTCAAGCCTAAGTCTAACTTGGTTTCATTGCTCTGAGACTACAGTGCTGTAGTTATCACAGCCCAAAGAGAAAGATTAACTGTTCTGAGGGGAACCAGATGAGACAAAATTATCATACATCCTGGAATTTGGCTTCAGGTGTTAACAGGTGTGAGCCAGAAGATTTCTTGCAAAAGAATAAATAGGAGATATAAACAAAAACAAAAATCACCAGAGTATTAAAAAGTTGCTTTTTGCTTTTCCCCTTTTAGCCATTTTGCAAAAAAGAATAAAATCAGAGAAATACACTTGACCTGCCCTGTGCTTGAGGCACCAGAAATAAAAAGAACACAAGCTTTCCCAATCTCCTATGATCACCCACTTGGTTTTCTTTTCAGCTACTAAAGTTTCCCTTTATTATTGCTGGGGGGTTACTTCCCATTCACACTCTTGAAGCTTCTCTTTACTAACTTCTGTCTCTACTCATACTTATCAACTGGCTCCATGTTCTCCTTCAGAAATCACACACTTTCTGAGTTACTACTCCACGTAAGTTACCATATTAACATCATTGCTTCTCATTCTGTGTAGACCTCTAGAATATACCTCACCACCTGTTTTATGCCTTTGATTTCACATCTAATAGCATGAGCTCAATAAGACAAAATGTTGAACTTGTCTTTGTCACACTGACTTCATTGATTTCTTGTAGGACTCATGTCAATATTCTCATCTCCTTATATAAGACTATAAACAAAGGCAAACAAAGCTTACAACATCCCTAGAGCTACCACTCTTCTCTTCATGCCACTTCATTTCTCCTTTCTTCTCTTCTCCCCCTCCCATTATTTCATGCTCCTCAAGAAACTGTCTTTTGGATCTCTTAAAATACATTCTTCTCAGGTATTGGGCTAGGAGATAATATGTATTATACCACAGTGTAGCAGCCCAGATCATTAGCCTGTTTCCTTTAATTCAGCATGACCACTTAAACCTATTGTCATTCCAGGGTAAGTTCCCTGCCATTAGGACACTATTTGGTATGTTCAAAAAGGCTCTTTCTCCCTAAATTCATCCATGCATTTATATGCTCAATTATTTCCAACAATACCATTGAGCACTCATGCAAATAAAACTTCCAATCCCTTCCCAAAACATGTCCCATTAATGCTAATAGTGTAATATTAAGTAAGCACTTTCCCTCCAAGGGCTTTGTTCTGTATACCAAATGAATCAAATCACCAAATGAAGCATCTCTCACAATGAATTTAAGAACCACTATAATACTATGTGTCTGTGGAATTGATAATTTGGTTGTACATCATGTCTTAGTCAAGAAGACCCATAGTGTAAGAAATTGCATATTTTTCCATTAACAAAAATTAAAGCTTCATGATGTCACTCTCAACCCAACTACAATAGTCCTTATTATAATATCCCTCATCTGAAAACATGTCCTTCCCTAAATTGTATTGCTTGATGTTTTTGGCTCACTAATTTGCTCATCAAATGTTATTAAGCACTTCCCACAAGGAAGGTATTGTGTAAAGTCTTGATTCAAATCCTGGCTTGATATTTAACTACCTTATTCTTAGGTTGTTCAAAGGATTAACAGAGATAACAGGGTCACAAGTTAAATGTATAAAAAAATGACTTCTGGATGCCTGCATGAAGACTTCTAAGACCCTCTCACCAGTGAAACAATCATAACTGGTGGAAAAGATTTAAAA
The DNA here is from genome assembly GCF_030435805.1 of Mustela lutreola. Classification (NCBI taxonomy): domain Eukaryota; kingdom Metazoa; phylum Chordata; class Mammalia; order Carnivora; family Mustelidae; genus Mustela; species Mustela lutreola. The sequence goes on from NC_081292.1 coordinate 160,281,032, forward strand.
AAAATGAAAAAAATTCTGGAAATACTTTTAAGGGAATACAGCAAACGAGGAAATATTTACTCAAGAAAATCTACCCAAATCTTGGGGTACCTGGGTGGCTCAGTTGACTGGCCATCCAACTCTCAATTTCAGCTCAGGTCATAATCTTAAGGTCCTAGGATCGAGCGCCATGCTCAGCACAGAGTCTGCTTGAGATTCTCTCTCTCCCTCTTCTTCTTCCCTTCCACATGCTCACGTTCTCTCACTCTCTCTTTCTAAAATAAATAAATCTTTTTAAAAAAGAGAGAAGAAAATCTACAAAATCTTAGAATGGGAAGAGTCTGTGCATTTTAATCATATGCATCCCCATTCCATTTCAGCATGATGGAAGCTCTACTCTGGGCAGATGCAACCAAGAACATAGGCTCCCTTTCTCTCAGTTCCCAATTTAGGGTTACAATATTTCTTCAAGAGGGGTAGACTGCTAGTATTTCCCACAGATCTCTACATACTCACCCTGATCTGTATTGCAGGAGTTCTATTTCAAATGAAAACACCTGTGAGATATGGGATTCTCTTCCTCTAATTAGCCGACACTCACAGGGTGGAAGCTCTACCATAGATGTATAAGCCTTTGTCTGAGGGCCTAGACCACCCTCACTGTAGCTAATTCATAGGTCAGAAATTCCATACCAGGAGAGATAAGCTGAGAAGACCAGTGGCTGCTGCCCCAGCCCAGCACTCTGCTTGAAAAACAGGTGTCATTCCAAAAGAAGCAGGCCACTATCTATATACTCAGCTCTGGTGCATAAGAGAGGTTTTTCTCAGAGGGTAAATAGATATAAGACAAATATCTGAAGATTTTTTAGGGGAACTCATTTTATTTGGAAGAGAGTAGGGAAAGTAGCTATATTATTTAAAATGCTCAATATTCAACAAAAATAGACAATATACGTTAAAAAACAAACAAACAAACGAACAGAAAACAGGGAACTGTGCCCCACACACAGAGGAAAAAAACCAAGCAACAGAAATTACCTTTGAAAGGTTCCACATGTCATACATAGCAGACAAAGACTTCAAACAGCTATTAGAGATCTGTTAAAATTAAAAAAAAAAAATCTTTGCTTAAAAAAGCAAAGGAAAATATGATGACAATGTCTTATCAGATATAAAATGTCAATAAAGATATAGAAATCATTATTTTTTTAAAAAGTAACCAAATAGGAATTCCGGAGTTGAAAAGTAGAAAAACAGAGGAAAATTCACTAGAGGAGCTCAACAATAGATTTGAGCTGGAAAAATAAAAAAACAGTGAACTTGAATACAGATCAATAGAAATTTTGCAATCTGAAGAACGGAGAGGTAAAAAAGAATGAAGAAAAATAAATAACCTCAGAACTGTGGGACACCATTAAATATACCAATATATGCACAAATAGGGGAGGATGGAAAAGACAGAAGAGGTAAAAAGAGAAGCAACAGAAAATAATCAAAGAAATAATGATTAACATTCCAAATTTGATGAAAAATATTCATTGACACATCCAAGAATTTTAGTGAACTCCAAGTTAGAGAAAAACAAAGAGGTCTACATCCAAGGCATCGCAGTAAAACTGGTGAAAGACAGGTAGTAAGAAAAACATAACCCAATCATTTAAAGAATTAATACTAAACTTTGCAGTCTTTCAAAACAACAACAAGAAGAAACCTGGAGAGCAAGAAACACTTCCCAATTCTATGAGCTTATTATTACCCTCATACCACAAACTTGACAAAGATCTCAGTACTCTGACCTGAATTGCATCCTCCCCAAATTTCCTAATCCCTAGTGCTATATATTCGAAGATAGGGCCTAAAGATGTAATTGATGTTAAATGAAATAAGGGTGGAGCCCCCAATAAATAGAATTTATAGCCTTAAAAGAGGAAGATCTGTCCCTCTCTCTCTCCTACTTCCTTCCTGGTACCTGTGTCTGCCACATGCTCTGAAGAAAGATCATGTGAAGACAAAGTGGCCATCCACAAACTAAGAACAAAGCTTTCACCAGGAATCAAATCAGCCAACACTGTGATCTTGGAATTTCCAGCCTACAGAACTCCAAGAAATAAATTTCTATTATTTAAGCCACAGAGTCTGTGGTATTTTACTATGAGAGCCCACAGTAGGCTAATATTAATCACAAAATAATAACAACACCTATAGATCAATATCAATGCAAAAATTCTCAAGACATTTCTATCAAACCAAACCTAACACATTATAAATATTTCTTTCTATACCAAGTAGGATTATCTCAGGAATGTAAGGTTAGTTCAATATCTAAAACTATTAATAAGCTTTATCAGTATAATAAAGTACAAAAGCTACATGATCATCTTGATACCAAAAAAAAAAGTTTGACAAAATCTAGTATCTTCTCATAATTAAAAACAAAAAGAGAAAAAAACCATATACAACCTAGTAGGAACAGGCAAAATCTTCCTCAACTTTATCAAAAGCATTTTCACAAAATAAGGATAATAATAATAATAATAACAAAACCATCTAACAACTTCTCTGTGCTCTGTGTTATATACAATGTGATCACATATACCACTCAGAGCACATATACCACTTTGCCTACAAAGTCCACACTAAAAGTATGCCAATACCTTCCATCATTATACCCAAATATCTTCCTATCTCTCTGTCAGTACAACAATCATATGCCTCTTTGCCAGACGACATGGAGTGATTGACAAACATCTGGAAGACTTACCCTTCCCTACTTTGTCACTTGCCTAATGTGCCTTTGGTTTTGTTTTCCTTCAATCTTGAATTATCCTACCTACCCATCTATATCTGTTCACAACCTATTTGTCCCTCAAGAGTATGCTCAGATGTCACCTCTTCTAAGATGCCTCCCTCTCCAATCCTACCCCATATAAACATCTGTTCTTTTTCTGCCTTTCACCAGTGCTTTGCATTCAATTATAAATCTTATAATGTTCTACTTTTTAGTCCTTCCAGACACAACTTCGTGAAGTCAGGACCTCATCTTCTGAATGTTAGATCCAAAAAGGGACAGCTAAATAACATGCCTTGCATATAATAGGTGCTCCAAAAGTCCAGACATGAATTTAAAAGCTGATCATGAACACATTTTTGGTAGCATGCCTATGTGAGGCAATTCTGGTTTATATTCTAGGGGCTAACAGAATGTTCTGTGTGAAATGGTTCTAGAATAATCCTGAAGCACCACCATTTCATCTCAGAAAATGCCCAAAATAGTGCCTTACCCTTCAGAAATCTCATGTTGACGGCCATAAAAATATATGAAATAACATGAAGTGAAGATAGTGTGCCTTCTGCTGAATTTAAATTTGTGATTTAAGTTAAAGGAAGAAATGCTTGGAATGAAGCATTTGTGAATTCTAAATAAATCAGTAAAAAGGGGACAGACAGAAGATTATCATATTCTCAAATATTTCCAGGAAAAGTGATAAATTAAACAGGCGAAGAGAAGACTGAAGAAGACTTCTTCATATCCCTCAATCCATCTACACCACTAATCATATTAAAGGGCTGCAGAGTACTGTGGCAACTATTAATTGAAATTTGTAGCAGAACCACTTACCAGTAGTCAAGAGGCTGACAAAACTGTGTGGGTATGTGCTTGGGATGAGGTGTGTCAGGATGGAGGGGAGGAGAATGACACACTTCAATTAAAAAATAATTATTCAATTCAAAATACAATATAAATCATACTTAGAATCCACGTTCATCTGATAATTAGTTGACTACCCAATTCCATAGTCAAAATAGTTGATTTGATTGATGTTTTAAGTATTTTCTTCTATCAAATTTCCTTTTTTTCCCTTCTTTCAAAGAAACAAGCATATTCTAAGGAGAAACATCTCTCATCATTGATGTGACAAATCAAAAGAAAAGAAAGCTGAAAACAGGGATCCCAAAGACTCGTATACTGGGAAATTCAGCCTTGCATATAATTTGCCAATTTTACCATCCTGCCTTTTATATGATATCCCTTCCACCATGATGCTCAAAGCCCTTAACAGCTTCATTAAAGTATCTGTGTCCGGTTATAGATTAACAAACTCAGAGGTATATAGTAGAGCCAAGTTTTAAATCAGTGAAATAGAGTAAAGAAACAAAAGCAAAAAATGAGGGTGCCTGGGTGGCTCAGTGGTTTAAGCCGCTGCCTTCGGCTCAGGTCATGATCCCAGAGTCCTGGGATCGAGTCCCACATCGGGTTCTCTGCTCAGCAGGGAGCCTGCTTCCTCCTCTCTCTCTCTGCCTGCCTCTCTGCCTACATGTAATCTCTCTGTCAAATAAATAAATAAATAATCTTTAAAAAAAAAAAAAAAAAAGCAAAAAATGAACTTTTGGTACTTCATCAAGATAAAAAGCTTCTGCACAGCAAAGGAAACAGTCAACAAAACAAAAAGGCAACCCATGGAATGGGAGAAAATATTTGCAAATGACACTACAGATAAAGGGCTGATATCCAAGATCTATAAAGAACTCCTCAAACTCAACACCCAAAAAACAAATAATCACATCAAAATCTGGGCAGAAGACATGAACAGACACTTCTCCAAAGAAGATACACAAATGACTAGCAGACACATGAAAAACAATTTATCATCATTAGTTATCAGGGAAATTCAAGTCAAAACCACACTGAGATACCACCTTACACCAGTTAGAATGGCCCAAATTAACAGGACAGGAAACAAGTGTTGGAGAGGATGTGGAGAAAGGGGAACCCTCTTACACTGTTGGTGGGAATGCAAGTTGGTGTAGCCACTTTGGAAAAAAGTGTGGAGATTCCTCAAAAAATTAAAAATAGAGCTACCCTATGACCCTGCAATTGCACTATTAGATATTTACCCCAAAGATACAGATGTAGTGAAAAGAAGGGCCATATGTACCCCAGTGTTCATAGCAGCAATGGCCACAGTCACCGAACTATGGAAAGAGCCAAGATCCCCTTCAACAGATGAATGGATAAAGAAGATATGGCCCATATGTCAATGGAATATTACATAGCCATCAGAAAGGATGAATACCTAACGTTTGTATCAACATGGGACTGAAGGAGAAAATTTGTTGAGTTAAATAAGTCAAGCAGAGAAAGACAATTATCATATGGTTTCACTTACTTGTGGAGCATAAGGAATTACATGGAAGACATTAGGAAAAGAAAAGAAGTAAATTGGGGAAAATCAGAGAGGAAGATGAGCCATAGGAGACTGCAGATTCTGAGAAACAAACCGAGGGTTTTGGGGGGAGGGGGCGGAGGAATGGGTGAGTCTGGTAGTAGGTCTTATGCAGGGCACATACCATGGAGCACTGGGTGTGGTACATAAAAGATGAATCTAAGAACACTGAAAAAATAAAATAAAATTTAAAAAAAAGAAATAGAGTAAAATGGAATTCTCATCTTAATTCCAGATATGACTAGTTAGAATATATATATATATATACCACATGCAGACAACGTAAGGGCAGTAGTTAAAAGGATGGACTCTAGAATAAGAATTTTAAGGTTTAAATTTGACCTTCTGCAACTCACTTAAACTCTCTCTGCCTCTGTTTCCTCATCTGTAAATAGGAAATACCTACCTCAGTTTCAACAATGGTTAAATATTTGCAGTATTTAAGAAAGCTTAAAGCAGTGTCTGGCATATACTAGCCATTATATAAAGGTCTACTAAATAAATATACATGGTAGTAAAACACCAAAAAAAAAAGTTAAAGAGCACATAAGTTCATACTAGAATCAAGAGGAGAGTTCCCCCAAAAGGTAAACAACTAGGGTGAACACTATTCTTATTTGTACAAGACTGAGTAGTTCTTGAGAAGTGGGAAATTTGGTGCTAAAACCCAGAGTCCAGGACGTTCATGGAGGACGTCCCAACAATCTCCCATAGATTGTTGTTCACCCAAAAGGGACTCAAAAGAGTAATAAACTCCATTTTTTAAAAAATTTCTATCATGTACTAATTAGTACCTAATATGAATTATTTCATTTAGTCATTCCAACAGCCCTGCAAGTAAGGTAATTTTATTTTCACTGTTTGGAAAAGAAAACTCAGATATAGACCAATAAAGTAATTTGCCCAAGGACATACAGCCTTAAGTGGTATGATGAGAGATAGACCCCAAATCTGCCTGGGTTCAAAGCCTGTAGTTTCAAATGTTTTGTTTGGCTTTGTAGAGTAGCCTCTTTGGGCGCCTGGGTAGCTCAGTGGGTTAAAGCCTCTGCCTTCAGCTTGGGTCATGGTCTCAGGGTCCCGGGATGGAGCCTCACATCAGGCTCTCTGCTCAGCAGGGAGCTTGCTTCCTCCTCTCTCTCACTGCCTGCCTCTCTGCCTACTTGTGATCTCTGTCTGTTGAAGAAATAAATAAAATCTTCCAAAAAGAAAAAAAAAATAGATCGCCTCTTTTAGAAAGGGGTTGTTTCATGGCCCAGCCATCTCAGAACCATTTCAAGACAGACCTGGAATAGTGACTTAGTCAAGATCTACTCTTAAAGTTCAAAGTCTATTGGTCTGGTCATGTTATCCCTGACTTTCCAGACAGTTTGGTGCCTTCCCAGGGAACTTTGATAAAACCACCTGTCCTTTCCTTCTTTAATGTCCTCCATGTTATTCCTTATGTTCCACAAGTAAGTGAAACCATATGATAATTGATTTTCTCTGCTTGACTTATTTCACTCAGCATACTCTCCTCTAGTCCTGTCCCTGTTGATACAAAAGTTGGGTATGGAGAGGGAGAGATGAACCATGAGAGACTGCGGATTCTGAGAAACAAATGAAGGGTTTTAGAAGGGAGAGGAGTTGGGGTTGTGTTAGCCTAGTGGCGGGTATTAAAGAGGGCATGTATAGCACGGAGCACTGGGTGTTGTACATAAACAATGAACCTTGGAACACTGCATCAAAAAATAATGATGTATTTTATGGTGACTAACATAACACAATTAAAAAACAAGGTATTTCAGTTCTGCAAAAACAAAACAAAACACAAACCACTTGTCAATGCCACAGCTATACATATAGAAAGTAAGGTGTCAAGCTCTTGCCATTTTGTTGGAACTTAATAAAAACATCAAAGGAAGTTCTATTGCTTACCACTCTCTTTACTCTTTATTAATAATTCTCTTTGAAACATGCAGCCCTGTTTTTAGCTTGAAATTTTGAAATTCATCCATCCTTCCCATATTTTTCCTCCATCCTTGCTATTATTTTGCTAGTACAGTTAGAATAAAATAAACACAGCCAGACCCATTTTAACTTATTTTCTTTGAAACACCATCTACTTTTGTTTTAGGACTCTCCCATTTCATAACATATTAGCAATGTGGTCAATATATACCTGGGAGAGGGTCTCACCCAACAACATCCTCAGAATAGGCAAGTGTAGCTCTGTTTCCATTTAGAGAAGCCACTGAAGCCACCCTAACCATTCCTAACTTCTAGACCACAGATGTAAGTGTGTGGATGGTGTGAATACCATAGTTTGAACAAAGAGTAAAACAAATAACCCACACACTCTCTCTATTTGTGGAGCCTGTTCTTAATTGATTTGAAATATTCAAGAACACATTATACTGTATTCATCTTTCCATGCAAAAGAGGATAAAAAAATGATCAAGAGTAGATTTGGTTATGGATACCTCTAATAATAACTTCCATGTTAATTAAAAACTCACTTGCTACTGTCAGAAATCTACTTCTTAAAGTGCAGGTTTTATTTTTTTCTTCTGAGTAGCTGAAAAATATTTCCACATCCTTCCTTGCTGGTAAGTGCATGGGTTATGTTTTACAGTAACTGCTCACTCCCCCTTTTCTAGAAATAGCTACAGCCCATACTCTAAGTCATGTTTCCACTGCTTGTCCATCCCCAATCATAGATGACCAAATTCAAAATATAAAACAGAAAGCAGCATATTCACTGGCCAAGCAGATTCTCTCAGAATTTTCAAATAAGAAACATACAGAAGGTGCAGTGTTGGTAGTTCCATCTTTGATAATAAGGCCTTCTGCACCCCCAAGTCCTTATTACTATTTTCAAAATAAGGTTTATGAATCTTGATAATGTGAAAATCATGTTTGCGGGAATATAAAGGGATGTCACCTTTATGCAAGCTTTTTAAAAATTTTTTATTTTATTTTTTCAGTGTTCCAAGATGTCACCTCTAAACCAAGATAATTGTGTAAAGGCAATAGACTTTTTGTTGTTCTTTGGGTTTTTCATTTTATTTAAAGGAGTAATTTTCTTGGGTGGTCCAACCAAATTCAGGTATTTATCATCTACAGTTCTTGAAGAAATTTTCTTATGTAGTGACAACATAAGGTTTAGATGAGAATGCCCAAATGTGCAAATCAACTACTCTACATAGGTAATGCATAATTACACATACATTTATAATATGTTATATAGTAATGCACATAGAACACATAAAAGCATGCTTTATACATAATACATATATATGACATGTATTTGTGTATGTGTGTCTATATATATATGTGTATATATATACATATTTATATACATATACACACAGAGCATTCTCATATTATAGATGGTAACTATGATGATGGTAGTGAGAGTGCTAAGTGTCACTAAGCTGTTGGTGAAATCCTCAGTTCTATGTTCTTCTGTTCCCACTGTCATGACACACATAATAAGTAGTAATATTGGTATAGCACACTGAGGTAATCTGCTCATTTTCTCAGTGTCCAGGTTTGTCTACCTTGAAATGATCACTTTCTCTTATGAGGGCACTCATGATAATTTCAGAGAATTTTCAGTCTCTTTGCACTAGCTTAGCATATACAGTTTAAACACAGTTTCCTGCCTGGGAATAAATCTAACCAAAGAGGTAAGGATCTATACTCAAGGAACTACAGAACACTCAGGAAAGAAACTGAAGAAGACACAAAGAGATGGAAAAACATTCCATGCTCATGGATCAGAAGAATAAAATGGCTATACTGCCTAGAGCTATCTATACTTTCAATGCCATCCCAATCAAAATTCCACCGGCATTTTTCAAAGAGCTGGAACAAACAATCCTAAAATTTGTATGGAACCAGAAGAGATCAAGAACTGCTAAGGAAATGTTGAAAAAGAAAAACAAAACTGGGAGCATCATGCTGCCTGATTTCAAGCTTTACTACAAAGCTGTGATCACCAAGACAGCATGATACTGGTACAAAAACAGACACATAGACCAGTGGAACAGAGTAGACAGCCCAGATATGGAACCTCAGCTCTATGGTCAAATAATCTTCAACGAAGCAGGAAAAAATATACAGTGGAAAAGAGACAGTCTCTTCAATAAATAGTGCTGGGAAAATTGGACAGCTATGTGTAGAAGAATGAAACTTGATCCATTCTCTTACACCATACACAAAGATAAACTCAACAAGGGGCAGGAATCTATCAAAATCCTAGAGGGGAACATAGGCAGTAACCTCTTCAGCAACAGCCACAGCAACTTCTTTCAAGATATGTCTCCAAAGGCTAAGGAAACAAAAGTGAAAATGAACTTTGGGGACTTCATCGAAATAAGAAGTTTCTGCACAGCAAAGGAAATAGTCAATAAAACAAAGAGGTAACCCACAGAATGGGAGAAGATATTTGCAAATGACATTACAAAGTGCTGATATCCAAGATCTATAAAAAACTCCTCAAACTCAACACACACAAAGTAGATACTCACATCAAAAAATAGACAGAAGACATGAATAGACACTTCTCCAAAGAAGACATACAAATGGCTGTCAGGCACATGAAAAACTGTTCATCATCATTAGCCATCAGGAAGATTCAAATCTAAACCACATTGAGATACCACCTTACACCAGTTTGAATGGCCCAAATTAGCAAGACAGGAAACAACATGTGTTGGTGAAGATGTGGAGAAAGAGGAACCCTCTTACAGTGTTGGTGGGAATGCAAATTGGTGCAGCCACTTTGGAGAACAGCATGGAGATTCCTTAAGAAATTAAAAATAGAGCTTCCTTATGACCCTGCAATTTCACTACTGGGTATTTACCCCAAAGATACAGATGTAGTGAAAAGAAGGACCATCTGTACCCCAATGTTTATAGCAGCAATGGCCACAGTCACCAAACTGTGGAAGGGACCAAGATGCCCTTCAACGGACGAATGGATAAAGGAGATGTGGTCCATATACACTATGGAGTATTATGCCTCCCTCAGAAAGGATGAATACCCAACTTTTGTATGAATATGGATAGGACTGGAGGAGATTAAGCTAAGTAAATTAAGTCAAGCAGAGAGAGTCAATTATCATATGGATTCACTTACTTGTGGAGCATAAGGAATAACACAGAAGACATTGGGAGATGGAGAGAAGGGAGTTGGGGGAAATCGGAGGAGGAGTCAAACCATGAGGGACAGTAAACTGAGAAACAAACAGAGTTTTGGAGAAGAGGGACATTGGAAGGTAGGGGAGCCTGGTGGTGTGTACTATAGAGGGCACATACTGCATGGAATAGTGGGTGTGGTGCATAAACAGTGAATTTTGGAACACTGAAAAAAATAAAATTTTAAGTACATAAATAAACACAATTTCCATCAACTATAGACCACCATCTTTATTTTTTTTTACTTTTATTTTATTTTATTTTTCAAGATTTTATTTATTTATTTGACACAGAGAGAGAGAGAGATCACAAGTAGGTAGAGAGGCAGGCAAAGAGAGAAAGAGAAGCAGGCTCCTCACCCGATGTGGGGCTCAATCCCAGGACCCTGAGATCATGACCCTTTTGAGCCAAAGGCAGAGGCCCAACCCACTGAGCCACCCAGGTGCCCCTAGACTGCCATCTTTAATTTGTCACAAAGTCCTCCACACCTTCTTGAGGAAAACTAGTACTTTAGCCACTCTCCTGTTTTTCCATTTTGCTGCAGATAGACATGCTGCTTTGAACCTGGTCCTCAAACATAGCAGTTCATTCATACTATAGGCCTTTGTCCTAGCCATGCCCTTCGTAGCAATGTGCTCTCCTTTCTCTTTGCGTGACTGGCTCCTTGTCATTCAGAGCTTGCCTTAAATCTGATTGGTATTCCTTAACCACTAAATCAAAAGCAGCAATCTGGACACCCTGTCATGTCAGCCCAATTTACTACCAGCTGCTATTGTGTTTATTGCATTTGTCTATTGCTTTTATCTCCTTCCACTCGATGTAAGCACCATTAGAACAAGTTTGCCCCTCCTGTTTTCAGGTGTTCCCTAGAACCTAGAACAGTGCTGGCATTTAGTTAGCAAATACTTCCTAAATAAATTAATGTTAAGTAAACTGTTCTCCTACAATTGCCTCCTACCTGGGAATTATTTTTCTCTAAAATCAGCTTTTAATAACAAGGGCACAAATTTCCAGGGACATTCATCTGAAAATGACTGTCTCACTGACTAGAACTTATTGACCATTTCTGGGGCACTTGGGTGGCTCAGTTGTTAAGCTTCTGCCTTTGGCTCAGGTCACAGTCCCAAGGTCCTAGGTTGGAGCCCCACGTGTCAGGCTCTTTGCTCAGCTGCAAACTTGCTTCTCCTTCTTCCACTATCCCTGCTTGTATTCCCTCTCTCATGGTCTCTCTATCAAATTAAAAAATAAATAAGTAAATAATAAAAAGAACTTATTGGCCATTTCTTAGTCATATTAATAAATATCCTGAAGTAATCAACAAGTCACCTGGGGTTTGTACTTTACCTCACGTTAATTTTTCATGTGAGGGTTATAAAAGCCTTTTTTATATCACAAAGTCATATGTAAAAATTAGTTTTTTATCTATAGTCAAAGAAGGACACTGCCTGTGCATGTCTTCAAAGTACCCCTAGGTCTCCTCACACAAATATATTTTAACAAATACCTGTAATCTCCAGATTACTCATGACCTCAGGTTGTGCTATAAAAGCCTGCTAAAATTAAAATGTATAATAAAGTCCTGCTCAAATCTAAAGGCAATTCTTAAGGTGAAAAATCACACTCAGATAAAATGAAGGCCCCTTAAATTACCCAGGAAGTATAGCATGTATACACCATTTCTCAGTGAATCAAACATAGTATTGTTTTTCCTTTCCCAATATTATTGGAATAGAAAACTGTTTCTTTAATCACCAAACAAAGTAGTTAGCCGTACTATAGGAAATTTACATATATCTAAATTTTAGAATCAAATTCAGTCCAGCAAAACATCCATGCAATGAAAATAGAACTTGAGACTGACCAAGAAGAAATACATATATACATACATATATAAGATAATAATATGTCTGCCATTTTGGTCATTCTGATCACCTATAGATGAAGTAGAATGGATGTTATAGATTGATTTATGTCCCCAAAAATTCATATGTTGAAGCTCTAACTCATTGTGACTGTTTTTGGAGATAGGCCTTTAGGAAAACTAAGGTTAGGAAATTAAGGTTAAATGAGATCATAAGGGTAGAGCCCTAATCCAATAGGAATGGTAGCTTTATAAAAAGATGGAGAGAGAAATCTCTCTCCCCCCACCATGTGAAGAGACAGCAAGTTTTTGGCTATTGGCAAACTAGGAAGAAAGGTCTCACCAGAAACCTACCATGACAGCAGCCTGATTTCTGACTTTCAACCCCCAGAACTGTGAGTTCTGTCTGTTAGTTGAGCCTCCCAGTCTATAGGAACTGACTGGTAGAATGTGGAACACATTATAATTCATTCTCTCCCTCCCTCTCATCTTCAATCCTCAAACCCTATGCTTGTGCTTGATTTAAGTTAAATGTGCAAATGATTCAACTCTTTTGTAACACACTGAATCATAACTAGTTAATACTACCTTGAATGGAGAAACTAATCTCAAGCAAAGCCTGGAAGGAAGAAATACACAGGAACAAATTAGGACAAAGGTAAAAGAGTCAAGTCTCTCTGGAGGTAATACTGAAGTTTATGCTGAGGGGTGGGTTAGGAATTGGGCATCTAAAGAACAGCAGAAAGGTTGGGCACTAAGTTCTAGAAGTTTGGGAAAGAGATTAATAAAGTACATAAAATAAAGATATGTTGCTAGCAAAAGACATCTTTCTCAGTTTTGCCTAAAGCTATTTCTGTTCATAAATATAATAACTGTGAGAATTGCTTAGTGTGTTATTAATCTTAGCAGACAGATAAACAACCCCACTTATTAGTTCTTCATATGCCCTTATCAGAGGATGAAAGGAGAAAATTCACTTCCAGAAATGACAAAAGAAGAGGCTATCTATTCTTATTCATGCCTATATAAAATTTTAAGTACACTTACAACACAAAGCTAAAGGAATCATCCAAAGCGAAATGGTTTTGTGATCTTCAGGATGGGAAAAGGAGCCACTACATTTAAGCTTTAACAAAATAGGGAATTTTAAGTTAGGGACATTGGATGCTGAGGATTTGAGATAACTTTTAAGTGACTTTAATGGATTCTTTTTTTTTTTTTAATTCTGTCCTTTACGGTCTTTTTGAATTTTCAATTTCTTCCATCTTAACTGTCAAAATAGAAAGGATGTTCTGCCCATTACAGTAATTAGTTGAAATGAGGAGAGAGCTGGGAAAGGAATTCAGAAGCCACAGACCGTCAGTATTAATGCTGTTTGTATTTCAAATATGAACAATAGGCAGCGATACGCATTCCAAATGACTGAAACACCCAGACATTCGGTCAATAGCATTCTTTGACATCTATTGTGTGAGAAGCACCATGCTTGGCTGCTGTCTGAGAAAAAGAAAAGAAATACAAGACATCCCTTATCTTCCAGCTTACCAGGCTGCAGGTCTCAATAGACAAAGACACTTGGAAGACTGAGGCCATCCCCACAAGAGTCCATTTTGTCAAACTTGATAACAAACATTAAGGACAGAAATTGTATCTCTGTTATAGATAAATGTAAAGGTTTTCTCTTAAATTAAAGAGAATAATTAACTTCAGAAAACTTTAATTCTCCTTTTTGTTAGGAAAGTTTCAATTTTTTCTATTACTTGATATAGCTCAAGAAAAAACTACAGCCCGTTACTAATAATTCCTTAGTGATTTCCAGGGAAGATGGTTGAGTAGGAGGATTCTAAACCTTACTCATCTCATGGACGCACCTAGATAACACCCACCCCAGAGAAGATGGTTGAGTTGGAGGAATCTAAACCTCACTCATCTCATGGATCCACCTAGACAACACCCCAATAACACAGAAAATAACCTAAAGACTGACAGAACAGAGTCTCCACAGCTAAATGTAGAGAAGAGGCTACATCATTAAGGGTAGGAAGGCTATAGGTATGGTAGGGAGCTAAATGGACCTGAGGGACTATTCAGAAGAGGGAAGGATGCCTGGGAAGGATCAGATCCCATGCCAGGAACCCAGGCACTAGGGACCCACATGGGGAGGATGAATCCCCATAAATTTAGCTTGGAAAACAAGACAGGCCAGTAGGGTTTAACCCCTAGAACTTTAAAAATCAGCAGGATCAGCTTGGGAGGAACTAGGAAGGTGAAGTCCCCGTCCTTAAAGAGAGAGCATAACAAACAGCTTCACTTAGATATGGCCCAGAAGCAGCAGTTTGAAAAATGCCTGGGGTACACAGAAAAGAGATTTATCTACTAATCTCACAGTATGTGCTAGAGGTGCAGGGATCTTTGGGAGACTCCTCCAAGAACCAAAGACCTGATGTGTGCCATTTTCTTCCTCTGCCTGCCAGCCTAGATACATGGGCAATGTAAATACCCTCTACCTAGCTTTTTAAGAAGGCCCACCTCATCCCCATATTCTCCTGCAGAAACACCCTCTCCATCCCATCCTAGGCAGTTTTCCCAAGTGGCGGTAGGCCTTCTTCTGCAGCAGACAACCTCCAACCTTGCTGGCATCATGGTACCTTTCCCCCACATTCTTATGCAGAAATACCCCCTCCAATATGCCCTTGGCCGGAACCCATCCAGAGCAGTACCACAAGCTTACCAGTGTGAAAGCAGCCCTCAAAGGTGTCTCACCTTCTCAAGTGACTTCTTCCTGGGAAGAGCAGATGATAACGACATATATTATGAAAACTGTGACCCTAGCATGGGCAAGGGGCAAACATCAGGTCTGACTGCAGGCCCTGCCAACCAATGGAAGCTTCTCAGGGGACAAAACAGGAAAAGTGCCCTGAAGTTCAGTGCTACTACATTACTGGCAAACACTTAATATGACTCAACTTCAACAACAACTTCTTCTTCTTCTTCTTCTCCTTCTCCTTCTCCTCCTCCTCCTTCTCCTTCTCCTTCTTCTTCTCCTCCTCCTCCTTCTCCTTCTCCTTCTCTTTCTTCTCCTCCTTCTCCTTCTCCTCCTTCTTCTTCTCCTCCTCCTCCTTCTCCTTCTCCTTCTCCTCCTTCTCCTTCTCCTTCTCCTCCTTCTCCTTCTCCTCCTTCTCCTTCTCCTCCTTCTCCTCCTTCTTCTTCTTCTCCTCCTCCTTCTCCTTCTCCTTCTTCTTCTCCTTCTCCTCCTTCTCCTTCTCCTCCTTCTCCTCCTTTCTTCTTTTCTTCTTCTTCTTCTTCTTCTTCTTCTTCTTTTCTTCTTCTTCTTCTTCTTCTTCTTCTTCTTCTTCTTCTTCTTCTTCTTCTTCTTTAAGATTTATTTATTTATTTGTTTGTGAGAGAGAGAAAGGGAGAGTATGAGTGAAAGGGCAGAGGAGATTGTGAGAGAAGCTCAAGCAGACTTTGTGCTGACCACAGAGCCAGGTGGAAGATTCCACCACATGACCCTGAGATCACAATCTGTGCCAAAACAGTCAGATGCTTAACTGACTGTACCACCCAGGTGCCTCTATCGTACGTTTTCTTAAAATCACTAGTTAAAGAACAAAACATGTAATTGACTTTCCTAACACATAGAAGCAGACATAAACAGACAAAATGAGACAGAGGAATCGTTCTCAAATGAAAGAACAGAAAAAAAATCACAGCAAGTGACCTAAATGAAACAGAGATAAGTAATTTACTTGATAGAGAATGTAAAAAAATAGTCAAAGATACTCACAGGACTGGACAAGAGTAAAGGACCTCAGTAAGACTCTCAATAAAGAGATAGAAAACATAAAAAAAGAAAAAAAAAGCAAATCAGAGATGAAGAATTAAAAAACTATAATTAAAATACACTAGATGGATAAATAGTATACTGGAAGAAACTGAAGAATAGTTCAGTGACCTGAAGGTCAGAGTAATGGGAAGCAACCAAGCTGAACAGGAGAAAGAAAAAATAATAAAAGAAAATAGACTAAGGGAAGTCAGTGATACCAGCAAGTAAAACAACATTTGTGTCATAGGGATCCCAGGAGAAGAAAAGAGAAAAGGGAGAAGAAAATGTATTGGGGGGCACCTGGATAGCTCAGTCATTAAGCATCTGCCTTTGGCTCAGGTCATAATCCTGGGGTCCTGGGATTGAGCCCCGCATTGGGCTCCCCGCTGGGTGGGAAGCCTGCTTCTGTAACAAGAGAAAAAGAAGGGCACTTTTTGATCATAAAAGGAACAATCCAACAAGAAGATATAACAACTGTAAATATTTAGGCCCCTAACACAGGAGCATCCAAATACATAAAGCAACTAATAACAAACATAAAGGAACTAATCAATAGTAATACAATAATAGTAGGGGACTTTCACACCACACTTACATCAATGGACAAGTCATCCAAACTAAAATCAATGAGTTAACAGTAGCTTTGAAGGACACAACTGAACAAGACAGAGCCAACACATATGCTGAAAACATTTCATCCTACAGCACCAGAATACACACTCTTTTCAAGTGCGCATGGAATAGTCTCAAGAATAGATCCCTATTAGACCACAAAACAAGTCTCAACAAATTCAGAAAGACTGATGTCATGGGGGTTAAGGAACATGCTACTAAACAATGTATGGGTCAACTAAGAAATCAAAGAAATCAAAAATTACATAAAAACAAATGGAAGGGAAAACACAACAGTCTAAAATCTTTGGGATACAGCAAAAGCAGTTCTAAGAAGGACGTTTATGGCAATACAGGCTTACCTCAAGAAGCAAGAAAAATCTCAAACAAACAACCTAACCTTAAACCTAATCTTTTACACCTAATCTTATACCTTAGCACATAAAGGAGCTAGAAAAAGAACAAAATCCAAAACCAGCAGAAGAAATAATAAAGATGAGAGCAGAAATAAACAAAACAGAAACAACAACAAAAGAACAGATCAATTAAACCCAAAAGTGGTTCTTTGAGTAGATCAACAAAATTGATAAATCTTTAGCCAGACTTATTAAAGAGAGAGGACTCAAATAAAATCAGAAATGAAAGAGGAGAAATCACAACCAACACCACAGAAATATGAAGGACCATAAAAGAATATTATGAAAAATTATATGTCAACAAATTAGACAATCTAGAAAAAAGTGGATAAACTCATAGAAATATATAATACCCCAAAACTGGAGCGGGAAAATAATAAATTTAAAATTTACCAGCAATGAAATTGAATCTGTAATCAAAACACTTTCAACAAACAGAAGTCTAGGACCAGATGGCGTCACAGGCAAATTATATCAAGCATTTAAGGAATTAGTACCTATTCTTCTCAAACTATTTGGAAAAATAGAAGAAGGAACATTAAAAATTCTTTCTATGAGATCCCCATTACCCTAATACTAATGAGCCAGATAAAGAAAAGGAAAAAAAAATAAAAGAGAGAAGTACAGGCTAATTATTTCTGATGCATATAGATGCAAAAATCCTTAATAAAATACTGGCAAACTGAATCCAACCATGCATTTAGAAAAATCATTCACCATAACCAAGTGAGATTTATTCCCAGTATGCAAGAGTGGTCCAATATTCACAAATCAATCAATAGGATATATCACATCAATAAGGATAAAAACCATATGATCATAATTCAACAGATGCAGCAAAGACATTTGACAAAGTACAACATATGTTCATGACAAAAACTATCAACAAAGTAGGTTTACAGAAAACATACTTCAAATGTAACAAAGATAATATATGAAAAATCCACAGTGAACATCATACTCAGTGATGAAAAACTGAGAGCTTTTCCCATAAAATCAGGAACAAGGAAAGGATGTCCACTCCCACCACTTTTACTCAACAAAATATTGGAAATCCCAGCTACAGCAATCAGACAAGAAATAAAAGGCATCCAAATTGGTAAGGAAGAAGTAAAACTTTCACTATTTGCAGACAACATGATACTATATATAGAAAATCCTAAAGACTCCACCAAAAAAATTCAAGAACTGGCCAATGAGTTCAGTAAAGTTACAGGATACAAAATCAATATACAGAAATCAGATGAATTTCTATTCACTAATAATAGAAGCAGCAGAAAGAGAAATTAAAGGGAAAAAAGCCCATTTACAACCCCACCAACAATGATAAAATACTCAGGAATAAACTTAATAATGGAGATAAAAGACCTATTAATTCTGACAGAAAACCTTGATGAAAGATATTGAAGATGACAAAAACAAGTGGAAAAATATTCCATGCCCATGGGTTATAAGAACAAATATTGCTAAAATCTCTATACCACTCAAAGCAATCTACAGATTTAGTACAATCCCTTTTAAAATCCCAACAGCGCTTTGTACAGAACTATAATAATCTCAAATTTGAATGGAACCACAAAAGATCCCAAATAGTCCAAGCAATCTTGAAAAGAGCAAAACTGAAGGGATCACAACCTCAGATTTCAAAATATATTATAAATCTATAGTAATCAAAATTGTATGGTACAGGCAGAAAAACAGACACATAGATCAAGAGAATGGATTGGAGCGCCGAGAAATAAACCCACTATTATGTGGTCAATTAATATCCCACAAAGAAGGCAAGAATATGCAATGGGGAAAGACAATTTCTTCAACAAATGGTGTTGGGAAAACAGGACAGCTACATGCCAAAGAATGAAACTGGACCACTTTCCCACACCATACACAAAAATAAACTCAAAATGGATCAAAGACCTAAATGTGAGACCTGAAACCATAAAAATCCTAGAACAGAGCACCGGCAATAATTTCTCTGACATCAGGTTTACCTCAACATTTTTCTAGATATATCTCCCTAAGACAAGGGAAATAAAGCATTAATAAACTATTGGGACCACATCAAACCAAAAAGCTTCTACACAGTGAAGGAGAAAATCAACTAAAAGACGATCTATGGGATTGGAAAAGATATTCAAAAATGGCATATCCACTAAAGGGTTACTATCTAAAATATATAAAGACCTAATATAACTGCATACACAAAAATAATAATCCAATTAAAAAAATGGGCAGATGAACAGACATTTCTCCAAATATACTCATGACCAGCAGACCTATGAGAAGATGCTCAACATCACTCATCAGGGAAATGCAAATCAAAACCACAGGAGATATCACTCCATACCTGTCAGAGTGGCTAAAATCAAGAAACAAATGTTGGAAAGGATGTGGAGAGAAAGGAACCCTTGTGCACTGTTTGTGGAAATGCAAACTGGTGCAGCCACTATGAAAAACAGTATGGAGGTTTTATGAAAATTTGGAAATAGAATTAACCTATGATTCAATAATTGAACAACTGGGTATTTAATTAAATATATGAAAAGACTAACTTAAAAGGATATATGCATTCCCATGTTTATTGTAACATTATTTACAATAGCCAGATTGTGGAAGCAACCCAATAGATGAATGGATAGAGACGTGGTATATGTACAAAATGGAATATTACTCAACCATAAAAAAGAATGAAATCTTGACATTAGCAACAACGTGGATGGATCTAGAGAGTACAATAATAAATTAGAAGAGAAAGACAAATAATGATTTTGCTCATATGTAAATTTAAAGAAAGAAAACAAATAAACAAAAAAGAAAAGAGACAAACCAAAAAACAGACTCTTAACTATAAGGAACAGATGGTTACCAGAGGGCAGGTGGTGGGGGGTGATGGGTGAAATAGGTGAAGAGGATTAAGAATACACATGCCATGATGAACATGGAGTAATGTATAAAATTGTGGAATCACAGGGTGCTTGGGTGGCTCAGTGGGTTAAGCCTCTACTTTCGGTTCAGATCATGATCTCAGGGTTCTGGGATCGAGCCTGGCATCAGGCTCTCCACTCAGCACTTCCCTCTACTCCACTCCCCTCTCTCTCTGCCTGCCTCTCTGCCTACTTGTGATCTCTCTCTCTCTCTGTGTCAAATAAATAAATAAAATCTTAAAAAAAAAAAAAAAAGAATTGTGGAATCACTATACAGTACACCTGAAACTAATATAACAATGTATATTAACTATACTAGAATAAAAAAATAAATAAATAAAATAAAGACTCCATCTGTCCCCAGTAGAAGTACAACAAAAAATCAAAAGGAAAAAAAGATTCTTAGTATCTTATAACTGGTTATTTCCACAGATCCAATCAGCATGAGGTACTCTTTGTATGACTCAGAGATTTCAAAGAGAGCTTTGAGGCTGGTACTAGAGGAGCTCTCCCAGTAACACAAACTAGATTGACTCCAATTGTTTGGCCATTCCAGAGGAAAGACTTCCTTGATAGGCTCTCCTTTTTAAAGTCTGAGAGAAATTAGCCCAGTTTAATAATTCCATTTAAAAATAAAGTTTGTGAGGGGCATCTGGGTGATGCAGTCAGTTGAGGGTCCAACTGGGTTTCAGCTCAGGTTGTCAACTCAGCGTCTTGAGATCAAGCCCCAGATCGGGCTTCACACTCCACATAGAGTCTACTAGAGATTCTCTTTTCCACTCTTCCTCTGCACCTCCCCGCTTTATTGCTCTCTCACTCTCTCTAAAATAAATAAATCTTCTAAAAAAATAATAAAGTTTGTCACAAATTTCAGCACCAACTAAAAATGTGCTTAACTTGTTACAGAAATATTTTCAGGCTAACATGAAAATCGATATACTAATCAGAGCTGAGCTGTGAAGCAGACAACATGTAACAAGTATGACTCATGGAGTAGAATTATAAACAACTTCATTTTTACCTCCCACGGTCTCTTCAAATTTATTCTTTTGGGCCAGTATTTCCATTGCCTCCAGATGAAAACTTGAGCAGTCCCCATTACTTCTTCTGGGTATTCTTAAGTAATAAAAAGTCCTAGAGTCACTTTAAATTGCCAACAACAACAACACACTTAATTCCATAATAAGCCAAAAGTCCAAACTTGAAATAAAGTCAAACCTTCACCTTTCCCACGTCTAAAGGCTACAGGAGGGAAACACAGTTGGAGAAGGGCAAATGTTTCTCTCTTTTTCCATTTTGTGCTTCTATTTCTCCAACCCCAGCATAAATTGGAAAAGCTGTAAGACGTAATAAGGTTCAAAAAGGACCTCACTTGACTGATATTCTTGTGAGCTGGTGTTGGTCCTCTCCAGGCTTCTTAACTGTTTGAAGGTGAGGCTTTTTTGTGGGTTCTTCTGAGATCACCCACACAAAAACTCACCCACACACACAAAGCTAGAGCTCTCTCAGCTGCCCTTGACATGAAAATGAGTTCATCACATCATCAGTAAATGCTCTTTCCTCATCTCTAGGCATATGGCAATCCTTCTAGTCTCCACTACTGGGGTCAGCTCCTCTTCTAGAGTCTTCTTCCACATAACTTTAGATAACCCCAGCCCAGGCCTCTCTCTCTCTACATGGAAACATCAGTCCCACAGAAAACAATCAATTAACCCATCAACTTATTCATTCTCCAAATGCTCATGAGCTCCTGTTATGTACCAAGCACTCTTATAAACACCATATGCTAAAATATAAATAATCAAGCTTAAAGTATACATCTTCTAAAGGGCATTTTTTAAAAAACAAGGGTTTTTTTTAACTACATGAATAAATTATATGACACTAAATATACAGGTAGAATTACTCAAAAGAGTGGGTCCAAAAGCTTACCCAGAAGGTACAGATAGGGGCTTCTACATGGCGGGGCACTCCAGAGGCAGCAATGTGTTCTGAAGGGTGACGAGAGGGGATTTTGAACTTTCAATGTGCAAGACCACTGCTTTTACTTAAATTTTGTGGTTATTCAGCAACTGGAGGTTTGGCTAATGGATGTTGGGGAATGGAAAAACTAAATTGCTTCAAGCTACTCCTTCATTCTGCTCTCCCAGAATATTTTTAAGTCTGTATTAGTATTAATGTTTAACAATAGAATGATAGAATACCTGTGCTGGAAGGGATGTAGAAGTTATCTGGTCAAAGTCTTTGTGCACAATACCTCCCCTGTATGTATGTATGTGAGCATCTATAATGTGACTATGGGGATTTTTGTTACATAAGAATGTATTCTGCGCATGCATGCAAAAAAAAAGAAAATCAGTACCAGCTGCAATTCCTTTTGGCAGTTGTTTGGACAACACAACCATTTACCTTGAGTCCTCAGCTCACCAGGATGAAGGCTAAATTATTAAATGACAGATCTTATATATGAGGGAAATATAATCTGTTATAACTTGAGTTTGATTCAGAAGAATAAATTACAAGTGGCTAATCAAGGTCCTTCCACTCAGTTTTCTAGGGATCTTTGTGCGGGATGCTTGGTAAATTAAAACCTAAAGGAGGCTCACTGGAGGAAGTATCCACCAGCACAAAAGCTCTGTGGTGGGAATGTGCCTGGGCTGTTTTAGAAACAGCCCAGAAGCCTGTGTGTTTGGAGGTACTTAGGGGGTAAAAGAAAAGGAGATGAAAGAAGGGAAAATGAGGACAGTGGTTCACAGCCCTGAATGCCCATTAGCATTATTTGAGGACTTTTCAGTGAGTATCAATGTCCAACCACAAAACCAATGAAATCAACATTTTGGGGAGTCAGACCCCAACGTGAGTTTTTTCCTTAAAGCTCACCAGGTTATGTTCAACGTGAGCCACGGTGGAGAATCTCTTGTAGGTGACTTTGACTGAAATGGGAAACCACTAGAACCAGGATTTGGAGCAGTGGAGTATCTGATCTCACTTAGGTTTTCAAGCAATCCCTCTGCTGGGAGAACAGATTATAAGGGGACAAAAGCCGGAACAGATTTTTCAATATCTTTCGCAGGGCACCTAGGTGGCTCAGTCGATTAAGCCTCTGCCTTTGGCTCAGGTCATGATCCTGGGGTCCTGGTATTGAGTCCCGCATCAAGTCACCCATCAGGCTCCCTTCTCAGTGAGTAGGCTTCTCCCTCTTCCCCTCTCGCCGCTTGTGTGCACACTCTCTCTCTTCCATCTCTCTCACAAAAATAAACAAAATCTTTAAAAAAAAAAGAATATCCCACATATGTGATTGTGCTTGTTTTAGCAAAGTGGGTGATATCATATAGGCCTGTACATATATTAGAATATATAAATATATAAAATAAAATATAAAAATAAAAATATATAAAATAAAGATATATAAAATATACTATATATAAAATATATGAAATATTTTATATATAAATATATAAAATATAAATATATTAGAAAATAAAAATATATAAAATATATAAATATGTAAAATACATTAATATATAATATATGTATATATTTGTGTATATATACATAAAATAATATTAAAACTTATTTTCTCACTTAATAATACTTCATTTATGTCTCTACCAGAAAATATGGAGCTATGTTTAAGTAGCTCTATAGTATTTAATAGAATGGAAATATTATTCAACCATTTAGCTCTCAATAAACATTTTTGGGGGGGTGCCTCTAGAAACACTGAAAAAAAACTGTACATTTATTCTTACATCCTGATACTTTGATTATTGCAGGACACATTTCTCTGAAGGCCTGAATAAAATAAATGACTGTTTTAAAAAGTTTCTTCCAGGGACACCTGTTGGCTCAGTGGTTAAGCCTGCTTTTCTTTCCGCCTCTGCCTGCCACTCTGCCTGCTTGTGCTCTCTCTCTCTCTCTATGACAAATAAATAAATAAATTTTTTTTAAATTTTTTTCTTCCAATACTCTTTTGCTAAATCCACTTAGACTCTAGTATTTTTTTTTTAAGATTTTATTTACTTATTTGACAGACAGAGATCACAAGTAGGCAGAGAGGCAGGCAGAGAGAGAGGAGGAAGCAAGCTCCCTGCTGAGCAAAGAGCCCAATGTGGGGCTCTATCCCAGGACCCTGGGATCATGACCTGAGCCAAGGGCAGAGGCTTTAACCCACTGAGCCCCTAGACTCCAGTATTCTTAAACTCAGACTTTGCACCTTCTTACTAATTTACTTACTTTGCAAATACGTATTTAATGCTATTAACACACCTGATTCTGAGATACTTTCCTGGAATCTATATTTTTAGTTGGTATTCAAACATCAAAATAGTTCTTAATAAATAAGAACCTCCACATATACCCCCATCCAATTCACATTCCATTGCCTACTCTAGTAGCTAAACACCAAGTAAGCATCTCAGGCTTTAATCTGTGAAAAGCAATAAACTATTTCTAGAAATCACTTTGTTTGCCTTGGGTTGGAACTTTCATTTTGTGAGAGAAAACACCTTGAGCAAGGGGCACTAAAAAATTATTAGTAGAAAGACCTTGATTAGCCTCTTGTCATCTTTCTTCCCCAAATCAAACTCTTAGGCAAGACCAGATTGCATTTCCTTCACATATAAGAAGAAGTGCATTTTGAAAATTTAGCTTTCACTCTGGTGAGGTGAAGACCCAAGATAAATGGTCGTGCAGGTTAACCAACATCTGGAGGGAAACAGAAGTAGAAGTATATGGATTTCTCACATACATGTTCAGAGAACACTCTTATCTAAGAAATCCCCAACACACCCTCTTCACAAACTCTCACATACACAGAAGAGCTAATGATACAGATAGCTACCTTTCACATATATATAGAATGACATTTCTGATTATAACAAGGACATATTCTTTGTGATGTTTTGAAGGCAGAGTTCCAATCCGATTAGACATCAATACCCAATAAGAGACAATAAAACAGGAGATGCACAGTATTAGTGAAGATCATGATCTCTGGAGTCAGAGAGACATGGATCCAAATCCTGGGTCTACCTCACACCTGTGTGTTGACTTTGGGTAAGTTAGTAAGGCCTATAAAATCCTGCTCCCTTCATTCATAAATGATCACATATACACTTAACTCTTACAGTGGTAGTCATCATTGAATGAGTATTAAACAGAGTATGGCACTTGCCACATAGTAGATACACAGCAGATACCTGTTACAATGGTCAAAGGAACTTCAACTTCCCCATTAGTCTTTTTATCAGGTAGAAGTAGCTTACATTAAAAAGTATTATACAATACTACCAAAGGCTTAGGAAAAACAGTTATAAAATAAAGAATATACATCAGGAAGGTGGTGGAGCTCCTAAAACAGCGAGCTCAGAATAGAATAAAGACCCAACGATAGTCCGTAAAACATACTTCAGAGTTGTATTGTGAATCTAGGAATCAAAAATAACAACAAAATTAAAAGCACAAATAAAAAGACAAATCAAAAAGACAGGTAAGAGGTGAACCATGAGAGACTATGGACTCTGAAAAACAATCTGAGGGGTTTTAAGTTGTGGGAGGTGGGGGGAACCAGGTGGTGGGTATTAGAGAGGGCACGGATTACATGGAGCACTGGGTGTGGTACAAAAACAATGAACACTGTTATGCTGAAAATAAATAAAAAATAAATTAAAAAAAAAAGACTACAGTTTAGATACCAAGATTATAGTTTCCAAATTCTTCTGGAGATAGACATCTCAATACCATTCTTATTACTTGTTCCTGAGCATTTGTGTGTGATAGGGCCAAGGAAGACACAGAGGAGGAAGTTAAGAAATAATGAATTTGCGGGACCTGGGTGGCTCAGTGGGTTAAGACTCTGCCTTCGGCTCAGGTCATGATCCCAGGGTCCTGGGATTGAGCCCGCATCAGACTCTCTGCTCAGTGGGGAGCCTGCTTCCTCCTCTCTCTCTACCTGCCTCTCTGCCTACTTGTGATATCTCTCTCTGTCAAATAAATAAAGTCTTAAAAAAAATGAATGAATGAATGAATGAATGAATGAAGGGAAACTGGAATCACGTTCTATAACTTCAAGTTCATTGAGAATTTCACCCATCAGGAATATATGGATCCAAGAAGCTACACAATACATTAAAGCAGTTAATTCAAATAAATCTGATATTCAAATGTCTAGAATTCCTTAGCTCAATACGCTGGTAGGGAAAATCAGTTACTAGGGTTCAGGGCCTATACTGTAAAGTCTAATGGTTATTTTAGAATGGCAGATAAAATCATAAAATTATTGATTTATAACGTACTGGGCTACCACTAAAGATAAAAGAAAAAAAATAGACTCAGTTTTCTGTTTTCTATGCCAACAAAATGAAACACTGACACACTTCATTTTCTTCAGAGATTAGATTTCACATCCTTTTAATTTCTGGTTCATTTCTTGGGTACTGAGATGTTCTGCACTCTCTCAGCCACCTTAGCACTCCTCACATCGATCCTGAAAGCTTTGGGTCACTTAGCCAGTTGGCAAAAAATTATGGGACATATCCCATAACTCACTCAGGGCAGTGGGGCAGACACATCTTTAACTCAGCTGCAACAGAACTCTAATAAAATATTCAGGGAGACACACTACTCTGAATGGAGATGAGATCAGCCATAAGAATTCTAAATGGAAAAAGTGAATTTCCATTCCTCCTCCTTTAGTATTTCTAAATAAGTCATTTTCAGTCTTCAAGAGGTTCAAATGCTAAATTCTAGGAAACAAGGCTCTAGAGTACCTGATAAATAAATCCTTGTTTCATTACAGCACAGCCTCTATTATTGTGAAGTGAATACAGTCTTTAACAGAACAGTATCAGAAATCTAAAGACAGTATGGCATATTAGATAGATTCTTGGGTTTCAGAGTCAGAAAATATGTGTTGAAAGCAGACTGTGTCACATTCTATCAGCTTGACCTTAGGCAGATTTTTTTTTCTTTAAGCCTATTTTCAGAGTTGTTTTGGAGAGTTGGGGAAATAATGTAAGTGAAAATATTAAAAGGGGAGAATTATTCATTCATGCTTATTAATATATAGAAAATATTTTACATTAATATTAGTGTATTTTCTTTAAGAGCATCACACATAAATATATATAATTACTGTTGTGTGCCTAGCCCAGTATTGGTTATAAAACAAATATAAATACAATCCTCCCCCATAAAAACAAACTTCTAACATTTAGTTGAGCTCTAAGTTACTGCTCATACTTTGCTAGGCTATTTGTCCCCAAAGAAGACAAAATTATTAAAGGTTTATCAGCGAAATTTAAAAAATGAATAAGAACTGGTTTTATTTAAGCCATAAAATGTAAAGCATTTCTAGGTCTTGGGATGTGTTGGAATAAATAAACTGAAATAAGCAAAGGCACAAAACCTGGGTGTCATTCACTCAAACAGCTAATTACCAGACTTTCCTATTTTTCACATTACCAGTCTATCCTCTCATTGTACTTGTTATCCTAAAAAGACTATGCATTGCATAAATCCATTGTCAAGAAGAGTAGATTATGTGACTTGACCATGTAAATGTACTTAAACAAAGCTACACAGATATTCAAAATTAAAGAACAACGTAAAGTAGCACTAATTCTAATTAGAGAACAATCAGACAGAGGCTTAATTTCTCTTAGTACCATTTAATAAGGGGCTTCTTAATGCCTATGTATATTAATGTATTTTACATAATTATTTTAATGCTTGTATGTCTGCATATGTTAAATATACAAATATGTAAGCTCCTTGAAATTGATTTGGCTTTTTTCTGACAAATTGTCCCTCTTTAAAATACATTAAATCATTGTATTAATGCAACCGAGTCAAAAACTAACATCATATAGACCAGCTTGATTGGGCATATCAGGATCTGCAGCTGCCATCCATTAATGCTATCAGACTGGAATTTCATTTGCAGGAAGAGACCCATCGATTGTGTCAAAGAACATCAGTTTTGTCCTTTAATGACCCATGAGCTCCTTTCAAAAGCAGCTCAGTATTGGTTACTACATTAAAACTTCAAACATGTTCAACTGCAAGATGAGTTTCTAAAGTACCATTCTAATCAGCATTGCAGGGTCATATGGAAGGGAAAATATTGGCCTGGGAACCAGACATCTGGCTGCTAGTGCAGACCCTGTTACATATTGTTTATATTACCGTGGGTATAGGGTTGCCATAAAAAGTACAAGACACCCAGTCAATTTCAATGGAACAAATTATATTTTAATATAAATGTGTCCTAAATATCATATGGAGCATAGTTATGTTAAAACATGACTCACTGGACAAGATCACCTATATGCTGCCTACAAGAGACTCATTTCAGACCCAAAGAGACCTGAAAATTGAAAGTGAAGGGATAGAGAAACATTTTTCATTCAAAGAGATGTCAAAAGAAAGTCAGGATAGCAATGCTTATATTGGACAAAAATAGACTTTAAAGCAAGAGACAAAGAAGGAAACTTTGTAATAATAAAGGAGATAATCCAACAAGCAGATGTAACAACTATAAATATCCAAGCACTTAACATGGGAGCAACCAAATATATGAAGCAGCTAATAACAAACATAAAGGAGCTAATTAATAGTAATACAGTAATAGTAGGGGACTTTCACACCACACTCCCATCAATGGACAAGTCATCCAACTAAAATCAATGAGTTAACAGTAACTTTGAAGGACACACTGGACAAGACAGAGCCAAGAGATATGTTGAAAACATTCTATCCTAAAGCACCAGAGTACACATTCTTTTCAAGTGCACATGGAACATTCTCAAGAATAGATCCCTATTAGGCCACAAAACGAGTCTCAACAAATTCCAAAAGACTGGTCATACCATGCATCTTTTCTGATCTCAACATTATGAAACTAGCAATCAACCACAAGAAAAATCTGGAAAGACCACAAATACATGGTGTTTAAGGAACATGTTACTAAACAATGCATGAGTCAACCAAGAAGTCAAAGAAGAAATAAAAAATTACA
The DNA here is from genome assembly GCF_030435805.1 of Mustela lutreola. Taxonomy (NCBI): domain Eukaryota; kingdom Metazoa; phylum Chordata; class Mammalia; order Carnivora; family Mustelidae; genus Mustela; species Mustela lutreola. Next base: position 160,310,075 of record NC_081292.1, read on the forward strand.
TGGAAACAAATGGAAGTGAAAACACAACAGTCCAAAATCTCTGAGATGCAGCAAAAGCAATTTTAAGAGGGAAGTTTATAGTAATACAGGCCTACCTCAAGAAGAAAAATCTCAAACAATCTAAGCTTACATTTAAAGGAGCTAGAAAAGGAATAAACAAAATCCAAAACAGCAGAAGAAAGAATATAACAAAGACTAGAAAGGGAGAGAAGAGGGAGGGATGGGGAGGCTGGGTGATGGACAATGGGAAGGGTACGTGCAATGGTGAGTGCTGTGCATTGCATAAGACGATGAATCACAGACCTGTATCCCTGAAACAAATAATACCTTATATGTTAATAAAATATATATATATATTTTTTTTTTAAAGATTAGAATAGAAGTAAATAAAACAGAAATAAACAAAAAATAGAATAGATCAATAAAATCAGGAGCTGATTCTTTGAAAAGATCAATAAAATTGATAAATCTCTAGAGAGACTACTCACGAGAGAGAGAGAGCATGTGAATAAATAAAACCACAAATGGAAAAGGAGAAACAAGTGACACCACAAAAATTTAAATTGTGAAAGAATATTATGGAAAATTGTATGCCAACAGATTGGACAATCTAGAAAAAAATGAACAAATTCCTAGAAACATATAACAGTCTAAAACTGAAGAAGAAATAGAAAATTTGAACAGACTAATTATCAGCAATAAAATTGAATCAGTAATCAAAAAACTCCGAACAAAAGTCCAGAGTCAGATGGTTTCACAGGTAAATTCTACCATTTAAAGAAGAGTTAATACCTATTCTTCTCAAACAATTCCAAAAATTAGAAGAGGAAGGAAAACTTCCAAATTAATTCTATGAGGCCAGCTGACCCTGATTAAATCAAACAAAGAACAACAAGAAGTAAGACACCACAAAAAAAAAAAAAAAAAAAAAAAAAAAAAAAAAAGAAGAAGAAGAAGAAGAAGAAGAAGAAGAAAGAAAGAGATTGCAGGCCAATACCTTTGATGAACATAGATGCAAAAATCCCCAACAAAATACCAGCAAACTGAATCCAATAACACATTAAAAAAAAAAAATCATTCACCATGATCAAGTGAGATTTATTCTCAGTATGCAAGAGTGGTTTAATATTTGCAGTATCAGTATGATACATCACATCAGTAAAAGAAGGGACAAAGATAATATGATCATTTGAATAGATGGAGAAAAAGAATGTGACAAAGTACAACATCCATTTAGGATCAAAATATTCAAAAAAGTAGGTTTTGAGGTAATATACCTCAACATAAAAAAGACCATATGTGAAAAACTCAAAGCAAACCTCATACTCAGTGGAGAAAATTAGGAACATTTCCCTTAAGATCCGAACAAGACCAGGATGTCCACTCCCACCACTGTATTCAACATAGTATTGGGAGTTCTAGTCACAGCAATCAGACAACAAAAAGAAATAAAAGGGGATCCTGGAGGAGATTATTCTGAGTGAAATAAGGCAAGCAGAGAGAGTCATATGGTTTCACTTACTTGTGGAGCATAAGGAATAACATGGAGGACATTGGGAGATGATGGAGAGGAGAAGTGTGTTGGGGGAAATTGGATGGGGAAATGAAGCATGAGAGACTGTGGACTCTGAGAAACAAACTGAGGGTTTTGGAGGGGAAGGGGATAGGGAGTTTGGTGAACCTGGTGGTGGGTATTATGGAGGGTATTGCATGGAGCACTGAGTGTGGTGCATAAACAATGAATTTTGGAACACACCCACACACAAAAATTAAATTAAATTTAAAAAAAAAAAAAAACAAAAAAACAAGGGGCGCCTGGGTGGCTCAGTGGGTTAAGCCTCTGCCTTCCATTCAGGTCATGATCTCAGGGTCCTGGGATCGAGCCCCACGTTGGGCTTTCTGCTCAACAGGGATCCTGCTTCCCTCTCTCTCTCTCTCTCTCTCTCTGCCTGACTCTCTGCCTACTTGTGATCTCTCTCTCTCTCTCTGTCAAATAAATAAATAAAATCTTAAAAAAAAAAACCCACCAAATAAAATAAAATAAAATAAGATAAAAAGGGGATCCAAACTAGTAAGGAAGAAGTAAAACTTTCACTATTTGCAAATGATTTGTTACTATATATAGAAAACTCTAGACTCCACTAAAAATATTCTAGAACTCATAAACAAATTCAGTAAATTCACAGGATACAAAAATCAATGTACAAAAATCTGATTCATTCCATATAGTAATAATACAGCAGAAAAGGAAATTAGCAATTCCAATTCCAACTGCACCAAAAGTAATAAAATATCTACTAATAAACTTAATCGAGGTAAAAAAAAAAACCCCTGTTTTCTGAAAAGTATAAAGCACTGATGAAAGAAATTGAAGACATGAAGAAATGCAAAGATATCCCATGCCCATGGATTGGAAGAAAAAATATTATTAAAATGTCCATATTACTCAAATCAATTTGCAGATTTAATGCAATCCCTATCAAAATATCAAGAACATTTTTTTTCACAGACTTAGACCACTGTTATCCTAAAATTTGTATGGAACCAAAAAATACCCCAAATAGTCAAAGCAATCCTAAAAAGGGAAAACAAAATTGGAAGTATTACCATTCCAGACTTCAATTTATATTACAAAGCTGTAGTGATCAAAACACTGTAGTACAGGCACAAAAATAAACACATAGATCAACAGAACATAATAGAAAACCCAGAAATGAACCTAAGTTATATGGTCAACTAATCTTCCATAAAGCAGGAGAGATTATTCAATGGGGAAAAGACCACCTCTTCAACAAATGGTGTTGAGGAACTGGACAGCAACATGCAAAAGAATGAAACTGGACCACTTCCTTATACCATACACAAAATTAAACTGAAAATGAATTAAAGACCTAAATGTGAGACCTGAAACTATAAAAATCCTAGAAGAAAGCATAGGAAGAAATGTCTCTGCCATCAGCCACAGCAACATTTTTCTTTATGAGTCTCCTGAGACAAGGAAAACAAAAGCAAAAAAAAAAAAAAAATATTGAGACTAAATCAAAATAAAATCTTCTCCACAGCAAAGGAAAAAGCCAACAAAACTAAAATGCAGCCTATAAAAACAGAGAAGATATTTGCAAATGACACATCCAATAAAGGGTCAGTATCTAAAACATGTAAAGAATTGATACAACTCAACAACTTAAAAAAAAATCCAATTAAAAAAGAGAAGACATGAATAGACATTTCTCCAAGGAAGACATACACACAGCTAATAGACACATGAAAAGATGCTCAGCATCACTCATCATCAAGGAAATGCAAATCAAAACCAAAAAAGATATCACCTCATACCATCAGAATGGTTAAAATCAAAAACACTTGGTGAGGATGCAGACAAAGGGGAACCCTCTTACACTGCTGGTGGGAATCCAAACTGAGCAGCTGCTGTGAAAAACTGTATAGCAGTTCCTCAAAAAGTTAAACAGAGAACTACCCTACAGCCCATTAATTACACTACTGGATATTTACCCCCAAAATATAAAAGCCCTAATTGAAAGGGATACAGGCACCCTTATGTTTATTGCAGCATTATTTAAGATAGCCAAATTATAGAAGCAGCCCTAGTGTCCATAAAGAGATAAATGGATAAAGAAAATGTGAGTTATATAGATGTGATGATAAAGAAGATGTAATATATATATATATATATATATATATATATATATATATATATTAGCCATAAAAAAGAATGAAATCTTGCCATTTGCAGCAACATAGATGGAGCTAAAAAATATAATGCTCAACAAAATAATACAGTCAGAGAAAGAGAAATGCTCAACAAAATAATACAGTCAGAGAAAGAGAAATACCATATAATTTCACTCATTTGTAGAATTCAAGAAACAAAAGAGCAAAAGAGGAAGAGAAAGGAATCAGGAAATAGACTCTTAACTATAGAAAACCAATGGTTCCTGAAGGGGAGGTTGGGGGAGCAGAATGGCTGAACTAGGTGAGGGGATTAAGAGTACACATATCAATAATGATGAGCACTGAATAATGTAGATTATTGTTGAATTGCTATACTGCACACCTGAAACTAATATAACACTGCATGTTAACTATACTAGCATTAAAATTTAACACTTTAAAATAGGCACCTGGGTGGATCAGTGGGTTAAGTCTCTGCCTTCGGCTTAGGTTGTGATCTCAGGGTCCTGGGATCGAGGCCCACATCGGGCTCTCTGCTCAGCAGGGAGCCTGCTTCCTCCTCTCTCTCTGCCTGCTTCTCTGCCTACTTGTGATCTCTATTTGTCAAATAAATAAATAAAATCTTAAAAAAAAAAAACCAAAAAAACAAAAAACTTTAAAATAAAATACTTAAGCATGTGATCCCAAAACAAAATGATTCACTAATTACCTGAAATTCAAATTTAACCAATTCTATATTTTTCTTTGCTAAGTCTGGCAACCATACTTGGTCAAGCGAATGTTGGCTTCATCATTTCAAAGTACAGGGATTGGACAGAATGACCTCCAAGTGAGACACCATTAAAAAAAAAAAAAACACTAGGTTCAAAGGTAAGCAAGAGGCAAAACTCATATTTGTTTTCACTAATTATTAAGCAGAGATTCATAAAATTATTCACATTTAAAACCACGGAATCTAATGGTAGAGATGGATATAGTATCTCTGAAAATTTCCAAACACGGAGAAAAAAAAAATATTCAGGTCTTTTAAAGCTTTTGTATTTGCTATCTATTGCTGCATGACTGCATAAGAAATATCACAAAATTTGGGGCTCCTGGGTGACTTAGTTGGTTAAGCGTCTGCCTTCAGCTCAGGTCGTGATCCCAGGGTCCTGGGACCAGATAGAGCCTTGCTTCAGGCTCCCTGCTAACTGGGGAGTTTTCTTCTCGCTTGGCACCTCCTCCTTCTCATGCATGTATGCTCTTTCTTAAATAAAAATCTTTTAAAAAATAAAAAATATTATCCCAAAATTCAGTGGCATAAAACAACATCTATTATTTCACAGTTTCTGTGGGTGAGATATCCATGAACAGTGTAACTAGATCCTCCAGCTTAGGATCTCACAAGACTACGGCAAGTGTTTTAGCTGTTTTATAGCCATCTCTAGGGAAAAGCTGAAAAAGACACACTTCCAAATTCATACATGTGGCTGTTGACAGGATTCTGTACTTTGCAGGTTATTAGTCTGATGGCCTCGGTTCCTTGCTGGCTATTGGTGGTCCTCACTTCCTTGCTGTGGGTCTCCCATTAAGGATTCATCACAAGTATTTGTACTTGAGATCTTTAGAAAGAAGAAAGGCATATATCTTTATGGAATATACTTATAACATAACAGCTTGCTCCATCCGAACAGGCAAGCAAGAAGAGCCAGAAAGAGTGTGACCAAGACACAGTCTTTTAAAACTTAATCCCAGAAGTAGTATATCACCACATTTCCACATTCTATTTATTAAAAAAACAGGTCAGCAGATACAGACCACATCAAGGGGAGAGCACCACACAAAACATCAGTATCAGAAGTTGGGAGTCATTAGAAACCATTTTAGACGCCACCGACCATACATTAAAAATGTTTTTCTGGAAAAGTTACTGAAGAGCTATTTTTAGTTAAGTTTAATTTATAACAGATAAACATGGGGGAAGGGGAAAAAAAGAGAGGGAAGCAAACCATAAAAGGCTCCTAACTACAGAGAATAAACTGAGGGGAGGGAGGGAGGGGATGGGCTAGATGGGTGATGGGTATAAAGAAGGGCACTTGTTGTGATGGGTTTTCTATGTAAGCGATGAATCATTAATTTCTATTCTTGAAACCAATATTACACTATAAGTTAACTAACTGGAATTTAAATAAAAACTTGAAAACTAACCCCCCAAATCAGTCTGCCTATCTATCCATCTATTTATCTATCATCTATCTATAAATAATTTGTTAAAATGGAAGCACTGTATTTGGGCCCTTAAAAGACTGCTGACCTCAATGTGAGACTGGAATCCATCAAAATCCTAGAGGAGAATATGGGCAGTAATCTCTTTGACATTGGCCACAGCAACTTCTTTCAAGATATGTGTCCAATGGCAAGGGAAACAAAAACAAAAATGAACTTTGGGGACTTCATCAAGATAAAAAGCTTCTGCACAGCAAAGGAAACAGTCAACAAAACAAAGAGGCAACCCATGGAATTGAAGAGGATATTTGCAAATGACACCACAGATAAAGGGCTGATATCCAAGATCTATAAAGAACTCCTCAAATTCAACACCCAAAAAACAAATAATCAAGTCAAAAAATGGGCAGAAGACATGAGCAGACACTTCTCCAAAGAAACATATGAATGGCTAACAGATACATGAAAAAATGTTCAACATCATTAACTATCAGGGAAATTCAAATCAAAACCATACTGAGATACCACCTTACATCCATTAGAATGGCCAAAATTAACAAGGCAGGAAACAACAAATGTTAGAGAGGATGTGGAGAAAAGGGAACGCTTTTATACTGTGGATGGAATGCAAGTTGGTACAGCCACTTTGGAAAACAGTGTGGAGGTTCCTCAAAAAATTAAAAATAGAGCTACCCTATCACCCAGAAATTGTACTACTGGGTGTTTACTCCAAAGATACAGATGTAGTGAAAAGAAGAAGCACATGCACCCCATTGTTCATAGCAGCAATGGCCTCAGTCACCGAATTGTGGAAGGAGCCCATATGCCCTTCAATGGATGAATGGATAAAAAAGATGTGGTCCATATATACAATGGAATATTACTCATCCAATGGAAAGGATGAATATCCAACTTTTGCATCAACATGGATGGGACTGGAGGGGATTATGTTAAGCAAAATAAGGCAAGCAGAAAAAGACAATTTTCATAGGGTTTCACTTATATGTGCAACATAAGAAATAGCATGGAGGACATTAGGGGAAGGAAGGGAAAAATGAAGGGGGGAATCAGAAGGGGAGATGAATCATGAGAGACTATGGACTCCAGGAAACTGAGGGTTTTGGAGGGGAGGAGCGTGGAGGGATAGGTGAGCCTGGTGATGGGTATTAAGGAGGGTTCGGATTACATGGAGCACTGGGTGTTATATGCAAACAATGAATTATGGAACACTACATCAAAAACTAATGATGTAGTGTTTGATGACTCATATAACATAATAAAAGAGAAAGAAAAAGGGAAAACAAAGACTGGTGAAAAAAATTTTTTGAAGATTTTATTTATTTATTTTAGAGAGAGAGAAAAAATGTGAGCAGGGGGTTGGGTAGATCACAACCAGAGTCAAACACTTAACCAACGATGCCATCCAGATGCCCCAAGATTGGTGAACAGTTATTAAAGACATCAAGCTTTGGATCTAAAGCTCTCAAATATAAATGGTTCTTTTCAGGTGTGAAACATGCACATTGAGATTTAGCTTTTCCCTTTTTCAAAAGGTAGCCACAATTTCAGACGTGCCAAAATAGAATTTTGTTCAGTAATCCAAATGTACCATGTTTACTAGTCCTTGCTTCCACTGATGATATAACACACTTAATCTTGCCCTTTATTTGATCATTTCAGGTTTTAAAACGCTACTTTTAGTTAATAATCAATTTAAGACTTAAAACCAATCAAGTCTAACTAGTGGCTCTCAAACTTAAGCAGGAAGAAAATGTTTGTAGGGATGTGTATTAGTTTCCTAGGGCTGCCACAATAAATAAAAAATAAAATACCACAAATCAGCTGCTTCAAACAAATTTATTCTCTTCCAGTTCTGCAGGCTGGAAGTTAGCAATCAAGGTGTTGAAAGGGCCGTGTTCTCTCTGTTCTAGAGGAAAATCCTTCCTTGCCTCTTCCCAGCTTCTGGTGGCTGCCAGTAATGCTTGGCATTCTGTGGTCGGTAGATACATCACTCCCATCTCTTCTTCTGTATTCATAGGTGCTTGTCATTTTCCTCTCTGTGACTCCTCTGAATCCAAAGTTCCCTCATCATACAAGGATACCTATAACTGAATTAAGTACTACCCTAAATCAATGGGACTTCATCTACCTTCGTTGGATTACACCTGCAAAGGCCTTATTTTCAAATAAGGTCACATTCACAGGTACCAGGAGTTAGGATTCCAACATATTTGGGGGGACCACAACACACAACAAGGTGTTTGATAAACATGCAGTTTCCAACCCCACAGGAACCTCTGGGGAATTCTGATTCATTAGGTATTGGGAAAGGTATGAGGGTCTGCCGGTTTGACAAGCCCTGCAGGCATGTCCCATGGTGCACATGCCACATTTTGGCACCTTCCCACTAAATGTTGGCAAACAACATTAAAGTCTCTAGGCTCTGTCTTCTTCATTTTCTTTTTTTTTTTTTTTAATTTTTTATAAACATATATTTTTATCCCCAGGGGTACAGGTCTGTGAATCGCCAGGTTTACACACGTCACAGCGCTCACCATAGCACATACCCTCGCCAATGTCCATAACCCCACCCTGCTCTCCCAAACCCCCTCCCCCCAGCAATCCTCAGTTTGTTTTGTGTGATTAAGAGTCACTTATGGTTTGTCTCCCTCCCTATCCCATCTTGTTTCATTTATTCTTCTACTACCCCCTTAACCCCCCATGTTACATCTCCACTTCTTCATATCATGTCTTCTTCATTTTCTTAATGAGAAAATTTAAGTGAGGGTCAGTGGGGCAAAATGAATAGACACCGAGATTAGCATCAAAGGACCGAAGTCTGAATACTGACTCCACACTAGCCAGGTGACTGTAATTCCGTCCCTCAACCTGATGCTTTAGCTGCATCACTGAGTTTTTCTTAGAATAAATGAACTAACATTTGCAAAAGTATCTACCCAGCTCAAAATAGTATTATACTATTAGAACTAAAAGTGACAATAAAAATTTATTTGTGCCATTTAATCCAGCAATTCCTTCTCATTCACCATTTATTTAATAAAAATTTATGGAGTACATACCATATGCCAGACATGGAGCTTGGCATGGATGCAACAGTGAACAACAAACATAGCCTGTATTCCATATTCTAGATGAACTATAACTTAAGGAAATGATCTGAAATATTAAAAGCAATCATAAACATAACTCTTCATGACAACATTAATAAAACAGAAACAATAAATATCTAACAATAGAAATTTTTTTTTCTACTGAATGAAACACCCTGCAGGCGTGAAGATGATGTAGTCATGTGGAAAAATGCATCTAATATGAAATAAAAATTAAAGTATAGAACTACATGTACACCATGATTACAAATACATAAAAATAAAAATATAGGGGCGCCTGGGTGGCTCAGTGGGTTAAAGCCTCTGTCTTCAGCTGAGGTCATGATCCCAGGGTCCTGGGATTGAGCCCTGCATCGGGCTTTCTGCTCAGCGGGGAGTCTGCTTCCTCCTCTTTCTTTCTGCCTGCCTCTGCCTACTTGTGATCTCTCTCTGTCAAATAAATAAATAAAATCTTAAAAAATAATAAAATAAAAATATATTACAGGGGAGAAAATGGACTAACATTGACCAAAATGAAACTGTGGTAACTTTATGAATGACTTCTTCCTAACACTCCCTGGATGGAAGCATTAATTTCTTCTTTATCTGAGTTTGCATTTTGTTTTGATTTTTTTTACAGAGGAATTGCTTTTGGAATCAGAAGGGGGGAAAAAAAGCCTATTCTTAAATGAGTTGCATACTCTCAGGTTACAGGTTTCTCTCAGGATGTGGCAGTGGACCTACAAGTGTCAGGTAGATCCAGAATCCTATAGGTAGGTAAGGTCTTCCTTGAGGCATGCAGCCCACAGAAATCTCTTCCAAGACCAGATGCACTGGGCTGGTACCCAGCTTGCCAGCATGCTTCCCTCCTCCTGTGGGGGCCCAGGATTTTGCTGGTCTTTCTAACTAAAGCAGCACCTAAACTAACAGGCTCTCAGCTTATGTCTCTAGGACGGAATTGGAATGTCCTAAGTAACTCCAAGATTCCTTTCCTAATCACAACTGACACTTTGGAGCATATCATGCAATAACTAGACTTTGAATTATTCTCCCTAAGTATATTCCTTTTGGCTTCACTCGCATGAGCAAGCAGCTTTCTCTCTGCCCTGTGCCTTGTGTTTGATGAGACCAACTTTTCACCAAGGACCCACTCACTCCCACTCTTTCCCCATCCCTAACTCAAGTTTCTAAGATGTTAATTTATAAAGTGTTTTTATTAAATAATTTGTCTCCATTTTTATTAAAGATGAACACTAACTTCTGGTCAGAGCTTTCGACAAATATGAGATAGTAAGATTCCTACTGAGTACAAACATGTTTAACCCTTTGGTTATCCTGGACAATGATTTTGGGAGGCAAAAGTATGAACTCCATTAGCATTTTTACAATATTAAAAATAACTGGGGGCACCTGGGTGCCTCAGTGGGTTAAAGTCTCTGCCTTCGGCTCAGGTTATGATCTCAGGATCCTGGGATCAAGCCCCACATCGGGCTCTCTGCTCCGCGGGGAGCCTGCTTCCCCCTCTCTCTCTGTCTGCCTCTCTGCCTACTTGTGATCTCTGTCTCTATGTCAAACAAATAAATAAAATATTAAAAAAAAAAACTTGTGTTAAAAAAAACACAACCTATTACTTTGTCCCCAGATGCCCAAGGATCCCAAGCAGGAAAAATCTTGCCTGAAGATAAATCGCACTCAAGACTCCATGATCCATGCAGAGAGGAGTTTGAGAAGCCCCAAGAAATTGTTTTCTAGTGCTGGTCACTTTGACTCTTGGTGGACAACAAAAAGCATTTTTCTCATTGCGGAGTTCTGCACGTAGTGTCTCAGGGGAAAATTCATTTTCCTTTATACTGGAAAGAATCTATCATGTAAAGAGGAGGGATGGTTAGGGAACTTACTTGTGTTAAGGTTGCTGTTTTGTCTTCTTGGTTAAATTAGAATTAAAACAGTAAACTGGGCAAGAGTGCCAGAGACCCAGAGCAGGGCTCTGAGATGAGTTTATAATCAAGGACTATAAAACATATTCCCCAATGTGCTTTAACTCTTTTTTCCTAATATGTTAACACATCCGAAGCTTTTTTTATTCAGTATTTTGCAACCAATGAATAATTATAAACATCATTATCTTAGCTGAGTTTCTTCAGAAGTAGACTCTGAAAAAAGTATTCCAAGGAAAATAGTTTGTGATATATAGGAAAATTTATAAGGAATAAAAGGGTGATATTTTAAAATAAGGGGGAAAAATGATATAGGAGAAGAAAGCCAGAAAACAAACCATTATTAAAACATCTACCACACTGGGCAACTGAAGCTTACTTCCTCAAAGAAACTCTGGAAATATGACATTTTCATCATTTTTTATGTGTGATGCATTCAGTACAATGATATGTTCTAGTCATAGCAAATAATTGTTTCCCACTCTCAAATGTCTTTTTACAAATAAATCTCTTAACTCTTTAATTTCCTCATAATTTTCCTTTTTTCCCTAAAAGTGAGGATTTCACAAAAACAAATTAATTTGGGGTTCTGGTTTTGGGCTACACTGAGAGGGGGTATGGCTGTTAAGAACCCCATGTCTGAAATCTGGGTTCAATACCGTGCTCAGACACTTATCTGCTGTGTACCTTGAGCAAGTTACTTAACCTCTCAGTGCTTCACTGCCTTCACCTATAACACGAGGGTCATAGTTTTGCTTATTTTGTAGTCATTATAGTGTAATGTTCATCAATTAATATAAGTAACCTAGAATAGCGCCTGGCTCATTATTGAGTCCCATATAAATAAATGTTGAGAAAAAAAATGAGGAAATAATAACAATCATTTATCTGGCCTACCCTCTGTGGCCCAGGCTGTTCTTGACCCTGTAACCATGCAGATGAGTAAGATACATGGCAGCCCTCTATGAACTCAACAGTTTAGTAAAAAGAGACTAAAATAGGTAGACAAATTCTAGTTAATCAGGTAACTATATTACAAGGTGGTAGCGACCATACGAGCAGAGAACTGGGAGCAACCAGCTACTTGGGCGAATGAAGGTGGGACAAGTTCAGCGTTGGAATCTGTGTTAGAGGGAAGCAGACATCAGGAGACATCAGTCTGGCAGGGGGATGGGGCTCTGGGAAGGGAGAACAGCCTGTGCAAAGAAGAGCATCTGTGACCTGGCATACTGTATTAGAAGAAAGGTGGGAAATCAGAAGGCTGACATTTAGGGTGTTGTGCACAAAGAAGTATTAAGACTAGGGCATGAGGGTCTTTCTTCACCAAATAAAGAATATTGACTTTTCTTCTATAAAGAGAGAAGCCAGAGATGTTGCTGGTTTTGTTGTCATTGCCATGAAGTAATATCTCAGGAAAAAGGAATTCAGTCATGAATGTGAATAACTGCCTGGAAGAAGGCAACAAAGAGTCTGCTTTGGCTACAGTCCAAGTCAGAAGTAACTAAAACTAGGGCAGCGTGGATAGAGAGCAAACGGCAGGCATGTTGAAGGACACTTGAGCAGTTGGTGACGAATTGGATAGGTGTGGGCAGAGAAGAGAGTGGGTCTGAAAAAGATACTGTGATTTCCCAATCTTGAAACTCAGTGGGCCACAGCATTAACAGGCATAAGGAATACAGAAGACAAGTTAGTGGGCCCAGGAGGAGGGACCCACGACAAGCTAATGTCAGGGTAGGTAGGAGGAGTCTATAGGAAATTCAGACAAAAGTTTCTGTTTGGTTATCTTTGGGTTTGGAAGATGTCAGCATATGAGTATATAAATGGATGACCTCATGCAGAATTTTACTCTATTCAAAAGAAAACTATAGTACACCATGGTGTCTCAATTGTACCAAATAAACCTATAAAGTGGTATATCTATTAAACTGAGTAACATCTCCATTCTTAGATTTTCTAGGAGTAAATCATAAATGTAAATCACTATATAACATTTTCTCTTTTGTGTTTATAATAAAGTTAGGTGGCCATTCCATTTCATGATGCTATCCCAACAGATGCATTCTAAACGTGACAAGCCAAAGCTTAAGTCAATCATATATGAGCCATCTTCATTATGCAGTTTTTCTGAGGTTAGTCTATCAGTAATCGTTTGGCTTCTAAGAGTGATTTCACAGACTGGTTAGCTCTTTCTCATATATATATATATATATATATATATATATATATCCCATGATTGAACCATTGACAAAGATGTTCCTAAATAAAGGAGGCCTGTGTTTAAGGCCTTTAGCTTTGCTCCTCCGCTAGATTTCTAAGATGACACGGCTGATTTAGGACCGAGGATGTGATCTATTCTGGAGAATGTTCCATGTGCACTAGAGAAGAATGTGTGTTCTGTTGCTTTGGGATGAAATGTTCTCAATATATCTGTGATGTCCATCTGGTCCAGTGTGTCGTTTAAGGCCTTTATTTCCTTGCTGATCTTTTGCTTGGATGATCTGTCCATTTCAGTGAGGGGAGTGTTAAAGTCCCCTACTATTATTGTATTATTGTTGATGTGTTTCTTTGATTTTGTTATTAATTGGAGACTAAGATGACACGGCTGGTTCTCCTAAGAAAAAACTGGACATATAACTCTAAGTATTCTCACCTTCAATGAAATGGTCATTTAAGAGGCTAGACATTTTTCCCCCCAGTGATGGTGCCATCTCTCAAAACATTAGAATTTTTTAAAGATAATTTAAAAAAATTAAAAATTAAAAAAAGATAATCAAAGCCTGCCACTCTTATTTGATGTCCTTTTCGTGACAGCAACTTCTCATTCTTTAAAGTTGGATTTGATTTTTTTTTTTATTTTTTATTTTTTATAAACATATATTTTTATCCCCAGGGGTACAGGTCTGTGAATCACCAGGTTTACACACTTCACAGCACTCACCAAAGCACATACCCTCCCCAATGTCCATAATCCCACCCCCTTCTCCCAAACCCCCTCCCCCCAGCAACCCTCAGTTTGTTTTGTGAGATTAAGAGTCACTTATGGTTTGTCTCCCTCCCAATCCCATCTTGTTTCATTGATTCTTCTCCTACCCACTTAAGCCCCCATTTTGCATCACTACTTCCTCATATCAGGGAGATCATATGATAGTTGTCTTTCTCTGCTTGACTTGTTTCACTAAGCATGATACGCTCTAGTTCCATTCATGTTGTCGCAAATGGCAAGATTTCATTTCTTTTGATGGCTGCATAGTATTCCATTGTGTATATATACCACATCTTCTTGATCCATTCATCTGTTGATGGACATCTAGGTTCTTTCCATAGTTTGGCTATTGTGGACATTGCTGCTATAAACATTCAGGTGCATGTGCCCCTTTGGATCACTATGTTTGTATCTATAGGGTAAATACCCAATAGTGCATGGATTTGATTTTTATGATCAACTAAAGATCATTTGCAGCCAAGTGAATAAGTAAACAAGTTTGAAAGTGATACAATCATAAAATTATAATAGTTTTCTTCTACTTTCCCATTGCCATAGGCAAATCCAAAACACAAATTTAAACCTCACTATATTCTTGGAATCAATGACCACTTGGAGTGAAATACACAACAAACTATATGTTCTAGTCTGTTCATTAAAAGGAAAAAAAAATCAATCTCATTACTTTGTTATAAAATCTTAGTATTTCACTACTCTTTAAGATTTTTTTTTTTTTTTTTTTGACAGAGAGAGAAATCTCAAGTAGGCAGAGAGGCAGAGAGAAGGGGAAGCAGGCTCGCCGCTGAGCAGAGAGCCCAATGCGGGGCTCGATCCCAGGACCCTGGGATCATGACCTGAGCTGAAGGCAGAGGCTTTAACCCACTGAGTCACCCAGGCGCCCCTAAGATTTTTTTTATTTTCTAGCTTTATTGAGATATAATTGACATAACATTGTGTAAATTTAAGATGAACAACATAATGATTTTAAATATATATACACTAATATATGTAATTAATATACATAATTAAAATATTATGCATTACTTATTATATATGTGTTATATAATATATATAAATGATTATCACAGTAAGATTAATGAACATATCCACACTTCACAAAGTCACTTTGTGTGTGTGTGTAAAGTGAGAACTTTTAAGATTTGCTCTCTTTTTTTTAAAGACTTTATTTACTTGAGGGAGGGAGAGAGGAAATGAGCATAAGCCAAAGGGGGGCAGATAGAAGGAGAGGGAGAAACAAACTCCCTATGGACCAGGGATCCTGATGTGGGGCTTTATCTCAAGACCTTGGGATCATGATCTGTGCTGAAGGCAAACAAAGATTTTTTTTGAAATAACTTTATGAGTTTATTGTCTGACATATACTTTTTTAAAATTTTTATTTTTTTAAATTTATTTTCAGTGTTCCAGAATTCATTGTTAATGCACTACACCCAGTGCTCCATGCAATATGTGCCCTCCATAATACCCACGACAAGACCTCCCAAAGAAATTAATTTTAGACAAAGTTTAATAGATGCTGAAACTTTTTAAAAATATATTTACCTTGAGTCATTTGCACAATCATCATTAGAGATTTCAAGGCAACCCAAATTAAATTGACTTATTACTAATTTAAATCTCCCTGCCCTTTATATATAATGTAATATCCTGGTATTTTTTAGTTTATCCCCTAAAAGCACAACCTTAATTTAACCATACATCAACATTTCAGATAACACAGCTAAAATGTTAATGAACAAGTCTAAAATATACCACTAGCTAATTTTTCATTAAAAATAAAATACCCTTTGGAAAAGGGTCACACAGATTGATCATAAATGAATGCTATTCCCTTAAGGCAGAGAAATGACCTAAGTTTAATTGGTCCACATAAAAAAAGGAGTCTTGTTAGGTAAATCTGACAGAAACCTTTGGGTGAATGTCATCTTACCTTGAGATTTTCACCAACTACTTTTATAAATGCATAATTATAGACCAGTGATTTATATTATTATACACAAAGTAGGCAATTTGTTTTTTAGTACCTATTATGTATTAATCATGATGCTATGTAGTAAAGACATAGTGGAAAACAAGAGAAACACAAGCATGATTCTTAACCTTACAAAGTTTACAGTCATGGAACACATCATGAACCAATGCTCATTCTACATAGATTTTTAATCCCCCTTTTGTCCATCAAAAGGGATACTGACAAAGATCAAATGTCACTTACATTTCACTTTGATGAAAGCTTCAAATATGAACACCAAAATCAAGTCATAATAGGAGAAAATCTTAAATCATCTTAAATTAATAAAAGCATGAGTTAGCTTGATGACAGTATATACTGGTGTACCTTACCAGCCCATTTCTTCTGAGTGGCATTGTTTTATTGCATTTCAGGATCATAAACAGATGTTTTTGATCTTGTATTTTGCTGTTACCCAGGAAAGGAGGGGTAAGTCATTGAAGGTAACTTGTCTATGGAAAATTTCTACATTTGAAATGTGGAACAGTCAAAAGTAAAGGACAGAGAGAGATGACAGAGGTATGGTTCAAAGGATAAGGACTGCCACTTCATTTTTTACAGAGATTTAAGACATCATTTTGACCAGCTATTTGGAAATAGCAAATGATAATGGTTTTCTTATCTTCAAGGAGTCACTGTGAAGTAATGTGCTTCGCTCTTTACCTGGGGTATTACATTTAACTGTCACGGCCATCCCATGAGGTAGGTATTATTCTCCCTATTTCACAGATGACAAAACTAAGGCTCAAAGAAGTAGTGTGCCCCAAGTCACCTAGTTTGTACATTGAAATTAGATTTAAACTCACGTCTGTCCAATTCTAAAGCCCAATTCTTAACTGCAATGCTATACTGCTTTGTAACAGTAAGGAGGATGAAGAAGAAAAGGAGGAGGAGAGGAAAGTTTACTAGTGATCGTTGCTGAAATTCATTGGTAAAGTCAGGTTTGACGATTCTGGTTAAACTGACTGCCAAACCAATTACAGCAAGAGATTATGCTAAGTGAAATAAGTCAAGCAGAGAGAGTCAATTATCATATGGTATCACTTACTTGTGGAGCATAAGGAATAACACGGAGGACACTGGGAGATGGAGAGAAGTGAGTTGGGGTAAATCGGAGGGGAAGACAAACCATGAGAGACTGTGGAGTCTGAGAAACAAACTGAGGGTTTTGAGGGGAGGGGGCAGGGGGATGGGTGAGCCTAGTGGAGGGTATTAAGGAGGGCACGGATTGCATGGAGCACGGGGTGTGGTACATAAACAATGAATCTTGGAACACTGAAAAATAAAATAAAGTTTAAAAAAAAGAGAAATTAGAAGAAGAAGAAGAGAAAGATAGTATAGAAATAGCTTCTCATGTCTGACCTACATCTTAGAAAAACTAAGAAGAAATACAACTTACGCCTCCAGGTAGGCTGTAGGTTCCCCTTTGCCTGTCATCTCAACTGTTATCTCTTTCTCATATTGAGTTTGTCAAAAGCAATCTCAATATCAAGTCCTCACTGGTGGCAGTTCTCAGATGTGTTCACCTTCTTCTGCACACTGAAATCCAAAGCTATTACTATCTCTTTGAAGTCGACTTCAAATTGATTGAGGATGAGAGGATAATTATTTTAGTTGATAGCTTCTATTCCAAATCTCAGTGTTCTCATCAGACTGCTGACGAGTAGAACTGACTTCTTCTCTAGTCAGGGCAGAAGTTCCCAGTGCAAGAGCTAGGGTCAAGAGGAGTAAAACCATAGGGCCAGCTCCTCAGCAGGATAGGAAAAGAACCTCCACAGGGAGAAAAAAAGGTGATGAATTCACAGTCCCAGGGAGGGGCTGGCCAATAAAACATAAAGTCAAAAAAAATGAGGAACTGTAATCCAATTTTAGCAAATCTTGGCATTTTGGATGATGCAGGACAAGTATCATCTCTAAAAGCTCCGACTGGGGCAAGGTAACTGTCAGGTCCTGGCCACATAATTAGCCCACGTGAGCAGTTTGGTGTAGGGGAAGGGCGACAGAAACAGTGTAGCCCTGGGGAAAGCCTCAAACTAAGTGGCTAAAATAAAGCTCTCAGCTGTCTCAGAGAGCTCTCAGCTCTCTTCAGCAATCATAGCAGCCTCATGTTATTCATTACGGCCAATTCATTCTAATCATTAAACAAGCCAAACTATATGGACAGAAGGCTTAAATGGGTCCCCAGATCTGACATATACCAATCCTACCCCTTGGACACAGTTCGTAGCACCAGAGAAGCTTGCTTGAGTCCATAGCATGAGTCTCATCTTGGGAGATGTCAAGGATTCCAAACAGTGTCTTGCCGAAGTTTCTGGCATGATGAAGAAGAAGATGATGATATTTCTGAGTAATTATTTAATATAGATCAAGCTATGTGCTGAAAACTAAACATACAAGTTGATATTTCCCAAACATCATCCATTTTGAAATTATAAGAGCATTTTGAGTTGTAATAATGACTGGGGTCACTACTGGCATTTAGCAAGTATGTGTCAGGAATCTGAACAGTCTCACGTAATGAAGAATCAATGAACCTGGAACTCTAGTAGTATCTCTTTTTGACACAAATCTGATCTAGGCCCATCCCACTCCCTTGGGATAGCTCTGTGAGTTTGTTCATTTGATCTTGACAATGGTACAACTGTTATCCTCATTTACTAGAGTAGAAAACAGACTTAAAGATTATCCTTTAACTTAATTATTCTTTAATTTAATTTAAATTTTTAAATTAAATTAAATTTAAAATTAAATTTTTAATTTAATTATTCTTGATTGTTGCTCACACAAGTCATCAGTGGCAGGACCAGGATAAGAATCCAGAGATCTTAGCCCATTATTTTTCATGCTAAGCACATGTCCACAAAATGACTCACTAGGGCTAAGTGTTAGGAATAGACCCAAAGTTAAGAGAAGTGGAAAGACAAGAGTTGTCTGTTTCAATTTTTGTCAACAGAAAAACACTATTTCACTATTTAGGTCAGGCTATCCCACTGTCCTCTGACTTGAGATAAATACAAATATAGTAAATGTAAACTTTGGAAAGAGCCTCTTATCCTGGCCCAAAACTATGTCTAAAACGATGCCTTTTCCTTCTACTTAATGTGATATAATGGAAAGCACACCAGATACAATCAGGATTATAAGTTCTTAATACTGAACTGACCACTAACAAATTTAGACAAGTCACATTGCCTATTTCTCAGTTTCTTCCTAATATAAATGTGATGTCTAACTGAATGATCTAGATCTTTTCAAAATCTAGGGGCAAGGGAGCATTTTGTTTTGAATGGTATATGAGGCTGGATGTATATACAATACATATATGGCTTTTTTTATTTATTTATTTGACAGACAGAGATCACAAGTAGGCAGAGAGGCAGGCAGAGAGAGAGGAAGGAAAACAATGCGGGGCTCAATCCCAGGACTCTGGGATCATGACCTGAGCTGAAAGCAGAGGCTTTAACCCACTGAGCCACCCTGGCACCCCCACATATATGGCTTTGATTGATGTACATATCTTTTAGAAGAAGGGTGATTACCAAATGACAATGTTAAACATCAGCTGACCTATAGACAGTACAAGAGAGAATCTATCTTTGAAACCCTACCAGTTTCCATACAGTATTGCGGGTAGTGTGAGTTCACAGGGCTCAATTCTGCTTATAAGAACATCAATATTTCACGTGTTTCACTAAAAATCGTCAGAACCCTGCAGTACAAGATTAAGGAATGCTATTACTTGATGCATTTGAGTCCTAAAATTTTAACAATGCACTGATTACAGGAAGAACAAAGACATTTAGGACCTTTTGCTAAGGTTTTTCAACAATACTGATGCTTGCAATCTGGAATCCATGAAGAAACAGAAACACCAAAGTCAACACCTCCAGAGTACAGAGAGTTAGGATTTGTCTACTTCCCCAGATGGACAGAAGATACTCTCACTCTCTGTAGCTCCGTCCAATACTCCCTTAGGAAGAGGTACGATGTTAAAATCAGTATCACATGAACCAAGCATCCACAACTCTTCCTAAAACAGAAAGGCACACTGAAGTCCTCAACAAATAGTTTCTTAAAATACGTAAAAACATATATGAACATTTTTAGAAATCCATAATTGGAATGAATTAAAGTGGGGATATGCATACCAACATGATTCTCAAACATCTCTCTTCCTTTCCACTCTGGCATTCCTTAAATGGACTTTGGTCTAATTGAACTTATATTTTAGTGAAGTATCTCCTGTCTCTTCTTTCTAACTGCAGATTACCTGATTGGAACACACATGAGAGAATAAACTCTTAGATTTTGACAAGTCATTCTCTGTATATATTTTTCCCCATGATTTCTTACATGGATTAAAGCTAAGCCACAAACACCTAACAGTGAATAGCACATTTACAAACTCATCTACTGCTTATGACTTTATTGAACAGGTAGTAGATGTTTGTTTTTAAGAAGAGAAGTTAAAAACTTCAAACAAGGGTATCACAATGTGTTTTTGTAATTGAGAACATAAAGATAAGCCTAGTTCAATACTCTCTTTCATTCTCTAAGTTCTGGTGCTTATTTATTCTCTAAAAAAACCTTAGCCTGGGAACAGAAGAATAATAGTAGTCAAAATCTGTGCATATCCTTGGTATTTGATAGGTGCTAATTAAGATAGTCTTTCCCACTTGAATATGGAATTAAGAAATAAGAGAGATCGACAGCAAAAAATGTCATTACTAAAATAGCTGACTAGGCGAAGGTGGCTTAAATCAGTGGAAGAGGATGTTTTCTAATATTGAACCTAGAATTAGATTAATCTACCCAGTCACAGGCACGGGTGGGCAGACAAGGTCCTCCCTCCACACTCAGCCAATGAAGGGTAGAACTTCTTGGTGAGGAATAGAGCACATACTCCATGTAGGCAGCTGGCTCCCAAGGGGGATAAAGAAAAGAGTAGATTCAAGCATGCCCCATTTACTTTAGCCAATTTTACCAATCAGATAGCATTCAGTTACCCAGGGAAAGGGTCAGCAAAGAGGCAAAGAGAGGCTAGGAATGCTACACCCTGACCCTCCTGATGGAAAGACACATTACGAATGGGGAAGAAGCGTCACTCCTTAATAATACTGTAAGCCAGGCAGGCACTTGTTTTGGGGGTGGGGTAGGTAGCAAATTCATATCCCCATTGCCCAATATAATCCTTTAAACAGACATTGGAAAATTTTCCATGTAAATTACTGCTTAAGATCATAAGAATTAGATGCCTCACAACGTATCAGTCAACTCCCAGAGACGGATGACACAGGGTCATTTATGTTTGATCAGAACCTAACAACTATTTAGCAGCAGAGAGGTCAAATTTCAGAGAAAAGTTAGTATTAGTGTGATCTATTATGACAAAGAAGTTTTTAGAAAAGACTACTAAAATTACTTTCTTTTTCCTCTGCTATCCACATGAATTGTGAGAGAGTGTACCTAAACGACACCCAAATGAAGCCGAGAATTATTCATGTTGGCAATCTGGGTAGGAAACTATTCCCATGTCTAGTGATGTTGCTTTAAAATCACATTTTCCCATTCTGTTAGCTCTCCAAATTACTCCTCTCACACTGGGTAAATTTCTCTATTTTTAAATCATTTAGGTTTAAATTAGTCACACCTCTCTTCTCACCTATAAATATAATGACAAAACTGAACTATAAGGCCTTATCCAGAACAAGATCATATGGAAGCCAAGAGGGTTCTCAGCATTATGAAAGGTGTGATTTTTTTTTAAATAGAAATAAATTTTATTTATGATTGTCATTCCAGTGTTTCAGACTTGGTTTTGGTTATCAAAGATGTTGAAAGCGATTACTAAGTTCTTATTGTTTAATGTCCTTTAATGAACTCAATAAGAAATAGCATCATAATCTTATAAAGGATTTTTTAAAAAATCCTCAACAATATGCAAACTTGTAACAATGATAAATGCAGTTCTAGAAACCTCTATTGAATTGTGGTGACTAAATAATTTGTGCCATTTACAAAGCAAGTTCTTACTTACTTACTAGTTCTTACTTACTTACTTACAAGTTCTTACTTACTTCCCTTTGCTGTCAGTGACTACAGAGGGAGGTAGAATGGGTGAGGTAAAGGTTGCAAGGACCAGTATGTTGTGGTTGCTCTTTTATAAACTTCTGTGGGATCATTTCAATCTTAAAGTCACTTGTGCTCATAAGTGATTTAATAAGCTTTGTCTTCTCTTATACTCCATGAAAGAATATTGTTGAGTAAGTAAAATGAAATGTGATTTCTTCTAAGACTCTGACTGAGCCTAGACAAGATTTAGTGTGTGTGATAGACTCATGTCCTCTCCCTAAGTAGAACTCAAATGTAGAAAGAAAGCCATAATATTTCTGAGGACAGCAAGGCATCTTGCCCCAACTCCTTGACTACAATCCCATAAGGAATCCTAGAACATCAAGACTGTAATGGCCGAGACCACTTGGCGCCCTCCACTTGAAAGCTGTGCAAACTGGGTTCCCACAACTGGGTAGCTGTGCAAGTTCTCCTGCCTGGAGTCCCATATGGTGAAAGGCAGAGCCAGAGCTAGAAGGGAGAGGTCTCACCCAAGTCAGGTGATCCTTCCTTTATCAAACCTGCAGCAAGAACAGAGGCTTAAATACCATCAGAAGAACAAGGAATAAACAGTTAAGTCTTACTTCTGAAACCCTACTATGAGAAGAGCTTTTCCAAAAAGGGGCCATTACCAAGGATGTAAAACTTACATCTGGATAGTGTTCATTAGGTACCTGAAAATTGTCCATAATATAACTGTTTTTCCAGCCTCAGTAAAACAGATCTATAATTACATCTTTTAGAACAAAATTGTGTCTTCACTACAAAGCTATCAGTGATCAAATGTGGGAAATGGGGGTGGGGCAGGGTGGGGATCAAGGGATACAAATAGGTAGAAAGCTACACTCCAAATACTTGTTTTCCATGTTCTGGTACATTTTGAAGGAACTCCAGGTCAGTTTATTGATAGGATTTATGGGATGATTTAGTTTCATCAGAAAGTAACATTTTCTTCACGAATGTGTATTAATCCAAATAAGGTAGTTCTGTCTTCATTTACAACCATCTGTTGAAAATCAATTTTTATGAGTTGTCTTCTCAAGACAGAGAGAAAACAGATGCACATCTAACCCCAAACCACAGAACTGCTCAGTCCATTAAAGCTTGATAAGATGTCTAAAATGTCATATATACAAATTAAAAATAAATCTGTTTACCTTGTGCTTTTATAGTTTAATATTTCATGCAGAACCCAAGCCTATAAATAAAATTGTTTAACTTCCAAACCCGATACAGCCCAAGTCACCCTGCTTTCTATAAACTTATATCACCACTGAGCTTTTATTTTTAACACTTTAAAGGAATTAAAATTGATTCAGGCTTATTAAAAATGTCCAATTATTGTCCTGAGACAACAGTGAACAGAACAGTCCAGAGAAGAGGAACAGAACTGGCAGAAGTGGAGATTCACAGGACAGCTTCCTACAGGACAGCTTAGACAGATCCTAATGCAGGCTTGGTATACCTTCCAGTCTGAAGTCTATACCAGCTCAGTTGCAGCAGGAGACAGGAGCTTGTTTCCTATTCACCATAAAACACTGGAAGGCCTTTTTGCAAGAGTGGATAGAAAAGTCTGGAGGCTTAAGTGGGTAGAAGAAGAAGAAATGAAACAAGATGGGATTGGGAGGGAGACAAACCATAAGTGACTCTTAATCTCACAAAACAAACTGAGGGTTGCCGGGGGGAGGGGGTTTGGGAGAAGGGGTTGGGATTATGGACATTGGGGAGGGCATGTGATTTGGTGAGTGCTGTGAAGTGTGTAAACCTGGTGATTCACAGACCTGTACCCCTGGGGATAAAAATATATGTTTATAAAAAATAAAAAAAAATAAAATAATAAAAAAAAAAAAAAAAAAAAAAAAGAAAAGTCTGGTTCCCTAAATGTTAAGAGAATGAAGAGAACAGTATGTACATTCCTTTAGAACAGGACCAGATTTTGTAGTGGCTTGCTTCCACTGTGCCCAGCAAATGCTTGGAGCCCATGAAAGGCTTGTCAGTAGTGATGATGATTATGATGAAATGCCATCTTCAAAGTTCCTCCCAAAACTGAGCAGAGAGACAGAGGACCTAGTTTCAAGTCTTGGATTTGACTATTCTATTATCCATGTAGACACCTCTTCCTGAGTTTGTTTTCTCATCTTGAGAATCAATTCTCCCCATCTGTGATATATATGAATTATCAAAATCCTATGAGTTGTAAAGGAATAAGATAGAAAAGAGATCTATTAAGCAGTCCTACAGCAAGTCCATCTAGAAATCCCTATTATCTCTTGGACATGAAAAGTCCAAGGCTATAATCATGTTGCTATCTTACCCTTATCAGAGCCTAACCTTTGCTTACTTCAGTGGAGGTTCCAGATATATATTTAGTATCTTTGTATATGCATTTATAATTGATCCTAAATTATAATTCCCATATACATTAGTTTAGTCAATGAAATGTCTTTATATGGGCACAGGACTACAAATCATATATATCATATACATATGTATCAAAAGAGGGAAAGCCCTACAGAGAGCACTGACTTTTGAGTTCAAAGACACTGGATTCTAGGACTGCTTTTTAACTTTGGGAGTTACTTAATCATGAGGCTCATTAAGAATCTCATTAAGAATATCCTCAGGTGACAGGATCATCCCTGTCCACTCACAGATGGATTAAGGTCATTAACATGAGGTAGTATGTGTGAACATATATTTGTAATGCTCTAATAAAAAGGGATTAATGGAAAAATGGAACCAATACCTTCTTTCTCTTAAGTATCTAAAAGTTTTATTTTGCTTTGATAAATGGGCACAGGTTAAGTGATTGTAATCTTTGAGAAGACAGATGAAATTTAGAAAAATAATTGTCATAAAAAGTACATCCTGGCCACCACATTGATAGTACTACCCCAACTGCAATGCACAAAGCATCTAATTCGGGGTTTGTTACAAAGTAACCATCACATTAAAAAAATAATTTGTACTTTATGGGCGCCTGGGTGGCTCAGTGGGCTGAGCCTCTGCCTTCAGCTCAGGTCATGATCCCAGGGTCCTGGGATCGAGTCCCACATCGGGTTCTCTGCTAAGCAGGGAGCCTGCTTCCCCTCTCTCTCTGCCTGCCTCTGCCTACTTGTGATCTCTGTCAAATAAATAAAATTTAAAAAAAAATATATTTGTACTTTATGGATTTATTGCATTCCATTTATTACAAAAGTACCAAAAGTTACATTGCCATGAGCCACCTATAAGACAATTTGCTCCTTTTTAGTAATGGTATGTGCTGTATAGGGGTTGTATATAAACAGTTACCCTTCACTTATCTATATTTGGAATGTTCACATTGTGGATTTTCCCTGGCAAACCTTAAATCCCAAAATGGCTTTCCTTTGTCATTCCCCTACAACGTAGGGAGCTATTTCTCTCCACCCACACACATTCTCGGGTGTGTATTTTGGAAATGAAAACCTATTTATTATCCTAGGCAAAATTAAGTTATGATGGTAAATCTGCTGCCAAAACATGGTCAGGACATCTTCCAAAGGCAAATATAAATGATTTGAGGTCATCCATTTTTACTCCTCTGTTCCTCTTCAGGGAGATAATCTACTTTACTTTTAGTTCAACTGTCTTTTCCCTTTAGTTTGCCTTTTTCCTCTCCTTGAAATTGGCACTGTTTGGCCAAATTTGTGCAGTGATGATCTCGATTTTGAAGTGAATTAATGATTCACCAAAAAACAAAAACAAAAACAAAAATACGTCTTGAAGATCCTCCTACCAGAGAGGCTAATCAACGGGAATATACATTTTAAGGAACACTACAGTTAGTCCTTTGACACATTTGGAAAACCACTGGTCTCATGCAAATGAGGACAGACCCACGTTGAAGTCCCTACATCCCATCACTCACTTGGTCATTGTCTCAGCCCTCTGACTCTGAGAGCTTTTAGTGTCTGCATCTTGACAGCAAGAACATTTCGCCTTACAGCATCTCAAGCACTTCGACTGCACTTTACTTTGGATCCTATTTTAGTCTTGGATATAAATATTGTAAGGCCACCAAATTGTCCAAATTAAGATAAACAGACCCACAAAGAGGATTTCTAAATGTGACCTACTTTAAGTTAGCAGGGTCTTTATTTTTGAAAACCTATTTACCTACTTCAGCCTCTCTTTTTTAAAAGTGTGTTGCTTTTAAAACTCAGCTGGGGCAATTTACTTCTCTAAGTATTCAATCAGATTTTCATACCAATTAGGATAATTATCAGCACAATTTAAACAGATTTCTTAATTATAGCTACAAACATCTCTCAGAGAAAACAAGTCCCAGAGCTTTTAACAAAAAGAATTTCCCGTAAATAGTAGGTGAGCACTAATTTCCATGCCTTACATCAGTGGAAAAAAGTATTTCTTCTAGCATTCATTTGCAGGTCACCAAGAAATCCTTCATCCTTACTCATTATCCTATATGCTCAAGCCTACATTTCTTGGTGTCTCATATTTGGTTATACATCACTTCACACGGACACTAGCTAGAAAACAACATCTGACCACCTCATTAATTAAAAAGCAAGTGTGAAGGTGTCTTAGATTTCCTTTCATGCTTAGCCTGGAGTGTCCCGTTTTTATTCCTTGTTAAGGCAACATTTGCCTAAGGAGCAAGGAAGTGTGATGTTCGCTGTACTATGACTTCTCTTTGCTTCTGCAGGAAGAGTCATGGTATGAAGCACACCACTCAGTCATGTCTAACACTGATTCACAAAGGGAGAGGGTGGGCTGCACCAAATGCTTCAAGGAGGAGTTCAGACAGGTTAGTTCAGTAAAAGGCCAGAATCCCCTTGAGCCCAGGCCAAGTGATCCATTTTCTAGAGATATACCAACTACGCAGGGAGAAAAGGATGCATAATTCATTACCATCTTTCTTTTTTTAAGCCAAAATACATGTTGCCATGAACTTCCCCTTTCATTTAGAAATCTAAGTATATGTCAAGGGATATGTAACCACAGAGCTCACCTCTACCAAATGTTGTCTTTGGGGAAGTTATTTGAATAATAGTATTCAATGTAATTAGCACTTCTGAATATCCATGGGGTGCCTAGAAAGCACTGAACAGGTGTTCAGAGAAGACACGGCTCTATGAACAAATGTCAGGTCAACAGAGACTGGCCAGTTTTATGTATGCCTAGGTTAATAATTGATATCAATGTATCAAGAAAACAATTTAAAACATTTTTTTTAAATAAGATGGTAAGAGCTAGAAGGAACCTTAGGGATCAATACATATCATTCCTACTTTGTAGGAGAACTACAGACCAAGGTGGCAAAAAGATCACAAAATAAATCTGTGTAAAGGTAATAAAAAGAATCCAAGCATTCTAATGTCTATATTTATTTTCTCTCTTCTTACTGATCTTAACAAAATTAAAGCTTCTGTGAGATTATACAATCCTCTTTTTCATTCAACAGCTTCCATACTTCTATATATAGTTAAATATGGTAGATAATGCAAATACAACAGACTTTAATGTCGAACATGGCTGGGTTGGATTGCAGGTGTTTTAGGAAGTTGTTATTAGATCATCACTAGCTGAAATTAAATAGACATTGTAGAAACTGGATAAAGCTGGAGTCTCAGACTCCAATACATCAAGAATCTAGGCAAGTACTATAAACAAATGAGGCAAGACCAAAGGAGACTATGGTGAACCAGAGCACAGGTGTATTTCCAGCATTTGTTGTCATGAGGGTATATGAACACAGGGCTGCCAGATTGTCCTATTTTTCAGGAGAATCACAAGTCTGAAAAATTTGATGAATCTCACTTTTAAATAGTAACAATTAATTCAAAATGTTAAAAACATTGTGAGAGCCAAATAAAATACATATGTAGTTTAGACTGTTGTGAGCTGCTAGTTTGTAATGTCTAAGTGGAGCATGTCTGGGCAAAGACAACATAAGGAATGAGGCCAGATCAGAAGCAATCATATTTTTAAAAGGTAAAACTCTTACCTCCATTTAACATAGAGAGTCATATAATTCAAATTCACAATTCAAAATGTAAAGTCCTAAATTAAAGCAGAATTAGTATTGCTTTAACTCAAATTAATGCACTGACAGGAAAGCTGTAGAAGGCATGGTGCTCAGGGCTGTAGAGGAGAGAAGAGGGGTAGAGCATTATCCTTGCTCTTCGGAAGGTTACTCTTTAGTGCGGAGGAGAGGAAATTAACAGAAATCGGGAAAATAGAGAAATAGAAAAATAGGCAATCATTAGACAATGTATAAGGTTTCAAGGAAGGGAGAACTTATATTTGGATTGAAAATCCAAAAAGATCTCTCAAAGAGTGAGTCAGCTGGGACGCTGTGGAGACCAGATTGTTCCTTCCACCAGCGGATGACAGATACCTACTGAGCACCTCTCAGACTCCGTCTGGGTGTAAGGGTTACTGCAATGAGTGAGGCACCCAAAATCCTGCCCTGCACACATTTTCGTGTGGAGTGACAAATAATATATAAGAACACAAACCAAGAAAAGATGATTTCAAATACCGCTAAAAAGCGTTGAGAAGAAAATCACCCAGGGGGCAGGCAGGGTAGACCTCCTCCTCTATTTACAGGGTTGGCATCATTCACTCTGCGTATCCAAATGGGGACTCAAGGGCCCCGAAAAACCAACCCTACACCTGATAACAGTTTGTACTGCTCACCTCAAAATTCCCTGTCACCATTAGAGAAGATTTACTTCCTCAATACATCTGTTACACTCTTTCCGTCACACATACAGCAATGACAGTACCGGTGCCTACGGAAGGTGGTAAGGAAAGTGTCTCTGGAGAAGTCGCATGTAAGTCTGGAAGCCAGGCGTACGTAGTTCTGAAGACTGCTCTATGCCGGAGGAAGAGCAAGAACTAGGCCCAAGGAGAGAATGAGCTTCACATACCTCAAGGTCCAAAAGAAAGCCAGGTTAGTGAGAGCAGTGAGCAAAATGTAGTACAGAAAGGCTGGGGTCAGTGAGGGAGGCAGTGGCAAGGAGCATGGTCTTTCAAGTCACGGTGAGGAATTGGATTTTTCAGGGTACAGAGCAAAGTCACTGGAGGATTTTAAATAGGAAAATAGCATGATGTGATTTAGGCCATAGAAAGGTCAGCCTAAGTGGTCTTTGAAAGATGACAGTGAGGAATGAGGGGCAACTATGGAGGCCGGTGCCAGCCAGGAGGCTGCTCAGCATTTTCTGCCCTGGACTGTGCTTCAGTAAAGATGCCATCCCTTCTGCCAACAGGCTATGCCTCTTACCTGTTGGTCTAAGAGGCTGTAGCCTGCAACACACCTCCTTGCATGACAAAGTCCAGTCTAGGATCCCTCTGACAGACACTGCTATGACAGTACTGGCAAAAATATATTTTCATACTGATTCGCATCTGGTGGCATGCCAGTGAAGGGTTTTTGGTATACTACAAGGCATGCCACACCAACTGATAAACACCAAGTTAAGGAACTGATTTATGTTAACTTGAAGACTGGAGGGCCTGGGTGGCTCGGTGGGTTAAGCCTCTGCCTTCGGCTCAGGTCATGATCTCAGGGTCCTGAGATCAAGCCCCGCATTGGGCTCTCTGCTCAGCAGAGAGTCTGCTTCTCTCTCTCCCTCTACCCCTCTCAACCGCCCATCCTACTAGTACACTCTTTCTCACTCTCTCTCAAATAAATCAATAAAATCCTTTTTTTTTTTTTAATTTATTTGACAAAGAGAGATCACAGTAGACAGAGAGGCAGGCATAGAGAGAGGGGGGAAGCAGGCTCTCTGCTGAGCAGAGAGCCCGATGTGGGGCTCGATCCCAGGACCCTGGGATCATGACCTGAGCCAAAGGCCGAGGCTTAACCCACTGAGCCACCCAGGTGCCCCAATCAAATTCTTTTTTAAAAAAAAGTTAACTTGAAGACTTACCTAGAAGATATATAGCCATTGGGAGGAATGGGTCAAAGAACAAACAAAACTGAAAAGGGATGATATGCCACCCCAACCCTTGCTATGAACCTTCAGTATTAATATTTAAAAATGTGAATTTAAATAATATGCCTAAAACACATAGCAATTCACAGCTTCCTACAACCATATTTCCACTACATTCTTTCTCTAATGTTGATGACATCTTCTCCAAGTAAATGTCACTATTTAATTCTTATACTGAGAATTGTGGAGAACCCCAATATAGCAAAAATTCCCTCTCCAATGGATAAAAGTTATTCAATATTCTAACTTCAGATATAACTACTGAAATAAAAATACTTTTGGGCTTTAAAAAAAAAAAAGACACAATAAAAATTAAAGTCTACCTGAAATCAAGAAAGAATGATTTTTTTTTCTGAAGTTAGACATGTTCTGTATCCAATCATATATCTGAAGACAGAGAACTGATCCAAGATGAAACAGTTATCTAAATAGACTAATAGTTATTAAGGACATTGACAGAATATGCAAAAGTCTTCTTTTAAACTGAACAGAACACATTTACAGTTTAATTTTACTCAACTTCTAAGGAATAGATCATCTCTATCTTATAGAAACTCCTCCTGAAGAAAACTTACCAACTTACATTATAAATCAAGCCTAATCTTGATAACTAGGAGAAAGAAAATATATAAAATAAAAATAACTGTGGAACATCTTAAGTAAAAGATTATAAAACTAGAATCAAAAGTAATTTTTTTAAATAACAATGCATCATTACCACAGGGAATTTATCGTGAGAATGACAGAATATTTCACATTAGGATATTTATCAACATACTTTACTACAGTAATGGATGAAAGAAGAAAAAATCACATGGGTTACTTCAGCAGATGCTAAAAAGAAAAAAGCAGTTGAAAAACTTAACCCCTATCATAGGATTTTTTAAAACCCTAAGAACTAGGATGGAAAGGCATTTCCTAAACTTAATAAAGATTATCTGCTAAAGCCATATAATAAACCTCTTACATATGGTGACACTTTAGATATATTCCCATTAAATTCAGGAAGAGGCTGGCCCTGCAGTGAAATATGACGCTAAAACTATGGCCTAGCCAAAACCAGAAAGCAAGACAAATGGAAAGGATTGGAAAGAATAGGTCCTGTTTCAAGTAACAAAAAACACAAAGAATCAAGATAGTAGTTTGGTTTGGGGGGAGATTTCCCCCCTTCCTATAAACTTCAGTGGGCTGGACGGAGGACAGATTTGATGAACAATGAAGATTCGGGATCTACTTTTTCTTAAGGATTGGTCACCTCTGACAGTTTTCACTTCCTGGCCCAGGATGAATGCTGCAGCACCTACCATCATTTCTGCATTTCCTTCAAGGTAAGGGGTGGTCAGAGATTATGTGCTTTCCCATTAACAGTACTGCCCTGAAGATGTATACACCCCTTTGGTTACATCATAAAAAAACTTAATCATAAGGCCATACCTAACTATTAGAACACCAGGGGAACATGGGCTTTACCCTGTATCACCTATGCCCAGTTAAAATGCGGGGCTGTCTTCAAGAGGAAAAAGGATACTGGAGGAAAAACACTGTTCTCTGTCACAGAAAGACTTTAAATATTGTCATTATTGGGGTTCATTCTCCAAAGAAAGCCAAAAAGAAAAAAAAAACATTATGAAAACGAGTGCATTTCTGCTATAAACATTCGGGTGCATGTGCCCCTTTGGATCACTACGTTTGTATCTTTAGGGTAAATACCCAGTAGTGCAGTTGCTCACAAAACAAACTGAGGGTTGCTGGGGGGAGGGGGTTTGGGAGAAGGGGGTGGGATTATGGACATTGGGGAGGGCATGTGCTTTGGTGAGTGCTGTGAAGTGTGTAAACCTGGTGATTCACAGACCTGTATCCCTGGGGATAAAAATATATGTTTATAAAAAATAAAAAAACAAAGAAAAAAGAAAACGAGTGCATTTAATAATGTTTCTCAATACAAGATCAACATTCAAAATTAATCTCTCTTTTTATTTATTTTTTTCTTTTTCTATTCCAGCAAAAGCCGCTTAGGAAAAAGAAAAAGAAAAAAGATCCAATTCACAGTACCAGTGTTAGTATATGAAAAATCCTAACCAAAAAATGTAGGGGACCATTTTGGACAAAAGGATGAAACTATTTTTAAGTCATAAAGACCTGAGTAACTTAGAGGAGTAAGTGTACTAAATGTCTTCTCTCAAAACAGACATATAATGTAATGCAGCTCCAAATAAAATTACGATGACATTTTCATGGAACTTAAACTAGTTCTAAATTTCATATGTGTTTAAATAAAACAAAATAGCTTAAACAAATTTTAAGAAAAAGAAGTTTCTTGCCTACCAAATGTAAAGCTATACTAATTAAAATGATACAATCTTGACACATAATTGTCAAATAAATCAATGGAATAAAAGAGAGCCCAGAAACCGACCCATAAATACAGAACATGGTACATAATGTATGTATGAATCAGTGAGAAAAATATAGAGTATATAATAAATTATTTTAACAAAAGTGACCCTCCTAAATAATAAATTATGTTTAAAAAATTATTTTTACAAAGCGACCCTCCTAAAATGATTTACAACTTTACAACATAAAAAAATCAGTCCCTGATACATTAAATATCTAAATGTACAAAAAAGGCCTCTAAAATTTTGAAAAATTTATTTATGATATAATTTATTACAAACAAGACACATTAAAGACTAAGTTTTAAATAAACATTTTTTAGTTATAAAGTTAAAATAGAAAATGGAAGACTTTTGCCATGTATTATCCAAAGCAATAATATCCTAAATATATGAAGAACTTCAACTAATCAATGAGAAAAAAAAACACAATGACAATATGTACAGAATAAACATTCCCAAAACAGTAACTCAAAACACAACTATGAAAATATGCTAATTCTCCTGTTATCAGGGAAATACAAGTCAAAATAGCAGTGATATTTTTCTGTCACATTTGCAAAAGTTTTTAATCTAATAAACCATTGGGAAGAATTTAGGGGAAATGTTACTTTCACACTTTGCAAAATAGAATGAAATTATAGGCACCTTGAGACATAATCCAGCAGTATTCAGGAAAAATTCAAATATACCCCTATCCTAGACCCCAGTGACAACAGTCTTAAAGGTACAATGTTCACAAACTCCCAGAAGTGCACACAAAGAAATGTTTGAGTTATATTTATAATTGAAAAAAAAAAACCTACAAACTCTATGTCCAAAAGGGATGCATAAATATACAAGATAGGTTACACAGCCAGCAAGAGAGAGAAACCAAATCTAGTATGTGTTCATACAGATTAGTAAAAACCTAAAATGCAGAATGTACAATGTTATCAACGGATATACAGGAATTTATAAGCATTTATGTGTGCACTAACATGTATTATGTAAACATACAGACCTTAGGGACACATACTTAGGAAAAAGTATCAAATGGAAGGGTACTAAGTTCTTGATAATGGATACATCTGAGATTGGAAAGAGAAAAGGAAATTGATGGTGGGGTTAAGATAAACTTTATCTCCAACTGGATGGAGATAGATATATGCACATACATTGCAGAAAATGGGAAAAGATACTTATAGTTGTAATTCTAAGTGAAAATATATTTTTGTCAGTCTTATTCAGTTTTCCTTTTTTTTTTTTTTTTTTTTTTTTAGATCTCAAAAGATAATGACAAATGACCAGGTAAGTCAGTTTTAAAGGATCATGTAAAAAGTAATCAGTTGTTAAATTTCACAAATCCTCTTCATTATTGAGCCCAAATGCTTTGAGACACCCCCCCCCAAAAGCAACAACAGAAAATAAAACAAACAGAAAACCAGAATGCAGTACATTGCATTTGAGATGATGGAGGGTGAAGGGAATAAGCTCACAAACATGCCAAAAAAAAAAAAAAAAAATCCTTTCTCCAGCCATAAAACCACGACAGATGATAAATAACCAGCGAACACTGTAACATTCCTTGGACATGGTCAACCTTGAAGGTTCCTTTCTACTTTTGCCGAGCCCATAAAAAAAGCAATCTCAGATTCAGTGTTTACAAACACAGTGTGTTTTCCAAAGGCAAGTCTACTGATGTTCTTTTCAGTCGAGACAATAACCTAAGAGAAACCGAGGTACCCCAGACAATGTGTGAGCATGTAATTAAATAAGGCTACCCTCTGCCCACTAAACTAATTCAACAAGATTCACACAAACAACAAACAAAGCAGTTGTGTCTCTGGAGTGATTTTTCCAAGGTAATTTGTATATCACTGTGAGTAGAAAGAACTTTTCATGAAATATGTTTCTTGGAACACCAGTTTTTTGGTTTTATTTTTTTTTAACGATTTCATTTATTTATTTGAGAGAGAGAGAATGAGAGAGAGAGAGAGCATTAGAGGGAGGAGATCAGAGAGAGAAGCAGACTTCTCGCCAAGCAGGGAGCCCGATGAAAGACTCGATCCTAGGACTCCAGGATCATGACCTGAACTGAAGGCAGTCACTTAATGAACTGAGCCACCCAGGTACCCCATGGAACATTGGTTGTAAAAGATGCACCACTGGGGGAAAGTTGTTGTAGTCAAATCAGGGAAAAACCAATCCTAAATCTGCTTCTTGGATATTTACAATAAATGTTTTAACATCTTAAGGTTCTGAGAAGTCTTCTACTGAGAAAACTATTTCATTCAACCCATAAATCCTCACATTTATTTACACAGTTATTTCTTTTTAGAGGCAACAAGTGACTAGCACTGCATGTGTCACAAGTATACTATGGACTTCAGTGTGGGTCATGCTGATTTATCTGGATGCTAGAATTTAGAATATATTCAGTAATTAATACAGGCCAAACCATCCCTTACCATCCATAGTGCCCAGGACACAGCAGTCCATCAGGGTGTATAGGACAGACAGATGACAGGGTCAGAATGACACAAAGCTCCAATAAAGACATACAAATGGCTATCAGACACATGAAAAAATGTTCATCACTAGCCATCAGGGAGATTCAAATTAAAACTACATTGAGATATCACCTCACACCAGTTAGAATGGCCAAAATTAGCAAGACAGGAAACAACATGTGTTGGAGAGGATGTGGAGAAAGGGGAACCCTCTTACACTGTTGGTGGGAATGCAGCCTCTTTGGAGAACAGTGTGGAGATTCCTCAAGAAATTAAAAATAGAACTTCCCTATGACCTTGCCATTGCACTCCTGGGTATTTACCCCAAGATACAGATGTAGTGAAAAGAAGGGCTATCTGTACCCCAATGTTTATAGCAGCAATGGCCACGGTCGCCAAACTGTGGAAAGAACCAAGATGCCCTTCAACGAATGGATAAGGGAGATGTGGTCCATATACACTATGGAGTATTATGCCTCCCTCAGAAAGGACAAATACCCAACTTTTGTAGCAACATGGATGGGACTGGAAGAGATTATGCTGAGTGAAATAAGTCAAGCAGAGAGAGTCAATTATCATATGGTTTCACTTATTTGTGGAGCATAACAAAAAGCATGGAGGACATGGGGAGTTAGAGAGAAGGGGGTTGGGGTAAATTGGAAGGGGAGGTGAATCATGAGAGACTATGGACTCTGAAAAACAATCTGAGGGGTTTGAACTGGCGGGGGGGTGGGAGATCAGGGTACCAGGTGGTAAGTATTATAGAGGGCACGGATTGCATGGAGCACTGGGTGTGGTGCAAAAATAATGATACTGTTATGCTGAAAATAAATAAATGAAAAAAAAAAAAAAAAGAAACAATGGCCAGAAACCTTTAAAAAAAAAAGAAGAAGAAGAAGAATGACACAAAGCAAATTCTCTGCTTCTCACCATGTCTTCTCTTTAAGAGCACAAGCTTATCTCAAATTCTTCCCATTGTGATTTTCAGGGCATGTCTCCTCTGTGCCCTATAAACCAGTCCCTTTAACTGATGCCCTGGTAACTGAATTTTCCTTCTTCCACTTCTTCAGCTCCTGCTCCCTGTAGTGTTGCTTCCTGTACTTCCTGTAACTGCTGAAACCCAAACCAATAGTCTGCCTTGAAATGCTGCTGCTGCTGCTGTCACCACTAAACTAGGGAATGCCCTGAGCTGAGGACACCAAGGACTGCCTTATTAAGAGTGCTGAGGGCACGAGAGGCCTCAAGGGTAAGGCCACCAGTCACTGCCAAACAGATGCCTCTGCCCTTCACTGGACACTCCCAAGACCACAGTCAAGTCCTCTCTCCTCCCCACCATCTGTGCGAGTGCCTTAGGACAATCTGAGTGAGAGGCAGGGCTGGCCCCAGAACTGGGGTGTGCATGTCCTATTTCTCTTCCTTGGAATGGCTCACCAGTCTTTCAGACAGAACCTAAACCTAAGATAGGACAGGGCTGATCCATCTTGCTCATTAGCCACTTTTGGAAAGAATACTATGAAATAATCCTAAATTCTAAGTGAATATGTTCTTACAACTTTGGGTCCTTTCATTGCCCTAAAAACCTAATCATTCCCCCTAGTTCTTTGACAACATAAGATTCAGTAGCAATAGAAAAACTTGGTACTTTCCAAGCTCTCAAGGGTTCTGTCTGAACTAGGTAAGTTGGTTGAGATTCTGATCAGTCTCACATAGGCTGATTTTTAGCTCTGCCTCTTTCAAACCCCTACCTTTCAGCTCTCCAGGCTCTCTCCAGTCTGACCTCACACCATAGATTCAGCCTCATTCCTCTCTGCTACAGAGCAGTTGTGCATTGACACAATGAATAAGACTTATTAATCACCCCCTCTATAATATTCAGGCACTAGACGGGAGTCCTGGAGTAAATAAGATACCGTTGCTGTTGTCCAAAAGCTCTTCAAATAGTTCTCTTCTGCCAAGTGAGTTTCCTTGGAGATGCTTTCCATCCCCCTTTGTTTTATTTACCATTTTTTCAAAATTTTATTTAAATTCTAATTAATATAGCGTGTATTATTGGTATCAGAAGTAGAATATAGTGATGCATCACTTACATATAACACCAGTGCTCAACACAAGTGTCCTCTTTAATACTCATCCCCCATTTAGTCCATCCCCCACTGGCCTTCCCTCCAGCAACCCTCAGTTTGTTCTCTATACTTAAGATTCTCTTATGGTTTCTTTCTCTTTTTATTTTTCCCCTTCCCCTATGTTCACCTGTTTTGTTTCTCAAATTCCACATATGAGGGAAATCATATGGTATTTGTCTTTCTCTGACTTGTTTTGCTTAGCATAATACACTGTAGCTCTAGCCACATAGTTGCAAGTGGCAAGATTTCTTCTTTTTCATGGCTAAGTAATATGCCAGTGTGTGTGTGTGTGTGTGTGTGTGTGTACATGCATACCACTTCTTTATCCATTTGTCTGTAGATGGACACTTGGGCTGTTTCCATAAAAGCTTGTTAAAGCTTTTATAAACATCAGGGTCCATGTGCCCCTTCAAATCAGTATTTTTGTATGCATTGGGTAAAGACCTAGTATTGCAATTGCGGGTTATAGGGTACTTCTATTTTTAACTTTTTGAGAAACCTCCATATTGTTCTCTAGAGTGTCTGCACCAGTTTGCATTCCCACCAACAGTGCAAAAGGGTTTCCCCTTTCTCTACACCTTCACCAACATCTGTTGTTTCCTTTGTTTTAGACATTCTGACAAATGTGATATGGTATCTCATACTGGTTTGATTTGTATTTCCCTGATGAGGGATATTCAGCATCTTTTCTTGTGTCTGTTAGCCATTTGTATGTCTTTGGGAAAATGTCTGTTCATATCTTCTACACATTTCTTAACTGGATTTTTTGGGGAGGGGATGTTGATTTTGTATAAGTTATAAATTTTGGATACTAACCCTATACCTGGAAGGTCATTTGCAAATACTCCTCCCATTTCATAGGCTACTTTTAGTTTGTTTATTGTTTCCTTTTCTGTACTGAAGCTTTTTATCTTGATAATGTCCCAGCAATTCAATTTGTTTTTGTTTCTCTTGCCTCTGGAGATGTATCTAGTAAGAAGTTGTTACAGCTGATGTCACAATGTTGCTGCCTGTGTTCTGCTCTATTTTGGTGGTTTCCTGTCTCCTATTCAGGTCTTTCATCCATTTTGAATTTATTTTTTG
Source organism: Mustela lutreola (assembly GCF_030435805.1). Taxonomy (NCBI): domain Eukaryota; kingdom Metazoa; phylum Chordata; class Mammalia; order Carnivora; family Mustelidae; genus Mustela; species Mustela lutreola. Next base: position 160,348,228 of record NC_081292.1, read on the forward strand.
TGTATAGTTTAAGAAAGTAGTCCAATTTCATTTTTCTGTGTGTTGCTGTCCAGTTTTCGCAAAACCATTTGTTGAAAAAACGGCCTTTTTTCCTTTAGATAGTTGAAAATTAGTTGCCATATAGTTGTGGGTCCATTTCTGGGTTCTCTATCCTGTTCCATTGATCTACGTTTCTGGTTTTGTGCCAATACCATACTGTCTTGATGATTACAGTTTTTGCAATATAGCTTGAAGTCCATAATTATAATGCCTCCAATTCTGCTGCTTTAGCTATTTGGGGTCCTTTGTGGTTCCATACAAATTTTAGGATTGTTTGTTCTGGGTCTGTGAAAAATACTGGTGGCATTTTGATGGCAATTGCATTAAATGTATAGATTGCTTTGGGCAGTATAGACATTTTAACAATAATTGTTCTTCCAATTCATGAGCATGGAATGTTTTTCCATTTCTTTGTGTCTCCCTCAGTTTCTTTCATAAGTGTTCTACAGTTTTCAGAGTACTGATCTTTTACCTATTTGGTTAGGTTTATTCCTATGTATCTTACTGTTTTTGGTGCAAGTAAATGGCATTGATTCCTAAATTTCTTTTCCTGCTTCTCCATTACTGATGTATAGAAATGCAGATTTCTGTACATTGATTTTATATCCCGTGACTGTAATGAATTCCTGTATCAGTTCTAGTAATTTCTGGCTGGAGTCTTTGGGTTTTCTACATAAAATAGCACATCATCTGCAAACAGTGGGAGTTTGACTTTTTTGTCAATATTGATGCCTTTTGTTTCTTTTCATTGTCTGATTGCTGAGATTAAGACTTCCAATACTATGTTAAATAGTAATGGTGAGCGTGTACATCCCGGTCTTGTTCCTGACCACAGAGGAAAAGTTCTCAGTTTTTTTCCTCACTTAAGATGTTATTAGCTGTGGGTCATTTATATATGGCCTTCATGATATTCAGGTATGTTCCTTCTAACCCTACTTTGTTATAGGTGGCTTTCTTTTAATGCTATATTCTGTCCAGTGTTTTTCTTGCATCTATGGAGGGGAAAATATGGTTCTTATCCTTTATTAATATGGTGTATCACATTGATTGATTTGTAAATATTAAACTACTCCTAAAGCCCAGGAATAAATCTCACTTGCTTGTGGTGAATAATTCTTTTAATGTACTGTTGGATTCAATAGCTAGTATCTTGTTCAAAATTTTTGCATCCATGTTCATCAGAGATATTCACTTGTCATTCTCCTTTTTAGTGGGATCTTTGTGTGATTTTGGAATCAAAGTAATACACTGACCTAATAGAATCAGTTTGGAAGTTTTCTTTCCAATTCTATTTTTTGGAACAGTTTGGGAAGAATGGGTATTAACTCTTCTTTAAATGTTAGTAAAATTTCTCTGGGAAACCATTTGGCTCTGCACTTCTGGTTTTTTGGGGGAAGTTTTTGATTACTGATTGTTTCTTTGCTGGTTAATGTCTGCTCAAATTTGCTATTTCTTCCTGTTCCAGTTTTGATAGTTGTTTATGTTTCAAGAAATTTGTCCATTTCTTCCAGATTGCCCAGTTTTTTGGCACATATTTTTTCACAATATTCTAACTGTTTGTATTTCTGTGGTATTGCTCATGATCTCTCCTATTTCATTCATGATTTTCTTTCTTTGGGTCCTTTTTCTTTTCTTTTGAAAAGTCTGGGTAGGGGTTTATCAATTTTATTAATTCTTTCAAAGGACCAGCTCTTAATTATCTGTTCTACTGTTTTTTTGTTTCTATATCATTTATGTCTGGTAATAGACATAACTATAATCAATGTGGATGCCTTTCATTTCTTTTCATTGTCTGATTGTTGAGATTATAGTTTATATTTTATATTATTTCCCTTCTGCTGGGTTTAGGCTGTATTTGCTATTCCTTTTCTATCTCCGTAGGGTTAGGTTGTGTATTTGAGACTTTACTTGCTTCTTAGGTAAGACTGTATTGCTACATACTTCCTTCTTAGGACCACCTTTGCTGCATCCCAAAGGTTCTGAACTGTTGTGTTTTCATTTTCATTTGCTTCCATGTATTTTTTTTTTATTTCTTCTTTAATTTCCTGGTTAACCCATCCATTCTTAATAGAATGTGTTTCAACCTCCATGTATTTGTGACCCTTCCAAATTTTTTCCTGTGGTTGACTTCTACTTTCATAGTGTTGTGGTCTGAAAATATGCATGGTGTGATCTCAATCTTTTTGTAGTTGTTGAAGGCTGAGTTATGACCCAGTACATGATCTATTCCAGAGAATGTTCTATGTGCACTAGAAAAGAATGTGTATTCTGTTGCTTTAGGATGAAATGTTCTGAATATATCTGCAAAGTCTGTCTGGTCCAATGTGTCATTCAAAGCCATTATTTCCTTGTTGATCTTCTGCATAGAAGATCTTCTCCATTGCTGTAAGTGGGATATTAAAGTACCCTACTATTATTGTATTATTATCAATGAGTTTCTTTAAAATCAGAAATCATAAGGTCACTAGCTAGGCTTGAAAAAAGCCTAGAAGAAACCAGAGAGCCTTTACTACATAGATAAAAGGCCTAAAAATTAGTCAGGTCAAAATAAAAAAATGCTATTACCAAGATACAAAATATAGTGGATGCAATGACCACAAGGATGGAAGAAGCAGAAAAATGAGTCAAAGATATAGAAGATAAAATTGTGGAAAATAATGAAGCTGAAAAGAAGAGGAAAAGAAAAATATTGGAACATGAATATAAGCTTTGGGAACTCAGCAACTCCATAAAGTGTAGTAACACTCATATCAAAGGAGTCCCAGAATAATCAGAGGGGGAAAAGGACAGGAGGTTTATCTGAGCAAATTATAGCTGAAAACTTCCCTAATCTGGGGTAAGAAACATAAAGCCCTATCCAGGAGGCACGGACAACTGCCATCAAAATCAATACAAGCCAGCCAACACCAAGACATATTATAGTAAATTTTGCAAAATACAGAGGTAAGGAAAGAATCCTAAAAGCAGCAAGGAAAAAGAAATCCTTAACCTGCAATGGAAGACAAATCAGGTTAGCAGCAGATATTTTCACAGAAACCTTGCAGGCCAGAAGAAAGGAGCATGATTTTTTTTTTTTTTTGAAGATTTTATTTATTTACTTATTTGACAGAGAGATCACAAGTAGGCAGAGAGGCAGGCAGGGAGAGAGGGTAAGTAGGTTCCCTGCTGAGCAGAGAGCCTGATGTGGGGCTCAGTCCCAGGACTGTGAGATCATGACCTGAGCCAAAGGCAAAGGCTTAACCCACTGAGCCACGCAGGTGCCTCTGAAAGGAGCATGATATATTCAACATGCTAAATGGGAAAAATATGCAGACAAGAATATTTTATCCAGCAAGGCTGTCATTCAGAATAGAAGGAGAGATAAAGAGTTCCCCAGACCAAAAAAAAAAAAAAAAAAAAATACTAAAGGAGTTTGTAACCACTAATGTGGCCTGGCAAGAAATGTCAAAAGAACAGAAGCAACAAAGACTAGAAAGGAACAGAGAAAACCTCCAGAAGCAATGACACAGGTAATACAATGGAACTAAATTTCTTAGAGTTTCATGAGACCATATTCAACTCTCCCTCTATGCCTTTGTTCATTCTTCTCCCTCAGTATGCAATGGACTTTATCATTTTAATTTAAACACTGCTTATATAAGATGCAGCTAGGATTGCCAAATAAAATGCAGAACCCCTAGTTAAATGCAAATACCAGATAAATGATTTTAAAAATTAAGTATGTCCAAATTACTGCACTTTGCTTCCAAAATTACATGATATATATTTACATTAAAATAATAGCTATGTATGGGGGGTTAATGTCAAAAAGATAAAGATGTTATACTTCTACTCTAGAAGTTTGCTGTACAAGGGAATCACATAAATTAATGGAAAAAAGATACTCATAGAAATAAAAAACCTGGGTTTATGTAGGGTTCTTCATAGGAGTTTTATTGTTTTTAAACAAATCACATCACTTTGTTATGGTTCAGTTTTATCTTAAAAAGAGATACAAGGTGTCCAGCACCTTGATACAGGAGCTAGCACCCTTGCTCTTCCTCATGTTCAGTAGCAAAAAGTGTTGACAGCTTGAATTAGGCATGGTTAGAGTATTCATCCCGTGGTAGTAGGCAAATATTAAAAATCAGGATTTGGGGGTGCCTGGGTAGCTCAGAGAGTTAAGCCTCTGTCTTCAGATCAGGTCATGATCTCAGGGTCCTGGGATCGAGCCCTGCATCAGGCTCTCTGCTCAGCAGGCAGCCTGCTTCCCCCTTTCTCTCTCTGCCTGCTTCTCCACCTACTTGTGAACTCTGTCAAATAAATAAATAAAATCTTTAAAAAAAGAAAAGAGACATGATGAACAGTCTAAAAAAAAATCAGGATTTTATTTTTCTCCAAAAAACCCACTGTTAAGCATTTACTAATATACCACTGATGCACAATCAAAAATACTTCTTTATATGCCTTATAAGTTGTTGACAGAAAAAAAATTATATATGTATATACACATCCATAGCATTTATATACTTCACATAAATGATGTTATGAACATACAATCTATAACCATATACCTATACAACCATATATACAACTATAACATATAAATGATATATAATGATTTCACATAAATGATATGTTATGAACATACAAGCTAAGTATATACAAATATACACAGACCTTAGATATTTCTACCAGCCATTTGAGATATATATACTTTCTTCAGTTTTTATTAATGAAATAAAATATATAAATATTTAAGGTCAAATAGAATGAAGGTGAGCAAAGAAAATATTCATTTTCATTGGAGCATGAGATAATGAGACTAATAATCCTACAAGTCGTACACCCAATAGGTCATACTTGAGAATAGTTCATTTCTTCCACAACAATTGTCCCCAAGTACAATTGTTTAAAAGTCCCCAAATTGACACAATAGTCTTCTCTGCACAGCAGCAAGTAGAAATTCATTTTCACAGGCAGCTGTCAGAATGCTATAATTACATCTGCTATTGTTTCTGGTTTGATAAGAAGGGAATGTTTTCCTAGCTGTCATTCATGTAGTTTCTGTGGACAAGAGCCAGAGAAATTCATGGCATATGCTCATTAGCTAGGAAATCCATATGCCAGGTTCTGCCATACTCTCTATAGCCTGGAGAATTTGTTTTTAGTTTTGGGGTTGTTTTTTTTCTTTTCGGTTTAGTTTTTGATTTTGGGGTAAAACTCACCTTCTTTTCAGGTTCATCACGCTTTGATTTCAAACATCCCTGGGTTGTAAGGACATACTTAAGAACCTACTTGATCCTTTCAAAGAATTTTTTATGGATTTTCTACTTATTGTTTATATTATTAAATGAGAAGTACTTGTACTTCTAGAACTTGTTCTGAATGAGAGACCGGGGAGAATTAAAGCCTGGTAACTTCTCTTCCTTCACTCTCTCACCTCATACAAAAATAGCTATTAGGTTACAAAACTAAGTTTTCTCAACTTATAATTATGAAAATGTCTTCTACACTACTTTCAACTATCCTCAGAAATAGCATGACACTCAACTGCACTGAAGTCACTTCCACAATTTGAATACAGACTTGCTGCATGCTTGTGGGAAAGTACAGAATATTTGGTTCTTTCAAAATCATACATAAGGCATCATATATTACACAAAATAAGAGGAAAATGAAAAACAGATATTATGTCAACTCTAAAAGAAACTGGAATTTAGATAATAAAATAAGCAAAGACCTCCACAAAACACTGAGTTATACCTAGTTTAACCATACCTTTGTATAGCGTTACTCTATATGAAGATATTCAACTATTAAAATTTCTCCTTTAATTACAGTGATTTCAATTATAACATTTTTATGAAACTTTCTAAAATGTATTCTGTATTTTTCTGCCTTTATAAACAGCATACAATACCAAATCAACATTTAACAATTCAGTTTATCAATAGCAATATTGTACATTTCTAGAACTGTGAGTCAGTAGAACACAAGCTGCTGCATAGCCTTAGTACAAGACTTGAGATTTTGTCCCTCTTTTCGTCATCTTTCAGTTTATTCCTTTATTCTCAAAATGTTACAGAAAACTAAAGTGAAAAAAAAAATCTACAACCTACTTAGTGACTTATTAGCAATGGAATTTCAATTCATCATTCTCAACATAGCAGAAACTCATCTTTATAAGTGAAAGAGTTGAAAAAGATGGTTTCCAAGTCTTTTTCCAACTCTAAGAGCCTATTGCAAAGACTACTGGTGAAAATGTAAACTGCTTTTAAAACTGTTACAACCATTCTGGAAAATTCCTTATCACATAAAAGTTATACATACTCTGTGATTCTGGAAATCCACCCAGCCAATTCTGCCCTGAGAAAAATGTTTAAGAATGCATAAAAGTTCAATTTAAAATATCCAAATATTCATTGACAATATAATGGATAAATTCTTGCATATGTATTCTATAGAATACTGTACAGCAAAGAAAATGAATAAATTATAGCCATATGCAATGATGTGTGAATAAATCTCATAATGAGAAGTTTAAAAAACTTTCTTAAAGGGATATGTGTCTGGTTCAATCAGCAGAGCATGCAACTCTTGATCTCAGAGTCATGAGTTGGAGCCCCACATTGGGCATAGAGCTTACTTAAAAACTCTTAAAAAGTCCAAAAATATATACTACATGGCTTCATTTCTATAAAGTTTTCAAAAGCCAAAACTAATCAGGTGGTCAAAGTATAAAGTAAGGCAAGAAAAATTATAAACACATGACAGTGATTAATTTTAGAGAAAAGTTTACAATTAAGAACTCTGAGAAACAAACTGAGGGTTTTGGAGAGGAGGGGCTGGGGGTTTGGGTGAGCCTGGTGGTGGATATTATGCAGGGAATGTATTTCATGGAGCACTGGGTGTGGTGAATAAAAAATGAATGCTGGAACACTGAAAAGAAATAAAATTAAATAAAATGGGAAGGGGGGGTGAGAAGGAAATTTGAAAGCCTAGGATTTTTTGAAAGTATTCCAAGACCTTCTGCTGAGAATTTACCCAACTATATCCTGAAGAACTGGCTATTAATTATTCTCATCAAGATATGAATCAGCAAGTTTAAAGAACCACTTAATATGAACGCAAACAGACCTAAAGACTTTTAGTGTGTTTTATATCTATTCCAGGATTGACTTACTTGGGGGTATATACAACATGTAACTTCTCTTCCTCTTGATCCATATCTGCCCCAATTTCATATTTAGACTTAGATATTAATAAGAGAAAAAAAAGAACAAGGTTATTTGATTTATTGAAATGCATTAAGATACAAGCCAAGCAGCCATTCAAATAAGTTGGCCTTTGACTATAAAGGTCACAAATTGTTATGAATAAGCAAGAGGTTAGTGTATACCATTTCTAAGGGCCCTTCAGGAAATTTTCAAAAATAAACTTGAAGAAAATCAAAATAATCAAACATTGATATAAAGACTAATGCTGAGAATTAAACATATTTGAAGAACTAGGAACTAAAACTAAATAATGGTTATAAAGGAGATGGTCTGTTAAGTAATGGCAATATAGTCTAGCAATACAGAGAGTGTGCAACTATCAAAAATTAAGAAAGAATGAGGAGATTACATGAAAAGTAGAATAAACTCATTGATTATTTGACAAATGAGCTTAGAACAAGATTTGTGTACACTTAATGTAGAACCAAAAATAGAAAAGAAAGTGAGAGAAATCTACTAATATCAAAGGAAAAATATATAGCATATAGTGATATATTTTATTGATGTGGTGTAGGTATAAAATATGGAATTTAAACTAGATAGATCTCAGATAACATAAAATTGAAAAAAAAAACAATATGCTTTATATAAGAAATATATTTAAAATTTTAAATGAAATAAAAGGATGAACAACATATACAAAAAAATGAAAGTAAATGCAGTGTTTACAATGTTCATATTTGAAGAGGAAAATTTCAGAACAAAAAGCATTAAAAGGAAAAATTAAAATTTCTATTCCTAGTAGCACATCAAAACTTTTCATAAAGTAGAAATAATCAAATATTCAAAGAGAATAAATAAAAATATACCAAAAATATTAAGAATTTAACATACCTCCAAAAGGAAATAGACAAAGAGCAAAGCGCAAAGTCAGCAGAAGGAAGGAAGTAACAAAGATCAGAATGGAAAGAAATAAGGACTAGAAAAAAAATAGAAAAGATCAATGAGACTCACAGATAAATTTCTGAAAAGATAAAACTGATAAATCTTTAGCTAGATTGCAAGAAAAAAAGGACCTAAATACATTCAGAAAAGACAAATTACAACTGACATCATCAAATGAAAAAAGAATATATGCCAACAAATTGGACAACCTAGAAAAAACTGATAAATTCCTAGAAACATATAACTGTTTAAAACTGAATCAGGAATAGATAATCAGAACAGATTACTAGTCTAAAATGAATCAGTAATCAAAAAACTCCCAATAAATAGAAGTCCTGGACCAGATGGTTTCACATGTGAACTCTACCAAACATTTAAAGAGTAAATACCTATCCTTCTCAAATTATTCCAAAAAGAGGAAGAATTCTTCCAAATTAATCTTGTGAAACCAGGATTACTCTGTTATCAAAACTAGACAGACACTACAAAAAGAGAAAATTACAGACCAATATCCTTGATGAACATAGACGCAAAAACTCTCAAAATATTAGCAAACTGGATCCCACAATGCACCGAAGGATAATTCACCACAGTTGAGATTTCAGGGATGCAAAGGTGGCTCAATATATGCAAATCAATGTGACATCCATTAACAAAAGAAGATAAAAATCATATGACCATCTCAACAGATGCAGTATAGACATTTGACAAAACCCAGTATCTATTCATGATAGACTATCAACAAAGTAGGTAGAAAGGGAACATACATCAACATAATAAATGCTATATATAAAAAGAAAAAGCTGAAACCTTTTCTATAACAAAAAACCAAAAAGCTTTTCTATAACAAAAAACAAAAATTTTGTTATAAATTCAGGAACAAGGATGCCCACTTTTACTTTTATTCAGCAGAGAACTTCAAGTCCTATCCAGAGTAATCAAAAAATAAAAGGAATCCAAATTGGTAAGGAATAAGTAAAACTTCCAGCCAAGACCAAGCTCACTTACCAAGGAGAACAGCAGACTTCCAGAGGAGGAGAAAGCAAAGCATGGAACTCATGGCATTCTCCCCATGATTCTTTAGTCTTGCAGTTAATTTCATTTTTTTTCCTAAGATTTTATTTATTTGTCAGAGAGAGAGAGAGGAAGAGCAAGCACAGGCAGACAGAATGGCTGGCAGAGGCAGAGGGAGAAGCAGGCTCCCTGCCGAGCAGGAAGCCTGATGCGGGACTCCATCCCAGGGTGCTGGGAGCCTGCTGCTGGGATCATGACCTGAGCCAACGGCAGCTGCTTAACCAACTGAGCCACCCAGGCATCCCGATTTCATTTTTCATTTAATTTTTTTTTCAATTTTTTTCTTCTGCTAAATTTTTTTTAACGTTTACCCTCTCCTTTTTTAATATTTTTAACTAGCTTATCTTAACAATACCTTTCATAATATAATAATAATAATCTTTTTTGAATCTTCATTATTATAGTCCTATTTCATCCTTCATTGTATCTAACTTTATTTTTTGTATACACATAGGGTTTTTTCTTCTAAAAAATTTGGGGTACAACTTCTTCTAATAGATCAAAATATACCCTAAATATACCCTAGTTTAGCTCTGGGCTTGTTCTAGTCTCCAGCTCCAGAAAATTCTCTCCACTTTCATTTTCTTTATTCTCCCAACCAACTTGCTTTATCAACTCCTTTTTTAGAAATTAAAAAAAAAATTTTCCACTTTATAGGCATATTCCATCCCTTCATTGTGTTTACCCTCATATATCTTTTTCATTCTTTGAAATTTTGGGAGGTAGTTTCTTCTAATAAACCAAAATATTCCCAAAATTGTGGGTGACCCTTTTCTAGTCACCAGTCTAATATATATATATTTTTTCTTTTTTATGTTTTTCCTTTATTTGTTTTATTTTTTAAATTTTTTTTCTGAACTTCTTTTTATCCCCTTTCTCCCTCCTACCCATGATTTGGGATCTCTTCTGATTTGATTAAAGCTCAATTTCCTGGGGTCCTTGCCACCCTTTTAGTATTTTATTTGCTCCTTCATATATTCTTATCTGAACAAAATGACAAGGCAGAAAACTCACCACAAAAAAAAAAAAAAAAGAACAAGAGGCAGTACCAAAGGCTAGGGACCTAATCAATACAGGCATTGGTAAAATGTCAGATCTAGAGTTCAGAATGATGATTCTCAAAGTTCTAGCTGGGCTTGAAAAAAGCATGGAAGATATTAGAGAAACCTCTCGGGAGATATAAAAGCCCTTTCTGGAGAAATAAAAGAACTAAAATCTAACCAAGTTGAAATTTAAAAAGCTATTAATGAGGTGCAATAAAAAATGGAGGCTCTCACTGCTAGGACAAATGAGGAAGAAGAAAGAATTAGCAATCTAGAAGACCAAATGACAGAGAATAAAGAAGCTGAGCAAGAGAGGGACAAACAACTACTGGACCACCAGAGAAGAAGAAGAGAGAGAGAGGGAAGCAGAAGGTATATTGGAGAGAATTATTGGAGAGAATTTCCCTAATATGGCAAAGGGAGCAAGCATTAAAATCCAGGAGGTGCAGAGAACCCCCCCACAAAATCAACAAGAATAGGTCTACACCCCGTCACCTAACACTAAAATTTACAAGTCTTAGTGACAAAGAGAAAATCCTGAAAGCAGCCCGGGCAAAGAAGTCTTTAACATACAATGGCAAAAATTAATATTGGCAGCAGACTTATCCACAGAGACCTGGCAGGTCAGAAAGAGCTGGCATGATATATTCAGAGGACTAAACAAGAAAAGCATGCAGCCAAGAATACTATATCCAGCTAGGCTATCACTGAAAATAGAAGGAGAGATAAAAAGCTTCCAGGACAAACAAAAACTGAAAGAATTTGCAAACACCAAACCAGCTCTACAGAAAATATTTAAAGGGGTCCTCTAAGCAAAGAGAGAGACTAAAACTTAGTATCAGAAAGGAACAGAGACAATATATAGTAACAGTCACCTTACAGGCAATACAATGGCACTAAATTCATATCTCTCAATAGTTAACCTGAATGTTAATGGGCTAAATGCCTCAATCAAAACACACAGGGTATCAGAATGGATAAAAAAACAAAACCCTTCTATATGTTGCCTACAAGAAACTCATTTCAAACCTGAAGACACCTCCAGATTTAAAGTGAGGGGGTGGAAAACAACTTACCATGCTAATGGACATCAAAAGAAAGCTGGAGTGGCAATCCTTATATCAGATCAATTAGATTTTAAGCCAAAGACTATAAGAGATGAGAAATGACACTATATCATACCCAAAGGATCTGTCCAGCAAGAAGATCTAACAATTTTAAATATCTATGCCCCTAACGTGGGAGTAGTCAACTATATAAACCAATTAATAACAAAACCAAAGAAACACATTGACAATAATACAATAATAGTAGGGGACTTTAACACTCCACTCACTGAAATGAACAGATCATCCAAGCAAAAGATCAACAAGGAAATAAAGGCCTTAAATGACACACTGGACCAGATGGACATCACAGATATATTCAGAACATTCCATCCCAAAGCAACAGAATACACTTTCTTCTATAGTGCACATGGAACATTCTCCAGAATAGATCACATCCTGGGTCATAAATCAGGTCTCAACTGATATCAAAAGATTGGGATCATTCCTTGCATATTTTCAGACCACAATGCTCTGAAGCTAGAACTCAATCACAACAGGAAATTTGGAAAGAACACAAATACATGGAGACTAAACAGCATCCTACTAAAGAATGAATGGGCCAACTAGGAAATTAAAGAAGAATTGAAAAAATTCATGGAAACAAATGATAACAAACACACAACAGTTCAAAATCTGTGGGACACAACAAAAGCTGTACTGAGAGGAAAATATATAGTGGTACAAGCCTCTGTCAAGAAACAAGAAAGGTCTCAAGTGCAAAACCTAATCCTACACCTAAAGGAGCTGGAGAAAGAAAAACAAAGAAAACCTAAACCCAGCAGAAGAAGAGAAATAATAAGGATCAGAGCAGATCAATAAAATAGAAACCAAAAAAGAAAAAAAAAAATAGAAAAAATCAACAAAACTAGGAGCTGGTTCTTTGAAAGAATTAATAAGATTGATAAAACCCTGGCCAGACTTATCAAAAAGAAAAGAGAAAGGACCCAAATAAATAAAATCATGAATGAAAGAGGAAAGATCACAACTAACACCAGAGAAATACAAGGAATTATAAAAACATACTAGGAGCAACTCTATACCAACAAATTTAACAATCTGGAAGAAATGGATGCATTCCCAGAGACATATAAACTACCACAACTGAACCAGGAAGAAATAAAAAAATCTGAACAGACCCATAACCAGTAAGGAAATTGAAACAGTCATCAAAAATCTCCAAACAAACAAAATCCCAGGGCCAGAAGGCTTCCTGGGGGAATTCTACCAAATATGTAAAGAAGAATTAATTCCTATTCTCCTGAAACTGTTTCAAAAAATAGAAATGGAAGGAAAACTTCCAAACTCATTTTATGAGGCCAGTATCACCTTGATAAACCAGACAAGGGTCCCATCGAAAAAGAGAATTAAAGACCAATATCCTTGGTGAACACACATGTGAAAATTCTCACCAAAATACTACCAATAGAATCCAACATTACATTAAAAGGATTATTCATCACAACCAAGTGGGATTTATTTCAGGGCTGCAAGGTTGGTTCAACATCTGCATATCAATCAATGTGATACAATACATTAATAAAAGAAAGAACAAGAACCATATGATACTCTCAATAGATGCTGATAAAGCATTTGGCAAAGTACAGCATCCTTTCCTGATCAAAATTCTCCAAAGTGTAGGGATAGAGGGCACATACCTCAATATTATCAAAGCCATCGATGAAAAACCCACCACAAATATCATTCTCAATGGAGAAAAACTGAGAATTTTTCTGCTGAGGTCAGGAACATGCCAGGGATATCCATTATCACCACTGCTATTCAACATAGTACTAGAAGTCCGAGTCTCAGCAACCAGACAACAACAAAAAAATTAAAGGCATCCAAATCGGCAAAGAAGAAGTCAAACTGTCACTCTCTGCAGATGATATGATATTATATGTGGAAAACCCAAAAGGCTCCACTCCAAAACTGCTAGAACTTGTACAGGAATTCAGTAAAATTGTCAGGATATAAAATCAATACACAGAAATCAGTTGCATTTCTCTACACCAACAACATGAGAAAAGAAAGAGAAATTAAGGAGTCAATCCCATTTACAATTGCACCCAAAACCAGAAGATACCTAGGAATAAATCTAACCAAAGAGGCACAGAATATATACTCAGAAAACTATAAAGTACTCATGAAAGAAATTGAGGAAGACACAAAGAAATGGAAAAATGTTCCATGCTCTTGGATTGGAAGAACAAATACTGTGAAAATGTCTATGCTACCTAAAGCAATCTACACATTTAATGCAATCCCTATCAAAATCCCACCTATTTTTTTCAAAGAAATGGAACAAATAATCCTAAAACTTATATGGAACCAGAAAATACCTCGAATAGCCAAAGGAATATTGAAAAGGAAGCCAAAGTTAGTAGCTTCACAATTCCAGACTTCAAGCTCTATTACAAAGCTGTTATCATCAAGACAGTATGGTACAGCACAAAAACAGACACATAGATCAATGGAACAGAATAGAGAGCCCAGAAATAGACCCTCAACTCTATGGTCACTAATCTTTGACAAAGCAGGAAAGAATGTCCAATGGAAAAAAGATAGCCTCTTCAATAAATGGTGTTGGGAAAATTGGACAGCCACATGCAGAAAAATGAAATTGGACCATTTCCTTACACCACACATGAAAATAGACTCAAAATTGATGAAGGACCCCAAAGTGAGAAAGGAATCCATCAAAATCCTTGAGGAGAACACAGGCAGCAACGTCTTCGACCTCAGCCGCAGCAACATCTTCCTAGGAACAACACCAAAGGAAAGGGAAGCAAGGGCAAAAATGAATTGTTGGTACTTCATCAAGATCAAAAGCTTTTGCACAGCAAAGGAAACAGTTAACAAAACGAAAAGACAACTGAGAGAATGGGAGAAGATATTTGCAAACGACATATCTGATAAAGGACTAGTGTCCAGAATCTATAAAGAACTTAGCAAACTCAACACCCAAAGAACAAATAATCCAATCAAGAAATGGGCAGAGGACATGAACAGACATTTCTGCAAAGAAGACATCCAGATGGCCAACAGACCCATGAAAAAATGCTCCACATCACTCAGCATTAGGGAAATACAAATCAAAAACCACAATGAGATACCATCTCACACCAGTCAGAATGGCTAAAATTAACAAGTCAGATAATGACAGATGCTGGCGAGGATGTGGAGAAAGGAATGGCTAAAATTAACAAGTCAGGTAATGACAGATGCTGACGAGGATGTGGAGAAAGGAGAACCCTCCTACACTGTTGGTTGGAATGCAAACTGGTGCAACCACTCTGGAAAATAGCATGGAGGTTCCACAAAAAGTTGAAAATAGAGCTTCCCTATGACCCAGCAATTGCACTACTGGGTATTTACACTAAAGATACAAATGTAGTGATCCGAAGGGGCACATGCACCCGAATGTTTATAGCAGCAATGTCTACAATAGCCAAACTATGGAAAGAACCTAGATGCCCATCAACAGATGAATGGATAAAGAAGAGGTGGTATATATATACAATGGAATACTATGCAGACATAAAAAGAAATGAAATCTTGCCATTTGCAATGACGTGGATAGAACTAGAGGGTATCATGCTTAGTGAGATAAGTCAATCAGAAAAAGACAACTATCATGTGATCTTTCTGATATGAGGAAGTGGAGATGCAATATGGAGAGTTGGGGGTTAGGAAAAGAATAAATGAAACAAGACGGGATCTGGAGGGAGACAAACCATAAGAGACTCAATCTCAAAAAACAACTGAGGGGGGTAGGGGGAAGGGGGTAGAGAGAGGGTGGTGGGGTTATGGACTTTGGAGAGGGTATGTGCTATGGTGAGTGCTGTGAAGTGTATAAACCTGGCGATTCACAGACCTGTACCCCTGGGGATAAAAATACATTATATGTTTATTAAAAAAGTGTTTAAATAAAAAATATATAAATATATATGATATTTTAAAAGGTATAAATCATATTGTATTTTAGAAATTAAGAAAAGTATGTAAATATATAAAACAAGCAAAAAAAGAAGAAATAAGTAAAACTTATTTGCAGATAACATAATACTATACATAGAAAACCCTAGACTCCACCAAAAAAAAACTACTAGAATTAGTAAATGAATTCAATAAAGTTGCAGGATAGAATATATAGAAAATTGTTGCATTTCTATACACTACTAACAAAACAGCAGAAAAGGAAATTAAGAATACAATCCCATTTATAATAGCACAAAAAGAATACCTAGGAATAAGTGTAACAAGGCAAGTCTATAAACTGAAAACCTTAATACTTTAGAAACTAAAGATAACACAAGTCAATGTAAAGATATACCATGCTCATGGACTTGAAGAATACTGTTAAAATGTTCATATTGCCCAAAGCAATACACATATTCAATAGAATCCCCATCAAAATATTACAGTATTTCAAAGACCTACAACACAAAAATCCTGAAAATTGTATGGACCCCAAAGACAAACCACACACACATGCACACACACACACAGACACACACACACACACACTACCACCAAAGCATTTGCTATAGTAATCAAAATAGTATGGTAGTGGCACAAAAACAGACACACAGATCAATGGAACAGAACAGAAAGCCCAGAAATGAACCAATGCTTATATGGTTAATTAACCTAAGACAAAGGAAGCAAAAATGTACAAGGAAAGGGCCATCTTGTCAATAAATGCTGTTCAGAAAACTAGACATCTATGCACAAAAGAATGAAATTGGGCCACTTTCTTACACCATACACAAATTCAAAACAAATTAAAGACTTATAATATAAGACCCGAAACCATAAAACTCCTATAAAAACAAAACAAGGTCATAGGCAGTACTCTTTTAGACATTAAACTTAGCAAAATTTTTCTGGATAGGTCTCGCCAGGCAAGGGAAACAAAAGCAAACTACAACAACAACAGTAACAACAATTGGGACTATATGAAATTAAGAAGCTTCTGCACAGTTATAGAAACCATCAGCAAAATGAAAAAGCAACCTATTGAATGCGAGATATTTGCCAATGATCTGTACAATAAAGAGGTAATATCCAAAATATTTAAGAACTCTTACAATTCAATACCAAACAAACAAAGAAAGAAAAACCATAAAACACAAATAATCTAATTTAAAAACAGGAAGAGAACCTAAATAGATATAGATATATATAGATATAGATATATTTTTTTAAGAGACATACTAATGGCCAACAGACACATGAAAAGATGCTCAACATCATTCATCATCAGGGAAATACCAGGTCAAAATCACAATAATATCCCACCTCACAGCAGTCAGAGTGGCTAGTATCAAAAAGATAATAACAAGTGTTGATACAGCTGTAGGAAAAAATAGAGCCCTGTGCTAGGCTGGTATAATGTAAATTGGTATAGCCACTATGGAAAACATCATGGCGTTTCCTCAAGAAAAAAAAAAAAAAACTAAAAATAGAATTCCCAGATGATCTAGCAATTCTACTTTTGGTATCTGCAGGAAATGAAAACATTTATTCAAAAAGATATATGCAACCCTAGTTCATTTCAGCACTACTTATAATAGCCAAGGCATGTAAACAACCTAAATGTCTACCCACAAATGAATAAAGAAAATGAGATATCACACACTCACACCCACGCACACACACACAGAAGAATATTACTCAACCCCAAAAAAGATGAAATCTTGTCATTTGTGACAGCATGGGTGGACCTGGAGTGAATTATGTTAAGTGAAATAAATTATACAAAGACAAATACCATAAATACCATAAATTTCACTTATATGTGAAATCTAAAAAACAAAAGATAAAAGGAAACCAACTCAAACAAACTAGTGGTTGTGAGAAGGAGGGAGTATGAGAGAAAACAGATTAAGAAGTAAAAACTTCCAGCTGTAAAGTAAGTCGTCATGATGAAAAATATAGCATAGGGAATATAGTCGATAATACTATAATAAAAAAGGAAAAGAATTTAACATACCTCTCAAACTAAGATCAAATAGAGAAACAATTTGTAGGCATACCAAAGACCCAAACAACAAGACCACCACATAGGTGCATATCAAACTGCAAACCACAATAGTAGGCAATACATATTCGAGGGTGAACATAACATTTATGAAAACTGCCATTATCTTAGCCACAGGAAATGGTTAATTAATATGCAAATTAGAGGGATGCTTAGTGGCACAGTCATTTAAACAGCCAAGTCTTGGTTTCGGCTGAAGTCATGATCTCAGTGTGGTGAAATCGAGCTTCACATCAGGCTCTGTGCTCTATGCTCAGGGCAGAGTCTGTTTAAGACTCTTTCCCACTCTTGCTCTGCCCATCCCCCCCTGCTCATTCTGTCTCTCTCTAAAATAAGTAAAATCTTAAAAAAAAAAAAAAAAAAAATCCTGAATTAGAAATACCACACTCAATGACCAAAATGTTAATGAAAAAAAGGAGCTTTCTCCCTGAAAATTAAAATCATTCTAATGAGCTATGAAATAACTCAAATGAAAAGGGAAGTATAAAACCAAATTACAAAATTCTATGTTAATAACTATGAATATATAACATCTGAAAATTTAAGATTGGGCTAAAGCAAGTTTTTTAAATTTATTTTTTTAATTAACATATAATACATTATTTCAGGATGTACATCTGATTCATCAGTCTCACATAATTCACAGCACTCACCACAGCACATGCCCTCCCCAGTGTCCATCACCCAGTCACTTCCCACCCATCCCTCCTGTCTAGAAATGAAAATCATCTAACTGAGACCCTCCAGCAACCCTCAGTTTGCTTCCCGATAAAAAGTCTCTTATGGTTTGTCTCCCTCTCTGGTTTCATCTTGGGGCTAAATCAATTTTAAGAAGAAAATTTATCACATAAATACATATCTATAAAACTGAAAATATCTACTTCAAAAAGCTATAGGAGAACAAATGAAACCCTTTCCCCCCCAAAAAAGAAAGCAGTAAGATAAAAACTGAAATTTCAGGGAAAAGGTAGAAATAAGGAATTAATATAAAAGCCAGGTTTGTTTGGTTGTTTTAAGATTTTATTTATTTTAGAGAGAGCGTGAAAGCATATGTGCATGCGGGGAAGGGGAAGAGAGGGGGAGAGAGAATCCCAAGCAGACTCCCTCCTGAATAGGGAGCTGCTCCAACATAGGCTCGATCTCACCACCCTGAGTTCATGACTTGAGCCAAACAAGAGCCAGACACTTTGCCAACTGAGCCACCCAGGTGCCCCTAAAAGCTAGTTCCTTAAATGATAATAAAACAAAGCAAAGCAAACCTAATTCAAAAGGGGGAGGGGGTGGGGGAGAAGAGCAAAGTCAAACTAAACAAGGGCGATGGGAAATGACTAAACCAAACACTACTATGCACAAATATTTGCAAATAAAATGGAAAACCCAGGCGAAACTGATATTTTCCCAAAAATGCAATTTACTGCATGTATCAACAAAGTCTTTTACTTTCTATGTTCTGATGCTTCAACATCTGGGGTCTTGCTGACACTGGGGTCTTGCTGACACTTGCTGTCCCAGGATTAGCCAATTCTGAGATATGACAAACAAGAGCACCATACGCCTTTTAAATGCAAACCCACCAATTCAGAACCCACACCTTCAACCACCTCCTTTGTAAGGCTCTCACACTCAGGACCATGATCCAACTGCACTGGTCATCCCAAAGCCACGTACCAGATAACAAGGGACTGTCCTTCTGCTCCAGAGTCTGTGGAATTATTCAATTTGGCAATCCTAAAACTGCTTACCCTCTCCTACCTTTTCTGGTCTGTGGAAATCAGAATAAAAGGCTCTTGCCACAAGTTCCACTCCCACTCCAATTTCTCACAAAGCCTAGGGCTTACCCACGTAGCCTGCACGGTGCAACATGCTCTATTCTTGTGGTCTCCGAGGGTAACAAACTTTTTTTCCATGACGGTTGTCTCCTAATCTCTTTGCCTTGTCATATTTAAATAATAATAAAACCTGTATTTTAAAATGCCATATTGGCCCTACAAGAGAAACAAACTCGGCAAGATCTATTCTCCATGAAGGAAATTGAGGAAATGGCTGAAGAGCACCTCCTTCACAGCTCACTGAAACAACCACCATTAGATCCAAATGATTTCATAGGAGATTTCCATCAGAACTTTACAGATCAGATTATCCCAGTTAGAGGATTCTAGAACATAGTAAGATAAAGAAAGCGACAAGTTTCATAAAGGGAGTTTAACTTGGATCCAAAAACAACAAGATTGTACCAAAAAAAAAAAAAAAATTATAGACCAGTCTCACTATGGCAATCAATGTAAAAATACTAAACACGTTTTTATTTGCTATTATAATCTTTATTTGCTATTACAATCTTGACTAACACATCATGTCTAAATGGGTTTATTCTAAGATTCTGGGGAACTATTGATGTAATCTGTTGCACTAATCGAGCTAGGGAGAAAGAAGATCATAATCTACTCCATAGTTTCAGAAAAATCATTGAACAAATTAACACCCATTCATTATACTAATGCTGAATAAAACACAAATTGATGGGCGCTTCTTTAACATAAAGTGACGTTTAAAGGAGAAACAAAAGAGGCTTTTCTACTGAAATTAGAAACAAAAAAAATCTCTTCATAATTATTGAATATTTTTTTGGAGGTATAAATTAACACAAAGAAACAGGAAAAAGCAATTAGAGGCGTAAGAATGGAGAAGGAAGTAACACCTATTTACAGATGATATGATTTTACAATGGCAAAACTCCCAAATTAATGGAAAATTACTGCAAACATAAGAATTTAGAAAGTAACATGTCTTAAAAACCAACATATGCAAATCAATAACATTTACTTATACACTTGTAACGTAAAAAAGTCATTATTTACAAAGGTGAGAGGGAGGATAAAGACCATAGCCGGGCACAAATTTAGCAAGAAATGTCTAAAATATATGACAAAAATTGTAAAATATTTCTAAAAAATATGACATTAAACTTGAACAAATGATCACATACAACATTCTTGGAAAAGATGACCTAAAGTCATGAAAATGAAAGTTGTCCTTAATTTCTAAATAAAACACAAATACAATAAAAATACCATTTTTTCTCCAGGAGCTACATGGTTGTTTTTATTTTTTATTTCCATTTTTTAAAAATATTTTATTTATTTATTTGACAGAGAGAGACACAGTGAGAGAGGAAACCCAAGCAGAGGGAGTGGGAGAGGGAGAAGCAGGCTTCTCAGGCAAGGAGCCCGATTTGGGGCTTGATCCCAGGACCCTGGGATCATGACCCAAAATGAAGGCAGACACTTAACAACTGAGCCACCCAGGTGCCCCTAGATAGTTGTTTTTAAAAGAGCATTTAGAACAAATAAAAGTAAGAAAGTCAGAACAATCCTTGAAAGGGACAATGAAAAAAGAGCTACACAACCAGATATTAGAACATATCATAAAGCTTTAATACTTACATTGGTGTGCCATGTTTGAACAAATACGCAAACCAGTTGAAATAGAACATAAAATCCAAACATAAGTCCAATTGCTTATGGGATTTTAGAGGATAAGGAAAAGTGGCCAAGACAACAATAAGGAGATAGAGTTTTAGATAAAGTACATTGTAATAAGTAGAGTTCTATATAAAATTTGATCCATTCCTCAACTACACAACAGCATAAATCCCATCATATTTGAAATGTAAAATGCTGTAGCATAAAAGTATTCAAGGTAGTATAGGTGAATGGCTTTATTACCTGCAACAGGAAATTTTCCCTAACCAGGACATAAAATACAGTAATGTAATGAACAGACAGACTTCATGAGAATATTTTTATGGCACAAAATATTCAACAACCCAACCTAGGTAAAAAGACAAATGATATATTATAAAAATACTTTTGCTAATTAGATCACAAAAGTTTTGTCTCCTAAATGAGGAAAAAAAGTCTAAAAGTGGAAAAATAGGCTAGGATATGGAAAGAATTCACCCAAGGAGGAATTAAGATGGCTCTTACTCATTTGAAAAGATGGTTGTTTTCTCTCATAGTAGATAATAATAATGTAAGAGTAAATAAGATAGTTTCAGAAAAAAAAAATCCAAAAGTGGGCACATATACTGCTAACAAAGACTATAGGGAAACAGGCATTTTCACATATTGCTGATAGGAATGCAAAATTTATCAGTCCATCTGAAGAAGAATTAGACACTATTCATCATATTACAATTGTCTTTAACCTTTGACCCAGCACCCCTTTTCCAGGAATCTATACCAAAGATGCCCTGACAAAAACATAAAAGAACTTTTTATGAGGTTATCTATGACAGTATGGTTTGTAATAGCAAATAAGGTGGAAACATCCATCCATAACAGATTGAATGAATGCCCTAGGGAATGGTCACACACTGAAGCCCTATGCAGCTGTGAAAATGAAGAAGGAATCTCTCCTCAGGTCCATGCAGTGATGCCCAGTTTATACTACATTGTAATTAAAAAAACAAGGCAGATAAAGTAAATCATTCTATTTATCTAAGTAAAGGGGCAATAAACACACACACACACACACACACACACACTCACACACTAAAAATAGAAAGATTAAAAAGCAGAAGTATAAACCACAAGAATATTGGTAATTACTTATAAGGGACGAGGAAAAAAAATAAAAACATTGAAAGACACTGGAAAAGAGGCTATATTTTCCTGAAGTTATCTTGTTTTTATACAATTGACTTCGGAACCATGTAAATATTTGGAACCATGTAAAACTAAATCAATTTTTTTGTAAGGTAATTCCTTTAAAGTTTAAAATAAATAAACTTAACTCCTGAATTCATGGTATAACTACACAGAAAACAATTAGTTATATATTCCTAGAGATATTTGATTTAAGAATGGTTTTTTAAAAAGAAATCTTTAAGGGTGCCTGGGTGGCTCAGTTGTTAAGCGTCTGCCTTCGGCTCAGGTCATGATCCCAGGGTCCTGGGATTGAGCTCCACACTGGTTTCTTTGCTCAGCAGGGAGTCTGCTTCTCCCTCTCCCTCTGCTGCTCCCCCCTGCTTTTGTTCATTCTCTCTCTCTCCCTCCCTGTCAAATAAATAAATAAAATCTTAAAACAAAAAAGAAACTTTAAATTGTTTCTAATAATCATAATATAGGTGGCAGTGATAATACTATCCTAGGACTGTTTCTGTGAATCATAAAGAAAATGAGTATGCAAATGTATCCATAGAATCATGTTTTTGACATGGGAAAGGAGAGATACAGATTTAAAGAAACACATTTCCTAACAGTACTATCTGAAGAAGCCTACACACGATGACCAACCCTGTAGTCATTAACACCATACCACCCAAAACATAATCTTTTAATATTTTCCAAAACAAAACAAAACAAACAACAACAAAAACCCACCACCACCACCATCAACAACAACAAAAAAACAGAGCTCTTTGGAGAAAAGGTGGAGTTTTGGTCTTAGCAAGAAAACGTTCATGACTAAAATGACTTAGGAACCAACTTGATGAAGCTCCCACTGGCCAAAAACAAGAGAAATTGAGAATTTGATCAGTAAGAAGATTGTAGCAAACTAAAATGTTTAAATTCATAAATTCATAGTGATTCTCAAAAAGATCTTGTTAGTCACCTTCAAAAGATGTTAGGAAAGAGACTATTCCTATTTTGAATTACTTTGAAAAATTATTTTGAACAATTCTGAAAATTAATAAGCTGAAAGAATGCATCATTTACTTCAGAGTAGATAAGTACAGTTCAGACTAACCTATTATTAATGCAGTGCCATTTATTTTTACAGAAGTATTCCAGCAAATAAAGAAATGGCAAAACAGAATACCACCAGTTTATAATCCATAATGAGTAAATGGATTTAGACAATGATTGCCAACAATTTCTGACATCACAAAAGAAGCAAACATTTCTAATATAAGTACTTATTACCACAAAAAATTCTAGATAAAATATTTAAACCTGAATCTGATCAAGCCTCTAGATATAATCATCAATTTGTGGGAATATGGGTGGGGGAAATGGTAAAGGATATACTATGGGATAAAATCAGTAAAGTCCATACTATGAAAATCCAAAGTCTTAAGACCCAGCTTCTTTAAAAAAAAAATTAAATGGGGGACGGAGTGGGAATTAAAAGGAAGTATCTATGGATTAAAAGAGATTTAAGCAACGTGTCAGTTGATTACACTGCACTGGTCCTCTTCAGATCCTTTAGCAAAATAACCTTAAATTGTACACAACTGGGGAAATTAAATCATTAACTGGACAATTAATATTAAGGAACTGTTAAATTTTTGGACAATAATACAATTATTTTGTTTTTAAAGTAAGCATTCATCTAATGGATGAAGAAGATGTGGTATATATATACAATGGAATACTATGCAGCCATCAAAAGAAATGAAATCTTGCCATTTGCAACGATATGGATGGAGCTAGAGGGTATTACACTTAGTGAATTAAGTCAACCAGAGAAAGACAATTATCATATGATCTCCCTGATATGAGGAAGTTGAGAGGCAACATGGAGGTTTGGGGGGGTAGGGAAGGAAAAAATGAAATGAGATGGGATTGGGAGGGAGAAAAACCATAGGAGGGAGACTCTTAATCTCACAAAACAAACTGAAGGTTGCCAGGGGGAGAGAAGAAAGGGGAGGGTGGTTGGGGAAGGTATGTGCTATGGTGAGTGCTGTGAAAACCTGGTGATTCACAGATCTGTACCCCTTAATATTAAATACAATATATGTTAATAAAAAAATAAATTTATAAAATAAGCATTCATCTTTGTAAAAGACATACTGAAATATTCACAGAAACCAATAGGAGCTCTATAATTTTCTTCATGTAGGGTGGGTGGGTTATAGAGCAAACAAAATTGACCATGAGTTGGTGAGAGTGAAGCTTAGTGGCAGATTATGGATGCTCATTTTATTATTCTTTCTATATTGGCAAGTTTGACAATTTGCATATTAATGAGCTGAAGAAGAAAGACGTACACAGCTTTCACTGGTTTTATTTTCAAGATTTCTTCTTTTCCTCTGCTGCACCATTAACTCCCAGCTGGTTTGTAGAATGTTAAAAATAATTAATATTTTTATTCCTTTTATTATTAATTTTATTGTCATGCAAATAAAAAAATATCTATTGAACATCTATTTTTCTTCAAAACAATGTGCTAAATGCAGTGGAAACCACCAATGGGGAGAAGCCACTACTCCTTTCCTTGAGAATGTTGAAATTTATTAAGAAAAAAATATATAAACATCTTGGGAAATTGATCCATGACCTTACAAATTAAGTTTGCATTTTGCACAGCACACTGTATTTCAAAATGTGTGACCCACGTATAATCTATATATTATATAGGAGTAGTGTGAATTAAATGAGAATGTGTACAAAGCACTCAGCTTCGTGCCTCGCCTGTAAAAACTGCTCAGTAAATGGTGTCTATTAAACCACCAACACTTAGTCCAGGGATCTCGTTACTAAAACATTCTACCATGTTAAAATGAAAATGTAGGAAATAGAGGGAGGCACAATAAAAGAGAATAGAGAAAACCAATGTGCTGTTTAAGCAGCAGAGAACCTGGAAGTGAACTCTAAACTGGGGTTTTATCCGAAGGGTAGATAAGGACTGCAGGAGAAGGCATCACTGACCAGGGATATTACAAGAGAGGAGGTACAGAGACCAGTTACAGCAAACCATACTTAATGTAGTTATAAGCTGAAATAAAGAAGAGATGAAACTGGAGAGGTGGGCTGGGCAGGGGGAAGGAGGACATGCCTTGCAGGACACATTCAGAATTTGAAGATTAATATTTTAGAGAGATGGGCTTCTTCCCTACCTCTGAGTTATTCTTCAATGTGAATCAAGCATGCATAGCATTTGACCCTGGGTTTCTCTTATTTCTTCCTTTTGGAGGAAGACTGGCTTGTATGGTTGGTAAGTTTAAGAATTCAGAATGCCCTGCACGGTTCTTCCCTTATTTCCCCTCCTCCTGGTAACCCACCTTCAGAGGAACATACAATCTCGTATTCCTCAGAGAGGGTCTGCCCTGGTCCCACACTCCTCAGGGGACGGTAGGGCCCACTTGGCATTCACACAAAGGCACGCCTCTAAAATTAGCCTTTAGCAGAGAGGACAGTGACGTTGGGCCCTCATCTACCATCCCTTTGTCTTATTATTCTTTTTTAATGTATTTATTTGACAGAGATCACAAGCAGGCAGGCAGAGAGAGAGAGAGAGAGGAGGAAGCAGGCTCCCCACTGAGCAGGGAGCCCGATGCGGGACTCGATCCCAGGACCCTGAGATCATGACCTGAGCCGAAGGCGGCGGCTTAACCCACTGAGCCACCCAGGCGCCCCCCCCCCCTTTGTCTTATTTAACATTTTGGTCAGGACTTGGGTTCAGAGGAGGATGCTAGTTATTGAACAAACTCAAAGACTTCATTAATAATATAAGCAATAGAAACACACTAACGGTCCTTCAACAGAGGAGATAAAAAGGCGGTGAGTAAATTGTCTCAGCCGTTTTGTGTGGAAAAAGCAGAGATAAGAGCTAATTAATCTAGTTAGAGGAAACAAGGACTGGAACTAAATGTTTCCATCTCCTAAGACAGAGGCCAGCAAACTTTCTGTAAAAGGCCAGATAAAAATATTGTAGGCTTTCTGCACTACATCTGGTGTTTGTTGTATGTTAACTTTAACACTTTAAAAGGTAAAAGCTAGGGGCGTCTGGGTGGCTCAGTGGTTTAAGCCGCTGCCTTCGGCTCAGGTCATGATCTCAGGGTCCTGGGATCGAGTCCCGTATTGGGCTCTCTGCTCAGCGGGGAGCCTGCTTCCCTTCCTCTCTCTCTCTGCCTGCCTCTCTGCCTACTTGTGACCTCTCTCTCTCTCTCTCTGTCAAATAAATAAATAAATAAATCTTAAAATAAATAAATAAATAAATAAAAGGTTAAAGCTGGTCTTGGCTTCTGGGCTGTACAAAAAAAAAAAAAAAAAAAAAGGTGTGGACTATATAAAAAACTGACTGTGAGCTGGATTTGGCCTTTGAGCCATGGTTTGTTCAACTTTAGTCAGTGGGTAATTCCTTGGAATAAGGGCTTAGGTCCTTGCAAAACTTAACTAAATTCCAGTCAACAAAGACCTAATTTCTGTCAATCAATGAAGTAGATTAGTTAGAACTACTCTGGGGCTCTGGGGCACACTTAATAATAGAATCGGGCTTTCAGATGTTGCTTAAAAGGGTCCTCTACATCACACACACACACACACACACACACACACACACACACACACACCACTGCCACACAACCACATTGGTTATTCATGAACATATGCAGTAATTTTGGAGGTTGCATCTGTGCAAGTGCTCTGCTCGGAAAGCTTTACTGATCTCACTGACTAACACTAACCATCACCTTCTGTGGTATTATGCTACAAGAGAACCTTAGTAGTAACTGTTGGTACAAATTAAAAGTAAAAAGACTAAATGCTACAGAAGAAATGAGGATGCAGAAAGGCATAAACTTATAGGATTAATCATTCTGCCAACAATGTCCTTAATTCAGATAAAACTGTATTATATCAAGCTGGATATGGAACCTTCCACCCCTTATATTTGCATTCACATAAACTACAAAAGTAGTCTCTGTTCTGTACCACTATAAATAGGGCACCAGTAAGAAGTCCGAGGTACCAAAGAACCAAGGCAAACATGTCCCAGAGGGAGGGATTTTTTTTAACTGCAGTCTTTCTAAGGGACTTGCACCCCCAAAATTGGATGTTTAACTCCAGTTATTTATGATTTATGAGTGTCAAAATACCTATGAGCTAAATACAAGAAAATAATTTCCATGTTTTTAATCTTCACCTCATATTTGAAGAAATTGAATTTCACATTCCCTTTAAAATTTACCCTTGAGCTAAGACCAAGATCAGAGCTATTTCAAACTGAAGAAAGCAAAGCGTTGCGAAGGTCGGGAGGAATGAACAAAGGAGGTTTCTAACACAAAGCTTTTGTAATCTTTTGTATAGAGATGCATGTGTGTAGTTTCTCTAGAGGATGCAAACAGCTTTGCTGAGAAAACTCCTTCGAACTTCCAGTGACTCCACATGTATTACAGGGCACAAAGAACACATTTTGCTATTTTATAGCAATTTTAGGTTTATAGGAAAATTAAGTGCACAGAATTCCCATATACCTCCTCTCCTCCCCGAAAAGAGCTTCCTCTATTATTAATATCTTGCATTAATGTGGGACATTTGTTACAACTGATGACCATTGATAATTTGTAACCAAAATCCATGGCTTACATTAGTGCTCACTCTGTGTTATACAGTTCTCTGGGTTTTGAGAGATAATGTATCCTCCCTTTCCATATAATACAGAATAGTTCCACGGACCTAAAAATGCCTTGTGCTCCACTGATTCATCCTGCCTCTTCCTCCCCACAGATCCCGGACAACCATTGATCTTTTTACAGTCTCTATAGTTTTGCGTTTTCCAGAATGCTGTGTAGTTGGAATCCCACAGTATGTAGCTTTTTCAGTCTGGCTTCTTTCACTTAGCAATATGCACTTAAGTTTCCTCCATGCCTCTTTGTGATTGATAGCTTATCTCTTTTTATCACCAGCTCTTTAAGACAGAAAGAAGGAATTCTCAAAAAATCTAAGGCCTTACCAAAAGACATTTATTGAAGGATGTTAAATAGTTCTGAGTAAATAGGCGAACTTACCAGTAGGGTAAACATTGTCCTGCCAAAAATTGCTTTCACAGGTTCTTCGTACAACATACTGCTACACAATTGTGCTAGACAGAATTTCCAAATATAATGGGATTGAAAAATTTTAAAGTGGCAGAAATATACTTACTACACATTGCCTCTC
The DNA here is from genome assembly GCF_030435805.1 of Mustela lutreola. Classification (NCBI taxonomy): domain Eukaryota; kingdom Metazoa; phylum Chordata; class Mammalia; order Carnivora; family Mustelidae; genus Mustela; species Mustela lutreola. Next base: position 160,376,566 of record NC_081292.1, read on the forward strand.
ACTCCAGATTAACATCCAAGTCAGGTGCCACCAGAATAGAGAGAGATAAAGGAGATAATTGTACCTTCCTATCTTCAGAAAGGTATTCATTTGCAAATAGGTACAATTAGGCTCAGGAAATGGGAAAATAATCCATTTTTCAATTAAGTCTGTGCCATTGTAGGACGCCTATCTTCTTATAAAAGAGCTCCACTTTGTACAGCTTGTATCTCAGCAAATAATGGTGGAACGAGCAAAAGACACTAGTCCCTCTTCTGACCCTTTCTAGCTCTGATTTCAATAAGTCACTTTTCCTCTGTGCGCTTCTGGACCTTCATCCGTAGCACGGAGAAAATTGTGCTGCCCCTCACAACTCTAAGCTATTGTGAAGATCAAAGGAGATGGAGAGGAGTAGAGGAGATGAAGATGATGCTTGGGGAAACACTGCCAAACCTCTAAAACGTTTACTCTGTTGCCATGGTGATAATAACGCTAATGATGTTATTCGATCACCTCCCCACCCCAACCCCTTAACCACCCCTACTCCTCTCCTACCCCTGAACATTCATCCCAGATATGATGGTGTCAGGGAGGAATCATAAAGGAACCTGCTTAAGTAGGAAAACAAGAGACCCTGTAAACCAAAAAGTAACTCTTGTAGGAAAGGACAATTAGTTATGCCTCTAAAAAGGAAGTGTCAAAACCTTTCTAAGAGGAAAAGTGTTGTGGTTGCAAGGTACAAACCAGGGGTGAACCACTAGGCTTCCGAGGTAGCAGATCAGCCTGAAAGGCAGAACACACCTTCCGGTGCCTAAAAAGCACAGAGGTGGCACAACCTCAAAGTCTACAGGACACTTTCACTGCAGAAAGGGGGACACCCTGGCTGAAAACTGAGGTATGATGAAACCAGATTTCTTCCTGAAGCTCTAGCTGCAGAATTGCACTACCCTAACTGGCTGAACAGAGACACAACTGTTCCAAGCACAACTCTCCCTAAGTGAAACGGGCTTTCATAATCCAAGACAGTTATGGACAAATCAAAACCTCAAATTCAGGAAAGAGCCCAAGAGGCTTCAAGCATACCAGAGTGAAGCAGTACGCGTCATCTTGGTATAAATTGGCACCCAAAACAGGTAACATCATCTTCAAATGCCTGTGTAACCAAACTAAATACTGAATGTCAACATGGGCAGTCTCCAAGTGGCTTCTAAAACAGAGGTAGGAGCTCTAGTCCCAATGTTAGGAGTTCACACTTGCATAAGTCATCTATCTGCATTCCAAACACAGAAATGATGTGAGCCTTACAGCGCAGAAAAGTCAAATACATAAAACCTAGATAAGCATCTCTTTCTAGTGGAAATTGAACAAAACCACAAAGCAATAAAAAGAACCAAGGCCTTGAACCTACTGAGCTCTGGCAGGCAGAAACTGTAGGAGGTTCGGCCCCCATCATTTGAAAGTTAAAAGCACTCCCTGTGCAAAGGGGACCTGCAGCCTGGATGGTTTGAAAAGACCCAGTCCTCAGAAAGGTAGCTAAATCAAACTGTTACCAACTGCCACCTGTGGCTGTAGGTTCAAACAAGCTGTGGGACAAGGAAGGCGAGGAGTCACAGACAGAATCTAAAGATCCGGAAATGAATGAGGCCACCCAATGGTTCTGCTAGTAGATCTGAAACAGCCTATCCTATCCGAGGGCAAGAGCAATCAGAACAATCAAAATCTGACCTACCCTGGAGACTTGGGGGAAAAGGAAAAGTGGAGGAAGGTAAACAAAACCGCCCAGACGAAGTAGAACCAGACACAACATCAAAACACAGGAACATGAACTCACTGCACAATCAATTTTACAGATTAGTCTGATGACCGCTTTAAACTTAATATCCTCGGGATGTTCAAAAAGATAAAGAAAAAAACTCCCATTTAGAAAACAGAAATTATAATAGGAGAAAACAAAGTACAGAAGGAAATGAAAAAATATTTTTTGAAAAGAAAAGTATGGTCGGTGGAAAATAGCAATAGACATGATAATGTTAAGGAGGGCCTGTGATAGAGGAGACAGACACCTGGAGAGTTACAGGACGAAAGTGAGTGATTTACCAGACTGCAGCATGAAAGCGCACTCAAGAGATACCACACTCCAAATTAGAAATTTCAGAGAAAGAGAACGGAAACTGTGGTGGAGAGGCAATCTCCAAAGAGAGAGTAAAGGAGAAAGTACCTGAATCAGAGTTTGTCACTCAAAACTGTGCTTCAAGAACCTTCCCAGGGAAAAGTAAAACCGCATCTAGACACACCACAATGGAATTGCAGGATACTAAGGCAAAAGAGAAAAGCTGCAAGCAACCTATGCAAAAGGCGTAGTTTACCTACAGAGGAAAGGACATATAATAATAAACTACCCTAAGTTATATAAAATAGTGGAATTACCCTCCAACCCTAGAACTCCAAAGATTAGCCTCACACTAACATCAATGGGGAGTCAATCCGACACTATGGGAAGGGGACTAAGGTAGTCCCAGATTGGTTGTGTACCCCTGTATCCCAGCGGGAAGGAACACACATTCCCACGTCAGGAAAGCATTCTCAAGTTGGGCCCCAGGGGGCTCACAGATTAATTTCAAATAAATATGAATTCACAATTAGAGTTTGTCAAACCCAGAAGAAAACAAATCCCATGGTAAAGTGTCAGCAAAAATAAAAAACAATCCCCAAATACTTTATGTATTTACATGATCAGAGTAAAAATTACAATACAGGTTTGAAATATTTACAAAATAAAAGATGTAGCCACAAAAATGAACTATCAATATCAAAAGTGACTGGGAAGATTCGAAAAAGAACCCAGTAAAATGTTCAAGAAACTAGTTTTACTTTTTTGTTTAAACCAAAAACACAATGAATGATCTAAACAGCAGAATTCATGAACTAGAGAACAAATTTGAAGAAATGACCCCTATGTGGCTTGGAAAAAAAGTCAAGGGGAAATAGGGAAGGAAAATTAAGAAATAAGCAGGATAGGAGGAAAAATTTTAATTCAAGTTTGGAAGGACATTCAGGACCTTCCCTCACAGGAGCAGAGGTCTGTATTATCGGATTTACCTGTGAACCTTTGGGCCATTTTCTACTGAGCCCTTCCACAAACTGCTTAAATTTCTTGCCTGTAAAGCCTTGCTTTTGCACCCATCTCATCTGTCTCCCATTAGAGCAATTGTCCAGACCCAGGAATTACATTATTTGTTGCACATTCTCTACTTTTTTGCTCTCTCTTAGAGAGCTGGCCCCAGAATACGTCATGAATTCATCTTGTTGGGAAATAGGACCGCTGAACAGGCCTTTCATTACACAAGTTCCACTAGGTAGAAAGGAAAAATAAGGGGGGGAGAGAGTTAAAGTGGGGGAGGATGGTCGCTCCTAACAAAGGCCAGGGAACAATATCCCAACAGATGAAAGAAAAACGCAGGTCTCTTAAAAATAACTTACTAAGAGACCCAGTAAGGGGGGAATAAAAAGAGCGTAAACTGGGAAAGAAGACGACAGACTATGGATTTGTAAGAGGTGGCGGAGGGAGGCAGTAAAAACTCTTACAAGGAAATGTAAAAATGTAACAGCCGAACATAACCGGTTCCATGGAAAATAAAATTAGAGCTGAGCAAGTCTAAATTGAGAACCTTTCCTATAATGTGCAAGGAAAGATTTTTTAAAAACACCCAGACCACAGGGGCAACAGAACAACTATGCGAAGGGGCCTTAAACATGGGAACAGAGGAATGCTCAAAGAAAACTTTCTTGGTTGAAAAAAAAAAAAAAAATGAAATCGAGTATGCAAATTAGAAGGACTCACCGTTTTTCAGACAAAATCAATCTGGGTCTCCCTGGGCCAAAATTAAGGTGTCTGCAAGCTGTGTTCCCTTCTGGAACTCTAGGGGAGAATCTGTTTCCTTGCCTCTTTGAGCTTCTAGAGACTGCCTGCCTTCCTGGTTTGCGCTCCTTTCCACCCTTCCTTCATTCCCAAAGCCAAGGGGGTGCAGACTAAGTTCTCAGGCCCTAGCGCACCACTCTGACTCTTTTTCCTCCTCTGCCTTCCTCTTTTAAGAACACTTGTGATGATATTGGATCCACCTGAATCGTCCGCAACATAAATGCCCTTTGCCATGCAAAGGAACATAGTACCAGGTTCCAGGGATTAGGAAGTAGACAGCTTGGGGGTGGGGAGATTATTTTGTCTACCTAATTTAGTCTCCTAATAGAGTTTGCTTAATTGTGTTTTGGAATCTGTAAGGATGCCATACCATCTAATTTAGCTGGTGCTCTCCTAAACATCTGAGCCATTTTTTAAATTAACTTGTTTATTTTTTTAAGATTTTATTTATTGATTTGAGAGAAAGAGTACACGAGCTGTGGGGGGAGGGCAGAGGAAGCGGGAGATGCAGACTCCCCACTGAGCAGAGAACCCAAGACCAAGTGGGCCTCGATCCTGTGGTATTAGGATCATGACCTGAGCCAAAGGCTGACCCTTAACGTAGTGAACCACCCAGTTGCTTCTGAGCCATCTTCTACTTAGTTCTTAAACATCCAGCTTAAAATTCTTCTTCACTATGAAACCTTTTCTGCTACCTCCACAGTCCTGTCTCCCCCTCGAACTATGATCTAGACCAAAACTATTCACAGAGTTTCTGGAACAATAACTCCTTAATTTACTGTGTTACTTTTGTAGTTCTGTTTCATGTGTATTTTTACCCCATCAAAAGCTTTCATCTCTATGGGGAAAAAAATTGTTTATAAAGCATTCATATGAGTAGTTATAAAATGGTATGAAGCTTAAAAAAAAACAGAAAGCAAAACTGAAATACGGTATCATCTAATCATTGAAGGAAATGTAAGGAAATATGATAGGAACATGGAAGTTATCATATAGTAATATAATTGAGGTGTTCATCTCTTTTTAAAATGTTTGTTCTTTCTATGTTCTGCACTGTGACAAATGTGCCCCATATCCCTTTTGCCCACCTCTGAGTTCACCTGCAGCTGTCGAGGACAATTTCCAAACTTCTGATACATCCCAACCTCGAGGGGGGTGACTCTCAAATTCTCTACCCAGGGGGTGTTCTCAGTTTTCCTTGGAGCTTGCTTAACCTACACAGAAAACCTCCTAGAAAGGCAAGGGAATCAGTGATGAGCAACTCACAACTAATGAGGGATAAGAGTTGGGGATAAATTGCCCCTTCCCTGCCCCCTAGCCTGTGTGAGGCACAATCTACACAATTCCCAAAAAGGACCCCACTGGGATTGAACCCCAGTTGCGCTCAATGGCAACCCTTCCATTCGTGCACACTTCAACAGTTTTTCACTCCTCCCTGTTTCCCTTGCTCCGTTTCATTACTTTTGCTTCCTGGGATCACTTTCTGTATAAACCACCAGCTGTAGGAAAATAGCTCAGCTGTAACACCTGGCAATCTTGCACGTATCTGCATAAGCAAAGGCTTAAACCGCCTTACCAAATGCTTGGCAAAACCCTTCCTATTCCGTCTGAAACATGGGAGGACAGGAGGTCTGCCAGGAGCTGACATGAGGCCATCTTCCACTGGCCTCCCCACTCACCATTACAGGATGCTTTCTCACCACCTCCCACATTCTGATGAGGTCTAGGACCTTCTGCCTTGGCCACATCAGCACAGAGCCACAGAATATGAAACCCCTGGTGGAGCGTTCTGTCTTGATCTAAACTCCTGTTGATCTAAACTTCTGGGTCCTTTTGGTTCTGTGTGTGTGACAAGGGTCAAGGATGGCTGGCCCCTTTAACGTATTTTTCATTTTGTTGTAAGTAATCAAATGTGTAATCTAAAAGTGGCTCAGTCTATCTTTACCATTTGAATTATCACACCTTGGCTTTGCCCTCTTTTTTATGTGTGAGCTGGACCCCCATCCCCAAGTCCTTGTCTCGGGGTCTGCATGGGGAGGAACTGAAATTAAGACAGGCATATATCACTTTTATCATTGGTCACATGATCTTTTTTTAAAAACCTGGATATAAATACATCATACTATATGAATTTGTATTTGTAAACAGTGTTTGTGAACGTGTGAAAGCAAATAAGGCCATAAGGAAAAATCCCCCAAATGTAAATGATGATTATATCCAGGAAGAGGGCTTTTATTTTTGTCTCTCCACTTTTCATGGTTTCTAAACTTTCCATCATGAGCATTATTACTTTTACAATTTTTAAACTATTTTTTAATTGGGAAGAATATTTGAAATATATGTGGCAAGCACTTTTATCCTTTACATATAGATGTTTTTATATATCACCATGTCAAAGGCAGACATTCTAAGATAAAAGTGGACAAAGGACACGAACAAGCTAAGAACAAAGGAAATACAGATGTTGGTGAACATGTGCAAGGCAGTTCAACCTTAGAGCATCATTAATCAAATAGACAAAAATTACAATGAGGTGCCATTGGCAAATTTACATGATAATATCCTATGTTAGCAGCAGGCGTACACTATTGTTAGGAATAAAAACTGATCCTAATTCCTGGAGGCATTTTACAAAGCTTTATAAATGTTCAATTTCTTAATATGGGTGATACTCCCCAAAAGAATTTTCCTCTGGGAAAAGCAGAGATACTCACCAGAACTTCTGCGCAGAAGTGTTATTTCTAAGTGATGGGATTTTTATGTGCGATTTTTATTTTCATTTTCATAGTTTTCTGTAGTTTTCAAATATTTCCACTAACTATGTAGAGCCACAGAGAAGCAGGAAAACAAAGTGAAAATTATTTTCTACTTTAAAAGATAAAACATGAACCAACAATTAAATTCCACAAGAGAGGCACCACCTTTTTGCTTTTCCTACTTTCAAGCCATTAAAGCATACAAGAAGGATGTGAGCGAACTAATTTGTCACAGCAGGCCACATGCAGAGAGAAAATAGAATCCCCTATTTGTTTCACCGCCTTGACATAGAATCAACAGGGTTTTTCTCTAAAATCTAAAAACTAAAGAATAGAATGACTTGGCGGCAGAAGTGAACCAAAGGCAATTTTCTATCTCTCTGGATCTTAGTACTCAGTTACTTTTCAGATGTCACCTATAGGCATTTTCTGCATTAACAACCCCTTACTTACCACTGCTAAATCACATAATGGACAGAGCCAATTACTGCAAGAAATAGATTCGCACATACTTCATTCTTCACACAATGGATGTTAACATTGAAGCTATGATGAGGAGAAAAATAGGGATGTTTTCTTCTCAGAACATGATCGCTTTGACTTTAATTTAAGAGCTAGAACATTTTAATGTCAACTCCTTTCATTTGATGATCAGGCCTTTCTTGTTCTTGTGAATTCATACTTAGATAATGTTAAGATACTCACATCCTAGAACATGAAGGGACTTTCTTGTATTTGCCAGTAAGGAAAAAATAATCTTACCGTGTCTTAATCAAATCAGCAATTTCTCACATTTTAAAGTGCCACATTTCATCAAATCAAAGATGCCATCACTTGTTAAGATCCATCATTACTTCAGAATCATGGAAAAATACTGCAAAGTAAACTATGAGAAAGTGCACATCTCAATTATAAGATGCCCACCCATTTCCGAAAGGTTCAGTGAGGGGTTGTGGAGTGTATCTGAGAAACAAAGTATGCAGAGTTTGGATGGTTCAGCCACAGACTGGGGGCAGTTCTTGTTCATTTCATTAATTTTCTGCATTCTTATTTCTGAAAGGAACTGTCAAGTTTAAAAACATATTCAAAGCTTAACCACTCAAAGACTAGCCAAAGAAAGGGAGATTCAGGCTCCAGACCCCGGAATATTGCCTCTGAGCAGTGATGTGCTACAGCCAGGCTCAAGCCAGAATAAGCAAGCAGGTTGTTAAATTGTCAAGACTCATGGGATTTGGTTGTTACAGCCAACTAGTAAAAAGGAAATCATGTTTCCTCGAATTAAATATATTCTATTAAGAACCAGGGTAATGCTCAAAACGCATCACCTCGTAATCATTTTGCTACACTTTACTATTACCTATGCTCTTGAGATTATTTATGGTTAATGTATCTGAACGGCTGAAATACTGTGTAGTAGTGATTCACAGCACATCTCTCCAGCTGTGCATTCCATGATGTCACATCTCTTTCCAGCTGTGCATTCCGTGATGTCACAGTGGTAGCTTGAGATCAGCCAAAGGAGGGAGTGTTACACCGTGGAAATCAGCAAATATTACAAATCGGGGCTTTGTCCCTCCCAGATTGCCTATTATTCAACATTCACCAGCACACCACTAGTGCAATAACAAAAAAGTTTGGCTCTAAGATGGAAACTCTAGCTACGTGTTATACACATTACACATCAATTTATACATATACAGAAGATAGCAGCAGAGCATGGATTGTAGAAAGCCTAGGCAGCAGGGATGCTAAAATGAAAAAGCAAAATCTTAACACTGACCTTAAAACAAATTGAAAAGCTCTTACATATATATACACACATGTATGTAAATACATGTATTTAGTGTGTATATATATACACACACATGTATGTAAATACATGTATTTAGTGTGTATATATATGTATGTATAGAAAAGATTTATTTTACCCAAATTATTCAGGGGGAAGGAAAGGTTACTTGAGTTCTCAGCATTCAAATTTCAGTATTCCAATGTCTGAATGACCTTCTTACCTTGACTGCTTAATAAAATGCAGAATGTTACATGTTGCAATTTTTTACCATATGGAACCTCTAATTTGAGTGGGATTACAATTTTTCCATAGTTTCCCACTAAATGAGAGACAATATTACTATCATTTTTCAATGACAACAACCTGGCATGAATCTGACTACATAATGTTGCCCTCAGAGTGACCCTCCTCATCTACAGACCAGTGAAATCCAAGTGGGTCAAATAAAATTTGTATGCTGAACACCGATGACTGAAGCAACAATCTTTTATCATTTTCTATCATTTTGTAAAGAATGATATTAAATCATTTCTGTATAAAATAGTAAAAACAAAACAAAACAACAACAACAAAAAAAACCCATAATCTCATAAGATGTCAAAGACTGCAGCATACTGTCTTTGCCTCCTATCTGAGGACTCGGTAACCTGAAGACGTTTATTTATGAGAATTCATGTAAATCCCATTAGGCTCTTCTTAATACCCACTGGCACTTTAGAGAGAATATATTTTATTTTATTTGCATTTACCTAATACAATTTGATAGTCTCATATTGTATAATTTCATTTCACTCAGTTCATTTTTAAGAGAAACGAATTGCTTGCAGCTTTTCTACAAAAGACACCCTATTGAACTATACCCAAATAACTCACAGAGAACTGGTTGCCATGGCTATTCAGGAAAAAAAAACAAGACACTATTGCTAATAGGAATGTTGAAAAATCTGATTTCCAACCTGGATTCATAACACTAGATTTTTGATCGTATGAATTAATGAAGCCAGGGCAGCACCCAACTTGAATCCAAGGCACTAAAGACAAATCCTCCTTTTTATAGTTTTTCTTAAATAATGTGTGAATCTTTACAACTAAATCATTAAAAAATTAGAAATATCAGTGTCACCTGTGTTAAATCAGTCTTTGCTTCCCAATGCAATGTTACTTTCTCCTCCTTAATGTAACTCAAGCTTCTCTAGGGATTACTTCTGATCTTAGAGTCATTAAACACTGGGTTCGTTAGTGTGAACAAAGAGAAATAAAAATGTGACAGAGGATGGCCCCTCCAGGAAATGTCAGCAAGTCCTTCCACACTGGATAAAGTTTCACGGCAAGGCTGGGGGAAAGAATGAGAGGAGATAAACCTAGAAAGCTACACTGGGACAAGACCGTGAAGGGTCAGATGTTGTGATAAGTTTGGCATTCTCTTGTAATGCAACCAGAAGTCACCAGATGTCATTTTTCAAATAGAGCACAATTTTTTAAATGCTTTGTAAGCATCAGTTTGTTGAATGAGCAAAAATGTGTCAGAAAATTTGGTTGGATAAAGAATACCAATGTCTTAAGACCCAACTGCAATAATCTAAATGAGAGAAAAGGAACTTGCACTGTGAAATAGACTTCGAGAATCATTACATGGACACTTAAGTTTTCCATTTGCTTGGTGGGTTAAGCCGCTGCCTTCGGCTCGGGTCATGATCTCAGGGTCATGATCTCAGGGTCCTGGGATGGAGTCCTGCATCGGGCTCTCTACTCGGCGGGGGGGCTGCTTCCCTTCCTCTCTCTCTGCCTGCCTCTCTGCCTACTTGTGATCTCTCTGTGTCAAATTAATAAATAAAATCTTAAAAAAAAAAAATTCCAGTCATACTAGTGATAATACAGGAGCTTTGGGGGTGCCTGGGTGGCTCAGTGGGTTAAGCAACTACCTTCAGCTCAGGTCATGATCCCAGGGTCCTGGGATCGAGCCCCACATCAGGCTCCCTGCTCAGTGGGGAACCAACTTTTCCCTCTCCCTCTGCTGCTCTGCCTGCTTGTGTCTCTCGCTTTCTCTGTCAAATAAGTAAATAAAATCTTTTTAAGAAAAAGCACACACAGGAGCTTTGTAGCTTTACTGAGGCTTTATATGTTTCTATCTCACTGCTTTCCCACTTCATGCTCCTCTAGAAACTTCTCTCTGCCCACACACACCCCAGCAGAATGCAATGCCGGTGCTCCCTCCCCATCTCAAGTATTGATTTCTTGGTAAGCAGCCGGATCAAGCCAGTCTGCCTTCTCTAGTCCTTGGAATTCTGGAGAATAAGATCTTCTCCATTTCATTACACATATACCTGCATTTATCCTTTCTAGATATAACTACTAAAAGTTGTTTTAAACCTTTTCTTCAGTTTCTGGCAAATTTTGTGGACTTAAAAAATATATACTTCTCTTTCCTATATATGATGTTCAAAAATAAATAAATAAAATAAGATAGATGATGTTCATCTGTAGAACCCAAGAAAATAATAAAAGTGTTTCTTTTCACCTAGTATTGGTGGGGGGTGGAAAGCATGGAGGGGGACCTCACTGTAGAGAAATTTTTCAGATTTATGTTTTGCAGAGTTTTCTAAAGCACTGTATCTGAGATAATGAGGAAACAACAATTCAAGGGAAAAGAAATAGTGTTTTTATAAAAGGAGATCAGATTTCCTTCTGACTATTGGAACTTTATATTGGAGTTAGAGAGAAAAGGAATTAATGCAAAACAATCAAAATCTTATTGGAGTAGGTGACCTTTAAAGAAAATGGCTTTCAATCTTGTTAACATCCCCATCACATCAAAGCAATACCCAAACCTATCATCAGCAGTAACAATAGCTCATTATAGCAACACTTCTTATTTTGGGAGGGTGATCTAGCTCTCGTTGGGTGTTCACATCCCAATCTAGGGGCAGGAAGAGAAATTAATAGATGTGTGCATTTTTATAAAGCTTCCACGTGAAGCTATCTTTCCTTTAACACCCGCCGTCCCACCCATCCCCCCCCCACCAGAAATAGTCTCCCCATCCCTTGCTATCAGTTAGTGTCTGTTTCAAGTCTAGTCCACTGGAAGTGGATCTGAGACCCGAGGGTCCTAGCAGGACCTTGGTTGCCATTAGGCAGGTGGGTATTGCATCAGTTTAGTTCAAAAAGCTCATGAGCAGTTTATGTAAAGCAAGATATTAGCATCCTCCACCATTCAATTTTGATTTTCAAATATACTTCTTTATTAAGTATAAGCACTGAATATTATAATGGATGGGAATTTCTCTTCCATATACCTAGCTATGCATGAAATAGGACTGTATTTCTATAATTTTATCTAATCTCATTTGGCCCCAATCTCAGTCAGTTTGGAGGTCTCCACTCCCCCCTTTGTTTATGTCCTGTGGGGGGAGAGGAGTTAGAGAGCGTCCATTAATGAATGTTTTTCCAACTGTATGTTTTAGTCTATGGCATCAATTTAGTAGATCACACCAGAATAGAATTTAAAGAAAACGTTAGCTAGCATCACCTGTGCTGCTTTATCACCTGTGCTGCCCTGGAAGACAACGTAAAAATTCTTTCTTACTGTAGACCAAAACTGGCCATGGGCCAAACCTGTTGGAAAACGCTGTGTAGGAGGACATCGACGTGACCTCTGTCTCCACACATGAGGTCCAGACATTGCCAGCATCTTCCATAATCGATCCACAAGGTCTCTGCAGTGCCAGCTTTTTCTCACTTTCAGGCCTCGTACGGGGAGGCACACAGAATCTTGTGGCCACTCTCCTATGCTCCTTGAGAACAGCAGGGAGCTTTCTGAGGTACTAGGAAGCCCTCTCTGCTTAGACACGCCACAGAGGTATTTCTGTTCCACATGCCCCGGGTTCTTCGGTATTCAGGAGTACTCCCCTTTATAACCTGCTGTCTCCCTGGGCTTCGCTCCTGAAGTTAAGGCTTCAGCTGCCACTGAACTTGAACGCCCAAACCTATCTGGGGGCTTTAATTTCCACCCCCTCCTTTCCAACCCCAGAAAGCAGGCCCACTTATCAGAGAGATACCCTGAGAATTCATTCTGCCTGCAGGCTCTCAGACTCTCTTTGCCTCCCAGTTGGTGAGATTTTTATCTAGTCTAGGTGAAGAAAAACTGTCTTTGGTGGTATTTTTTCACAGCTGTCGTTCATAGCATAATTGCATGCCCCAAGTGTTTCAATGCTCTCGCTTTTTGAGCCAATACGAATGCCCAGGTTTCTCAAACTCAAAAGCATTTTTCTCTCAAAACTGTTGTTTCTCCCCCTCATTTATAAGACTATTTTTAAAACTAAAAGCTAAGAATTGACAGATTTTTCCATTCTTCTGCTATAACAACCTTTCATATGTTTTAGCTTTAATAGGAAACAGGCTGTGGGGTAAAGAGGAATTACCAGACATGAGTAACATTTCAAGTAATATTTCAATGCTATTCCTATTATCAAATAAGATAATAGTTAAGGAAAAATTCAAAGATGTATGTGTGTATGTATGATACTTTCACACGGGGGTTGTGGTTACAAAATACTGCTTAATCAAATCCTATTTTCATTCAAAGATTGAATGGAAGAATTCTTTTAAACTTCCCTTCAGTGCTTATACTTTAAACTTCCCTTGAAAAAATCCATAATAATTTTTTTAAAAACCTTTGAGTACCTCTAGGCCCATTGATTAGTAAAGCATTAAAATTTTTTGCAGTAACTTGGGTTATCATTCAATGTTAAACTATGCAAATTTGATATGATGCACAATAAAATTGTTGCCTCAGGTGCAAAATTTGGCAAAACCTCTCCAACTTGGAAAGCTCACCAAAAGTCCTGGGATCTGAGAGCTGGCAAGTCAACTTTGCTGTTAACGAGGTGGATTCTATTGCCAAATAGATGACCCTTTCATGTAAACTATAAATACCTACCCAGTCTTTCTTCCGTAGCACCTAGGTCACCTTTGTTTCCTTGCATGGGAATGTACAGGAAATTGTGCCACTATTTTCATTCACTTTTATCACACTTAATTTTTTCCTAATATGTAAAATATGCTGTATATTATTGATCAAAGTGATGGGGCTGGTATTCGTGCAGGAATACACCAAAATCAAGAATTTTGGAAAGAAGATGTAGTCAAAGACCATGAAGAAGACCAACCGATTTGCATTACACCCTGTACTGACAAAAGAAACTGTAGATTTATTCAGTCTTATGGAAAATTTAGTCTTGAATTATATGAGTTTTGAATTACCGGTGGCCTTCTGAACAGCATCCTTTGCATAAAATGCAAATGCCTAGTACTTGAGCTACTCATAACTGTGGGAATGAGTACTTCAAAGTTGCGAATTATTCTGATGACTGTTATTTTCCTCAAAGTAGTATCAAAGTGATTCAAATCACCACATCTTTAGCTCCATCCTTTTCTAACCGCATCCTTGCCAACATGATCCATCAGGAGTCGGGAAAGTGACTGCCGCTATTGAATGCACCCCTACATTGTTTCTGAGATGTCTATGACTGGTTTTCGGTTTTCGGTGCCATTTAGAAGGATGATACATAACGGCTTTGTGATGGTGCTTTTCCCACTGGCCAATTTGTTAGGCCCCATCAGTCACTGCCCTGTTTTCTTGATATATACTTACAGAGTCTTACCACAACTTTATAAGTTAGACATGTCTATCAGTCAAGTTCCAACCAAGAAAACAGAAAGCTTTCTAAGAATTTAAAACAAAGGTAATTTTAATACAAGGATGAGGATGGGGAGAGGGATCAGGGAGGCAGCCCTCAGTTTAGAAAGTGCAGAAACTGGGACCGGCTAAGAGCCAGAGGGAAGAAAGGAGTGGATTACAGAAATCTGGGGTCTTAACTATCCTGGCAAAAGCTGGACTCAGGGCAGGGCTGTCCAGGCATCAAGCATTCAGAAAAGAAACAAACAGTGCCAGATACACCAGCAAGGTAGAGAAAGAGGAGGAGAAATACTCAGGTATCTCCCTGCCTCCTTTGCCTCAGTCTGCCAGTGCTTCCCTTTGGCTTACCCTAGGACAGAAGCCCAGGGAAAGCCTCCCGCAGAAGTTAGCTCCCTCACCAGATAGAGCGAAGGCCAAGCTGGGGAAGGAATCCTAGAGTAAGCACCAGCACAGCATTACCTTCCCCTCCTCTTTCCATGGAGAAACCAAGCCACTTCTAATCAATAGTGAGCTCTGTGCATGTGAATCGAACTTTGCATTTGGTTCCTTCCCTGATGATAATTACATGTAATCTCAGGAGATAGTTTTCTGGAAGTGTGGAGCTACAAGTCTCACCTATACCAAAATGCAATCTTAAAAATAAACATAAGTTATGATTTTAAATCTTTTTTACAGATATATATGGACTTTTTTTACCTTACAAGACTCAGATGTTCTAAAATGTTCTAAATGTTCTGAAATGTAGTTTAAGACAGCTAGTTTAGCAATATAATAAATTCAGTATAATTTCTTCCTTTTGAATAAAACCACCTACCACTTGGTATGAAACTGCAGCAGGGACAATGAGCATAATAAATCTTAATTACATTAACCTTTTTAGTCAGTCATCAATAGGTGACTTTGGTCTCCAAATTTCTGGATTGATTTTTATATGGTTTATAAATATAATTCTTAACGTGCATAATGTAACACAAATTCATTTCCTGCTTTTAAATTATCAATATTCTAATTATATTCTAATATATATATATATATATATATATATATATATTTTTTTTTTTTTTTTCCCCTGACATTTCCTCTGCACCATTAACATGACCAAACCTGCTGGAATTGAAGGAGCATGTAAATGACTTTCCTTAGGTAATTGACGATCTCAGCCACTGTACAAATCAATTTCACTAATCTTCAGCAAACTATAAATTAAGAAATGAGGCTACGACAAGCTTATTGATTCCTTGCCAACAATTTTCTCTAATATGCTGCTTCTATTCCATACATTTAAATGTTTCCACTGTGTCCTCTAAAACTCATACTTAATTATTAACACACTTCCCCATGACATCAACTTCTTTACTAAATGTTGCCTTGTCTCTTAAGAGAAAACTAACTCTCGCTAGAGGACTCCACTACCCCGTTGGTCTTTCAAAGGAAAACATTCGTTCTCCAACACCCCATCCACTTCAGGGTCTGAATCAGGGCACTTCTTGCTCCTCACTGCTGCTCATATACAATTTCCACACTCTCTTTTGCAAGTGAATCCTCCTTTAAGGCTCACTCATGTCATTGACGGTATAAATTCCAGTTTATACTGGAACTACCAAGCTCATAGCTAGGACAAAGCTAGCTCATGCCATCGCCTTAACTTCTCCCACCAACCTAGCTATCTTCAACAACCATGGGGAGAACAGTCTCTGAAATCTCAGTACCCTGGCTTCCCCTCTCCAATGTCCTTCTTCACTCCAGTTTAGCCATTTACTCCCATGGCCACCCATCTGGCTTGTTCATTGGTTTGTCCCCAATACACTAGTGCTCTCAACACATTAGGATCTGTAGTTCTCAACTTTTTTTTTTCTCTCAATCTTTCTCTCTTCTCTTTCCTCTCACTCCTCTACATAAGATATAGATATAGATAGATGATATAGATATAGATATAGATATAGATATATGATTATATCCATATCCATACATCCATCCATATATATATATATATATATATATATTTCATTTACCTCCCTTTTCTCCCGTACCTCACTATTCTTCCATAATTCTAGACCAGGAGAACACCAACCCTAGGTGAACCCCAGTGTCTTGCCTCATCTGCACATTGTACATGGGCAATTGAGATTTGCTGTATAAAATCACAAAGATTGGTAGATTTATATCACTATAAATTTTAAGATCACCAAGTTCTGGAAGAAGTTCAGCATTATCCCAAAATATCATTATGTATCCTTAATCAAGAGTTAGAGAGGAGAAGGGAGTTGGGGGAAATGGGAAGGGGAGGTGAACCATGAGAGACTATGGACTCTGAAAAACAATCTGAGGGTTTTGAAGCGGTGGGGGGTGGGAGGTCGGGGTACCAGGTGGTGGGTATTATAGAGGGCACGGATTGCATGGAGCACTGAGTGTGGTGCAAAAATAATGAATACTGTTATGCTGAAAATGAAAAATAAATTTAAAAAAAAGTCTTTGCCCTATTTAACATTATCACTATTTAAACAGTATTTAAAATTTAATACCACACATCAGATGTATTGCTTTGTTGCTTCCCCACTTGCTCTCAACAGATGACCTTTCCTTCAACTTCACGGAAATAACAAAAGTGAAATAGAGTGCATCTCCTTTAGTGCCCAGACTATGGCTCTCTATTTATCTTTTCTTTTTCCCCTCTTCCCCCCTCCTCTTATTACTACATGTTTTAGGCCAGTGGTTCTCAAAGGTAAGTTTCCAAATAAGCAACATCAGGGGACTTGACAGAAATAGAAATTCTCTGGCCTCGCTGTAGGCCTGCTGAATCAGAAATTCTCAGAGGAGACCCAGTGATTTACATTTTCAGAAGTCCTCCAGGTGATTCTGATGTATGCTCAAGTTTGAGAACAACTACCTGACACTGGCCCTTCTCTCTGTATTTTGGATATCACCTAACACCATGTTCTTGGGTTTCGAGAAATAGCACCAACACCCCCCACCCACTCCCACCACCTCATCTAATACCTGGTTATTTCAGTGGACTCTTAATTCATCTCTCCACTTCAGTCTTTCCCCCCTGCAACTAATTCTCCACCTTGCACCCAGTATGATTCTTCGGGGACATTAATTTGTTAGTTTCATTCTGTATCTTAAAGCCTGTCAAAGTTTTCCCTTCACCATTAGCATACCATGCAATCTTTTGAGCTGTCTTACAGACCTTTCAAGTTCTGGGGTCTGTCTCCCCGAGCCTGTACAATCCATCTCCTTGAATTTTAATACTCTAGACACCCTGTAATTCTTCTTGTGCCTTTCATGCCATGTTCTTTTGGTCTTCAGTCCTTCATGGATGTTGATTCCTCATCTTGGAACATTCTTTCTGCACACTGTTTCTTCTGGCTAAGTCTGATTTTCCTTCATGTCCCAAGTCAGAACACACTTCATTGAAGAGTTCAAGCCTGGTCTTCAGACTAGAATGAAGTTTTTATTCCTGTATGCTTTCTTCACTCCATGTTCACCTCCAATCATCGCCTTTTTCTAGTGTCTGTTGTCTATGCCAGACAACAAACTATTTGACGCCAGAAACTACATTCACCTCACCCATGCTGTATACTTTGAACCCAGCATAATACCTATGTCTGGCATAAGATATGTACTCAATAAATATCTACTGAATGAATAAATAAATGAATGAATTCCAAAATGTTTGTGTTTTAGGTCTTCGTTTTCACTTCCCTTTAAAAATATCCTTCCTGCTAAATGCTCTTCCTTTTTTTCCCCTCCATAACCTCTTTCATTATTCTTCTAAATTAAATGCCTAGATCTGTGGTTGTCAGTCTGTGTGCCAAGGTACTCCAGAATGCCTTAGAAAACTCAGAGGGTGCCATGAGATATTTCCAATTGTCAATGGAAGCATAGCAACATCTTTCAGATATTGTGCAAAGTAGTACCTAGAGGGAGTTAGAGGCTTTATCATTAGATAACCACATTTCTTTAAAAAAAAAGCCTTATCTTTGTAAATCTGAGTTTTCATCAATGCCTATGATAATTTCCATGATACATGAAAATTAAAATGGTACAGAAACTAATGTAGACATGTCCAATTTGATTTTAACTTTGAGAAGATGTACAGCACCCAACAGGCACTAAGTTATTAGAACATAAATATTCTTTAAGTTGTTTGGACCTAATTATTTAATAAGCAAAACAATTAAGTATTTCTTTTGGCCCAGAAGTACTATGCAAAACTACCAGAATACTAAAGTTGCTGAGAAGGTTTGGAGGCCTCAGTCCTTATCAATTGTGAATATTCCTTTATGTGACCTCCCCTTGCCTTCCTGTCCTATTTTTATTTATATTCCCACCCAGATGTTGTTTATTATTTATTTGACAGAGAGATAGAGAGAGAACACAAGTAAGCAGAGCGGCAGGCAGAGGGAGAGAGAGAAGCAGGCTCTCTGCTAAGCAGGGAGCCTGATGCAGGCCTTGATCCCAGGACCCTGGAATCATGACCTGAGTAGAAAGCAGCCGCTTAACCAAGTGAGTCACCCAGGTGCCCCCAGTTGTTGCTTATTTTGACTTCTTTCAGTTTGTTCTTTTTGGTAATCATGATATATCTGCTTAGTGTCATTGGTTCTGATTCTTTTTTCCTGATCTCTATCATAATTTTTTTCACTTCTCCTCTGTAACAATTTCTAAATCACCCTATTATTATTATCTATTTATTGCCTTGAAATATTACATTGTAAAGAAAAGAAAGTTGACTTTGTAGCACTCTATGTGCTCACATAAAAGTCTGCTTTATGTGCTGTGTTTGCGCGTGCGTGTGTATGAAGTCAATCGTGTGCCTCAGCCTTCTCCTAAAAGGGACGTGTCATAGTGATTTGACCTCACACAATTATGGAGGCTGGTGGAACAGTCTCTGTAAGGCTTTTATCTACACACCTGATGCTGCACCATATGCAGGCAGTCAAGAAGAGAAGATAGATGTAAGGTTGGAGAGAGCAAGGTAAAGCTAGAACTCACAAGCACAAAATGAGCCTCAATCTATGTCAGTTTTCTTGCTTCTGACCTTAGTGGTATGGGTGTCCAGCAAAAGCTGGGTCTCTTTATCATGAAATTAAACACACATGCATACACCAGAAGGAAGGTCAGAAGTCAGCAGTTACAAGTCCAGGGAGAACGTTGCAACAGTGTGAGAGGCAGCCGATCGCCAATAGCTTGTGTGTGCTACAGAACAGCTGCTGCCTCACTGCTACCTCCCTTGGGGCTCACTCTGGCCCAAAACATTCAGGAAGGGGGATTCTGGGAGATGGAATTCAGCCTAGTTAAGTAGAAACCAAAAGCCACCACAGCCATAGTACCTCGTTCCTTTACCAAAGTAACTAATAGTACAGTTACAAGCAAAATATGTGTTCATTAAAAGATCACTATCAGAAACTCAATATATAATAAATAGTAAGTGGGTGGTTTGAGAGGAAGTTGAGAGAAGTGTAGGCAGTAGGTATTAGGATTGACAGTAGGTAACAGCACTGACTTTCAAGCAGATGATGAAGAGGTAGTGTGCCAGTGAGGGAAAATGGCAAAGTCCCAGAGGCGGAATAAATGGGCATTCCAAGGCAACTGTAGATCTAGTCAGAGCAAAGGGTCTATTAAACAATGAGTGGGTCAATGAGTCTGGAAAGGAAGGTTGGCACCAGATCACAGTGCCCGAGGCCAAACCTATTTCTGGTTTTGTTTTGCAGGCAGATGAAAATTTCTCATGGTTTATCCAATTCACTGCTGTCTGTTCTGATTGTTTTTGCCTGGTTTCCATCTTTATTTTTCTCTACTCTGTGAAATGATTCTCCACCCTTATATTAATATCAGGTATTGGGTGTAATGCAACACTATATCGTATAGAAAAGGAAATTTGTTTAGCCTTGTTGTAGGGTAAGTGGGGTATGGGATACAAACAGGACTTTAAGACGGTGACCCTGCTGACAGTGTGCAAGGATAAGAGGAAACTGAAGACATACATAACCTTCTCTCACAGAAGCATTCCTCACAAACTAAAACTGGAAGTCAGACTATAATTTAGAGTCTTGGGCTATGACTCAAGCTTCTTCCCATACTTTGTAGGACTCTCATCTGCCCAATATTCTTACAAACCATGTTACTCTTTCTATGCAGAAGATGGTTAAACACCTTCCATCCACACTTTATGGTTCATTGATGAGAAAGGCTGACCACAGTGAGAGTCATGCTGGGTTGGCAGTAAACTCAATGGCATCCCAATAAGTTTGCCTTAGCTCTACATCCTCTCCTGTGGAGCTTCTGGTACTAGGACAGCCAGTTCCTCCTGGAGGCGAAAGCATCTTCAGACCTTTCCCCCCTGGGATGAAGCATCTCCAGGAACCAGCTTCTACTAATTGCTCCTGCCGGCTGCAATCAGCAACTAATAGTCTTTCATTGGACAGAAACCCACTCTCACCCCACAGTCTTCTGTTCTAGTGGCTCCAAAAAGAACCACAGCAGGGACCCCTGCAAAGCTTGTTTTAGTGGAAAGAGCTCTGGGCTGAGATCCAGGAGAGCTGGATTGCAATCCCTGTTCTGTAGCTCATTAGCTTGGAGATCGTGGGTACAAGCAAGATATAGCCTGGGTGAACTTTGTAAAATAAGTTGGTTAAATTAGATACTCCCTAGGGTTTCTTCCAGTTTTAATTTTTTATTTCAAGATATGCTAATTAAAATGAAATCCAAATCTTGCTTATCAGATGGCAAAAATGAAAAGAATACTACTAGTCACTGTTGGCATGGCCTGTTACACTGCAGATGAGAGGATCAAATTAGTAAGAAAAAGAAGCTAAACATTTGCCATGATATAGAAAAGCTGTTAAAATACACATATTCTCAGGAATCCTCAGCCCTAGAATAATTTATTTCAAGGACATATCCTGCATATATGTGATGACATAGCTATTTTTATATACATTACAACATTGCTTAAAATGATAAAAAAAAAACTTAGAAATAATAAAATATGCACTAATCATGATTAAAGAAATTATAGTAAATTCACGCAATGGCAAAGCATAACGCAACTTAAAAACACTGTAGAGAAACACTTAATAAAATGGAAAAGTTCTCGGGGTGCCTGGGTGGCTCAGTGGATTAAAGCCTCTGCCCTCAGCTCAGGTCATGATCTCAGTGGCCTGGGATCGAGCATCATGTCGGGCTCTCTGCTCAGCAGGGAGCCTGCTTCCTCCTCTCTCTCTCTCTCTGCCTGCCTCTCTGCCTACTTGAGATCTCTGTCAAATAAAATCTTTCAAAAAAATGGAAAAGTTCTGTATATTAATATATAAAAGGAAGTGACTTACTTAATATTTCATTAAGGCATCCACTGTGACCTCAATTTTGTTATACAAACATCAATATATAACAATGCTTCCCCAGCTCTGACCTGTCTGTGATAAAGCCATGCTGTCTTTAACAGTTGACAACATATGTGAGCCCCCACTCTTCAGAAATCCATGCTTCTATCCGGTTCCCCATTCAGGATTGTCTAGGACTCTCAAAGAAAGCTTACTTCCTCCAACATCCACTGCTGGTCCAGAGTGCTAACGGTGGGTCTATACCCCAATATAACTGACTTGCAAGTCTTCTCTTTTCCAATACAATTAGCTCCAAGTGAAAAATCTATAGAAATTTGAAAGAGTCATCTTTTCAAAACCCAAACCTGATGCTCCCTGCCTCTCTTCCCCTTTTTAAAACTATGGTTTACCATTACTCTAAGGGTAAAGAAAAAATATGGTAAGAGCCCTACAAACTTGGGCGCCTGGGTGGCTCAGTCGTTGGACGTCTGCCTTTGGCTCAGGTCATGATCCCAGGGTCTGGGTATGGAGTCCCACATGGGGCTCTCTGTTCAGTGGAAAGCCTGCTTCTCCCTCTCCCACTTTCCCAGCTTGTGTTCCCTCTTTCACTGTGTCTTTCTCTTCAAACAAATAAATAAAATTGTTTTTTAAAAAAGAGCCCTACAAACTCCTATAGTCTTGCCTGGTACACCTTCTATGTGCCTCTCCAGCCTCAACGTATCACAGCCTCTCTTTCCACTTCAGCCACCCTAGGTCTTCTCTCAGTCCTCCATATTCTTCATGTTCCCTAGGCTCTTTGCACCTACAATTTAATTCTCTTCCTACACATTTCTTGCCCTGCTGTTTCACTTAGTTAATCCTTACTCATGCTTTTGTTTTCAGTTTGTCATTCTCTCAGAGAAGGGACCTTAAGGCTACCAGACTTGGTAAATGATCCATATTACACATTCACACAGCATCATGTAGCTTTCTGTTATAGCACTTGTTCACACTTGCAAATCTACATTTTAATCATATGACTTGGCTAATAACGAGAAGCTGTGACTCTCTCTCCTTCTCCTCTTCCCCTTCTCGTTCGCCTAGCCCTCCATTTTCTACTTCTTCTTCTCCTTCATCAATATGTCACTTATAGCTAGCACCGTGCCTAGTATGTATTTCTGGAATGAAGAAGCACAGTCTCTTTCAGGCTCCTTCCTAGTAGAAGTGAGGGGTCAAAATGACCCCTACAATTGAGAATCTCCACCCATCTCCACATCCTGAGCCCAGGACCCTAACTGTCTCTGTATCCCTGAAAAAAGAAAAGGTCTCCCCACCATGGCAACCAGGCCTGCTTGGTGGAGATGTCCAAGTATTTGGAAAAAACTCCTGCCTCTATTCACAAATTGTGGCCTGAATTCCAAGGTCCGGAGAAGCCATTATGATATATCATCGCCCCTCTCAAAACACAGACTGTTCAGGCCTAAATACGATTCTAAGTAAAATCACACTAAGACAGATCCAGCTCATGGTACAGTCTTCCCTCCAGGGTTGGTACAGCCTCAGGATCTGCTACAATAGGATTTCCTGAGGACAAACAATAATTTTAGCCTAAATCCAAATGCAGGGAAAACAAATTACCTACTCCCGGAGACCCCAATTCTGCTAAGGATAATCTCAATTAATATTACTAAATAGATGAGTTAACATCTTAGATTCAAGCCTTAGCATTTGGACCACTTCTCTAGCCTTACTTGAGAAATTATCTGATATTTAGAAAATAGATCAATTTCATAAAAAGGGAGTTTTCCATAGATGCAAAGGACAATTTTAATCCTAAGTGAGAGAAGCTGTTTACAACCTTCCAAAATGGCACTTTCTTAGCTTTCACCTTTCAAGAACTTCATACTCCCAAAGCATCTGTCTACTCACACAAAGACACACACATGCGTATGCTCACAGAGGATCATTCCAGGGCTGGTTTGTCCTCAGAATGAGTAGTTCTGAACTCTGTGTTGATCATGGCCCAAGACCCTAAACAGAAGGGGGTGATGGTGAGGTGAGCCTCAGGGTGATCCTCCCTGAGTGGTATCCTGCGGTTCAAAGAGGTCAGTCTAAGATGATCTCTTGTCTGTTTGGCTACACAAGGGAGTTAGTTGCCCAGACTCAAGGAAAAAGAAAAGAGCTGAAGCAACTGTTTCTCTGGAACATTCTAACAGATTGAATAACAGAATGCTTCAGATTCCCTTGGATATTGTCTGTCCATTAGTAGAAAACCTAACTTAGTAAAACTTCAGTGCCCAAAATAAGTGTATTCATAGATATTTTAAATTTTTGAGCAAAGAGAAAGAAAGGAGAGGAATCAGGTAGTCCAGGGGCCGAACTACGGATAAGTAATTAATGAATATCTTTTTTTTTTTTAACTTTGTTAGGCAATGGTTAGCAAAATGTTGAAAGATTAAGGTTTTTTTTAAGATTATTTATTTATTTATTTGACAGAGATCACAAGTAGCAGAGAGGCAGACAGAGAGGGGAGGGGGAAGCAGGCTGAGCAGAGAGCCCAATGTGGGGCTCAATCCCAGGACCCTAGGATCATGACCTGAGCCAAAGGCAGAGGCTTTAACCCACTGAGTCACTCAGGCACCCCAAGGTTGCTTTTTTTTAAAGAAATACCTTGAGGGGAAAAAAAAAAATCTATACCAGAATTTTGCATTTTAATAAAAACAGCACTATATTTAAAATGTTGATAATACCATATGCTATATTTACAAGGATTTAGTGGAAAACTAGATACAATTACAACGGACTATGTGGACAGCCCAGTATTTGGAGCGTAGTTCTCCTTTTCTCAAGTCCAAGACCTGCGCTCTTTCCACTATAATATAATTAAAGTGTTTAACATGTTTCTAGAAAAACATGTACTTATGTGCTGTGATAACATGGCCCTTACATGACAGTCTTTCCAGAAATGTAGCAGATACTCCCCTACACATACACCTCAGTGCATATTATTACACATACTTCTACAGGGATTTAAGAGTTTGTATAAAAACTTTAAACTTCTACCCTTAGAACATAACTACTTCCTGTATACAGAAGTGTTTCCAATTTTAATGGAAATTATCTTAATTTCCCCCAAGAATATGTGTATCTTTCTAAGAAGTAAGAATAACAAAATTCAAACAGTTAATTGCCTAATGCAAATATAACTAAGAGAGACATTGCATAGGAAATGGATTTTTGCTAACAAAAACTAATAGAGACTCACTAAGTAAGCAAGCCCAAAGAAAATTAATCTTACATGAACTTTAAAATACAGCAAACTAAATACCTCTCGTTGAAAATGTCCATCAGTACTAAAAAATACACTGCTAGTTTTGCTTAATCTGTGAAATGTATCTCTATAGAAACAGAGAATTCAATTTGTCTTTTATAAACTATGTATACATATACCCTCTTCCATTGAAAGCATACCCAGCTGCTTGAAACAAACTATCTTCTTTCAAAACTGTGGCAGAAATAAAATTCTATAGTAACTACAGTCTTAAAACTGCCTTAGAAATTTCACACAGGAGCAATCATTTAGTACTTAGACATATGGGTGTCACATTTATATATATCTTCTACTATCCCCACACCCACAAAATGTTTTCCTTTGCCACATGGCATAAACAGTCAAAAATATTCCCAGTATCCAACTGATTGTCAGGTAGTCAAAGTAGCTGGCTACTACTATATGAGAGTGATTCCACATATGTCCACTTTGAAATAATTTTGAGCACTACACCTTGCTAAGAGCATTGGGGCATAGGCTATAAACAAAAACCACCCAAGGTCATCCTTTCATTAAATTTAAAACCTCTAATAGAAAAAACATGTGGAACTATAGTTCTATAATATCAGAAGCCAAAGGAGACATAAAGGAAAGACAAATTAATTCCAAGGAAGTAGTAGGTCAGGCAAAATGCCCTAAAGAAAGTGACCCTTTGAGTCAAATTTGGTGGGATAGGTAGACTTCTATATAGAGAGGAAGAAAAGGGCATTTCAGACTGAGGGAACAGCTAGAAGAATGGCAGGAAGGCAGGCAGGTGCAGGGCATATCAGGGAAAGGTGATTTCTTCTATTTGTTAAGAGATGGAGGTAGAGAAGGAAGAGAAAGGATGAAGTGGAAAATCAACCTGGAGAGCTAGATCAGGACCAGATCATGAAGGAATATGAGTCTCATATTCAGTCAGGTACACTTACTTGGCTGAATAGGGAGCCATTGGGAGGTCCTGAAGAAAATGAGATCTCCACCTTAAGAACAGTTGGGAGAATTTGAGGAAGGAAGCAATACTATAGTGTCTTTTCAGGCCTAAACTAGCCAATTACAATGGGAACTAAAAAGAGACCTTATCAAAAAGCTGACAGGAGAAAAAGAAATTCAAATGGCCAATCAACATGTGAAAAGATGCTAAATTTCACTTATCACTAGGTGTTTCAAACTAGAGCAAGGAGATGCCATTTCTAATCTCATCAAATAGGCAAGAGTGAAAAATATTGATAATATGCAATTATCAGCAAGAACATGAAAAAATGGGATGGAACTTTCCATGATGTTAAGAGTCCAAATTTATAAAAACCTTTTTGGAATAACTATCCAAACTTCAGATTTAAACTTGAGATTACATTCCCTTTGATCTACTGATTACTCAAGTATTCAAACACACACACACACACACACACACACACACACAAATATAATGCTGAATTGGAAAACATGGAAACAGATAGCAACAGGAAAGTGATAACTGATTAATAATTTATGGTATAAATATTCAATATAGTTGAATTCTGCACAATCCTTAAAAAGGAATAAGGCAAATTTATACACCATGGAAGTTTTCATAATATATTATTATCTGTTTACATAGGAAGAGGAGGGACAATTGCAAAAATATGTGATTAGCTTCCTAAGCCTGATGGGTATGTGTAAATAAAGAGACCAATAGACAAGACTAAAATGATATAAAGCAGACTGTCCCTCTAAACTTAGAAACTGGGATCAGGAGAGAGGACCTGGCAAGGAAAAACTTCTACCTTTCACGTCATACAATTTGAGGTTCTTCAATTTTTTTTTTTACAAAGAAAACGTGTTAACTTTATAATTTAAAAAGTTTTTGAAGGAGTGAAATGGTTCTAGAGAAACAATAGGAATCTTTCAGAAGTTCCTCAAATAATAAAATAGTATGACTACATCACATTAATAAGTGAAATTTGTGAGTATTTGGTCAAAGAAAAGAAATTAACAAATATTACAATATTTAACTGCCAATACCGATAACAGTTGAATAGTGTTTGTTTATCTGTTTGTGGTTTGGCAGCATTCTAATCCCTAAAGAATCCTGGTGCACAGAAATGCCAACAGAGCTAAGTCCACAGCCCTCAGCATTCTGTAATGTCAAGAGACCTTTTACAGAGGAGAATGGCTAGAAGAGAGATGAGTTTGGCTTTTTTAGATTCCACATATAAGTAATATCATAGAAAATTTGTCTCTCTCTGTCTGACTTATCTCACTTAGCATAATGCCCTTAAAATTTATATCGATGTTATCATAAATGGCAGGATTTCCTTCTTTCTTATGGCTGAAAGATATTCCATTGAAAACCTGTCACATACCAGAGACTATGGTGTGAGAGAATTGAGGAGATGTTGTTTAAGGTACAGACTTGCAACTAATGGATGAATAAGTCCTGGAGAGTTAATGTATAGCACAGTGATTATAGACAACAATACTGTATTATAAACTGCAAAGCTGCTATGACACTAGATCTTAATTGTTTCCACCACAAAAAAGAAATGATAACTATGTGAGGTGATAGAGGCATTAGCTAACACTACAGTCAGTGGTAAAGACATTGCAATTCACAGTTGTATCAAATCAACATGTTATACACCCTAAATTTATACAATGTTATATGCCAATTATATATCAATAAAAAAATAACAAGTAAGCAAGCAAGTAAATAAATAAATAAGATTTCCCCAGGGGAAAAAAAGAAAGAGAACTGCTCTCTAAAACCTTAAATTGGAATTTCAACCCTTGCTTTATTTGAGGAAGGATTTCTAGTTTCACATCAAGAATTGGCTGTCATCTGAAGCACACTTCTGACTATATTCTAAGTTCACCCTTGGCAGCACCATTGTTCACAATGTGTCATAAAAGATAAACAGAATATTTATTTTCTGTGCATGTGTAATGAAGAAAGCACAACTAGAGCAAGTGGAAAAGAGGAAACAAAATCAATGATGAAATCCACATCAGAAGTGGTTACTGGTAAATGTCAAATTTCATATATCTTGATAACATAGCTCATGTTTTCAAACAGAAAATAATTACTTTATACAAAACTACCTGAAAAAATTTAAGCTGTATCATCAACCTTCACAAATTCAGACTAACTGTGCATAAGACTGGTCTAAACCAGATAAAAATCAGGAGAAAAAATTTATAATACAATCAAATTTGAAAGAAATTCAAAACATAAAATGCCAGTATTATTGAGCTTGCTAGATTATAAACTCAGTTTGCTTTGAACAAAGCTCAATTTGAAAATAAATCCCAGATAAAAGAAATGATATGGTGGATAGATTGCTTTAAAGCAGCTTAGGGGGTGCCTGGTGGCTCAGTGCATTAAGTATCTGCCTTTGGCTTAGGTCCTGATCTCAGAGTCCTGGGATGGAGCCCCACATAAGGCTCCCTGCTCAGTGGGGAGCCTGCCTCTCTCTCTCCCTCTCCCCTTGTGCTTCTCTTTCTCAGTCTCTCTCTCTCTCAAACAAATAAATGAAAAATCTTTTTAAAAAAAAATCTTAGAATTAAGTTAAACCTCTGGAAGATCATCATCTTAAAAATGGAATCTGGCCCCTCAGAGTATCATTATCACTGTCTCTTAACATTTTCCCTTAATATTAAGATTTTTGCTTTTAGTTTACTACAAAGCTGTGATCACCAAGATAGCATTGTACTGGCATAAAAACAGATATGTAGACCAGTAGAACAGAGTAGAGAGTCCAGATATGGACCCTCAACTCTATGGTCAAATAATCTTCGACAAAGCAGGGAAATATATACAGTGGAAAAAAGGCAGTCTCTTCAATAAATGGTGCTGGGAAATTTGGACAGCTATGTGTAGAATGAAATTCGACCATTCTCTTACACCATACACAAAGATAAACTCAAAATTGATAAAAGAACTCAATGTGAGGCAGGAATCTATCAAAATCCTAGAGGCAAACATATGTAGTAACCTCTTTGACATTGGCCACAGCAACTTCTTTCAAGATATGTCTCCAAAGGCAAAGGAAATAAAAGTGGAAATGAACTTTTGGGACTTCATCAAGATCAAAAGCTTCTGCATAGCAAAGGAAACAATCAACAAAACAAAGAGACAACCCATGGAATGGGAGAAGATGTTTGCAAATGACACTACAAAGGGCTGATATCCAAGATCTATAAAGAACTCCTCAAACTCAACACACACAAAGTAGATACTCACATCAAAAAATGGGCAGAAGACATGAATAGACACTTCTCCAAAGAAGACATACAAATGTCTAACAGACACATGAAAAAATTTTCATCATTAGCCATTAGGAAGATTCAAATAAAAACCACATTGAGATACCATCTTACACCAGTTAGAATGGAGAGGATGTGGAGAAAGGGAACCATCTTACAACTATTGGTGGGAATGCAAGTTGGTGCAGCTACTTTGGAAAACAGTGTGGAGATTCCTTAAGAAATTAAAAATAGAGCTAATCTATGACCCCACAATTGTGCTATTGGGTATTTACCCTAAAGATAGAGAGGTAGTGAAAAGAAGAGCCATCTGTACCCCAATGTTCACAGCAACAATGGCCACAGTCCCAAACTGTGAAAAGAACCAAGATGCCGGGGCGCCTGGGTGGCTCAGTGGGTTAAGCCGCTGCCTTCGGCTCAGGTCATGATCTCAGGGTCCTGGGATCGAGTCCCGCATCGGGCTCTCTGCTTGGCAGGGAGCCTGCTTCCTCCTCTCTCTCTCTCTGCCTGCCTCTCCATCTACTTATGATTTCTCTCTGTCAAATAAATAAATAAAATCTTTAAAAAAAAAAAAAAAAAAAAGAACCAAGATGCCCTTCAATGGACAAATGGATTAAGAAGATATGGTCCATATATACAATGGAGTAGTATGCCTCCATCAGAAAGGATGAATACCCAACTTTTATATCAACATGGACGGAACTGGAAGAGATTATGCTGAGTGAAAAAGTCAAACAGAGAGAGTCCATTATCATATGGTTTCACTTACTTATGGAGCATAAGGAATAACATGGAGGACATTGGGAGATGGAGAGGAGAAATGAGTTGAGGGAAACTGAAAGGGGAGACAAACCATGAGAGACAGTGGACTCTGAGAAACAAACTGAGGATTTTGGAGGGGAGGGGGTTGGGAAGTTGGGTGAGTCTGATGGTGGGTATTATGGAGGGCATGTATTGTGTGTAGAACTGGGTATGGCTCATACACAATGAATGCTGGAATACTGAAAAGAAATAAAATTTTAAAAAATTTAAAAAGTATTTTGCTTTTATCAAGAAAAATTAAAAAAATATATATGTATAACTTACCTTCAAATTCAATGAAAAAATATTATTGAGAATTCATTGTCTGTTACATTACTTAACATCGACCATTTTGTTTTTTAGTTCTTGGTATTAAAAGGTGTTGCCCAACTTATTGCACACAGAAGGCATAAAATACAAATGCTCTGAAATATCTGAAAACATATACTCTGTGCAAAATAAGTATACATGTTGCAGTCTTGTTTATACCACCAATCTGGTTAGTTGCGTGTAATACAAAATTAAGTGTCAACAAACCCCTATATGGATTACAAAAATTTCTAAATTTGTATTTCTCCCGTTCATGTTATATTGCATGTGTACCAACAAATTAGTAGGCAGATTCTGTCCTCTAAGCTATCAAAGTTATAAATTAAAACAAAAATTGGCATACTCTTTTTATAATCAGTTGATGTAAAATATAAATCAATTTGCACATAAACAAAAAAAAATAGAATAAACTAAAACTATTTAAAAAAAAGATACTATTGAACAATTGGAAAAAAAAAAAAAACCCGAATGGGTTCTGTGGCAACATATAAAGATTTCGCATAATTGTGTCCTGTTTTTTAAAAGATTTATTTATTTTTATTTGAGAGAGAGAGAGAACATGGGGAGGGGCAGAGGGAGAGGGAGAGTCTTTTAATCCAACTCCGAACTGACTGTAGAGACCAATTTGGAGCTTAACTCACAACCCTGAGATCACAACCTGAGCCTAAACCAGGAGTTGGATGACTACACCACCCAGGAGCCCCACATAATTGTATTCTAAAATATATATTTACTTAACTCTAATATATACCTTAAAGTATGAAATAATTCTGAATTATATCCACCAGTGGCTTTTGGAGCATATTATCCATTCATTCCACACTTTGTGTTCCTGTAGAGTTGAATATCAAATATTCACCCTCACTTTATAATTGGCTATCCTAAAGGACAGCTCCAGACCCCATGCAGCAATCCCTGTAAACAGGGAGTTAATACTAGTAACTACTGAAATCAGAAATTTTCTGAATTTCTCTTAATAGGTATTAACATAGCTAATAAGAACTAGCAGTGACTAAACACTAAGTTCTAAGTCATATGACAAGTGGTTTGCATGCATTATATTACTGAATTCTCCCAAGGGTCTTCCCAAGTTCAAGTACACTTACTAGTTCCATTTTAAATGAAGATATAGATCACAGAGTTTAAGTAATCTACATGAGGCACAAAACTAGGAATTGGCAAAGATAGTATCCAAACCCAGAATTTGTGACCCTCATATTTACAGTCTTAGTGCTACACTGAATAAATATTACAAGAAATTATTTTCCCAGTTTCTTTAGAAAAACACATAAAAGAGGATAAAGAAAACACATTTTTCTGAAATTTTCTAAATAACAGCTAAATAAAATAAGAGCTAAAATATATTTCATCATTTTATCTTAAAGTTTAGTTTATGTTTGAGGATTTAGATAAAAAATAATTGGATGAGTTAGAAAATGTTAATTATGGGAAAATAATTCTTTTAATTTAATTAAAATTTAGTCTTCACAGTTCATTCCTGTGGCAATTCCTGTTGCTTGGTTACCATATGGCAGACATAACTAACTACACAAGAATTATCACAACTATACTAAAAATAATAAACATTTCTTATCTCCCTGTTGTACTGTTAAATACTGAATTATAGAAGAGAGCAAGTTAAGTTTATTAGATGCCTAAAATAGCCATTTAATACATAAAGTAATGATTTCATCATTCTTCATTGGGTTTTCTGATCTCCTAGGTATATAACTGATGAATATATCTTTAGTTGCAGTGACAAGAATACCTTATGGAATCCAACCAGTGAGTCATCCAAAGTGTTCTGTTGCTGACAGCAAGGACCCCTTTCGATAAACACTATGGAGATAAGAAATGAACACTTACAGTCAGGATAAGGAATGTACAAAGGGAACATCTGTTGTTTTGCTGTCTGAAGATTCTCACACCTTTTTTTCTAATAACAAAAGCCCTCTCACCTGAGGGAACTCATTCCTTGTAGGTCAAGCAGAGTTGACCTTAACACATCCCAGACCACAGAGGTGGGCAGAAGGCCCCTAATTAAATGAAGTTTTCCATCCCCTTGGCCACAGCAATTGTACGTATTATTCAAGAAGTCTAATCATACTTTTCAGTGATGCTACTATATTTATAGCAGGGGTCTCTCTTCAGGGTTGTGATCTATAAGGATACAGGCTTGTGGTTCCTGGCAGCTTGTGTGTCCAACCATTTGGGGAAATCCGGTTTGAAAATAAAATCAATAAACAGAAGAAGTAGAGCTGAGTGATAAAACAGTCTCATTTGGAGCCAGCTCTTCTGTGGGCCTTTATAGTT
The DNA here is from genome assembly GCF_030435805.1 of Mustela lutreola. Taxonomy (NCBI): domain Eukaryota; kingdom Metazoa; phylum Chordata; class Mammalia; order Carnivora; family Mustelidae; genus Mustela; species Mustela lutreola. Next base: position 160,409,007 of record NC_081292.1, read on the forward strand.
ACATGAACCAACATACTTCCTTTTTGCCTAAGCTAGTTTGATCTGAGTTCAACTGCAAACAAAAAATTTGACAGATACAATTGTCTCAAAGGTGGAGTTACCTAATTCCATCTTGACTATAGTTCTATTTAAGAACCCAGGATTTGAAGATGATAACCACAAGATGTATGAAGTCATATTTCATTTTTATTTGTCTCTAAAACATTTTAAATGTTGAATAGTGGTAACAAATTGGAAATATGTGAGTTAAACACACTATGTCCATACAATTATAGTCACCAATAGTTGAGGAGAATGACCATGGATAAAAATCTTTCAAACAATACTTCGCTTCAGTATCATGAGGCTTTAAAATCTATCCTCAGTGCTTTGTTTCCTTTTTGTAAGCCTTGCCATTTCCCTGAATTTCTCTTTTGAAAAATTAATGACATTAAGGTACTTACATCCTGGTGTGAAATACTCAAAAATGTTTTTCTCCAGGACAGAAGAGGAGTAGGTACAAAAGTTTCAGAAAGCAGGTAAAAAGTAAAAGGATAAAGAGAAAGAAGAAAAGCCACAGATCAAGAGAAAACATTTGCAAAAGACATCCCAAAATACACAATGAACTTTTAAAACTTAAAGAAAAAAACAACCTGATTAAAATATGAGCAAAACATCTGATCAGACATCTTATCAAAGGAGACATATAGATATCAAATAAGTATATGAAAAGATATTCAATGTCACATGTCATTAGGAAATTGCAAAAATAAGTAAGATACCGCTACACATCTATTAGAATGGCCCAAATCTAAAACAACAACACCACCAAATGCTGGCAAGGATGAGACAGTAGGAACCCTCATTCACTGCCAGCGGGAATGCAAAATGGTATAGCCAATTTGAAAGACAACTTCTTACAAAATTAAGCATACTCTCCCCATATAATCCAGCAATTGCACTCCTTGATATCCAAATGAATTGAAAACATGTCCACACAAAAACCTGCACATGAATGTTTATAGCAGCCTTATTCATAATTGCCAAAATTTGGGAGCAGCTAAGATGTCTTAGGTGAATAGATCAACTGTCATACATTCATACAATGGAATATTATTCAGTGCTAAAAGTAAATGAGCTATCAGTCCACAAAAAGACATGGAGGAACCGTGAATGCACACTGCAAAGTGAAAGAAACCAGTCTGAAGAGGCTATATATACTGTATAATTCCAGTGATATGAAATACCAGAAAAGACAAAAGTATGAAGACAGGAAAAAGATCAGTGGTTGACAAGGGCTTGGGGGGAGGAATAGAAAAACAGGTGGTGCATAAAGGATATTTAGGGAAGTGAGACTATCTTGTAATGTATTATAATAGTAGAACACGTCATCATACATTGGTCAAAACTCACAGGATGTATATATAGCATAAAGAGTGAACTCTAATATCCTAATATTGACTATGGACTTTGAATGATAATGATGTATTACTGTTAGTCCATGAATTATAACAAATGTACCACACTGATGCATGGATGCAGGATGTTGATGGAGAGGGAAGCTTGTGTATGTATGAAGAGTGGATATGTGGGAACTTGCTGTACTTTCTGCTCAGTTTTGCTCTGCAGCTAAAACTGCTTTAAAAAAATAAGATTACTAATTTCATTTTAAAAAGTAAAAGCAATGAAACAGATGATGACAAAGAGTCAACAAATGACACACATTACAATTGTCCCATCCCTATCATTCTTCCATGGGAAGAACACTGGATTTAGGACCTTCTGTTTACATAACAAGTATTTATTGAAAACCTACTATGTGTCTAGTATTCTGCTGGGTGTCTTGGAAATGGAACAGAAATAACCATTTCCCATATAGAGTTTGCAATCTATCATGGAGAGGAGTAAGACAGTAAACAAATAATATATTATGATAGACTATAATAAGTGCTAAAATGAAATATATAGGGACCTAAGAGATAATGATACTAGGGATGATTTTACCAAGAAAAGGAAGAAGAAAAATAGGCCCACAGGTATAAAGGGATGTAGGGTCAAATAAGCATGTATATAACATGAGAGCATTAGATAATATTTGAATATTGGTGAAACTGGTCCAATAGAGAAAAAGAAATCAAAATGCCAAAGAGAGAGGCAGTAAATTATGAAGCAAGTACTCCAAGATGGCAGGAAGAGATAGAATTCAGAATATATGTAGAAGATTTGCTCTTTGATAGGAGAAAAGTTCCCCCATTTTACCAAGAAAAGTGGAGTATAAAGAGAAGAAAGAGGAAAGAAAGAGCAACCCAGGGGTGCTCAGTCATTAAGCATCTGCCTTCGGCTCAGGTCATGATCCCAGAGTCCTAGGATTGAGCCTCGCATCGGGCTCCCTGCTCAGTGGGAAGCCTGCTTCTCCCTCTCCTACTCCCCCTGCTTCTGTTCCCTCTCTCGCTGTGTCTCTCTCTGTCAAATAAATAAATAAAATATTTTTTAAAAAAGAGAGAGAGAGAAGAAAGAATATTTACTGGCCCATTAGTAGGAAGGTATGGATCTTCACATCATGTAAACAGGAATCTCCTTTGAGGATGTGCATAGTAGATGGCAAAGGTAGAAGGAGCTGAAATAACTTTTTATTAAATCTAATCAAAATAGGAACCACATTTTTGGCCAGCAAAGGAGAGAGCTTTTACTGTGGTGGCCCTTATAATGTTACTCAGGTCCTGAGCACAGTTTTGACAAAGTCTGTGGCTTGCAGGGACCAAAGTGAAAGCCGTGCTAATAGAAGAAATGTCTCTGTTCATATGAATTAGATTGCATTTTCTCTAAGTTACTTAAAAGCTTGCATTGGTGAGTTACCCTTGTTTATTAACTAAACAATGAGAAAATCCAATGAGAAAAGCCAACGTGGTCAGTGGGAAGACTAACCTAGAAACGGAGAACCCACACTAACCTGCACTCAAGGGACAACCTCCATTGCCTGAGTCAGGACTCACTGAGCAGACTAGAAAGTTCATTAGCATCCAACCAAAGCCTGAACATTCTTATCTTAGAAGACAAAGGAAAAGGGAAAAGGAGGTTCCATGGCCTAAGACGGGATGGGAAGTGAAGGCTTCCAGAGCAGAATGTTTTGATCTGAGTATGATTTGAGAGAGAGAGCTCTGGAAAATAAAGAAATAGGGGGTAATGGAAATTGAGAGAGAGACCTGGAGACAGAGAACATCTACTTGAGACAGTTTCTCTTAGAAGGTCTGAGGATGCAAGGCCCTTCACTAAGTTGGAGAAAAAGATTTATGTTCCTCCAACATGCTGTAGCTTTTCTGAGGTCATCCCAGTGCATTTTTTCTCCCCAGAGGAACAGGACAGAGAGGAAGAAATTAGGAGAGACTAGCACGGACTCACCCTAGTAGATTACTCTCAGATGTGAGTTACCTGGACTAGAGAGGCTGACAGGTGCTGAGGTACAAAAAAGAGAATGACTGAGAATGCCTGCCACAAGTGGGTCATAGAAATATGAAGCAAGATCTTCAGGGAGAGTTTTAAAGAGAGATGATATAAAATATTTTTTGTGACAAGTGGGAGAATGACCCTTCAGTATGACACAGGGTGCTGAGAAGAGTTAAGAGCTTATTTAAGACAGAAGTTTTTGTGTTTGAGCCTTGCTTCTGTCATTTAGTAGCTGTGTTTATAATATACATAACCCCTCTGAACTTGAATTCCCTTGCTGATAACATGGGAATAGTAACACCTACAATAAAAGGCTGTAGAAAGGATTAAATGAGATTAGATATGTAAAGCTCTTTATACATATTAGAGTCTTAAAAACTATTTGTTTCTTCTCTGTTTTCATAGTTTTCAGGGTTCATAAGCTTTACTAAGCTGCAGGGTCTTTTATTTTTAGGTCAATACTCACTTGAGAGTTTTTTCCTGGGTAAAGTGTTAACATTAAGCAGGATGCAAAATTAACACACAAAAATAAGTAGTGTTTCTATATGCCAACAATGAATTATGTGAGAAAGAAATAAAGAAAATGATCCCATTTACAATAGCATCAAAAATAATACTTAAGAAAAAATTTAACTAAAGAGCTAAAAGATTCCTACAATGAAAACTAAAATAATGATGAAATAAATAAAAAGAGACACAAATAAATATAAATCCTATGTTTATGAATTGTAAGAATTAATATTGTTAAAATGTCCATACTACCCAAAGACATCTACAGTTTCAATGCAATCATAATTAAGAATCTGGGGCATTTTTACAGAAGTGAAAAAAAAAAATCCCAATATAAATATGGAACCACAAATGACCCTAAAACAATCCTAAGAAAAAAAGCAAAACAGGAGGTAGCACATTTCCTAATTTCAAGCTGCTATTATAAAACTACAGTAGTCAAAATAATATGTACTGGCATAAGAACAAATAGACCAATGGAACAGAACAAAGAGCCCCAAAATAAATCCAAGGATATTTTGACAAGAGAGCAAAGAGAGCAAATATTTGACAAGAGATCAAAGAATACTCAATGGAGAAAAGACAATCTTGTCAATAGATGGTACTGGAGGGGGCAGGGGGTGCCTGAGTGCTCAGGGTGTTAAGCCTCTGCCTTCCACTCAGGTCATGATTTAGGATCGAGCCCTGCATTGGGCTCTCTGCTCAGCAGGGAGCCTGCTTCCCCCTTTCCCTCTGCCTGCCTCTCTATTTACTTGCGATCTCTCTCTCTGTCAAATAAACAAAATCTTTAAAAAAAAAAAATGGTGAGTGGGAAGAGTCAAGACAGCAGAGAAGTAGCAGGCTGAGACTACATCAAGTAGCAGGAGATGAGCTAGATAGCTTACCAAACCATTGCGAACACCCACAAATCCAACAGGAGATTGAAGAGAAGAAGAGCAACAATTCTAGAAACAAAAAATCGACCACTTTCTGTAAGGTAGGACCAGCAGAGAAGTGAATCCAAAGCAACGGGAAGATAGACCGTGGGGGGAGGGGCCGGCTCCCAGCAAGCTGCAGAGCAACAGGCACAAAATCAGAACTTTTAAAAGTCTGCCCCACAGGCTAAACCAGTGTGAAGCCCACACGGGGACAGCGTGGCCCCAGGTCCTTCGGGGTCACAGAAAGATCAGGGGTGTCTGAGTGTTGCAGAGCTCGCAGGTATTAGAGCAGGGAAGCTACAGAGACACAGCCAAGGAATGAGCTCTCAGCTTAGGGTTACCTTGAATCGGTCACAGGCTGGGTGAGCTCAGAGCGTGGCCAGAGGCCAGGGAGGCAGGAGTGTTTGAGCACTTTTCTTTGAGGGCACACTGAGGAGTGGGGCCCCGAACTCTCAGCACCTCTGGGCCGGAGACGGGGAGGCCACCATTTTCATTCCCATCCTCCGGAACTCTACGGAAAGCGTTCAGGGGACAAAAGCTCCCGAAAGTGAACAGAGCAGATTACTTAGCCCAGCCTCTGGTAAGGGCGGTGCAATTCTCCCTCAGGCAAAGACACTTGAAAATCACTACAACAGGCCCCTCCCCCAGAAGATCAATAAGAAATCCAGCCAAGACCAAGTTCACTTACCAAGGGGAACAGCGGAATTCCAGAGGAGGAGAAGGCAAAGCATGGAATTCATGGCTTTCTCCCCATGATTCTTTAGTCTTGCAGGTAATTTAATTTTTTTTTAATTTAATTTTTTTTTCTTCTGCTAATTTTTTTTTAACTTTTACCCTTTCCTCTTTTAACGTTTTGCAACTAGTTTATCTTAACAATACCTTTCATTAAAAAAAGTCTTTTTTGAAACTTCATTGTTATAGACATATTTTATCCTTCGTTGTATCTAACTTTATTTTTTATATACACATAGGGTTTTTTCTTCTAAAATACTTGGGGTACAACTTCTTCTAATAGATCAAAATATACCCTAAATCTAGCTCTGGGCTTGTTCTAGTCTCCAGCCAGAGCAAATTCTCTCCACTTTCTTTTTCTTTATTCTCCCAACCAACTTATTTTATCAACTCCTTTTTTAGAAATTAAAAAAATCTTTTTTCATCTCCATAGGCATACTCCATCCCTACATTGTGTTTAACCTTATATATGTTTTTCATTCTTTAAAATTTGGGGAGATAATTTCTTCTAAGAGACCAAAATACTCCCAAAATAAAGTGGGTGACCCTGTTCTAGTCACCAGTTTAATATATATATATATTTTTTTCTTTTTTATATTTTCTCTTTATTTGTTTTCTTTTTTAAATTTTTTTTTCTGAATTTCTTTTTATCCCCTTTCTCTCCCCCATGATTTCTGGTCTCTTCTGATTTGGTTAAAGCACACTTTCCTGAGATCTTTGCCTCCCTTTTAGTATTATATTTGCTCCTTCATATATTCTTATCTGGACAAAATGAAAAGGCAGAAAAACTCACCACAAAAAAAAAAAAAAAAAAAAAGAACAAGAGGCAGTACCAAAGGCTAGGGACCTAATCAATATGGACATTGGTAATATGTCAGATCTAGAGTTCAGAACAACAATTCTCAAGGTTCGAGCCAGGCTCGAAAAAGGCATGGAAGATATTAGAGAAACCCTCTCTGGAGAGAAAAAAGCACTTTCTGGAGAAATAAAAGAACTAAAATCTAACCAAGTTGAAATTAAAAAAGCTATTAATGAGGTGCAATCAAAAATGGAGGCTCTTACTACTAGGATAAATGAGGCAGAAGAAAGAATTAGTGATATAAAAGACCAAATGACAGAGAATAAAGAAGCTGAGCGAAAGAGAGACAAACAAATACTGGACCACAAGGGGAGAATTTGAGAGATAAGTGACACCATAAGATGAAACAACATTAGAATAATTGGGATTCCAGAAGAAGAAGAGAGAGAGGGGGGAGCAGATGGTATATTGGAGAGAATTATTATAGAGAATTTTCCTAATATGGCAAAGGGATCAAGGATCAAAATCCAGGAGGTGCAGAAAATCCCCCTCAAAATCAATAAGAATAGGTCCACACCCCCTCACCTAATAGTAAAATTTACAAGTCGTAGCAACAAAGAGAAAAATCTGAAAGCAGCCTGGGAAAAGACATCTGTAACATACAATGGTAAAAATATTAGATTGGCAGCAGACTTATCCACAGAGACCTGGCAGACCAGAAAGAACTGGCATGATCGATTTAGAGCACTAAACGAGAAAAACGTGCAGTCAAGAATACTATATACAGCTAGGCTATCATTGAAAATAGAAGGAGAGATAAAAAGCTTCCAGGACAAACAAAAACTGAAAGAATTTGCAAACACCAAACCAGCTCTACAGGAAATATTGAAAGCGGGCCTCTAAACAAAGAGACACCCTAAAACTAGTAGATCAGAAAGGAACAGAGACAATACACGGTAACAGTCACCTTACAGGCAATACAATGGCACTAAATTTGTATCTCTCAAAAGGTACCCTGAATGTTAATGGGCTAAATGCCCCAATAGAAAGACACAGGGTATCAGAATGGATAAAAAAACAAAACCCATCAATATGCTGCCTACAAGAAACTCATTTTAGACCTGAAGACACCTCCAGATTTAAAGTGAGGGGGTGGAAAACAACTTACCATGCTACTGACATTAGAAGAAAGCAGGGGTGGTAATTCTTCTATCAGATCAATTAGATTTTAAGCCAAAGATATAATAAGAGATGAGGAAGGACACTATATCATACTCAAAGGGTCTGTCCAACAAGAAGACCTAACAATCTTAAATATCTATGCCCCCAACATGGGAGAAGCCAACTACATAAACCAATTAATAACAAAATCAAAGAAACATATTGACAATAATACAATAATAGTAGGGGACTTTAACACTTCCCTCACTGAAATGGACAGATCATCCAAGCAAAAGATCAACAAGAAAAAAAAGGCCTTAAATGACACACTGGACCAGATGGACATCACAGATATATTCAGAACATTCCATCCCAAAGCAACAGAATACACATTCTTCTCTAGTGCACATGGAACATTCTCCAGAATAGATCACATCCTGGGTCATAAATCAGGTCTCAACTGGTATCAAGAGATTGGGATCATTCCCTGCATATTTTCAGACCACAATAATCTGAAGCTAGAACTCAGTCACAACAGGAAATTTGGAAAGAACCCAAATAGATGGAGACTAAACAGCATCCTTCTAAAGAATGAATGGGAACCATGAAATTAAAGAAGAATTGAAAAAATTCATGGAAACAAATGATAATGAAAACACAACGGTTCAAAATCTGTGGGACACAGCAAAGGCAGTCCTGAGAGGAAAATATATAGTGGTACAAGCCTTTCTCAAGACACAAGAAAGGCCTCAAGTGCACAACCTAACCCTACACCTGAAGGAGCTGGAGAAAGAACAAGAAAGAAACCCTAAACCCAGCAGGGGAAGAGAAATAATAAGACTCAGAACAGAAATCAATGAAATAGAAACCAAATAAAAGAATAGAACAAATCAACAAAACTAGGAGCTGATTCTTTGAAAGAATTAATAAGATTGATAAGCCCCTAGCCAGACTTATCAAAAAGAAAAAAGAAAGGACCCAAATAAAATCATGAATGAAAGAGGAGAGATAACAACCAACACCAAAGAAATACAAACAATTATAAGAACATACGAGGAGCAACACTATGCCAACAAATTTGACAATCTGGAAGAAATGGATGCATTCCCAGAGACATATAAACTAACACAACTGAACCACGAAGAAATAAAAAATCTGAATAGACCCATAACCAGTAAGGAAATTGAAACAGTCATCAAAAATCTCCAAACAAACAAAAGTCCAGGGACAGAAGGCTTCCTCGGGGAATTCTACCAAATATTTAAAGAAGAATTAATTCCTAGTCTCCTGAAACTGTTCCAAAAAATAGAAATGGAAGGAAAACTTCCAGACTCATTTTATAAGGCCTTGATCCCCAAACCAGACAAAGGTTCCATCAAAAAAGAGAACTACAGACCAATATCCTTGATGAACACACATGCAAATATTCTCAACCAAAATAGTAGCCAATAGGACCCAACAGTACATTAAAAGGATTATTCACCACGACCAAGTGGGATTTATTTCATGGCTGCAAGGTTGGTTCAACATCTGCAAATCAATCAATGAGATACAACACATTAATAAAAGAAAGAACAAGAACCATATGATACTCTCAATAAATGCTGAAAAATCATTTCACAAAGTACAGCATCCCTTCCTGATCAAAACTCTTCAAAGTGTAAGGATAGAGGGCACATACCTCAATATTATCAAAGCCATATATGAAAAATCCACCGCAAATATCATTCTCAATGGAGAAAAACTGAGAGTTTTTCTGCTGAGGTCAGGAAAATGCCAGGGATGTCCATTATCACCACTGCTATTCAACATAGTACTAGAAGTCCTAGCCTCAGCAACCAGACAACAAAAAGAAATTAAAGGCATCCAAATTGGCAAAGAAGAAGTCAAACTATCACTCTTTGCAGATGATATGATACTATATGTGGAAAACCCAAAAGATTCCACTCCAAAACTGCTAGAACTTGTACAGGAATTCAGTAAAGTGTCAGGATATAAAATCAATGTACAGAAATCAGTTGCATTTCTTTACACCAACAACAAGACAGAAGAAAGAGAAATTAAAGAGTCAATCCCATTATTTACAATTGCACCCAAAACCATAAGATACCTTGGAATAAACCTAACCAAAGAGGCAAAGAATCTATACTCAGAAAATATGAAAGAAACAGAAAATGAAAGAAATCTGAGGAAGACATAAAGAAATGAAAAATGTTCCATGTTCCTGGATTGGAAGAAAAAATATTGTGGAAATGTCTATGCTACCTAAAGTAACCTACATATTTAATGCAATCCCTGTCAAAATCCCATCATTTTTTTTTAAAGAAATGGAACAAATAATCCTAAATTTTATATGGAACCAGAAAAGACCTCGAATAGCCAAAGGAATATTGAAAAAGAAAGCCAAAGTTGGTGGCATCACAATTCCAGGCTTTAAGCTCTATTACTAAGCTGTCATCATCAAGACAGTATGGTACTGGCATAAAAACAGATACATAGATCAACGGAACAGAATAGAGAGCCCAGAAATAGACCCTCAACTCTATGGTCAACTAATCTTCGACAAAGCAGGAAAGAATGTCCAGTGGAAAGAAGACAGCCTCTTCAACAAATTGGACAATGGGACAAATGGGAAAATTCGACAGCTGCATGCAGAAAAATGAAATTGGACTATTTCCTTACACCATACATGAAAATAGACTCAAAATGGATGAAGGACCTCAAAGTGAGAAAGGAATCCATCAAAATCCTTGAGGAGAACACAGGCGGCAACCTCTTTGACCTCAGCCGCAGCAACTTCTTCCTAGGAACATCACCAAAGGCAAGGGAAGCAAGGACAAAAATGGACTATTGGGACTTCATCAAGATCAAAAGCTTTTGCACAGCAAAGAAAACAGTTAACAAAACCAAAAGACAATTGACAGAATGGGAGAAGATATTTGCCAACAACATATCAAAGGGCTAGTATACAAAATCTATAAAGAACTTAGCAAACTCAATACCCAAAGAACGAATAATCCAATCAAGAAATGGGCAGAGGACATGAACAGACATTTCTGCAAAGAAGACATCCAGATGGCCAACAGACACATTAAAAAGTGCTCCACATCACTTGGCATCAGGGAAATACAACTCAAAACTACAATGAGATACCACCTCACACCAGTCAAAATGGCTAAAATTAACAAGGCAGGAAATGACCAATGCTGGCAAGGATGTTGAGAAAGGGGAACCCTCCTACACTGTTGGTGGGAATGCAAGCTGGTGCAACCACTCTGTAAATTGAAAATAGAGCTACCGTATGGCCCAGGAATTGCACTACTGGGTATTTACCCTAAAGATACAAATGTAGTGATCCAGAGAGGCACGTGCAACCGAATGTTTATAGCAGCAATGTCCACAATAGCCAAACTATGGAAAGAACCTAGATGTCCATCAACAGATGAATGGATAAAGAAGAGGTGGTATATATATACAATGGGATACTATGCAGCCATCAAAAGAAATGAAATCTTACCTTTTGCGATGATGTGGATGGAACTAGAGGGTATTATGCTTAGCGAAATAAGTCAATCGGAGAAAGACAACTGTCATATGATCTCCCTGATATGAGGAAGTAGAGATGCAACATGGGGGTTTGGGGGATAGGAGAAGAATAAATGAAACAAGATGGGATTGGGCGGGAGATAAAATAGAAGTGACTCTTAATTTCACAAAACAAACTGAAGGTTGCTGAGGGAGGGGTTTGGGAGAAGGGGGGTGGGGTTATGGACATTGGGGAAGGTATGTGCTATGGTGAATGCTGTGAAGTGTGTAAACCTGGTGATTCACAGACCCAGATTTATCCTGGGAATAAAAATACATTTTATGTTTATAAAAAAATTAAAAAATTTAATATAAAGAAATGGTACTGGGGAAATTGGACATTTCCATGTAAACGATTGAAATTACACCCCTATGTTACACCAATCACAAAAATTAACTCAAAATGTATTAAAGACTTAAATGTAAGACATGAAACCATAAAACTCCTAGAAGAAAACGTAGGAAAAATCCCTTTGACATGGGTCCTGGCCATGATATTTTGGATATTACACCTAAAGCACAGCAACACAATCAAAAATAAACAAGTAAGAGTACACCAAATTACAAAGCTTCTGCACACCAAAGCAAATGATCAACAAAATGCAAAGGCAACTTATTGAAGAGGAGAAAATAGTTACAAATCTGATAAGGTGTTAATAGCCAAAATACATGAAAAAAACATACAACCTGCTAGGGGGAGAAAACGCAAATAATCCAATTTAAAAATGTGCAAATTACCTGAGCAGATATTTTTCCAAAGAAGATATACAAATGGCCTACAGGCCCATATGCTCAAGATCAGTAATTTTCAGGGAAATGCAAGTCAAAACCAAAATGAGATATCACCTCACATCTATTAGAATGACTGTCATCCGGGATACCTGGGTGGCTCAATTGTTAAGCATCTGCCTTCAGCTGGGGTCATGATCATTGGGTCCTGGGACTGAGCCTTGCCTCAGGCTCCCTGCTCAACAGGAAGCCTGCTTCTCCCTCTCCCACTGCCCCTGCTTGTGTTCTCTCTATCTGTCAAATCAATAAATAAAATCTTTAAAAAAAAAAAAAAAGAAAAATGGCTAGCATCTAAAAGAGAGAGAGAACAAAGACTGGAATGGATGTGGAAAAAAGAGAGCACTTGTGTACTTGTGGTAGGATTATAAATGGTACAGCCACTATGGAAAACACTATGAAGTTTCCTAAAAAAATTAAAAATAGACCTATCATGTGATCTAATAAATCTACTTCTGGCTGTATACCTAAAGGAAACAAAATAACTATGTTGAGATAGCTGCATTCTGATGTTCAAAGCAGCATTGTTTACAATACCAAGAAATAGAAACAACCTAAGTGTCCATCAGCAGATGAATGAGCCATAAAAAAAAAGTAAATCCTGACATTTGAGACAACATAGATGGACCTTGAAGGTATAATGCCAAGTGAAATAAGTCACAGAAAGATAAATACTGTTCAGTGTCACTTATATGATGAATCTTGAAAAAAAGAAGAAGAAGAAGAAGAAGAAAGAAAAACTCAGGAAAAGAGATCAGATTTGTGGTTATCCAAGGCAGAGAACAGGGGATGAGGAACTGGATGAAAGTGGTCAAAAGATGCAAACCTTTACTTATAAGATAAGCAAATACTGAGGGAGGAGTTAAGATGGTAAAGGAGGAAGGAGACCCTAGGCTTGCCTCACCCCTCAAAAACAGCTAGATAAATATCAAATTATTTTGAATACCCAAGAAATTGATCTGAGGACTGACAGAGTAAAACTGTACAACTAGAGACTGAAAAAAACCACATGGTAGAAGGAAGGAGCTACAGAGAGTTGAGAGTTCATTTGAGAGAGACAAGAGCTGTGGGTACTAAGAAGGGGATGGAGCCCTGATCATGAGGAGAGAAGAGAGAGAGAGAGAGCTCACAAAAGCATACACAAGGAATTGCACCAAAAAATCTCATTCCTCAAAACCATGACAGGGAAAGGGAGAGGGGCTGAAGACCACAAGTTTTTATAAAGTGGAACAGAGTCTGAAGTTCTGAAGTCCATACCATTTCCACTATTGTGCTTGAGAGGCTTAGCAGTACTCCTGTGAGGAAGGAAGACTGAGACCCAAGAGGGGAGAACCTGGTCTGGAAATCCCCTGGGTCCCACAGGGAGGAGCAGTTCCTTAGCTTGGAGAGCATTGGGGAGTGGCAGTTTGGAGACAAAAACTAACGGTGGCATCATTGTGCTGTCCAGTTCCCTAGCACAGGAATACCACCAGAGGGCAGCAAACTTTGTTCCCAGCTTTTAGCAGGGCTTTATCATAAACTCTGAACCACTGGCGTGGGGCAGAGCACAGCAAGACCCTCCCAGAAGATCCCTGAGGGGCTGTGCCAGTGTATCTCTAAAATTTGTAGTTTAGAAACCCAGCCCCATGCCCGAGATAAAACACAGGAGTGCTATGTCATCTGGCAACTGGACAGCTCAGGCAGGGTGAAGGCAGGGATCTGGCAGAAGCCAGGGACAAAACAGAGATGATTGTTTGCTCTTCTGTGAAAGTTTCCTGAAGAGTAGCAAAAAAGACTTCCTTGCCCCACAGACAGGAGAACTGAGCAATGCCACTTTTACCCCACTTTTACCCACCCATCAGTGCAGACTGATTTTAGTGAGCAAAACAGAGGTTGGAGCCACTTATACCAAGCCCTACCACCCTGCACCTGCAGGTGCCTCTCCACCAGGGTAAGTCTGCCTGAAAACTGGAGTTACAGGCTCCTCCTCCAGAGGACCATCACAAATCTCTCATATGACCAAGTCTATTGATCATAGAGCACTACAAAACTTCAGCTCTGGGGAAATAGGACTTGCTTCTTTTTATTATAAATATATATAGTTGGATCTAGCTTCCTTTAACAAGCAGACCAAAGACACTAGGATCTAGCTTCTATTTATTTATTTATTTGTTTGTTTGTATTTTTTAGGTTTTGTTTTGGTTTGCTTTGGTTTGGTTTTTTTGGACTTCTTCTTAATGTAGCCATTCCTTTCAGGAGCAGGAATATAAGCTTTCCTAACAATCAAATATACACACATACATACACATACACAATGAGCCAAAAATAATAACAAGATGGAGGAATTCACCCTAAAAGAAAGAACAAGAAGAATTCATGTCTAGGTATTTAATCAAAACAGATGCAAATAAGATGTCTGAACTAGAATTTAAAAGCATAATCATAAGGATACTAGCTGGGCTTGAGAAAAGCATTGAAGATACTAGAGAATCCCATACTGCAAAGATAAAAGAACTAAGAACTAGTCAGAACAAAATAAAAAATGCTATAACTGAGATGAAAAACCAAATGGATGCAATGACAGTGAGGAGAGACAAAGCAGAGGAATAAATCAATAATACAGAGGATAAAATTATGGAAAATAAAAAAGTTGAAAAAAAGAGGGAAAGAAAGGTATTGGGTCACCAGCATAGACTTAGGGATCTCCGCAACAACTTAAAGTGTAATAACATTTGTATCTTAGGAATCCCAGAAGAAGAAAAGAAAGAAAAAGGAGCAGAATTTTTACTTGAGCAAATTATAACTAAAACTTCCCTAATCTGAGGATGGAAACAAACATCGAAATTCAAGAAGTACAGAGAACTCCCATTAAATTCAGCCAAAGCCGGTCATCATCAATACATATCATAGTCAAATTCACAAAATACACATGGAAAGAATCCTGAAAGCAGCAATGGAAAACAAATTCTTAACCTACAAGTGAAGACAGATCAGGGTTTGCAGCAAATCTATCCACAGAAATTTAGTAGGCCACAGAAAGGTAGCATGGTATATTCAACATGCTTAATGGGAAAAATATGTAGCCAAGAATACTTTAGCAAGGTTGTCATTCAGAACAGAAGGAGAGGTAAAAAGTTTCCCAGACAAACAAAAACTAAAGGAGTTCATGACTAAATCACTAAACCAGCCGTGCAAGAAATATTAAGGGGGACACCTTAAGAGAGGGGAAAAAAAAACCAAAAGCAACTAAGACTAAAAAGGAAAAATGAACATCACCAGAAACACCAACTTTACAGGTAATATGATGGCACTAAATTCATATTTTCAATAATCACTCTGAATGTACATAGACTAAATATTGCAACAAAAGACACAGGATATCTGCATGGGTAATAAAAACAAAACCCATCTACATACTGCCTACCAGAGACTCATTTTGGACCTAAAGAAACCTTCAGATGGAATTTAGGGCATAGAGAACCATCTATCATGCTAATGGACTTCAAAAGAAACCCAGAGTACCATACTTGTATCACACAAACTACAATTTAAAACAAAGACTGTAAAAAGGGACGAAGAAGGGAAATTTATCACAATTTAAGGGGGCTATCCATCAAGAAATTCTAACTATTGTACATATTTATGCCCCCAACTTGGGAGCACACAAATATATAAAATCCTTAATAACAAACACAAAGAAACTCATTGATAACAATACCATAATAGTAGAGGACCTTCACACCCTATACCAAGCACTGGACAGATCATCTAAGCAGAAAATCAATGAGGAAACAGTGGCTTTGAATGACACGCTGGACCAAATGGACTTAACAGATATATTCAGATCATTTCATCCTAAAGCAATAGAATACATATTCTTTTCTGGTGCACATAGAATATTCTTCAGAATAGATCAAATACTGGGTCAAATTCAGCTCTCTACAAGTACAGAATGATGAATTTATACCATGCATATTTTAAGACCACACTATGAAACTTGAAGCCAACCACAAGAAAATAATTTGGGAAGACCACAAACACATCAAGGTCAAAGAAGATCCTACTAAAAAATGGATGGATTAAAGAAGAAATTTTAAAAAATACATGGAAGCAAATGAAAATGAAAGCACAAGGTCTAGAATATTTGGGATGCAGCAAAGGCAGTTCTAAGAGGGAAGTATATAGCAATACAGAGAAAAGTCTCAAATACACAACCTAACCTTAAGGAGCTAGAAAAGGAATAACAAATAAAGTCTAAAGTCAGCAGAAGAAGGGAAATAATAAAGATAAGAATGAAAATAAATGATAGAAATAAATAAACAAAAAACAGTAGAACCAATCAATGAAACTAAGAGTTTGTTCTTTTAAATAATTAATAAAATTGATAAACCCCTGGTCAGACTTATCAATATCGAAAAAGAAATAACCCAAGTAAATAAAATCATGAATGAAGGAGGAGAGATCACAAACAACACCACATAAAAACAGACAATTAGAAGAGAATTATTACGAAAAATATATATGCTGAAAAATTGGGCAATCTGAAATAAATGCACAAATTCCTTGAAACATACCAACTACCAGAACTGAAACAGGAAGAAGAAAATTTGAACATACCCATAAGGAGCAAAGAAACTGAATCAGTAATCAAAAATCTCTCAAAAAACAAAAGTCCACAGCCAGATGGCTTCCTAGGGGAATTCTACCAAACATTTAAAGAAAAGTTAATACCTATTCTTCTCACACTATTCCAAAAAACAGAAATGAAAGGAAATTTTCCAAACTCATTCACAAGGTCAGCATTACCTTGATTCCAAAATCAGATGAAGACCCCACTAAAAAGGAGAATTACATATTCATCCCTGATGAATATGGATGCAAAAGTTCTGAACAAATACTAGCAAATCAAATCCAACAGTACATTAAAAGAATTACTCACTATGACCTAGTCAGATTTATTCCTGGGCTGCAGGTGAGGTTCAATATTTGCAAATCAATCAACATGATGTGCCACATTAATAAAAGAAAGGTTAAGAACCGTATGATCCCTTCCATAGATGCAAGAAAAGCATTTGACAAATACAGCATTAATTCTTGATAAAAGCCCTCAGCAAAATAGGGTTAGAGGGAACATACTTCAACATCATAAAAACTATACATGAAAGACCTACAGCTAATATCATCCTCAATGGGGAAAAACTGAGATCTTTTCCTCTACAGTTAAGAACAAGACAGGGATGTCCACTCTCACCATTACTATTTAACATAGTACTGGAAGTTTTAATCTCAGCAATCAGATAACAAAAACAACTAAAAGGCATCCATATTGTCAAGAAAGAAGTCTAACTTCCACTATTTGCAAACAACATGATACTGTACATAGAAAACCTGAAAGGCTCCACCAAAAAACTCCTAGAATTAATACATGAATTCAGCAAAGTCATAGGATATAAAATCAATGTACAGAAATCTGTTGCATTTTGGGACACCTGGGTGGTTCAGTCAGTTAAGCATCACCTTCAGCTCAGGTCATGATCCCAGGGTCTTGGGATAGAGTCCCAGGCTCCTTGGAACTCCTTGCTCCAACTACATGGGGCTCCTTTCTCAGTGGGGCTCCTGCTTCTCCCTCTGCCTGCTCTTTCCCCTGCTTGTGTGCATGTTCTCTCTCTCTCGCTCTCTGACAAATAATAAATAAAATCTTTTAAAAAAGAAAAAGAAGGAGTGCCTGGGTGGCTCAGTGGGTTAAAGCCTCTGCCTTCGGCTCAGGTCATGATCCCAGGGTCCTGGGATTGAACCCTGCATCAGGCTCTCTGCTCAGCAGGGAGCCTGCTTCCCCACGGTCCGCCTGCTTCTCTGCTTATTTGTGATGTCTGTCTGTCAAGTAAATAAATAAAATCTTTAAAAAAAAAAAAAAGGAAAAAGAAAGAAAGAAAGAAATCTGTTGCATTTCTATACTGATATATTTTATATATATATCATATATATATATTTCTATAATAATATATATCATATATATATTTCTATACTGATAAATATATATATGATATATATATAATGAAGAAACAGAAAGAGAAATCAAGGAATCAATCGCATTTACATCACACCAAAAACCATAGGAATAAATCTAACCCAAGAGATAAACAATCTGTACTCTGAAAACTATAGAACATTTATGAAAAAAAAATTGAAGAAGACACAAAGAAATGGACAAACATTCCATGCGTGTGGATCAGAAGAACAAATGCTGTTCAAATGTCATAGTACTTAAAGCAATCTACACATTTAATGCATCCCCATCAAAATACCATCAGCATTCAGAGAGCTAAAACAAACATTCCTAAAATTGTACAAAACTACAAAAGATCCTGAATAGCAAAAGCAGTCTTGAAAAAGAAAAGCAAAGCTGGAGATATCACAATTATGGACTTCAAGCTATAGTACAAAGATGTAGTCATCAATACATTATGGTATCAGCACAAAAAGAGAAACATAGATCAATGGAACAGAAGAGAAAAACCGGAAATTGATCTTCAACTGTATGGTCAACTAATCTGCAAAAAAGCAGGGAAGAATATCCATTGGAAAATGACAGCCTCTTCAGCAAATTGTATTGGAAAAACTGGAAAGCAACGTGCAGAAAAATGAAACAGAATCACTTTCTCACACCATACACAAAAATAAATTTAAAATGGATGAAAAACCTAAATGTGAGACAGGAAACCATCAAAATCCTAGAGGAGAACACAGGCAGCAACCTGTCTGATCTCAGCCACAGCAACTTCTTACTAGAAACACCTGCAGAGGCAAGGGAAATGAAAGCTAAACGAACTATTGGACTTCAAGAAGATAAAAAGCTCCACAGCAAAGGAAACAATCAACAAAACTAAAGGCTGCCTGTGGAATGAAAGAAGATATTACAAATGACGTATCTGATAAAGGGCTAGCATCCAAAATCTATAAAGAATTTACCAAACTTAACACCCAAAAAAACAAAGAATCCAATTAACGAATGGGCAGAAGACATGAATGGGTATTTTTCCGAAGAATTAATCCAGATGGCAAATAGTCACAGGAAACGATTCTTGTGGTACCTGGGTGGCTCAGTCAGTTAAGCATCTGCCTTCAGTTTGGGTCATGATCCCATGACCCTGGGATTGAGTCCCACATCGGGTTCCCTATTTGGAGAGGAGTCTGCTTCTCTCTGTACCCCTCCTCACTGCTTGTGCTCTCTCTCACTCTCTTTCTCTCATGCTCTCTCTCTCAATAAATAAAATCTATTTAAATAAAGATTTTCCACATCATTCATCATCAGAAATACAAATCAAAACCACAATGAGATACCCCCACACACCTGTCACAATGGCTAAATTTAACAACACTGGTCACAACAGATGTTGATTAGGATGCAGAGAAAGGGGAACTCTCTTACACTGTTGGTGGGAATGAAAATTGGTTCAGCCACTCTGGTGAACAGTATGGAGGTAACTCAAAAAGTTAAAAAAAGAACTTCCTTAGAACCCAGAAATTGCACTACTAGGTATTTACCCAAATGATACAAAAGTACAGATTTGTAGGGGTACATGTACCCCAATGTTTATAGCAGCATTATCAATAATAGAAACTATGGGAAGAGCCCAAGTGTCCATAGACTGATGAACGGATAAAGAAGATGAGTGTGTGTGTGTGTGTGTGTGTGTGTGTGTGTGTGTGTGTGTGTATGAAAAAAGAGAGAAGGAGAGGGAGAGGCAAATCATAGAGACTCTTAAGGATAGAGAACAGAGGGTTCTCTGTGGAGGGATGTGGGTGGGGGTTGGGCTAAATGGGTGATGGGCATTAAGGAGGGCACTTTCTGTGATGAGCACTGAGTGTTACAAGTAAGTGATGAATTACTAAATTCTATTCCCGAAACGAATATTACACTCTATGTTAACTAACTAGAATGTAAATTAAAATTTGGAAGAAAAAAGGATAAGTAATTACTAGGGAGGAAATGTACAACATGATGACAAGAGTTAACACTGCTGTATGGTTATGTCTGAAAGTTGTGAGGGATGCCTGGGTGGCTCATTCAGTTAAGTGTCTGCCTTTGGCTCAGGTAATGATCCCAGGCTCCTGGGATCAAGCCCCTCACAGGGCTCCCTGCTTAGTGGGGAGTCTGCTTCTCCCTCTGCCCCTCCCCTGGCTTGTGCTCTCCCAATCTCTCTCTCTCAATAAATAAATAAATAAAATCTTTTTAAAAGGAAAGAAAAAAGTTGCTAAGAGGGGTGTCTAAGTGGCAAAGCCGTTTAAGCATCCGACTCTTGGTTTCAGCTCAGGTCACAATCACAAGGTCATGGGATGGAGTCCCAGGGCAGACTCCACATTCAGCACAGTCTGCTTAAGATTTTCTCTCTCTCTCTCTCTGTGCGCTTCTCATTTGTGCTTGCTCTCTCTCTCAAATAAGTAAAAGTCTTTAAAAATAAAGAAAAAAGAAAGCTGCTAAGAGAATAAATCATAAAAGTTCTCATCACAAGGTATAAAACATTTTTTTCTTTCTGTATTCATAGGACATGACAGGTGTTAAATATAGTTACTAACTAATGGATACTAACTAAGCTTATTGTGGTAATCATATGTGTAAGTCAAGTCATTATGCTATACACCTTAAACATACAGTGTTGTATGTCAATTATATCTCAATAAACTGAAAGAAAAAGAGTTTTAGCATTAGGAACAATAATTCCTAAATCCTTTTTGGCATTTTGAGCATTGAAAATTGTTCAGGGTCTATATTACTGAGTCAGATTATATATTTTTTCAAATCAAACCTATAAAAATATAAAGTATCAGACCAATTTCATTGAGATTTATTTTTCCCTAGAAGACAGTCTTTCCACAATGAAAAAAAATGCCATTTATTAATAACATGAGGATTTTAGTATGTAATTTGTAAACTAACTATGAGAACGCAATTTGATAAAACTGCTTTCATTTAAAACAGAACCAAAAAAATGGTTTTTTGGATTTTCAGTGGGGTTCTGTATTTATTTGTTTTCCAGGTTACTTGAAATTCCACCACGATGCATAGGTTCTTTTACTTTATGAAACCAAATAGTGTGCATTTTTCACCCACATTCCAGATATCATTAATACAGGTACTTTTTAATGCTCATTTTGAGGAATACTTGTAGTCAAGACAAAAATGTACATTCACTTTGGGAAAATTATCTGTTTTTATCATGTGAAGAATCTAAAGAAACTCAAAATTTATTTTCACATATACACCTTAATTGATTTACTTCTGGAAAGAGTAATCCTCCCTTAATTTGAATTTTTGATCACACCTTATGAATACCTATATTTTACAGAGTTTGACAATATTTTTCATGATGGGCCCATATGATTCATGTATTTGTTTCATTAGATTAGAAAAATCACTGGATATTACAATAGCAATGTTTTCACCTTTTCCTATGAAGATACTGACTCTGAAGCCCCAGGAATTATCAAATCTTTCCTATTTTTAGGATCTTTATGTGAAAAAGAAAGGATTTCCTGAGATTTCCTTGGGAATTTTCCCCAACAATATTTACTAGCTATATCTTATCCATTCCTATCCATTACTCCTGCAAGAAGTCATATTTCTTTACACACCAGAACAGAAAACATTAGAAACACAAACTTGCAAGCTTATGTAGAATTCAAGCCAGATAAAACTTGGAAAACAACTATATGTCTTTCAGAGAATTGCCTTTCGGCAGCATTGAAAATGCATAGTTCAGATACCAAATAGCAGATAAATGTAATGCTTTCCAAGATGGAACATAAGGTCTCCGTCTATTTTAAGAGGAAGAAAAGATTGGAAAATATCCCAGAAATGTCATTGTGGGAGCAGGTTGAACAACCCACTAGTATAAAAAGATTTTTTTTTTTTAAAGAAAAAGCAATCACATCACACATTTATTAAATTTAGGGAAGACAGTAGAATAAAGTGTTAGATTTCCTTAGGGAAAATATTCAAGTGAAACTTAGTTCTGAGCTATAATTGAATATTACAGTTTAGTAGATGCTATTCAGAAGCATGGGAACAGAAGGGACCACAGACATTCATCTGGTCATTTTCCTGCTTGAGTTGGGTCCTACCACTAAATCACCTAAGATTACTAAATAATTTACCTCAGTTTTAATGCCTGCGGAGGAAGACATTTATACATCCCTCATTTACCTGATCAATAAACAGGTGGAATCTATTTCATTCCTTCTTTTATTTAATCCAAAAACACTCATTAAGGCCCCACTATGTGTGGGTTTGCAAACCGGCTCTCTTACACGGAGGGCAGAAAAGACAGAAAAAAAGAGGCAGACCATTCCAGACTGGTAGGCGGCAGATTTAATAAGTAAGGGAACTTATGAGGCTTGTCTTGGGAAGCTGCAAGATGTGTAGACCTTGGCACCCGCCCTCCAGAATCTTAAAGGTTTATATAGATGTCTATGGGGTTTAGTCACATACACGATCCAGATGGTCTGAGCAACACATTGCTCTCTGAAGGCTGTGTCCTTGAAAATGGTCCTCACCATGGCAATAATGGAGAGAGCGTATATTCTAAGCATGGGGGAAGGGGTCAGGAGGCTCTGATTGCCCAGGTCCAGCTCACTGGTCAACCAGCAATCACACCCTCTCAATAACCTCCTCCAACATTATGTACAAGATGTATTACTGTCAAAACCTCCGAACAAAAACTGGGAAATTTCATTAACCATGAAGGCATCTCAGATACATATATCAAATGTCAGATTTATTTCAGTGAGGTAAACACTATGCAAAACTACGAATTTTAACTGTTTGCCTGCATTATTCTTTGCTGTTTCAATATCTGCCATCTCTATCCCCAAATCATAGTATAAAGATTGATGGGAACTTACAATGCTCGGCTCAAGAATCCTTAAATACTTACTTCATTTGCAGCCCCTGAACATTTAATTTGTTGATACTTGATAAGCCAGTGACATTCACAAATCTATAACTTGAAAGCGTTATTGGTATGCATTTGTATTCAATCAGAAATGACATATTTAGAAACACCTGGATGGCTCTGTCAGTTAAGTGACTGACTCTTGATTTCAGCTCAGGTCATGCTCTTAGGGTTGTGAGATCGAGCCCCCACTCAGCTCTGCACTGGGCATGGAACCTGCTTCGATTCTCTCTCCCAGGGTGCCTGGGTGTCTCAGTGGATTAACCCTCTGCCTTAGGTCATGGTCTCAGAGTTCTGGGATTGAGCCCAACATCAGGCTCTCTGCTCAGCAGGGAGCATGCTTCCCCCTCTCTCTCTGCCTGCCTCTCTGCATACTTGTGATCTCTCTCTGTGTGTCAAATAAATAAGTAAATCTTAAAAAAAAAAAAAAATCTCTCTCCCCCTCTCCCTTTGCCCCTCTCTACTGTGTACCAGTTCTCTCTCTCTCAAAAAAAAAAAAAAAAAATCCAGTCACTAAATTCCTTCAACTCTGTCTTCTCTAATCCGACTCTGGAAAAAAAGGATTAGGTTCTCCAAACACATGATATGTTTACCTGGTGAGCTGTGCTTGCCAGAGAGCTGTGTTCTCATTCTATCAAATGCTTTCAAGTAATTGGTCTTTGTTAAGTTTCCCAAAGCAAAATAATCCATTATGTATATATTTTCCATTCAGAATCTTATCTGAAGTATCCAAAGTAAAAAAGTAGTTACATTTGGTCTTTAATTGATGATAATATGTTATTAAGGAAATTTTCTCACTTCATAAAAACTAGGACTTTTGTTTTTGTTTCTGCTTTTATTTGTTCGTATGCATTCCTACCCATTCTCCTGGTTCCACCTGTCTCTTCAATCCGGTCACCACCACAGCAAGTTCTTCTTGGGGTCTGTTTTCACTCAGCACCTCCATTTCACACCTCATGCCTTTCTTCTCCGGTCATTCCCAAGCTTCTCTGCAGATATATTTTAAAACTTTGTGAGAGAAATACAACTGACCTAAATAAATGGGCAGATACATCATATCCAATAACGGCAAAGGTTTTCATGGACCTTGATGAGTGGGCTCTAAAAGTTAAATGGAAAAACACAGGACCAAGAATAGCCAAAATATTTTTGAAGATCGAGCCGAGTGCCCACTCCCACATTATAAAGCTAGTATAACTGAAACAGTGTGGTGTTCATGTAAAGAAAGACAAAAAGACCAATGGACAGAAAAAAGAACTTAGAAACTGACCCCCTTCTACTTTGAGGTACCTGGTGTCTGACAGAGGAAGCATTTCAAGACACTAGATAAATGATAGAATATTCAGCAAATGACCCTGGGGAAATACGCTCTCCATACAAATAAAAATAAAATTAGATCCTTACTTAGATCACATGAAAAAAATTTTCCAAGTGGGCTAAAGAACTAATTGTGAAAAGTAAATTTTATACTTTTGGAAATAAACATAGTTGATATTTTTAATGAATTCATTGTTAGAGATAAGTTCCTAAACAAGATCCATTAAACAAAAACTGTGATAAAATTGGAAACACTTCACAAATTTAAAATTAAATACTCTCCCAAATAAGACTTCTCTTTTGAGTTTGGGAGAAGATAGTCTGGGAGAAGATATTATATATGTAAATACATAAAATTATATAATATACATATTATAGATTACATAATATATAGATATTAAATTATAATTATTATGATACATCTTACATATGACATGGGATGACTATTCAGAATCCAGAAAGAACTCCTATAGATCAATTTAAACTAATACAATCACAATATTAAAATGGTAAAGGATATATAGAACTACAAATTAAGATATCCACATGGTTAACAAGCATAAGAAATGTTCCCTGTTCTGACTAGCAATTAGAGAAATAAAAATGAAAAGGAACTGGGCACCTAAGTGGCTCAGTTGGTTAAGCAACTGCCTTCGGCTCAGGTCATGATCTCGGAGAGCTGGGATCAAGTCCTATACCAGGTTCCCAGCTCCGCGGCGAGTCTGCTTCTCGCTCTGACCTGCTCCCATCTCATGCTCTCCCTCACTGTCTCGCTCTCAAATAAATAAATAAGATCTTTTTCAAAAAATGAAAAGAAATTGACCTTTCATATCAGTCACATCGGTAAAACTTGTTCAAGTTTTAATAAATGTGAGAAAACGTGAATTCTTATTATAGTACCTGTGGGAGTATAAATCAGTGAAATTTCCCAATATCTAGGTGACTAAAATATGCTTAGCTTACCATCCAGCAATTCCTCCTCCCAAGAATATACAAGAAACTAGAGAATTCTAAGGGAATTCCTAGAGAAACTCTTTCATATATGCACAAGAAAACACAAAAATGTTTATTGTAGCAAAGAACTGAAAGAAATTTCAAATCAGATAAATTGTGGAATTGTATATTATACTATATAACAGTAAAAATGAGTGAATTATAGCTATCTATAACTAAATTGTGTAACTACATCTCAAAAAACTAATGTTCAGTGAAAGAAGCAAGTTAAACAACAACACTGTCTAGGTAAAGTTTCAAAACTTTAAACATTAATTGGCATAATGTTTATGTAAACTTATGATGAATTTGGTCAACAGACTGAAAACTAGCTTCCTATCTTATTACTGATTTATTTTTGGTAAATGGCTAGTAAAGAGGGTTTTGGATTTATTACTGATTTATTGCTGATTTTCATTTTATTTCTATTTCATGGATAGTACAGAAAGTTTATTTTAAAAAAAGAAATACTTTAGAAGATTTCATATTAAATTCTTACATATTAAACAAATGAATCATTGAAAAGCACATTATTTTTAAAATGACTAAAGTTTAGTAAACCAAAAATTTGGTAGAGTATCACCCAACTTGTCCCAAATAATTTTTTAAAGAGAGAAAGAGAGAAAAAACAAAATCATGACTCGAGGGAGGGACAGAGGACAAGAATCCTCAAGCCCAGCAGAATGAAGAGCCTGAGGCCTCACTCAATGCCATGACCCATGAGATCACGACCTGAGCCAAAACCAGCAATCAGATGCTCAACCAACTGAGCCACCCAACTGCCCCATCCTAAATAATTTTGAAAATCTTCCAGATATTTATAACGTCTTAAACTGAAGTAAGGCTGCTGACTCTGACTCATCTAATGATTTCTATATTTTATTTAACTCCATGTTAACATTTCCAGTGGACTGAGAAAAATTCTCTTTACTTCTATAACCATGAGTAAATCCAAAGCCCAGAGCTAATTGATGAGAAAATGGCATTCTGCTACATTTTTTAGAGTCTGGAATGTAAGCTTCACTAATTGTAGTTTCCCTGGAAGCGCCGACGTCTATATTAAATCCTGTCACATTTTAATCTACATTTAATTATCATAGATCAGTCTTCAAATGCCTACTGATGAGAAAGAAAATCACACAGCATATGATAACTGAGGAGCACAGGAAAAGTTGCAAGGCATCTATCTCTTTCTTTGCTTATGTAGTAAAACTAATCAATATTAGTTTTACAGTCTCCCAAAACAGATAAACTCAAAATACAATAAAACCACCCCCTCAGTGTAGATCACTGTAAGAGAACTTTTCCACCAACTGTTAACAGCTGTAGGTTGCATGAAAGGGTTTGCTTTCTTTAGGGATCATATTCCAGCAGCAAAGCTCTCAGGATGTTTATATTGCTATGTGGGAGTCTTTTGAGAATATCGCCTCCCATAACGTTCAGAATAATGGCTTTGCTCCTCCTTACAAATCATGAGAGTCCGTGGTTTGCTGCCACACTACACTCATCAATCATCAGGCCTACCAACCCTTATAGGAAATCCTGCTGATGCAGTATGCTAGTGCTTTTCCTTCCTCAATGGACGCCATATTCTACACCACATAACCCACCTCCTCTATTTCCCTTGCACCGCACCTAATGGGAAAACCGGTGGTATCTGACCCAAGGTGACACCATCTGTTAGCTGTTCAGTGACCCATAAGTTGGCTTGTTGTGAAACGCTTAATGGAGGCCATTAAACTCTTACTCTGGAAAAAGGAAACATGGTCAGAAAGTACAAGAATGCTCACGTAGAAGCAATGGGGCAAAGGGGAGGACAGGAAGCCAGACTAAGGCAGGAAGAAGGAGACAGAAGTGCGTGGAGGATGCTTAGGAGAACCATAATACAGGCAGCAGGTTTAGTTGAAAGAGCTGAGCAGCCAGAGCATGGAAAGGCTGAGCGCCACTGGCCGATGGGGAGGGCACCTTGGAGCAAAGCTCCACAACCACACTCGCTGAGAAAGCCTTCCCTTACCAAACTGCCCATCTTAGACTGAGTCTCCATTCCTCTTACAGATATCCTTAAAGTAACACCCTCTTACTTGAACTACACTGGTGATTTGGGAATGGAAATAATCGTCATTTCTACTACATTTTAAAATATGAAAACTACTACAAAGTTGATAAAATTGTATTACAGTTCCACAGTTCAGTCTCCTGACACTCGTATTTTGTTTATAGGATTTCCTATGTTATTTTCTGATTAATTTTTATATTTACCACTACTTCTTCTGGCTAAATAACCACCTCAAACCAAATGGGAAATACAAAAGTAAGCAAGAAATTTAAGCAGTTAGTACAATATTTATGATATTCTTATCCCTACCTTATCATTCATACATGACTTGTACTTTTATCCTGGCAGACTATTACAAGGAAAAGCATAAAATGGAGAGTAAGGTACAAACCCCTTAATTTTGTTGAGTCCCAGTTGAGTCATGCCAATTATTCAAAAGAAAAAAAAGAGAAGAACCAGGTCATATTTTTTAACTCCAGTATTTTCCATTTCTCACACTTGAACTGCTCCTGAGTTTAACAGAACAATGTCAAATAGAAAAGTTAAAAAAAAAAAAAAGAAAAGAAAAACTTGGAATTTTTTTTAAGTGTAGCTTCACTTAGAGAAAAAAAATAAGGAGAAGGCCATTGAACAAAATATTTCCCACAAGTGATCCTGAATTCCCCAAAGAAGTTATTTATAGTTGGTTCCAGAATCACAAATTCAATTTTTATGATTTAAAAAAAAGTGCCATCAGAGTTTTCAGAAAGAACCTCTGTTTTTCGTGCTTCAGATATCAGAGAGTCAATGACCTTGAGTGAAAAAAAAAAAAAAGATTCTCTCTTTCTGAGATACACATCATTATTTCTAAGACGCTAGTACCTAGCATGTTTTAGTATATGTGCTGCCAAAGCGAGCATAGTACCTAGCATGTTTTAAACTTTAAATCCTTCCTCTTATGGTCTTGCAGTCTTTATGGCCATCACCAAAATTACTAATTGATTCTAGATTACAAATGAAATTTTCCACAGAATTCCTATGTTTCTTTCCCTCTTTTTCAAATAAAAAACTTGAAGAATTCTTCATAATCTCACAACATTCTCCTGAGCAATGATCACAACTCATAAACCATTTGTAATTGTAAAATCATAGTTAATCAAACTAAAACAGCAACAGGATAACATAATTTTAAAATGAGCTTGTTTTTCTGTCACACAAACTTCTGTACAGTTTATATTCCTCACACTTGGTTTTTCTTTATTAAGTATAAACCCAGAGCAATCAAAACTCCACTTAAAAGGGTCACCTTTTCTGCCAAAATATACAAAAGATATTGACAGCTGTATTAAAATTATTTTATGTCAGTCCCAATTATGAATAGCTTTGTCCCAAGAAGAATTCACATTTAGTATTAAACTTTCATGCCTTATTGATCCACAATGACCCACTATACCACCATGTCAAAAATTAGGGTCTTTAAACAAGCATTCTTGAGAACAAAAGTGGGTAAGAGATTAGATCTACAATCTCTATTAACCTTAATTAAGTGGCCAGACTCTTAATGATTGCTGTCTGGCTGCAGAACCCAGCATGATTTATACCCCAAATTCTTAACGAGTTGCTCCAGAGTGTTCACACTATAGTCCCCAAAATTACTTGATAAGCTTCAATAGAAATGTATTATTTTAAAACATACTACTAAGTATTGGGAATAAAATAAAACTTCTTAAATATGATAAAACAAGTCCACACCAAAATTAGAGATAATTTCTAATTATCACACTTCAAATTCGGGAAAAAGGCAACGATACTCACTATTATTGCTATTTATTATTCAATATGGTATAAGACATCTTGGTAAATAAATTAATTACTTTATTAAAATAAAATACATGAAAGAATTTATTTTTTTAAAGACTTTATTTGACAGAGAGAGATCACAAGTAGGCAGAAAGGCAGGCAGGGGGGTGGGGGCGTGGAGAAGCTGAGCAGAGAGCCTGATGCGGGGTTCAGTCCCAGGAGCCTGAGACCATGACCTGAGCTGAAGGCAGAGGCTTTAACCCACTGAGCCACCCAGGCACTCCACATGAAAGAATTTAAAGGGAAATGTATTTGTCTTAGCAGATAACAACTAAGTAAAAGAAAATCAACAAAATCAACAAACTCTTAAACTATTAAAATTAACAAGTAAAGTGAATTTACTGTATTTAAAATCCAAGATCACGTTTTCCCCTTTGCTCATTTGTTTTGTTTCTTAAATTCTACATAGAGAATACAGTATTTGTCTTTCTACTTCTACATACAGTATTTGTCTTTCTCTGACTGACTTATTTCACTTAGCACAATACCCTCTAGCTCCTTCTAGGATGACGAACCATTTTAAAGATGTCAGTTTTCTCCCAAATTTATGTATATATTCAATAAAACTCATATCAATATCCCAGAAAGAATAATTTTGGAATATGACATGGCGAACTGAAAATTTACATAGAACAATAAAGATCTGTGACTAGCTATGAAATTTTTTAAAAGAACAAATTTGGAGTATTTACCTTTCCAGATTTTAAGATATACTTTATTTTTTTTGTTACTAAAAATTTTTATTTTGACAAGTTTCATGCCTCCAATAGAGAGAATGATAGAATAAAGAAGCCATATGCTCTCTTTATCTCAATTCACCAACTGTTAATATTCTGTCCCAGTTATTCTAATTTGCTCTTTCCACATAGGCATTTCACAAATCCTCCCTCTCCCACCCGCTGCTGCACCATATAAAAATAAGCTGGTGCCATGTCATGGACTTTACATAATCACCAAAATCAAGAAATTTGGCCCATTTCATAGCCAAGAAATATAACCTGGGTATAATAATCTTATCTCATATTCATTCTATACCTATTCTCAAATGATGTCCAAAATGTTCAGACATACTTTAAATCCATGAAACCAGGGTGATATTGATACAGGAACAGATGAGGAGACTAATGAAATGCAAGTCTAGAACCACCCAACATAAATGCAAAGTTAGCATAGGAATGTAACGGGATCACTAATCAATAGGAAATGGGCTAATAATTTAGTAAATAGTACTGAGAACACTGGCTTATTACATGGAGAAAAATATGTTTGGATGCTTCCTAAACCATGTATGTAGATGAACTCCAAATTGATAAAAAAAAAAACCTAAAAAATAAAATAAATATAAAAAGCCATGTAAAGGAATACCTGGTTGGCTGAGTCGGTTGAGTGTCTGCCTTCAACTCAGGTCATGATCCCAGGGTCCTGGGCTGGAGTCCCGTATCAGGCTCCTTGCTCGGTGGGGAGTCTGCGTCTCCCTCTCCCTCTGCTGCTCCCCCTGCTTGTGCTCTTGTGCACTCTCTCTGACAAACAAATAAATAAAACCTTTTTAAAAAGACCCATGTAGAAGATTTAAGGATGGATTGTTTTATATATATAAAGAAGGCCTCCACTGCACAAATCATAAGAAAAATTAATGGATATATATTCTACATAAAAGTTAAAGACTTCATTTGAACAAGTGGCAGAATGATTCCAGACTAGAAGAAAATAGTTGAAATACCTAGGTTGGACAGAGGATTAATTGCTATAGTACACAATAAAGTATTATAAATTATTAAAAAAAAAAACAAAAAATATTAGACACAATAGAAAAATGGTCTAAGAGTTGTCAAAGGAAATTCACTAATGGAGAAGCCTAAATGATTAATTAGAATATGAAGAGATGTTCAACCTCTCTAAGGATCAGAGAGAGCAAATAAAAACTAACGTAAAATACTATTATACAGTCATCAGAAAGGAAAAATTGGAACATGAATAATGGCAAGTGCTAGCAAGGCTATAAAAAATGTTAACATCCGTTGCTCATGGAAATGGAAACTGGAGCAGACATTCCAAAAAGCATAAAATTGTGTCGTATGACCAATCCTGAATACAAACCTCAGAGAAACTCAGACAAAATGTTCATCACAGCTTGACTTCTGATAGCAAGTATTTGGAGACATCTGCGACATTCGTCACGAAGAGAAAGTATAAGTACGAAAACACTCACACAGAGTAGCTTTTTTTTTTTTTTTTAAAGGAGGAGGGATGATAATGTTTGTGCAATAGCACTGGGTCTGATTTAGCTATACAAATACACTTGTAAAAGCGAAGCAGAGTACCCCTCAGGAATGAAAAGAGTGTTTTGATCATTTTGGATCTTTAGCACTCAGTACAGGGCACATAACAGGTATGTCACAAATACCAACAGAATGAATGATTTACTGTCTTCCACCAATACACATGTAATAAGTTTTCCTTCTCTCCTGTTTTCCAGTTTTGTGAAGCAGAATAATAGTTCTATAGTGTAGTTTCTTTTTTTTTTTAAGATTTTATTTATTTATTTCACAGACAGAGATCACAAGTAGGCAGAGAGGCAGGCAGAGAGAAAGGGGGAAGTAGGCTCCCTGCTGAGCAGAGAGCCCGATGCAGAGCTTGATCCCAGGACCCTGAGATCATGACCTGAGCCAAAGGCAGAGGCTTAACCCACGGAGCCACCCAGATGCCCCTATAATGTAGTTTCTTATATTAAGTTGTTGGCATTCCACTTTCTTCAATGCATATTTCTCCTAGCCGAAGTTCATATAAGACACTCTTCTTATGTTGCACAAAAAATAATCCTCTTTGTCAACTCTTCCAATAAGCTAACATTCCATGATAAATTCAATTCACTATACTATTTTAAACACTAAATTGTACTTTATGTTCATATCTTGTGAGTGTCAATAGATCACTGGCTTAATAGAGTATAATAAATGAGTCCTTAATTGATTATTGTTCTCATTAATCACTGCACTTCCACAAAAAGGATCTGTGAGACAGAGAGACATAATGTGATGCCCCAGAGCACAGAGCAAAGAAATGGATGCTAAGCATAGAAATACAATTTTGAAAATTCAGGAAAAATAAACCCTAGAGCATCACATATTAGAATCGCATTGATAGTGGAATTTTTTTGACCCAGTGTGCAACCGCAAAGTGTAATTTGGCTTTAAGAAATATCTATAATAACGAATAGTTCCTCAAGGTGTAATTTCCTGATCAAAATGGGTTTTTGCCCCCACACAGCAATATGTCTCAAGACATCCCAGGTGTTTTAACTGATAGCCACTGATATTTCAAACGGCGACTACACACGGCACTGCTATTTCTGCAAGAGATAGTGATAGTTATTTGGCATAATGCAGGCTTAAAGTACTCCACAATATAAAGGAATACCTTTTGAAAACAGTCAGCTCTAAGTCTCACTGTCGCTACTAAATAACCAATGACAAAGAGATAGTCACCTACCCTCCTAAAATGTATTTTATTAGAAATGTCCTTGTAGGGGAGAAAAAGTAAGTATTCCAAGTCATTGACAAGAACACTGGAAATATTGAGAAAATTGTACTCATTTCTTCTGAATAGTAAATCAATTGCTTCGTCTTATCTTTTCCTGGCATTGTAACACTCACAATGCTATTATGGGCAACCATTTTAAAAAGATCTTCATTAATCTACTATATCGTTGGGGAAACCGAAGGTGAGGAAGTTAAAATATAACGAAAATCAAAGGGTAGAACAGGGCAAAAATAGGACTTAAATCCTGATGTTTTGACCCTAATTAAATGCCCTTCACATTACACCCTAGCAGTTTTTTTACTATGAGTACAAAGTACCCTATAATGTTATCCTCCTCTCTATATCTTTCTCTTTGTTCTAAAAGCCTGATACCTTTACAATGTGTTTGCATATGGACAGAGCTCAAGACTGAGGGTACAGGAAATCATTACAATTCCTTTTTTGACCCTTATCTTCAAAGACCTTTAGAAAATGCTTACTAAAATACTTTGCTTTTATTTCATTCAAATTGTTTAATGGCGTATCACAAAAATCCACATGTCATACAAGATATGACAGGTGAACAAAGCACTTGTACTGTGCTAGTGGTCAAGTCCCAATTTGTCCCCTGTGAGTGCTCTGTCTTTCTGGGACTAGGCACTTCAATTCCTGAAAACATGTCAATGGGATTTATCCACCAATGAGTCAGGCTTCACTTAGCTAGGATACTTCAGTGCTAACAAATGAAGTCATTCAAGTCTCAGACCTTAGAACTGTC
Source organism: Mustela lutreola (assembly GCF_030435805.1). Lineage (NCBI taxonomy): Eukaryota > Metazoa > Chordata > Mammalia > Carnivora > Mustelidae > Mustela > Mustela lutreola. The sequence goes on from NC_081292.1 coordinate 160,442,353, forward strand.
AAATAAAATCCCCAATGAAGTAACACTACTGATAAAGCAATGGCAGGATAGAGTCATTGTCTTTCCCTCATGCTCCTCATTCCCCACCTCTCCGGCTCTCCATCTCTAGCTGCAGAAGTAAGAAATAAAGGCAAAGATAAACTGAATAGCCTTTAAAGCGTCATTACAAATGCAGTATAAAATCCGGTTAAAAAATAAACTCTTAAAAGAAAATGAACTCAATGAATTGCTCATTACTCTTTTGGCTAATTGACTTTTAATGAATCAATGTGGAAGCGCCTGCTCCTAAACCTCATCAATATACCCCAACTTGGAGGCGTGCATGTACTACAGGCTTAGACAGTCGATGTCCTAGTCCCCGCCTGCCTCTGGGAAGGCACACTCTGGGAAGACTTTCAGAGCTGTGGGAAGATGTTTAGAACTGTCCCTCTTCCCTCTATATATTAAGCTGTAAGGACCATGTAAGCCTAGAATTCTCAGTGGTCACCTTACCACCTTGTAGAATAGAACTCAGACACAGAGGAAATCAGAGCCAAGGTATGGACAGAAACAAAACCCTAATTATATAGTTGAAAACATTTAACAAGCTATTCCTAAAGACCGATGCCTCTAGACTGTTCAGCAATGTGATGTAATACATTTTCTTCTTAACAAGCTCTGTTAAGTTTCTACCATTTGCAACTAAGAGTAGACTAAAGGAATATGACAAACACAGAAAAAAAATCTTAAGTGGTATGTAAATGTAAGTAATTTTTACTGTTGCCAAATAAAGGTAAGAAGTTTCCCCCCAAATATTCAATCTGATCTGATTCGAGTCCAGTGCCTCTGCCATTCTTTAATATAACTTCCAACCCAGTTCTCACTATCCTTCTGTTGGATAAGCCAGTCTGACCATAATATGAGATTGTAATAAAATTTAAATAAAAACAACATAGAATTATCCAAACTTAACTGCAAAGGCCACAGAAGAAATATCAAAGTGTTATGAAAGCAGTGCTATGTGATCTGGAGACACACTATTCTGACTGTCAAGTAGGAATGCATTCAACTCATTATGAAAATTATTCAGTTATTGTGACCAGTGAGTACTGCTGTATATGTCCCTGAATAGAGTTTAATTTCAGGGACTTTGTTAATCAGCATACAAATTCAAGGATGACTAGTCTTTAGTAACAACAAATACTTTTACCTCAAAGGAAAGGTAGTATAATCGAACAGCTCTTCTTGTGAAAATTACTGCATTCACAGCCTCCACAAAACTATTCTTTTACTTCCAACTCATCAATCAGGAACCGTGCCATCATCCCAAATCGTATTAAAAGATTATTTCATAAGAAAGCTCAATATCATGAATTTCAGTCCTTTGAATAATCTTTTTTATATTCCAACTCTCCTTTAAAAACTTTGATCTGTAAGAAAATTATTTTCAGGTTATGTTCATTTCATTTAGGATGAATGACAGTATTTATTTCAGTCCCTCATTGTGTATTCAGGCCTCTATTAGACAGGGAAATAAAGATTCTTTTTGCTCATATCAATTTCTTTGGTCCTACCATTAAGAGGCTTATTTACAGGGGAGAAAGCAATTTCTAAACATCATGAATGTTGAATCCGATTTTCCTCCCTCCCCCACCATTAGAAGAGCTACTAGGCTGGCAAAGCTTCCGAAAAAGGATGGTGCTGGCCATGGATCCCCATGAAGAGAAAGAGTGCAGTTAGAGGAAAAAAACTTGGCAGAGCTTCCCTGCTGAACACAGACATACAAGAGAGTAATGTGGTGAGTCACTGGGCCAAAACTCTTCTAATCTGAGATGAGAGCACAAAATACTGTCTCCCTCCACAACATACTGGTATCCCAAGTCTGAAAAACTGGCTAGGATACCAGCTCCTCCAAACCTGTTACCTAACCCCTTAGACTTTCAAGAAGGAAACTCAGGCTAAATTTTTTGGTTTTTCTTACTTTTCTTTAAAATTTATTTCTTTTCAACATAACAGAATTCATTGTTTATGCACCACACCCAGTGCTCCATGCAATACATGCCCTCCATAATACCCACCACCTGGCTCCCCCAACCTCCCACACCCCGCCCCGCCCCTTCAAAACCCTCAGATTGTTTTTCAGAGTCCCTAGTCTCTCATGGTTCATTTCCCCTTCCAATTTCCCTCAACTCCCTTCTCCTCTCCATCTTCCCATGTCCTCCATGTTATTTGTTATGCTCCACAAATAAGTGAAACCATATGATAATTGACTCTTTCTGCTTGACTTATTTCACTCAGCATAATCTCTTCCAGTCCCATTCATGTTGATACAAAAGTTGGGTATTCATCCTTTCTGATGGAGGCATAATACTCCATAGTGTATATGGACATCTCCCTTATCCATTTCTCCATTGAAAGACATCTTGGTTCCTTCCACAGTTTGGTGACTATGGCCATTGCTGCTATAAACATTGGGGTACAGATGGCCTTCTTTTCACTACATCTGTATCTTTTGGGTAAATACCCAGTAGAGCAATTGCAGGGTCATGGGGAAGCTCTATTTTTAATTTCTTAAGGAATCTCCATGCTGTTCTCCAAAGTGGCTGCACCAATTTGCATTCCCACCAACACTGTAAGAGGGTTCCCCTTTCTCCACATCTTCTCCAACACACATTGTTTTCTGTCTTGCTAATTTTGGCCATTCTAACTGGTATAAGATGGTATCTCAATGTGGTTTTAATTTGAATCTCCCTGATGGCTAGTGATGATGAACATTTTTTCATGTGTCTGATAGCCATTTGTATGTCTTCATTGGAGAAGTGTCTGTTCATGCCTTCTGCCCATTATTTGACATGATTATCTTTTTTGTGTGTGTTGAGTTTGAGAAGTTGAGTATCTTAATAGATACTCGGGCTAAATATTGACTAGAGGAGGGGAAAAATGAAGTAAGAAGGCAGGGGGAAAATTTGTATCAAAGGAAAATAATGTTTTTTTCTAAAAACCAAATCATCAACTAGTTGCCCTTCTGAGGATAAGACTCAGACTCAAAGAGCAAGCTTATAGCACATTTTATGAATTACAACTAGGGCTGAGTTTTAATGAAGTTTCCCTCCTAGAATGTAGTTACTTGTGTGTATTCAAATCCTACCCATTTTCCCTAAGCCAGCTGCAATCCCACCTCCTCCAGTGAGATTCTCCAAATTTCCCCAGCTCCAATGTCAGCAATTCTTTTCTGAAATATGATTCTTAAGCTGTTTCCTCTCTTCCCAGAGTCCTCTTTTATTGAACTCTCTGTCATTGCTACTCATGTTAAATTATGAACTCCTTTAAAGAAAGTTCTCTGCCTAATTCAAGTTTTTATCTCAGTCATGTACTTTGCATAAGGTAAGGCATTGAATAAATACTAGTTAAATGGGTGGTAGAGAAGAATGGACAGGGAAAATGTTTAAGACCAAAGACTGGCAAACATTTTCTTTTTTCTTTTTTTTTTTTAAGATTTTATTTATTTATTGGACAGAGAGAGAGATCACAAGTTGGTAGAGAGGGAGGCTGAGAGAGAGGAAGAAGCAGGCTCCCCGCTGAGCAGAGAGCCTATGGGGGGCTCCATCCCAGCACCCTGAGACCATGACCTGAGCCAAAGGCAGAGGCTTAACCTACTGAGCCACTCAGGTGCCCCTGGCAAACATTTCCTAAAAGGGCCACACAGTAAATATTTTAGATTCTGTAAGTCAAGAGACAACACCAAGAATATTATATAGGTACTTATACAACCACTTAGTAGGTAACCATTATAAAAAGTAAAAATCATCTTAGCTTTCAGGCTGTATAAAAACAGGCAGCAGGAGAGATTTGGCCCACAAGCCATAATTTGCCCGCCCCTGATTTATACAATTAAAAAAATTAAGTACGTTCATTAAGAAGGCTTATTTTTAAGAGACCACTTTTAACTACTTTTTTTTTTTTTTTAACTCTTGAAATGATGTGTGACATAATTGGGACACACAATAAGTGTGTGGTTTTGGCTACCAGGAACCAAACCTAATTATTCTACTCTTGGTTTTTAGACCCATTTCAAACATTTTCAGTTCCAGGCTTCACCGCATACTTTTCTTATTTGACTTTATATCACAGTACTTTGTAAGGTTCCATTTATCAGATGCTTAAAGACAAAAACTATCATCTGAGTATTCCCAAAACTAGACGGGAAACTATGTTTGAACATGGAGAAGTAGCAATGGAAGTAGATTCAGGAAACAGCAAGCAATCAAGTTGTTACCACCACACATAAAGTGGTGGTAGTTTTCAATAAGACTAACCAGCAGAGAGGACACTGGGACATGTGAGCTATCTGTCAACAGAATCTGTACCTAAAGCATAATTAAAAAGGGATAATCACAGACTTCCACTTCTTGTCTTGATTGAGTAACTGGTAGTAGACTTGCCCTCCAGCAATAACTAGACATCTTGTCAAATACATGAAGTAACTGTTTTCAGAATTTGGACAGGAAGCAAAGGAGGCCTATACTTCCTAGAGGAAGGGGTGCAAACAAGGTGGGCTCCATGATCACCCTACTTTCTGAATGGACATAAAACCCAACTAGAGGAGAGGAGTATTCCTAGATTACAAAAATATGGATCAGGGCTCAGGAAAGCTAAAGCAGCTGACATGTGTACGGAAAAAACCAGAGAGGAGACCTAAAAAGCACTCTATAATAGATCATTGTATGTTAACTCTACTGGCATGAAAATTTAAAATAAATAAATAAAAATAAATTTTAAGAATAACAAAAATTAAGAAAAAAAAATTTTTTTACATGCCAAAAAAGTAGCAAGCCCTAAAGAGCTTCTTGGCATGGCATCTGAAATAGACAGAGAAGCATAAAGATGGCTACCCACAGTACTTAGGCAGATAGCCTCAGGGAGGCTCACTGAGCTTTCCCCACAACACCCAGATCCAAGAAGGCAGCCAGATGATATTCTGTGGCCAAAGACTGGAAAGATTTGAATACAGATATGAGAGAAGGCACCAAAGAAGCAGAAGGACCAAAAAATAAACAAGAACAAGTGTGTCTTAGAGGATGTCTATGTGGCCAATGATACTATGAACCAGGTTCACCATCCCCCTCCATAAATATCTTGGTATCTAACTATTCCCTGATACAGAAATCTGACAGAGGTAAGAAACTGATTTGTGAGAACAATAAATTGACCAAGATTTAGTTCTTAAGCTGTAATCAAAGGAATTTATAGCAGAAAAGAAAGCCATTTATTGCCAATCTGTGTTTCACTGCAGTATTACTGTTTTGTTGTACTCACTTACAGTAGAGATAATGGTATTTTCCACTTCAACAAAACTGCTATGTCACTTAGCCTTGCATTCCTCCTAATCTTAATTTTCATATTTGACTCCATCCACTCTCACCAGTGCATTTCAGCTTTTAGGTCCTGTTCCAGCCCCTACATTTGGCTTTCCCTCCACACAAGTGCCTGTGCTTGGCATCTTCCTTTCTGATTGAAATACACCTCCCTTCTGCTCCCTGGAGATCCTGTTTCTAAATATTTTAATTCTTCCAAATGAACCTACTGAAAGGGGCATGTGGCTGCCAGTACATTAATGTTCTATCTCTCAAAGGTAAGCTGTTGTCATTAGAACAAATGTCTACTTGGCAAAATATTTTAGAAGAGCAGAAACTTCATTTCTGTTGAGAACCACTGACCCACATGAGCCAGCCCACCAGAGTATGATAGGGGAAAACGAAGCAGTTTCAGATACATGATAGTATTAAGTAACTACATTTTAGGAGACCAATGCCTTATCCATTAGGCTACTGGGGAATGACATCTAACAACTGCTAAATTTCTGAAAAATATTACTATAATTCACCATATAATCTGGGACACTTTTAAAAGGGACAGGGCTGCTACTGATAATTTCTCTGGAACGAGAGTCATAAATCATGACTCTTCTAGCCAAACCTGGGTCTATAATCACCTACATATAAAATAATCTACTGCTGCAACCAATAAAGAGAAAATACAAAGTTTTCCAAAATATACTGAACACACTTCTATTGCATAATATGCCTAGCAAATGGGGGTGATCCAAGAGTGAAAAGAAGGAGTTAGGAGACGTGACAGAGGGCAAAAAAGAGAAAGCAAGGAGAGGAAAGGAACTGAGATGAATCATGGAAGTAAAAGGGGGAGACTGCCTTATGGAAAAGAGAATTTTAAGAGGCCATCTTCTGCTTATAGCACCTTCACCATTCCTCCCCTTTGCAGCTCTCTGAAAATGAGCCCTGGTGCAAAATGATCTTTTCTACAGATGCAAGAGTTGCTAATTTCTGCCTTTGGTCTAGTATCCTACAGATCAGCATAGCCTTGGTTCCTTGGAATTCATGCATGACCCAATTCTTTTTCTTCACTTAGTATATTTTTAAAATGCCATATTATAGATTTTCACACATACCCATCCACCTAAATCATCACCTCAGTTTGTTTTGAAAAAAAAAACTCACACTTCATATCATTTCTTCTGTAATTACTTCTGTTTGAATCTCTAAGATATAATCTCTAAAGTATAAATAATCAAAAGTATAAAGATAACCTCTTTAATAATATAACAATAACATTATCCCATATTAAAATGGCAATGCTTAAGAATACCTTAATGTTACCAAACACACAGATTATAGTCAGAAATCCCCCATACAATGTTCCAGGTTTTTCTTATTATTGTTGGTGTTTGTCTATTTATCTTTACAGTAGCTTTATTCAAATAAGTTCCTGATAATGTATTTAGCTGATATGCTCCTTACGGGTTCTTTTAGTATTTATAATTTATTTGTCAAGGACACCGAGTCATTTGATTTGTAGACTTTTGCAGGTTCTGAATTTTACTGGTTGTACGCTTATATAATAATCTAGCTGGGACGCCTGGGTGGCTCAGTTGGTTAAGAAGCTGCCTTCGGCTCAGGTCATGATCCCAGCGTCCTGGGATCGAGTCCCACATCGGGCTCCTTGCTCCGCGGGGAGCCTGCTTCTCCCTCTCCCTCTGACTCTGCCTTCCACTCTGTCTGCCTGTGCTCGCTCTCGCTCTCTCTCTGACAAATAAATAAATAAAATCTTTAAAAAAAATAATAATAATCTAGCTTGTTCCCCTGGTTAGATGCATAGTTCTTTAACTTTTTATTTAAATTTTCTTTTATTTATTTAATCAATTAATCAAAAGATGACAGTAGAAGGCATCCTTCATATACATTCACACCAGGACCAATGCATTTGCATTGGACCAATGCAACATTCTCTTTGCCAGATTTCTCCAATCTCCTTGTCTACGTTTCTTATTCTTTTTTTTTGTATACTTAGTTTTTTAACATAAGTGATAGAGACATGCACACAAACATACATGTACATACATGTTCATATTTTCTCCATCTTAGGTAAAAATTATTTACTAAACAATGTTCTAATCATTACTTTCCTATATTTAACTGTTCCTATCAGGTTCATCCCATGTAGATAGAGATAAGATAACTCATTGTTTTTTATAGTTTTGTAGCACTCCACCATGTGGATGTACCACAGAATGTAGGGTTGTTTCCAGGCTTAAAAATGTTGCAATGAATAGAATTGGGATTGTTTTTGCTCCCATTGCTAATTTGTCTCTAATGCCCTCTCCAACCCAACAGTCAACTAAACTTTCTCAGGTAACCAAAACATAATACTTGACATATCTGACATTCCTACTAAGTCTCTCAACCCTTTGAACACCCTCATGATGTTTAATTCGGCAACATGACTACCACAAATACCCCTCCTCCAATACTACCATTATTCTATAATTTAATCCTAAAGGAACTTTAGAGATTATCCAGTTCAATTCCTTTATTTTCTAGGTGAAGAAACTATAAAGAGATCATATGATTATAACAAGGTCACATAATATCAGTGGCTCACCCAAGACCAGGAGATTTATCATCAAGTTAACGAAGCTCAAGCTTCTACTTAATTTGGATGGACCACTTCCAAGGCCAAAGGACAACTCCTAGCAATGTTTACATTATTGCATGTTCTTGCAAACTTTTTAGAAATAAATAGCTGAAATCAGTTAAGACTACTACCTCTCTCCACTCTAACTTCTCTATATCATGGATGTGGCAATGGAGTAGCAGCGGGCATTTTGGGGATCTGGCTGAGAGAATACTGGGGTAGGAATGCACCACTCCTAATGTGGTTGGATAGGAAGCTGCCTTCTCTTACCATACATAGATTTATTAGTTCAATAAATGAGTTAAAATTTAAATTAGAAATTAGAAGAATATGAAATAGAAATGATACTAATGAGTGATTAAATCAATAGAAACTATTTGGAAATAAAGAAGGGAATTGTAACAATTTTCTTTTCAAATCTATCATAGTTTTCAATAGGTAGGAATGAAAGATAAGGTACTCCAAGCAGAGGGGCCCCTGGGTGGCTCAGTGGGTTAGGCCTCCACCTTCGGCTTAGGTCATGGTCTCAGGGTCCTGGGATTGAGCCCCACATCGGGCTCTCTGCTCAGCGGGAAGCCTGCTTCCCCTGCCCTCTCTGTGTGCCTCTCTGCCTACTTGTGATCTCTCTCCCTCTGTCAAATAAATAAAATCTTAAAAAAAAAAAAAGGTACTCCAAGTAGAGAATAGAGGATGACAACAAAAATGGAAACAAACAAATCGTATATTTTATCCAAGAACAACAAGAAATTCTGTATGGCTAGGTAATAGGCTGTGCATTGAAAAGACAGTTCAGAGAAAGAATAGGTCAGCACTAGATGGGACTTGAAAATCTGAACTTTATTTGGCATTTCAGTGAGCAGAAAAGTACATGATGTAATAGTGCTTAAGGCATATGACTGAGGATACAGCATGGAGGATGGATTTTGGAAGAAAAAGACTCAGTGGCAGCAAGAAAAAAATAGATTTTTACAATGGTCCAGACCAGGGCCGATGGTGTTTAACCTATAGTTGTGGATGAAAGTAGAAATAAAAGTGTAAATTTATGATGCCCTGTGAGGTATAAACCAACAGACCTTGAACATGGATTGAATAATGAAGTGTGGAAGAGCTGATAGTCAAGAGTTTCAATCAAAAGACTGATTGAAACTGATATGTTGACTGCTGGCAGGGGGGCAAGAATGGGGAGAAAAAGTTCAGGCATTCCATAGACCTTTTTCTTCGTTACAGTAATACAACAGTAAATTGCATGGTTCTTTCCCTAAGAGTTTTTTTTTCAAAACTGTGCTATTCATAACCTGCCTTCTCTTAAGAAAACACAAGATTTGAAGGAAAATGAAGGGCTTTCTACAGCTGATTACAACAGAAAGCTACTGAATGTAACATAATCTTATTTGTTGATTTTCTTAGAAATTTTGTGCTTCATTTCATCCTAAACCTCTTGAGCTGGAAATCCACTGTCTTTTTTCAATCTTCATGCCCTTGTTTGCGATGCATTTATTAAATCAGTTGATTGCAAGAACTGATTACAGTGGCACATAGTTGCCTGCAACATATAAAAAACTTCCAGAGCCCCAGTTATAACTCTACACTAGATTCCCCTGAAATAGGAGTTCAGATGTTGTTTCAAAACAGCTAAGACAGGGCATCTGGGTGGCTCAGTTGGTTAAACATCTGCCTTCAGCTCAGGTCATGATCTCGGGGTTCTGGGATGGAGCCCCATGTCAGGCTCCCTGCTCAGCAGGGAATCTGCTTCTCCCTCTCCCTCTGCTTCTCCCCCTACTTGTCCTCCCCCATTCTCAAATAAATAAATATTAAAATTTTTTTTTAAATAATAAGTTAAAAAAAAAAGCCAGAATAACTCATGGGACAAAGTCAAGGACAAGAGGGATGGCAAAATCAGATGATAACAACAAGATTCAGATAATGTTCAAATCATACGTAATCCAATCAATTAATTAAGTAGTATACCACTATGCTAGACCTCATAAGGAATACAAGAGACATTTGAGAAATCCCACCTTCCAGAAACTGTTTCTTGGGAATGAGAAGAGATATAATCTCACTGTTTGAGGTTAGCATGTGATTAAATACCATAGTACATTGTTCAGATTAACCAAATGTAGTTACACATTTGAAAAAGAAATCATGTTCACCAGCTGGAGTAAAAGAAGAAAGATTCATGTAGAAGGAAAGGCTTCATTGGTCCTTAAAAGACTGGTCATCTCAGGACCAGCAGAGGAGGGAAAAGAGAAGAGACATTTGGAGGAAAGCAAACTCACAGCACTGGCGTGAACCTAGTATGTATGCAAAACAGAAAAGATGCTGATTTGAGTGAAACATAGGGTAAATGTTAAAGAATAGAAGAACAAGAGATTAATGAGGATGGATGAACCTTATAGTGGAAGGCTTGTTAGCCACAATTCTATGCACAAGGAAAGTTACAGAAATGAATGACGGGGGAGTAATGTAATCAAAGCAGAATTTTTAGGAAGATGGATTGGCAGGTGTGTCATGATCACCTGGATACCAGAGACATTATAGAGGCAGGAAGACCAATTAGGATGCTACTCAAATAGGAGGTAAGGTCAGCAAAATGACTAGGATAAATATGAAATGCAAATGAGAAGAAAGCAAAATCAAGTGCCCCGGAAGACATTCTGTAAATCTTTGAGCTGCTAGGACTGTTACAACTATCAGAAAGTAGGTAAGAAAAAAAAAAAAAAAAAAAACTTTTTTAAGGTTTAATTTTTCTATGCAGCTAGATGATAAGTAAAAATAGGCTATTTTCATCACCCTTAAAGTACTGTTTGTATCTATTTGCTTTGACATAACTTCTTCATTAACCATTCCAAATCAGAGACACTAAGTGTGAAGATACAAAGGTAAAGTTTCAGGGGAAAGGAAGGGGGAAAATCCAGGTTTTTTGGAAGGTGAAAGTGATTGCCTTCAAGTTAATAAAATGGGATTATGGGGGGAAAGAAAGCATGATAAGATGAAAGCTTCTCTAAAAGAGTTAGAAAGAAAATGAATACTTTTTGAGCACTGGCTTTAGATATTTCATCTTATTTAATCCTTCCTACAACTCAAGAAACTAGTTTTCACATTTTATAATTTTCAAACTAAGGAATATTGAAAAATGAACCCAGACTTATATTAAATATAGGAGAGAGAGGATTCAAAACCAAACACAGAAACTGCTATGGAATTCCTCCTGTGGAATATTACCTAGTCCGCCTAAATCCTCTTTGAAATGCTCCCAGAAAGATGTTAATTTCCTTTCCTGCTAGCAGCCTTTTACTTTTTAACTCTGATGAATGTGGGACTTTATGGTGTTAATAGGAATCAGGGGAATGGGGCAGAGCCCTGTGTTCAGGTTTTTATTTTTTTTAATATTTTATTTATTTGACAGAGAGTTAGAGAGAGAGCACAAGTAAGCAGTGCATTAGGGTGAGGGGGAGAGAGAGAAGCAGGCTCTCTGCTGAGCAGGGAGCCTGATGTGGGGCTCGATCCCAGGACCCTGGAATCATGACCCGAGCTGAAGGCAGCTGCTTAACCAACTGAGCCACGTGGATGCCCCTGTTGTTCAGGTTTTTAAAGAAGTGCTGCTAAACCGTCAACACAGTTAAAATGAAGAAACTATCCAGAGCCATGATATTGTATGCAACATGCTTCAAAATTTTGTATCCACAGAACTTTCTCTCATGGTGCATCTTGTGGGATTAGTATTTTTAATTAGGTCAGACAATATGATCTGATATTTTTGAAAAAGCCTTAGAGGAATGGAAAGTAGAAAGACGGTATACATTCATTTAATAGGTAGAAATTTAAGTGGTTAATATATAGCCCACTGAATTTTACTATGTAAGAATCAAAATGACATACATAGGAACCACTGTGAGAGAGGACTTCCAAGTTTGCACAGCCTTAGATTTGGGTGCAGGAAGCACTTCTGGGCTTCTAACGATCAAGCTAGAATTTGACACCATGACAGACTGTTTTCCAAACACAGATTCTGGTTCAACATACCCATTCCTGTTTCATAGGACTTCATCTTTGACAAAAAGTGAGTATTAAATATATAAAGAGAATTGAAAGAAAAATAATTAAGTACCATTCTTTTAGGAAACCATATGATTCCATTCCAACTTCCATGAGAAATATGGAATCATACGGTTCTCTAAACGAATGGTGTAAATGCCCCTCAGAACAACGTACTGCTTAAAATATAACCTATGAGAAATTATATTAGTTACCAAGCATGCTTAGATATAGCCTTAAAAAAAAAAATGTACTTGCAACAGGCCTCTGTGGGAGAGGACGACATATGCCCTTAGAGCCCAGCGGCTGGGGATTCCCAGTCTGCTCTGGGCGGAAATGTCACCTGTTTCATTTTTCCTTTATCTCCCCTTCCCCGGAGAGCATCAGCAGTTAGTCAGACAATCCTTTCGTTTGGGCTTGCTCTCTGTAGGTCTTGTACTACATGACCAGACATGTTTTGCCTTTCTTCTTATGTATCTACAAGACTCATGGTCAATGTGTAATCTATTCCAGCTTCTTTGTTGGTTGTTACTCACTTTCTAATAAATATGAGACTGAAGAGTTACTCCGGGTATCAGTCTTTTCGACTGTCGTCCCCTGCTCCCATTCTCTTACAACTGACTTCTTTGTGCCTCATTCTTCTGTGCGCCATCAGGAGGCGGCAGAATGGTATTTAACTATTTTTCTTTCGCTTCCCTGTATATATTTAAATTATAAAAATAATGTGATCTTTTTAGAAGAAATCCATATACAGGTATTACATAATTATATCCACAGAGCAAGAAAAGAAAATGTTAAAACTTTAAGGAGTAAGGATAGAAATGGAAGTATATATTTTTTTTACTCTTGGAGTTTCTGTACTGACAAAATATTTTATATCAGATATGTGCCGAGCTTTCAATTTTTAGAGAAAAAGTTGAAGAAATTGGATGTCTTTATTCAAAAAAGAAAAATACACGATCCTCATCTCTATCATGAAATTATGAATACTCACTTTTTTCTAACAGAAACATAATCATTCTGTTCTGAAACTTGATATTTTTTCACTTAAAATGTTCCATTGTTTTTCCATACCCATGCGCATAGGAGTACCCCCACTATTCTTTACAGCTGTAAAATGGCAGAATATAACTGTATAATAATTTGACTATTACATTGTGTAACATATCAGTTGTTTTCAGGGTTCCACAACAACAAGCACCTCAGTGAACATCACTGTTCACGTATCTGGCACTCTCATGTGTATTTGTGACATAAATTCCTGGAAGTACAGTTGCTGAGTGAAAGGGCACGTAATGACATATTAGATAAGCCAAACTCAACGAAGTACCAGCAAAACAACTTCACTCAGTCTCAGTGCTAGTCTTCCCTCCCTACCCTCCAAGCAGATTGCATAAAGCATCCAGGCTAGCCCACAAACTAAACTTCATGTTCGTATCCCACTTAAATCTCCCTTCTCCCAGCTCGGAACTGACTGTATTTCACACTTCTCCAGTGGGGAAGGGAAACAGGTGTTCTTTTAGTATTTCTCCCCTCCTGCCCGAAACTTCTCTGCAAGTGTTCCTTACTCAGCTTGAGGTAACGGGAAGGAGGAGAACTTATCTCAGTCTCTTTTCCTATAACTCTTGCCATTCCTATAACAGACTAAAGCATAAGAAGAAGCTGGGGTACACACTTTTCATAATTTTCTCATAAATGACCTAGAACCCCTCTCTGGACTAAAAGGAAATTGATCGTTGGTTGTCACTAGTTTTAGAACATTAACCCAAGTAAGAAAATGCTCTATTTAATATCCTAGTAAACACATTTTAAATCTGTCACAAATGGACAGATATTAATAAACAATACTCAAAGAGTAAAGCAAATTTTCACTCCCTTGGAGAATTTATCAGAGAGAATTCATTTCTCCTCACCCAAATTTTGAACCATCACCATTCTGATGGGTGGAAAATGTAGTATCTAACTTTTGCTGCCTTGTGTTTTATATCAGTGATCAAACACCTTTCATTTACTTATTTATTGGCTATCTATATGTGTTTTCTGTGACCTGTCAACACATATCATTTTCCATTTTCTACTAAACTTGTTGGTTTTTATAGCTTATATATATTATGGAAATTAGTCTTTACCCATCTTAAATATATATCTGAAATAGACATAGACAGGAAAATATAGGCAGATAGAGAGAGAGATGATAGAAATATATTTTGCTAATATTAAGTGTGACCTTTTACTTTGTTTATGGTGTTGTTTGTACATGTTTGTAATATTAAAATAATCAAGTCAATCTTTTATTCAGTCATTTCTGCAAATTGGATCAATGTTTAATACTTTATATATGTTTTCTACTGCTTTTGAATCCATTTTGGTCATTTTCATTTTTTCTAGAAAACTCCCTAATTTCTTTCTGATTTCTCATTATGTTTATTCTGTGATATCATCTAATAATTTATTTTTCTCTTTGTCTATTATTTTTCCTGTTTTTATTTTGATTTTTAATTTTGGGTATTTATTATGCCCTCTTCCTTTTGCTTGTTTAGGCTTATTTAGTTGGCTTCCCAAATAACGAACTTGTGACTTATTTATCAATTATAGTTTGTTTTCTGTGGTTTTTTTGTTTGTTTGTTTTCTGCTCTATAATTTATCAATTATAGTTTGTTTTCTGTTTTCTAATTTATTAATTTATACTATCAGGTTCAAGTCCTTTTTCTGGTTTTCTTAGGTGTGTTTTATTTATCTTTTTCTAATTTCTCAAATTAGCAAATATTGAATTTTTATTTTTGTTTTATACTATAACTGTTTAAATTATAAATATTCCTCATAATACCACTTCAGACCACAGGGAAATAATTTAATTTCTACATAGTCTAAAATTTTATTTTAAATTACTCTTCCATAAGAGATTTAAGAATGAAGTCAAGGGGGGCACCTAGGTGGCTCAGTGGGTTGAGCCTCTGCCTTCAGCTCAGGTCATGATCTCAGAGTCCTGGGATCAAGCCCTGCATCGGGCTCTCTTCTCAGCAGGGAGCCCGCTTCCCCCCACTCTCTTTCTGCCTGCATCTCTGCCTACTTTGATCTCTCTCTCTGTCAAATAAATAAATAAAATCTTTAATTAAAAAAAAAAAAAGAATGACCTCAAGGATCACTATGTTGCCCAAGTATTACTGCTATTTAATTGTACTCTAATTAGATGTCACTCTCTGTAATATAATTTGGGCTCAATGTGAATGGTGCCACCAGAACTGTACAACATAATCGCCCTTATATGTTTGTTTATATCTTGGGTCATTAGGTATGAAAATTCTAGTTTTTGCTATTAATTCCTAGTTCAACTGCATTGTGGTCAAAGACTGTAATCTATAGTGTTTCTAATTTTCAACATATTATGGATTCTTTAAGCTTAATTGTAAATTTTTATAGAAGGCTACCTTACAGTATAGAGTCAGTATGTAGCTATTAAAATCTCCATATTAATTGTGTATTCTGATTTTATAGAGTTACTTCTTTTTCATCTACTTGATCTGTCATGGGCTAAAAGACATAACTTAAAAACTAATATCCAGGGGCACCTGGGTGGCTCAGTGGGGTAAGCCTCTGCTTTCAGCTCAGGTTATGATCTTGGGGTCCTAGGATCAAGCCCTGCATCAGGCTTCCTGCTCAGCAGCAAGCCTGCTTCCCCCTCTCCCTCTGCCTGCCTCTCTGCCTACTTGTGATCTCTCTATATCAAATAAATAAATAATATCTTTAAAAAAAATCTTTTACTAATATCCAGTTGTCAACCACTATTACTGTATAGTATGTTATTTGGTACACAAAGTTTTGTAATAGCTATATATTTATTGTGGATTTTACCCTTCAGCATTGAACTGAAAATTGCCATTGACTCCCTAACATTATTCAATCTTCCCCCAACTGTATAGAAGCTGCATAATTTAGGTTGAACTGAGTCACCATCCAACTCCACATGAATGATACCTGATTAAACAAAACTGAGAAAAGTTTAAATATTCATTAATTCATTTTTTATATAGCAATACAATAAACCTATTACATGTTACTACAACTATCATCTTTTTATGGTAAATAACTATACTTGCCAAACTAAAACAAATGTACTGAGAAGAGAGGAATTGTTTTTCATTTTTGCAAATCTCTTTAACATCTTAATAGAAGACAGTTAAAATCAAACATCTCTTTTGCATTTGATTTATGTTGTTTGAGTGAATTACATGAAGAAAATCCAGACTTACACAGATACATAGCTGTAAAAGGGAAGAATATTTCAGTGTTTTTTTCACATAATTTTAGATATTCTTTTTTGATACTCCACTATATCAACAACTAGTAAGTATCTTAAATATCAGTTGCAATATAGAACCATATAAATAAACATTTTTATAAAAAACCATATAAATACCATATATGAAATGAAACCATGAATGAAACCAAATAAACATTTTGTTACATTAAACTTTATTGGTATAGGGACACCTGGTGGCTCAATGAGTTAAGTATCTGACTCTTGGTTTTGGTTCATGTCATGATCTCCGACCTGGAGACCATCATTGAGCCCCATGTGGAGCTCTGTGCTCAGCGGGGAGTCTGCTTCTCCCCTCCCTCTCCTCCTGCCCCTCCCCCAACTCAAGCACACACACACACACACACACACACACACTCTCTCTCTCTCTCTCTCTCAAATAAATAGATCTTAAAAATTTTTGATCGGTCTGTTTTGTGAGTGGATCTAAGTTATGTGAATCTTCTAAATGCTGACATATTTCATTATATAATATCCAAAAAATCACATTTGGTAATATCACCATCAATATAATCAAAAAGTCTTTTGATATCAGGATGCTGTTGAGCTTGTGGTAGCAGACACAAGTTTTCCAAAAGTCAAGTTTTTTGCCTGAAAGCTTGAGTTTTATCTTTGGGGGAAAAAAAATACTATTGGTGGTTTCCTTGAAGTGACAGATTGACTTCATTTGTTTTCAATAAAATGCCTGTCAAATATTCAAGTCTGAAAAACAATAGTTTGTCTGCCAGGGGTTCTTTGAAATAAAATGGTGCTATTTGGGGGAAAAAAAAAGGCAGTTAGTTCAGTTGCAACTCAAATAATCTCAAAATGCTTTCCTTGAGACGACCAGAGACATTCATTATACTTCAAGACGCTGCATGCGGGCTTCTTGCTTACTTTTCATTTCAGCACAAAAAAAAAAACACGGAAAAGACTTGCATCAAAGGTCAAGGTTTAATTACATTCACAGTTTTTACGGAGTTATCAATGACATTCGTAAGTGGAACTGGCCTTTTGGGCTATGAGTGACAGGCAGTGAAAACTGCAACGATCACTAGTGCGGCTTGGTGACATTGCCATGAATCACGCTGAGGCACCAGCACTTTTATCTATCAGCTTTTGAATCATCACAGCAAATGTCAGTACACTGAAAAGGGCAAATCATCTCCTAGTTTTATTATAAAAATAGTTTTAACCTTGCAGATCTCTTGGAAGAGCCTTTGGAACCTCTGGAGATCTGTGGTTTACACGTTGAGAACTCTAGTCTAAAAAATAGACCAGGGGGCGCCTGGGTGGCTCCGTCGTTAAGCATCTGCTTTCAGCTCAGGTCATGATCCCTGGGTCATGGGATTGAGCCCCACATCAGGCTTCCTGCTCAGCAGGAAGCCTGTTTTCCCTCTTCTATGCCGCCTGCTCATGTTCCTGATCTCGCTGTCTCCCTCTCTCTCTCTCTCTCTGTCAAATACATAAATAAATAATCTTAAAAATAAAAAAAAAAAAAATCAACCAGGAGGCAATCCTATCTGCCTTTCCACTGTAATTAGTTTAGAGTGGTTGGGATTTATGGGCAGGGGGGCTGGATAAGGAGCAGAAGGAAGACTGTGAATGAAGAACCACATTTCCAGTTACTATGGGCAACTCTCTTATGACCACGAGGAAAGCAGGCTTGAAAACAAGTCCCACAAAGTGGGATACACCAAGGACCTTCACAGAAAACCAAAAACAAGGTCATAGACCCTATGGCACTCACTAATCCACTGAATTTTTGGTTACATGTGTTAAAAACAAGACAAAAAACCCAAATTAGAGTCACTTCAACTAAGCCCCATCAACAAACCACGATTTTAACTTGACTGTAGTTTCAGCTCTCCCAGAAATGGAATCTTAAAGCAGTCAATCAGGAATCATCTAATCAGCACTAGTGAGGTAATCAGCCTGACAGAACCCCACCATCCCCTAAAGGAAATAATGAATCCACTTTTTTTGCCTACTATAACTTCCTTGGCCCTTCCCCCTTCTGCCTAGAAAAGTCTCCCATTTTGTACGGCTCTGCAGAGATTCTATCTACTAGATTGGATGCTGCCTGATTCATGAATTGTTGACTAAAACCAGCAAGATCTTAAAAATTCATTCAGTTGAATTTTGTTTTTTAACATACATGCCAAATAGTCCCCTCATTTTCGAGCCAGTTTGACTCTGTCTCTGTTCCAAGCACTAAAGATATAATGGTGAATGATACAGACAAAAACCCCTGTTCTCAGAGAAACTAACCTGAGAATCCTTCTCTTAAGGGTAATTAATCTCATTTACCTTTATTTTTTAAAACAAATATGCTTTGTTCTTATTCCTGATATTTTATTTATATTTTCTGATTTTAGTACCTTCTTTATTTCTTTTTTTTTTTTTTTTTTTTTTTTTTACAAAGTTGCTTCTGGTCTTTTTTGTTTGTTTTAAAGAAAAGTTTAAATGATAAACTATATTTCTTGAAATATCCGCTTCAGAATGTGTTTTCTGACCGCCTGCTAAAAAAGTAGCTAAATTTCCTTCTACCTCACACTTTTTTCTCCCCATCTCCCAGTATTTTGCTTTTGAGGTTATTATTTTTACATAGTCTACATTTATAACACTTACATGTTGCCCTATTATCACAATATCCATAATAGTCGAGCCCTAATATAAATTCTAAACCAAGCACTTCTAATAGCAGTTTACCTATTTCTGAAATCTTTATCAGGTAATTTTGCTATGTTTTTTGCATATTTGAAAATATCTTTGACTTTTATCCCTAATAGAATCAAAGAATCATTGAGTCACATCTTTTCCTCTTAGATATCTGATATTATCCTATGAGATTCTATCACTGAAAGGCACTATGTCTAACTGAATTATCATTTTTTTTTCTGCCCTAGGAATCATTTCTAGGTCCTTGAAACTTAGTAACATCTCTAGGCAATAGCTTCATATTTGTCCTACTGTACTATCTTTTCCTTAGCACACCCTGTGTCCTTCCATCTGCAGATTCTTTTCTCTCAAGACAGACTTCTTTTATCTTGTCTCTGAGTGCCATTTATCCGATCCATTTATTCTCTTCTCTTCAGTAGCACAGACTGTAAGCTAATGGGTAAGAACAGGAATTTTTCCTGTTGTGTGGAATTGAGACTAAGACCCCAAGCTGAGAGTAAAAGATGCTGTACATCCACATTCTAAGTTCTAATAAACAGCAGCAGCTGGTACAAGACATCTCCCTGTGGTAGAGAACTTCTAGCAGAACCCGCTCTACAAATATCCCCTAGTCAATTTAAAAGCCAGACTAGAGAGAGAGAAGATGTTACATTTAGGAGAGTCTAGTGTTCAAGCTATTTCTACTGCCTTCCTTCCCCACGGTTCAGGAAAGAGGGATACTCTGCTCGCCAGAAGACTTTAAATCACCTTGAGTGAGATGGAGCTATACTTCTAGGACATCCAGGAGGGGACATACTTCTAGTAAGATATTAACTGCAATTTCCTGAGTTCTCAGATAAGTACAGCCCACCATATATATGGCATATACATAAAGCAACTTGATTCCAGTCCTTTATTTTTTTATAGTTTTTAAAAGTTGCACTCTAGGGTATCTATTGTTATTGTTTATCCAGTATCTAAACTTCCGTCCTAACTTAGAGGGACCTTAATGTGTGACTTGGTAGGAAGCAAGTTCCCATCCACCCACTATGGCATCTAAGGGGAAGCAGATGGTTCAGCTCCTCACCCCTGCAGCCAGGGCAACAAGCATGTGGCCCAGACTCAGCCAGCTGGCTCTCTGCCCAGGACTTTGAACCTGGACCAAGTGAGGCCAAGAAAAGGGACTGGCTAGAATCATTTGTGATAGCATTGGCCATCAGCATGGAGTCCAATACTGAGTTCAAGCAGAACTGCCTTTTTATTATTAAAAAAATAGAAAGAAAGAAAGAAAGAAAACTAGAGCTAATTTCTATTAATTGCAGTCAAGACCCTGACCACTCCACACAATTAGGATCACTAACATGTTTTTAATATATAGTTATCAGGTTAACTAAACAGAATGTATTATATTAAGATCAAAACACAATTAACAAAAAGTTGTAAAACATCTCATATTCCTTGCTCTTTTTCCTCATAGACTCCTCTTTTCTTGGCATCCTCAAAACAGAATTAACACATTTTTGTTTTTATTACTGTTGCCAGATATACTGGGAAGACGCCAGGCTCTGGGGCCTTGACCCAGCCTGTCTCAAAGATGCCACCAAAGGTTCTTGGTCTCATCACAAGAAAGAATTCTAGGACAGACACACAATACAGAAGACAAGCATACAGGCAGGGAAACTTATTAAAGTGAAAGTACAGTGGAGATGTGGGGCACGGAAGTACAAGAGCACTATGCGCCATGCCCTCGGTTCAGGGTCTCTTCCACTGACACTGTTAACTAGGGGGTGGAATATTCATTACTTGAGGTCAGGATTTCTTGGAAGGCCAGTTTCAGACTTTTTCTTCCTTATGTAGTCAGGGGTTTCCTGTGATGGCACCTGCCATCTTGGGCCTGTCTGGTTTGATCCAGCTTCATGTGGAGTGCTGCCAGAACAGGCCTCTGACTTTTCCTTGGCTGGCTATGACTTCCTCTCTGCTGGCCTCCAGATAATCCTGTTCAAACCTAACTAACTACTTTCATATAACTAGTGGATGCACAGTAGAAAGCCAAAATACAAGTCCTTCCTCTGAACAATTTAAATTAGGTAACATATAAATGAGATTACGTGTTTCCAAATATGATTTCCCTACATTTGTTTCATTATTAATTTTTAACTTAGCACCTGAGTTTAGTTGGTTCCAGAATTTGAAGAGAGAAGCTGGTGAAATGATTATATAGGTATACCCTTTGTACTGCTAAGACTCATTCTGTCACATCTCTTCACATACCATTCTTCCCCCAACATAAGTCAGTGAAATCTACTGCTATTTTACATCCTTTTTTCAAGGGAAAAAGTCTGTACCAGCTCCTCATGTTCTTACTCTGAAAAGATCTGCCTCATTACAATGCGGATATTAAATGCCAACCTCTTGTTTGAAAATACAGGTGACTTACAATAAAGCAACTGAACTGCAGATCAATTGATTCTCTGCCTTCAGTGAAATTTAACCACTTTTGCTTCATTAAGTCTCTTATTATGCCATCTCCCTTTCTGAAGTATTTCCTGGTACTATTTTTTTAATGATTCCCATTCTTATTTTACAAAACCTACTTGAATCCTGTTACCTTGACAACAAGAAAACATATTATGTACTTCATGAAGACTAAAGACACCAGAGTTGAATTCAGCCTCTCTCAATATTTAAGAGCTCATTTATGGAAGATTTGTGATACAATGATAAAACAACATTTACCAACAGCTTTAAGAAGGCTTAAAATTATTGCTTCACTGACATTTTTAAGAAATGTCAAACTATTTTCTAATAATATATACAATGTTTATATGTATCAGATAATGCTATTAATCTATAAAATCACAGTCTAAATTTCCCTAGCCTTTTGAGGGATGTGCTCTTGTTATCCTCATCTTACAGATGAGGAAACTAAGGCATGGAACATTTAACTTGCTCAAGGTCACAGGGCTAGGAAATGTCAGAAGCTGGTTCAACTCCTAATAGCTTGAGTCTTCTGTTACTGAGTTACTTTGTGTTTGCACACAAATGAAGATTATCTCACATTGAACTTGAAATCTGCATCAAATTTAATGTTTGGTGGCAAAAAGTAAAAAAATACTGCTTTCACATCACAAAAAGAATTGTCACACCTTAGGCAAGGCAAACATCCTCAGCTGTGTTATTCTGTCCTAATTGGTTTGGTCTTCTTGCTTTACTAGTGTTAAAAACAAAACAACAACAACAACAAAAGCAGCAAAACAGAAGGAAAATAGCTAACATTTCTTGAAAGAACCATGTTCTTGAGACCCATTATACACATTGTTTCATTTAGTATTTAAACAGTATAGGCGTTTTTTTTTTTTTTAAAGATCTTATTTATTTGACAGACAGAGATCACAAGTAGACAGAGAGGCAGGCAGAGAGAGAGAGAAGGGAAGCAGGCTCTCTGCTGAGCAGAGAGCCAGACATGGGATTCGATCCCAGGACCCTGGGACCATGACCTGAGCTGAAGGCAGCGGCTTAACCCACTGAGCCACCCAGGCGCCCCAGTATAGGCGTTTTTTATCTCTGCTTGATGATTATGAACCAAGACTCAAGGAAGTTAAGCAGCCTAAAACCATTCAGGGGCAGAGTCAGAAATCAAATATAGTCTGGCTCATTCTGCCATACATGGCCATATTTTGTTTTGTTTTGTTTTTCCAAATTTGGTACCACTGAAAACACAAAAGCCCAAACTGAAGTAGGAAGTCTCACCTGGCCCCTGTAATTAGCTCCCTTTGAGTAAAAATACCATTTCCTCTACTCTTTGGCTCAGATGTTATATTAATTATATCTTCAGTTTGTTGCTAGTTTTGGGGGGAAAAGTCTTCCTCAGTTCTCTTAAGGTCCCTGACTGGGTCTGAAAATCAAACTGACAGACTAACAAGAAAAAAGCATCAAATTTATTTAACGTAAGTTTTATGTGACACAGAATCCTTCATAAGGAAACACAGAGTGGAAGAGTAGTTAAACTTGAGTATCTTTAGGCTAGGTTTAATGAAGAGTGGACAGTGATGGAGAAACATGATAGGTTGAGGAGTGTGAGGTTAAGTGTCATGAACTGGGGGAAACTGAGAAACCCTTGTTTGTGAGGATTCCTCCTGATGTCCCTTGTCTTCAGAGATAAGAGTGCTCCTTGCCTCCAGTACAGGGAGGGCACCTCCCATAAGAGAGTTTTATGACCAACAGTGACCTTCCTGCTTCTGCTGTTCTCTCAAACTCCTTCAGCTTAAAATATTCAATATGTCAAGGTGCCATATTTTGAGATAACACATTGAAGCCTATCACAGTCTCATTATGGACCAGCAATATGCTCACATGCTGGAGTCTATTTGACTCCAAAGGTTGTATTGGGTGTTTTTGTTTGTTTGTTTGCTTGCTTCCAAATTATCTTTAATGTTAATATTATTTGTAGTACTTCATCACAATAGAATCACCATAGATGAACTTGAGGTTTAAGGAAAGAAATTTTATTATGGTCCTTAAAACACATTTTAAACTTATTTACCAAAATCACTCTACCAAATGACATTGCCACCACAAACTTATTAATGTAAAATATAATCTCAAGAATTTTATTGCATCTTTAGAGAACTAGACATTTTACAACTTTAAAAATATTGCACTAATACAGCAGGAAAAAGCATCATATTATCACTTTTAATTCATTAATGTTCATTCTCAGCAATTTCAAACTTAAAAAGAGATACCTGTTTTAGAAAAATACATAAAATAATAGTGCTTCCTTACTAAGATAGCAGTTTCTAATAGAAATTTCTCACAAATACCTCCTAAAATAACTGTAATGCAGAGACAAAGTTGAAAACTCACAAGTGATCTCAATTTTTCTAGAAGCACAAGCCAGGGTCAAGCCTACATTCCTAACCCTCAATTATTGCCAGCTTTGTCTTTTATTTCTTGAAGGGACCTTGAGCAAGTTACCAGCCTCCTTCTGCCTTAGCTGTCACATCTGTACAATGGGAAGAAAGTAGAACCTATTTTAGAGCTTGTTGTGAGAACTATAGAAGTTTGTGCGCACAGAGTTTTAACAAGGATGCCAGCAGAGTACACGCTAAATACACCTTCAGATAGAAAAAAAAGATGGCAGAGGAGGAGGGAACCCAATTTCAACCAGTCCCCGGAATTGAGCTGGATATCTACCAGACCATTCTGAACACCCATGAAATCAGCCTGAGCTGTAAGAAGATATACATGGATCTCTACAAACAGAATATCTCTAGTGGTTGGGCTTGAGGTATGAAGCAGGGAGCCATGATTCTGTGGGGCAGATATCAAAAGATAAATGGAAGGGGGAGGGAGCCTCCAGGATCCTGCACCACCAGAAGACAAAGACTCCTGCACTGGGAACTGGGCACAGACTTGCAGAGCAGTGTGGTGGGGAAAGGATTTTAGGGCAGCCTGCCAGACCGAAGCCTGGAGCTGCAGGCGCACAAATGCAAA
This sequence comes from Mustela lutreola, assembly GCF_030435805.1. NCBI lineage: Eukaryota > Metazoa > Chordata > Mammalia > Carnivora > Mustelidae > Mustela > Mustela lutreola. The sequence goes on from NC_081292.1 coordinate 160,466,813, forward strand.
CTGGGAGCAGTTGGCAGTTTTAGAAGGACAAAGGGCAGAATTGTGCCTGGACCTGGAGGCGAGGGCTGGGAGTGCTACTGCAGGGTGTACAACCCAGGACACTGTGGGTTTTAGCAACACAAACAGAAACAGAGACAGTGTGGCCTGGAGAGCTCAGTGGAGAGCTGACTGTGATCTCTCTGTCCTGAGACAGTGGTTTGGATATGGTCACTTCTGCACTGACTCTCAGAAGAGATGCAGGAAGCCACCAGAGGAAAAAAGCCCCAAAAGCCAGTTTTCACTCAGCCCATCACCCCCCACACAAAGGTCCGGGCAACTCTGCCCAAACTGGGTTGCCTGAGTAACAACACGCCAGTTCCCTGCTCCAGAAGACAGCCAGAAAGAGCCCCAAAACCCTAAGGTCCCTATAAAGCAGGCGCATCTTGCTTGGGTTGTGGTCAATAATTTGGACCTTGTACATTCCCTCAACCACCCCTCAACAGAATCACTAAGAGGAGAAACCCACAAAATAGGAAAGACTCAGAGACTGTGATTTCTGCTATACATGGATATGGATATCCATATTCATATAAATAATGGATATGAATATAAGTAAGATGTCAGAAATGGACTTCGGGGTAACAGTTATGAAAACAATAGCTAGGATGGAGAAAAACATTAATGGCAACATAGATTCTCTAAGGGCAGAAAAGAAAGCTAATCAGGCAGAACTTTAAAATGCTATCAATGAAATACAATGTAATCTAGATACTCTATCAGGTAGGGTAAACAAGGCAGAAGAACAAATTAGTGATCTAGTAAACAAACTGATAGAAGAGAAAGAACAGGAGGACGCTTGGAACATGGATTCTTAAAATCCATGAAAATGAGAAATGACACCATGAAACATTCCAGTGTCAGAATTATTGGAATCCCTGAGCGGGTGGAGAGAGAGAGGACTAGAAGATATATCAAAGTAAATCATAGCTGACAACTTCCCCGATTTGGGGAATGAAACAAGCATTCATGCCCTAGAGGCAGAGAGGATCCCTCCCAAAATCAAGGAGAACAAACTAATTCCCCAGCATATAATAGTAAAACTCACAAATCATAGAACTAAGGAAACTAGCTTACGGGCAGTTAGGTCAAAGAGATTCCTTAAGAGGAACATCAGAATAATGTCAGACCTGCCCACAGAGACCTGGTAAGCCAGAAAGGCCTGGCAAGACATATTCAGGGTATTAAATGAGAAGAACATGCAGTCAAGAATACTTTATCTGGGAAGGCTGTCATTCAGAATGGATGGAGAGATCAAGAGCTTCCAGGACTAGCAGAAACTGACAGACTATGTGACCACAAAGCTGGCCCTGCAAGAAATATTAACGAGGGTTCTATAAAAGGGGAAATACCCCAAGAGTGACAGAGAACAGAAATTTACAGAGACAATCTATAAAAACAAGGACTTCACAGGCAACATGATGACAATCAAATCATCTCTCTTAATAATCACTCTCAGTGTGAATTACCTAAATGCTCCCATAACACAGCATGGGGTTGTAGACTGGATTGAAAAGACAGCACCCATCTATATGTTGTCTACAAGAGACTCACTTTGAACCTTTTCAGACTGAGAGTGAAGGGATAGAGAACCATCTTGCATGCCAACAGACCTGAAAAGAAATATGGAGTAGCAATTCTCCTATCAGACAAATTAGATTTTAAGCTGAAGACTGTAGTTAGAGATACAGAAGGCCACTATATCATTATTAAGGGTCTATCCAACAAGAAGATCTAACAATTGTAAATACCTATGCTCCCAGCATGCAAGCAGCCAACCACATAAGCCAACTGTTAACCAAACAAAGGGACATACTAATAATAATACATTAATAGTAGGAGACCTCAACATTCCACTCTCAGCAATAGAAGGATCATTTAAGCATAAAAGCAACAAAGAAACAAGAGCTTTGAATAAAACAATGGACCAGATGAACCTCATAGATATGCACAGAACATTCTACCCTAAAACAACAGAATATTCATTCTTCTTGAGTGTACATGAAACTTTCTCCAGAATAGACCACATACTGTGTCACAAATCAGGTCTCAGCTGATATCAAAAGACTGAAATTATTCCCTGCATATTCTAAGACCACAATGTTTTGAAACTGGAATTCAATCACAAGAAAAAGTTTGGGAGAAGTTCAAACACTTGGAAGCTAAAGACCATTCTGCTCAAGAATGTTTGGGTCAACTAGGAAATCAAAGAAGAATATAAGCAATTTATGGAGACCAATAAGAACAAAAACACATCAGTCCAAACCCAATGGGACATGGTAAAGCTGGTCCTAAGGAAGAAATACATAGCCATCCAAGCCTTACTCAAACAAAAAAAAAAAAAAAAAAAGGAAAATCCCAAATATTCAAACTGTCTTTACACCTTAAAGAACTAGAGAATGAATATAAAAATTAAGCCTAACTCACGCCTGAGAAGGGAAATAATTAAAATTAGAGCAGAGATCAATGAATTAGAAACCAGAAATACAGTAGAACACACCAATGAAACTAGAAGGTGATTCTTTGAAAGAATTAATAAGATTAATAAACCACTGGCCAGATTTATCCAAAAGAAAAGAGAAAGGACCAAATTAATAAAATTGTGAATGAAAGGGGAGATATCAAAACTAACACCAAGGAAATAGAAACAGTTATCAAAAATTATTATCTACAACTATATGGCAATAAATTAAGCAACTTGGAAGAAATGGATGCAATCCTGGAAACCTGTAAACTACCAAGACTAAAAACAGGAAGAAACTGACAACTTGAATAGACTGATCACCACTAACAAGATTGAAGCAGTGATCAAAAACCTCCCAAAAAACAAGAGCCCAGGACCTGATGGATTCCCTGGGGAATTCTACCAAACATTCAAATAAAAAAAATAATACCTATTCTCCTAAAGCTGTTTCAAAAAATAGAAATAGAAGGAAAAATTCCAGACACATTCTATGAGGCCAACATTACCATGATCCCAAAACCAGGCAAAGACCCCAACAAAAAGGAGAATTTCAGACCAATATCCCTGATGAATACAGATGCCAAATTTCTCAACAAAATTTTAGCTAATAAGATCCAACAGGGGTGCCTGGGTGGCTCAGTGGGTTAAGCCTCTGCCTTTAGCTCAGGTCCTGGGTCTTCAGGGACATGATCTCAGGGTCCTGGGATTGAGCCCTACATTGGGCTCTCTGCTCGGCAAGGAGTCTGCTTTCCCCTCTCTCTCTGCCTGCCTCTGCCTACTTGTGATATCTGTCTGTCAAATAAATAAGTAAAATCTTTTTTTAAAAAATCCAACTGTACATTAAAAAGATTATCCACCATGACCAGGTGGGATTTATCCCTGGAATGCAAGGGTGATTCAACATTTGCAAATCAGTGTGGTAGAACACATTAATAAGAGGAGAGAGAAGTACCACATGGTCCTTTCAATTGATGCAGAAAAAGCATTTAACAAAATACAGCATCCTTTCCTGATTAAAACTCTTTGGAGTATAGAAATAAAGAGAACACTGCTCAATTTCATAAAGCCCATATATGAAAAGACCACAGTGAATATCATTCTCAATGGGGAAAAACTGAGAGCCTTTCCCTTAAGATCAGGGACACGTGAGAGTGATGCCCACTCTCACGACTATTATTCAACATTATACTAGAAGTCCTAGCAATAGCAATTAGACAACAAAAAGAAATAAAAGGTACTCAAATTGGCAAAGAAGAAGTCAAACTCTCTCTCTCTCTGCAGATGACATGATACTTTATGTGAAAAACCCAAAAGACTCCACCCCTAAATTACTAGAACTCATACAGCAATTCAGTAATGTGGCAGGATACAAAATCAATGGACAATAATCAGATGCTTTCATATACACTAACAATGTAACTGTAGAAAGAGAAATCAGAGCATCAATTCCATTTACAATAGCACCAAAAACTATAAAATACCTTAGAATAAACCAAAGAGGTAAAGATCTACACTCTAGGAACTACAGAACACTCATGAAAGAAACTGAAGAAGACACAAAAGGATGGAAGAGCATTCCATGCTCATGGACTGGTAAAATAAACATTGTTAAAATGTCTAAGCTGCCCAGAGCAATCTATACTTTCAATGCCATCCTGAACAAAATACCAAGGGCATTTTTCAAAGTATTGGAATAAATAATCCTAAAATTTGAATGGAACCAGAAAAGACCCTGAATCACCAAGGAAATGTTGAAAAAGAAAAACAAACCTGTGTGTGTGTGTGTGGGGGGGGGGTGCATCATGTTGCCTGATTTCAAGCTGTATTACAAAGCTGTGATCACCAAGACAGCATTGCACTGGCACAAAAACAGACATATACACCAATGGAATGGAATAGAGAGCCCAGATATGGACCCTCCACCCTATATGACCAAGTAATCCCCAACAAAGCAGGGAAAAATATCCAATGGAAAAAAGACAGTCTCTTTAATAAATGGTGCTGGGAAAATTGGGCAGCTATATACAGAAGAAAACAACTTGGCCATTCTCATACACCATATACAAAGATAAACTCAAAATGGATGAGAGAACTTAATGTGAGACAGGAATCCATCAAAATCATAGAGAACACAGGCAATAACCTCTTTGGCTATAGCAACTTCTTTCAAAGACACATTTCCAAAGGCAAGGGAAACAAAAGTGAAAATGAACTTTTGGGACTTCATCAAGATAAAAAACTTCTGCAAAGGAAACAGTTAACAAAACAAAGAGGCAACCCACAGATTTGAAGAAGATATTTGCAAATGACACTACAAAGGGCTGATATCCAAGATCTATAACAAACTTCTTGAACTTCTCAAACTCAACACCCAAAAACAAATAATCAAGTCAAAAAAATGGGCAGAAGACATGAACAGACACTTCTCCAGAGAAGACATATGAATGGCTAACAGACACATGAAAAAATGTTCATCATCATTAGCCATCAGGGAGATTCAAATCAAAACCATATTGAGATACCACCTTACAGGTGGTATAAATTGACAAGGCAAGAAACAACAAATGTTGGAGAGGTTTTGGAGAAAGGGGAACACTCTTACACTGTTAGTGGGAAGGCAAGTTGGTACAGCCACTTTGGAAAACAGTGTGGAGGTTCCTCAAAAAATTAAAATCAGAGCTACCCTATGACCCTGCAATTGTACTACTGGTATTTACCCCAAAGAAACAGATGTAGTGAAAAGAAGGGCCACATGCACCAGTGTTCATAGCAGCAATGTCCACAACAGTCAAACTGTGGAAGGAGCCAAGATGCCCTTCAACAGACAAATGGATAAAGAAGATGTGGTCCATAAATACAATGGGATATTACCCAGTCGTCAGAACAGAACCCAATTTTGCATCAATATGGATGGAACTGGAGGAGATTATGCTAAGCAAAATAATTCAAGCAGAGAAAGTCAATTTTCATACGGTTTCACTTATTTGTGGAACATAAGAAATAGCATGGGGGACATAATGAGAAGGAAGGGGGAAATGAAGGGGGGGAAATCGGAGGGGGAGATGAATCATGAGAGACTATAGACTCTGAGAGTTTTAGAGGAGAGTAGGGTAGGGAATGGGTTAGCCTGGTAATGGGTAGTAAGGAGGGCTCATATCGCGTGGAGCACTGGGTGTTATATGCAAATGATGAATCATGGAACACTACATCAAAAACTAATGATGTACTATATAGTGACTAGCATAACACAATAAAAAATAAAAATACTATAGACTCTGAAAAGCAAACTGAGGGTTTTTGGAGGGGCGTAGGGGGTTGGATGAGCCTGGTGGTGGGAATTAAGGAGGGCACATATTACATGGAGCACTGGGTGTGGTGCATAAACAATGAATCTTGGAACATTGAAAAAATAAAAATTTCAAATAAATAAATAAATAAATAAATAAATAAAAATATATACATACACATACATACACTTCAGCCAGTGTCAGCCTCTATTACTGTTGTTTAAAGGGTTTCTGAGAGTGTATAGTTCATGTCACTGCAGATATATAAGATTAAATGTGATACTCAAGACAATTGTAGGAGGTACTCGGAAGTGTCATTAAGTGGCATGAATTCCATGTAACGAGAAAACAGTGTCTCCTTTTCAATTTTCAATTAATCTTTTTGATTAAAACAAGATTAAAGTTTCATTTTGGTTGTCAAAAATGCCTTTATTATATCTCCAACAATTGAAAATCATCTTTATTACCTAAGATAGCAGTTTTCAGACTGGAAGGGAAAAATATTCAACTAGAATTTAATAATAAATTCATTTTAAGCATATTTGCTTTCATAAATATCTTTCATTTCTATTGTTTTACTAATGTTCCTATTAAATAACAGAAAGCTTTTTTATAAAATAACTAAAAAGTGATGGATCTAGTCAAAGAAAATATTACATAAATAACAGGTGATAGGCAGATGTGCCAAAAAAAAAAAAAAGCAGGCAATAAGCGGATGTATAATTGTGTATATTAAAGATTTAGTTTGGGGGGCACCTGTGTGGCTCAGTTAAGCAGCCAACTCTTGATTTCAGCTAGGGTCATGATCTCAATGTCAGGAAATCAATCCCCACGTAGGGCTCCATGCTCAGTGTGGAGTTGGCTTGGGATTCTCACTCTCCCTCTGTCTGTCCCCCTACTCACTCTCTCTTTCTCTCAAATAAATAAATTAAATCTTAATTTTTTTTAAGTCTGGAGAAGACTATAATCCTAATACTCTAACTAGAAGTCAGCAAACTCATTCTATAAAGATCCAAGTGGTTAAAATTTCAGATTTTGCAGAACATACAGTATCTGTCACAACACCTCAACTCTGCTATAGTTAATATATAAATGAATCAACATGGCTGTGCTCCAATAGAACGTCTATCTGTAAAAATGGGTGGCAGCTGGGTTTCTCTAGGCCATAGTTTGCTGACCCCTGCTCTAAGCCATGAGAGGTATTAGCATCCTGAAATAAATGTTTGATTATATTCCAAGTATTATTTTTAAGATTTCACTACCGAAACAGAAAAATAATAAAATAGTTCATTTGAGGTTGGGAAAATTTTTTTTTAAGATTTCATTTATTTATTTGCAAGAGAGCACAGTGAGGGGGAGGTGAAGGGTCACAGAGACAGACTCCCCATGAGCAGGGAGCCTAACACAGGGCTCAATCTCAGGATACTGGGATCATGACCCAAGCCAAAGCCAGAAACTTAATCCACTGAACCATCCAGGTGCCCTGAGGCTGGGAGAAATTTAACATAGTGATTCTCTATTAATTTCTTAAAAGACTATGGCAGAAAGACATCAAATAACCAAAGCAATCTTGAAAAAGATAAGCAAAGCTGGAGGCATCACAATTCCAGACTTCAAGTTATTTTATAAAGCAGTAGTAATCAAAACAGTATGGTACTGTACAAAAATAGACATATAGATCAATGGAACAGAACAGACTATCCAGAAATAAACCCACAATAACATGGTTGATTAATCTTCCACAAAGCAGGAAAGACTATCCAATGGGAAAAAAAGACAGTCTCTTCAACAAATGGTGTTGGAATAACTGGACAGCAACAAGCAAAAGAATGAAACTGGACCATTTTGTTCTATCATACACAAAAGTAAGTTTAAAATGGATGAAAGGCCTAAATAAGAGAGAGGAAACCATCAAAATCCTAAAAAAGAGCCTAGGCAGTAATTTCTTTGACATTGGCTGTAGTAACTTTTTCTAGATAGCCCCCCCCCCCCGCAGCAAAAGAAAGAAAAGCAAAAATAAATTATTGAGACATCATCAAAATAAAAAGTTTCTATAGAGCAAAAGAAATGATCAACAAAACTGAAAAGCATCCTACAGAATGAGAGAAGCTATTTGCAAATGACATATCCGATAAAGGGTTAGTGTTCAAAATATTAAAGAACTTACACAATTCAACACCCAAAAAACAAATAATCCAACATTTTTAGTTGGAAGAAGACATGAACAGACATTTCTTCAAAGAAGACACCCAGATGATCAACAGACACATGAAAAGATGTAAATCGAACTAAATGCAAATCGAACTAAAATGAGCTATCACCTCACACTTGTCAGAATAGCTAAGATCAAAAACACAAGAAACAAGTGTTGACAAGGATGTGGAGAAAAAGGAACCCTCTTACACAGCTGGTTGGAATGCAAACCGGCACAGCCACTCTGGAAAACAGTATGGAGATATCTCAAAAAGTTAAAAATAGAGCAACTCTATGATCCAGCAATCACACTACTGGGTATTTACCCAAAGAACACTAAAACACTAATTCTAAGGGATACATACACCCCATGTTTATAGCAACATTATTTATAACAGCCCAGATATGGAAGCAGCCCAAGTGTCCATTGATTGACAAATGGATAAAGAAGCTGTGACACATTACACATATATACATATACATATACATATACATGTATATATATATACAGAGAGAGAGAATATAATTCATATATATATATTATTTGCAAATGGGAGTATTTCATTTTTGTATAATATTTCATTCCATATATATCTGTATATATATGGAATATGTATATATATATTATATATATTTGCAACAACATGTATGGAGCTAGAGAGTACAATGCTAACTGAAATAAGTCAGACAGATAAAGACAAATACCACAGGAGTTCTCTCAGATGTGGACTTTAAGAAACAAAACAAGCAAAGGCGGGGGGAGAGGGAGACAAACCAAGAAACAGACTGTTAACTGCAGAGAACAACCTGATTTGCAGGGGGAAGGTGGGAGAGGGATGGGTGAAATAGGTGATGGAGATTAACAAGTGAACTTGTAATGATGAGCACTGAGTAATTTAAAAAGAAAAACAAGCAAACAAATAAATTTTTTTTTTAAAGTCTATGGCAAACACTTCAGATTAAAAACCAGCTTCCAAAAGTTTAAGAGGAAAGAGGATGGATAAACAGGACCCAAACATCCTTGAAGAATTCATACCAAAAAATGCATATATAATAAATATATGAGATGATAATTAGATGAGGGGAATCCTTTCATAGTTTTTATCAAATCATCACAGTGTACACTTATAATACCACACAATTTTGTCAATTATATATCAATATAGCTGGAAGAAACCCATAATATGATTACTGGTTTCTTAAAAGTGCACACTAAAGTCACTCAGCTAAACTATTTCTCTTGTAATATTACTGTGTATGTATCTGTATACTTTTAAAGAAGACCCAGCAATAGCTTACCCTCCAATGATAAAAGGTAGCCTAAAAATGGTCCCATAGATTTTTGACTTTGTGACAAGTTTGTCTTCATTGTAAATGGTATAATTAAGTTTATTTATAAGATTTTGAAATGAAAAGGAAATTTAAAAATAAATAAAACAAAGCACACATGTGTAGTATTCACCAGGCATCAAGCCCTAGTCTAGCATTATATATATATTAACTCAATTGTTCCTCCTAAAAATCCCTTGAGACTGAGAGTACTGTATTCCCACTTACAGAAAAGGAAAAGTGAGGATATAAAATACCTCCTAAGTGGCGGGGTGCCTGCGTGCTTCAGTTGATTAGGGGACCAGCTCTTGGTTTTGGCTCTGGTGATGATCTCAGGGGTCCTGAGACTGAGCCCCACGTCTGGCTCTGTGCTCAGTGGGGAGTCTGCTTGAGGATTCTCTGACTCTCCTTCCACTCACACTCTCTCTCAAATAAATAAATCTTTTAAAAATTTAAAAATTTTTTAATACCTCAGAAGAGAAACTACGCTGGTAGTAGAGTGTAACAGGTAGGCTGAGCGCCCAAGTCCTTACATTACTGCGGCTCCCACTCAACTTGGGACCTGTGGCTGACTGTATTCTCCTGAAACTTTTAACTCAGCTGAAAGTCTGCTTGGTATGGCAGGAATTTTCTTACTGGTGCAACTGAGAGAAACTCAAGGGCTTGATCAAGGAGGACTACTCATTCAACAGGAATAAGAGCAACTGAGAGAAATTTCAGGTAATAAGTTATGAAAACTTTGTGGGCCTGAAGTAGTTTCATGGTCAAGTTCCGTATCTCCAGGCAACTCAGGCCAAGGCAAACCTGGCAAGCTGTCTACAGTGGTTATACAAAGGCAGAAGCATGCTGGTGGCTTCATCTTACACATCTATTAGGCTGAAAGGACATCATATTATAATTAAATTAAATGTTGATTTTAAAACTTAGAAAACTACTTCTCTCCCAAGCTCAGCCAAGTTTTTTTTTAATCTGGCTACGAACTGGTCTGCCTGTTATTTGTCAATATCAGTTATAGCTCACCTTCATAAATGTTGTTCTATTTATAGTTATGTTTCTGTAGAAACACTCTAAGAATGTGTGAAAGTTATTTCTGATGCCTCTCATGCACATCCCATGTGGGCATAAGCATGAACGACAATACCTACTAGTGATTATGGAGATCGAAAATGAAAGAATTGTAGCCCAGAACCATCAGCATGAATAAAGGCATGCCTTTCACACTTCCCCTGCTCCAGCTATGGCATCTAGGACATAAGATAACAGTGGAATTATAAAAATAGCTTCTAAGAATATTATTACAAGTTATTCTGAAAATCAAAAATATATTTTCACTTAAAATTAAAACTTCAATGGTTTTTGACATTTGTAGTTAGCAAAATGATATCAAGTAACAAATTTGGGCTGAATGAAGTTTTCTTGTTTTATTTGTTTCAGGATGATTTCAGCAATCATATGAATAGTGAATAAAATGGAGGAAATTTGGGGATATTGACCCACCACCCACTGATTCCTGTCCAGTTGTGCCTAAAGCGGCTGTCAGAGTGGCATCGGGTGTGTTCTACTGGCACTAAGAGAGACATCAATAGTCTTGGTCTTCCACACCCTTCCCTCTCTGCTTTCTGACTCCCCTTTTAATTATTCCTCTTCCCACCAAGCACCGTGTTCTCTCTTTTTCTCCTTCCCCACTCTCTGAGAACCTCTCTATTTCCACAGGAACAAATAGAGTTGTCTTTCATGGGACATGTACAAGACAGCAAAAAGAAGAGAAATCGGGAATTTCTATCCCTTTGCCAAATCTTTCTCCTTCTTCTCATCTATTCACAAAGATGACCCTGTTACTGGAGCGTCTCCCTGTTATCCTCTTAATAAGAGAACTCCAGCAAAAAGGAAAAATTATTGATGAGTATTAAGGACAAAAAGTCCTTAAAATGACTTTTTCTTATAACTACCTTTTCCCAAAAATGATTAAAGAAGGCTTCCAGAGACATTCAAATGCACATGATTAAATTAAAAAGAAATAGGTGGCATTTTAGGACAAAGGAAAAAAAGATAAAACTGGACTGGCTTTGCACATAAACACATGAGGCTCCATTTTTTATAGATGGGTCACAGGTTCAGATTTATAGGAGTCAATTCAAAAAGCAGACTTTGTTACAGTACTTGTGGTAAACATTAAGATGAAATTACCACAGTTTCTCAGAAAAAATGCAAGTATTTCTAGAGACCATGGATAGAAGACAATGTCCTCAGCATTGTTACAGGAAGCCCAATAAAAGATTTCACAATATACATCTGATCCTACCCCCCAAATCAAAAGTCTTAAGAAGCTATTCTACAAAGAAGTTCAGAAGATGTTGAGCAAAATATGGGGAGTCAGTGGAGAAACACACCAAAAAAGGTAGAAATTACACAGGACCTACTGATTAGAAACATTGTAACTACTCTATAAACTCTACTTATAATAAACTCTTCTTATACTATCAGAAATTAGCTTTACTTAGAGGACCTTTGTGTTTGCTCTGCTCTGACAAGAAAAGATAGAGCCTATAAATCCAGGATCTTTGTCCAGTCATCTGTTATCCCTATAGGTCTCCAAAGTGTACCTTCTACACACAGGATATTTGCAGGAAGATGATATTTCACTATTCACTGAGGGTTAGGCCCCAGATCTCTATATGTTCTCCTATCCAGTGAATCAGGCTAACCACCTATGAGCTCACTCATTAAAAAGTGAATAACAAAAGAGTACATGCTTTCTAAATTGATTTATCCTAATATATCAATATTTTATCCCCTAGCAGAGGTGAAAGTAGAGTGTCACCAGTGTAATAAATCTGTTTCATTCATTACACCTTTAAACTAGCTTTATAAATATCAGACACTACATCACAGCACTAAAAATGAATCACCACTATGAACAAGAACTGAACTAATTTAACACAGCGCCACAGGCTGCTTTGCTAAGGAACAAATCCCAACTAAGAAGAGGATTCTAGCACTGGAGCCATAATGAGGTAGCCCACATGAGGACAGAGCCTCATTAAGCCTCCTTGAATTATTCTATTTATAATGATAGTGACAAAAATTCCCTTCTAGTGTGATCCATCTTAACCAAATGCTTACCCCTAAGGAGTTTTTACATTAACAAAATTTTATTTGGATATTTAAAATTGAGTGTTTGATTATTTTAGAGAGAGAGAGGGCATGGGATAAGGGGCAGAGGGAGATGGAGAGAGGCTTAAGCAGACTCTGCACAGACTGGGGATTCTGACATGGGGCTCTATCTCCCAACCCTGAGATCATGACCTGAGCCCAAACCAAGAGTCAGACACTTAACCAAGTAAGTGACCTGGGCACCTCTTATTTGGATATTTAAATACTACTTGGGGTGCCTCAATGGTGCAGTCACTTAAGCTTCCTACCTTTGGATTCACCTCAGGTCATATATCAGGGTCCTGGGATTAGGACCCATGTTGGGCCTGCTCAGCATGGAATTCTGGTAAAGTTTGTCTCTCTCCCTCTGACTATTCCCCTCCGCATCTGTTCTCTCCCTCAAGTAAATCTTTAAAAAAAAAAAAAAAAATCCTACTTGAAAATAAATAATGCTCTTTCTCTCTCTCTCTCTCTCTCTCTCTCTCTCACACACACACACACACACACATTGCCAAGTGTCTAGGGATGGTGATAGAGAGTGTGAGAGTTAATCTCCAAGTCACAATTGCTTTATCAACACTTACAACAAAACTAGTTTTTAGACTAGTGACTTTGACACATATTAAAGAAGTTGGGTCCAGGGGCACCTGAGTGGCTCAGTTGGTTAAGCATCTGCCTTCAGTTCAGGTCATGATCTCAGTGTTCTGGGATTGAGCCCCGCATATTGGGCTCCAGCCCTGCATCAAGCTCCAGCCCCATATTAGGCTCTCTGCTCAATGGGGAGCTTCCTTCTCCTTCTCCCTCTGCCTACTGCTCCCCCTGCTTGTGCTTGCTCTCTCTCTCTCTCTCTCTCTCTATATATATATATATATATATATGTGTGTGTGTGTGTGTGTGTGTGTGTGTGTGTGTCAAACAAATAAAAATGTTAAAAAAAAATAAGTTGGGTCCAAAATTACTGAAAGAATTTCACAATATATGTAAGTCAAATCATTATGCTCTACATTTTAATTTCATATAGGGCTGTGTGTCAATTATATCTCAATAAAACTGGAAGGAAAATAGCAAAAGGAAAAAATATGGGAGAGCAGGCAAAAAATTAGTGTGTGATGAGATAAGAAGATGAATGTGTGGAGTATCCTAGTTTGGACATTAAAATAAGCACATTAAATGCATTTCATCAACAGTATCTCAAATTCATTCTACCATTCAATCAAAGCATGCTTAGGCTGAAAAGCTTAAGGAGTAAGTAAAAAAAAATTTTTTTTGTAATTCTGTATATAACTCCAGTCTCTGGAATTTTCTTTTAGGAATCTGTTTCTAGAAAAGAAGACTTTTCTCAGCGGCATTCGGTGTCATGCTAGTTTGACTGAACTTAGATGATTCTTTTTTTCACTTTCTTTAGAGTTTTGTTAATTAGTGCTGAGCGTTAACAGACCATACAGATAAGCTGACAAATGACCAAAAACATGTTAATAGAGAATTGCTCAAAATTCCCTTGCCACCAGTCAGAAATAATTGGTACCTTCCTTCAAGCTTTCCTAGGAGAATGACAAATCAAGAGGAAATGCCTTTATTTCAAAGGATTTTTATCAGTTCTGGATCATAAAACCTGGCAATTTATTTCCCCATTTTTATTATAAAGGAAATATAACAACAATATCTCTAAAGGAATACTGATCAAAGTTAAGGAGTTTAACATCTGTCAAAGTACAAACCTCACATTTAGAGAATTTGAGGACACAAGGCGGCTGTGTCTTGGCCTTGATCCTTGGCAGAAGTCACACAACTAAGTAAACCACTCTTTGTGGTATGAAAATCCAGAAGCACTCCACAGTGATAAAGAAACAAACAGAATAATCCACCATCATTCAGAAGTAAATGTATAGGTTGCTTACCTATTGGAATTGAGTTTATTTTAAAAGTTCTTAAAACACAAGAAAAAACCTACCTCTATTTGTTTTCCAAGATAAAGACATAATAGGCTTCCATGAAATTCAGAGGAGACAGACCAAAACGGAGGACGGACCTGGCAAAATCTGGGAAACCCAGGTGTTCACAACAAAAACAAAACCTTTAGGACTGGCAACGAGTATTAATTTTCCCCAAGTGGCTTTTAACCACTCTTCCATGCACAACCTAATATGATCACACATTCTTGCTAGTTCCTTATCGTGTGTAATATAAAGTGGCATTTTTACTATACTTTGGGCAGTACAGGTTGAATCTTGTGAGGCCTGAGTTCGAGGCATCTGGATCCATCTCTAAGTGAGATTCTCCATATGCTCCATTAAAATGCATGTGCTTCTTGGAGAACTAAAATTATCTCTTGATTTAGATAGGGATATTTGAAAATAAGTCTCCATTCCCATTTTGTGTACTAAATGTATAATTTTTGAAATTCAACTTTACTATATTTTATAGATCATTAGAAGCTCAAATGTTGAAAATGATTCCATATCAATTCCAAAGTTATATTATAATTAATTTTATTATTAAAAATCACAGAAGCAGTAGATAAAGTAAAATTGGAGCCTTATTTCGAACAATACCTACCTAATTCAAGAGATAGTTGCATCTATTTGAACATAATTATGTATCTTTTATGTATAGGACATTATTGAGACTATCTAAGCTGGAAAAGTAAGAGTTAGCTACCATCATTCAGCATGTCTCTAGTGAGTAGTGAGGTATTTGTCTTAAAGGCATCCAAAATCGTGTTCCTAGAAATGAGCCTATCAGTTTCCTACCCTGCCAAAGGGAATATATCTGACCATTGTTTTAAATTTCACCAAGTTATTTCTGTGTTTTGAAAAATCTTGTACCTTGAAGTCTGTTTATTGCCTTCTCAAACTACATTTTGCACCAAAGAATGAACAAATTCTTTTCCTCTTTTGGTTTCCAAAAATTATAGGGAAAATTCCACCTGTGCAGGTTGTGTACGCAATTTTTTTATTACAATGTCTGATCTTGTCCACATTTAATGGGATTTCATCAGTTTTAGGCTTTTGTAACTCATCTTCACATATACACAGATAATCTGAGAACATCTTTTAAATTCATCCAAATTTGCACATAGACAGTAAGGAGGTTCTACGAGGCTCTTGGCTGTTGCAGGTGGAGGAGAGTCGCTATAACTCTCACTTTAAAAGAATCCAGTTAATAAGTATCCAAGTTTAGAAACAGATTATTTGGAGAATGATTATTCTAAGACTCACTGAAAGATTTTTCCATTTCTTTCAGTAGCAAATTCCCGAAGGGCCTTGATATCAGTGATTCAACCAGGACTTGTTGATTCCCTACTATATACCCACTGTTCCAATGAGCAGGAGGGGTCCAGATGAGAAAATTCCAATATCCACCCTCTAGAAGCTCAAGTTTGATGGCTGAGACAAGTCCATAAGCAAATAATAATAAAGTTAAAACATTTTATATATTTTGACTCTTACCTTGTCCCAAAATGAATTTAGATCACTGAGTTACAATAACTGTGGGATTAAATTCAACATTAAAAGCACAAATCACAGAAGAGCTGTGATTCAATGTATAATCAAATATAGAAGAGCTGTGAGGTACCTGAGAGGCTCAGTCAGTTAAGCATCTGCCTTCAGGTCAGGTCCTGATCTCAGGATCCTGGGATGGAGCCCCATGTTGGGTTCTCTGCTCAGCGGGGAGTTTGCTTCTCCCTCTCCCTCTCCTCCGTGCTCTCTCTCTGTCTCAAATCAATAAATAAAATCTTTAAAAAATATATAGAAGAGCTCTGATGAGGAATAAAAGAGTGGTGTTTGTTCTATGTTGTACACTTGAAACTAATATAACATTGTGTCACTATACTTCAATAAAAACACACACACAAAAACTTAAAAATAATGAAGTACTAAAAAAGAAAATAAAAGAGTGGGAGTCCCATAAAGAACCCTATATTGGAATCTGGCAGAATACCAAATCACAGCTTTGAATATACTTATATAACTAAATTCTGTGCGTTAATAGCTATCAGTAATTGGCAGATAAATAAGTTATACTATTTGCCATTTCTATCCTCATTCTAAAGAAATGATTTCATAGATGGCCATGTAAATTTGCCTATTTAAAACAGCACAGTGAAACAGTCTTTTGGGGGAGAGCCCAGAAAAAAATGATAAATTTGCTTGTGTCTTCTTTGTTTCCTCATCTAATTATTGGGGATTTAAATCCTTTGGGAAATATTAAACTTCTAAATGAATAGCAAAATAAAGCAGGAGACCTGAAAAGATTTGTTGAAATCATCGTCATTTGAAACCATCAGCTCCATAATTCAATCTATATGTTTGACTAGGGAGAAAAGTTAAATTTCATGTTCCATTTATAGCTTCTAGAACATAGTTACAAGCAGTCTGGTACATAGTAAGAACTTGAAGTGAACACAAGCCTTTTGTCTGACTAGAATCAGAATCTTCAAAGGAGCACCCTTGCTGTCCCTGGCTCCTAACACCTCTAGGAGTGAGCATGGAACTTAGGTCTGGCCACAGCAATGGACGAGAAATGGCAATGTGACCCAAGTCAGGACAATCGAAGTCATTGGCAAGACTTTGGCTAGAGCTATAAGGAAAGAGATGCTAGCTATATAAGGTATGTCTAGTGATGCTAGTGGCCATCTTCACCATCTTCACCACCGTCATTTCCACTGAAAACCCCACTTAAAATTAAGCTGATCCAGAGAACAGCAGAGTCCAGAGAGAATGAGGCAGATTCCTGATGACAGATTCCTTATGCTTCTACACAGAGCATGCCTGAAGCGAGATTCTCCTCTTGAATTTCTTAAGTCATCAATAAATTGCTTCTTTTCTCTCTCATTCTCTCTCACTCTCTCCCTGTAGATGTAGATGTATGTACATAGATATATGAGTTCTGGTGGCTATATCTAAATGAGTCTTGATTGACACTCGACAAATCTGAGTGCTCACAAATCTGAGTTTCTGTCCCCTCTTCCTTTCCTTCGTATTTCTTTATATATTACTTGAAAGAGTGCCATAATGGATACATTAGACTACAGAATATGTAACGATAGACTATTGGACTGTGTAGCAAACTATTTTGTGTGAGGGGAGGCAGACGTTTTTTAAAAGAAATAAATATTGTTGCATGTGAGACTTTTTTACATTACTAATTTTGTGTCTATTTGTCATTTACATACAGAAAAAATTACTGTTCATCTCTAGTTTCTCTCTGAATAATGGATAAAGTATTATGAATTTAAAAAAAAAAACTCATTGTGGTACAAGAACACAGATACCCACTTTCATGTTTCACAAGCCTAATTCTAGAAACTCAAAGAAAACTCCAGAAGGCACAGACTATATTGTGTTATGTCAGTATATAATGAAAGCTCTATTCATTCCTGAAAGACCTAGATGCAAATATAGCTATTCTTTCATCCCTGTGCAGCTTGTAAACATACCATTGTCCACCCTATACCTCAGGAAGGCGGAAAAAAAACTTAATGTTTACTTTCATAGGAAATTTCATAGTGCATTAGCTAGATCATATACAAAATAAGAGAAGCCAGAGGGAAAAAACAAGAAATGGTTCCAGTTGTCACAGAATATTCTAAGGAAAAAAAAAAATTTGTGTTTTTATTGATGTTTCTTGGGATGAAAGACTGTGAGGGAAAATTAGTGAGAAGGCTGAGTTGTTAAGAAATAACATCTTCATATTGACAACACTTTATAGGAAGAGAAATCAAAGGGAACTTGTTTCCTTCCTAGCCCAGCTAGAATTTGAACAGTATTATTTAGTATAGGGCAAATTACTCTTTTTCAAATGCTTCTCCTTTCTGCGATGTTCCCCTTGAAACAGAATTGGGTCCTTTTCCGAGGGTATGCAACATATATTTGTATATACTCAAATCATCTCCTTGCGTCTCATACCCACTGCTAGTACAGTCACCATTTTTTATATACCCACCTACACGAAAAGATCTTTTGTAGTCCTAAGCAATCTAAGCTTTAAATGATGAAATCGGTATTCCTATAAGGAACAAGATATGCTTCCAAACTGTGTTGTGCAAGTAAAGAGATACATGAGTAATACCACCTCCTTTTTTCAGCTAGTTTTTGACCTCTCTTCAGGGCACTGGCTCAGTATGTTTTCTCCTTGTTTTTTTTGTTTTGTTTTGTTTTGGTTTTTGGTTTTTGGTTTGGGGGTTTTTTGTTGTTGTTGTTGCTTAATTGCTACATTAACCACCAGCAGCAGAAAGGACCACGTGCAACCAATCTGCTGCCCAACTTAAGGCTCTGTTCAATATTTCAGTGTTTCCAAAAATGATGTGCCACTTGTTTGGCTCTGCCTATAATCTTGTTCTCAATTTCTATCCGCCCTGGGCATTTCCTCCTGCCACATAGCCATATGAGCCTAACTGCACCACATGCAGCGCCAGATGCTAGAAATGCCATGATACCAAAGCATGTGACACCAGGATGATCCGCTCTTTCCCTTATAATTAAATGAGAAAACTGCGGGTATACTGTCTCCTGCTTGGCCCCCTTCCAAACGCAGCCAACAGATGTCATTGCACGTGAGTTATCTAAGTACAAAGGAAAGATGTAAATGTGCCTCTCAACATTTTTTTTTCCATCAAGGCCTGGAGCCCCATGAGGTTGGCTACCTTGTGAAGAAAAGCAGGTGTTAAGGTTAAAGACCGTGCACAGCAATACCCAAGATAACCTGCACCCTGAGGCCTCTGTCCAAAACCATGTCACATGCTTGCCTCATGCTTTAACACACCTGTCATTTCCTATTGTGAGCTGCCCAGGCACTGGGTTGGCGACAAGCCAGGATTAAACACGCTGGCAACTATTCACTGCATGTCCATCAGCATGTGCTCAGAAAATCCCTCAGACCCTCAGACTTGCCAGCAGCAGCCAATGTTTCCTTTGATAACTGCAACTCCCAGCAAATGGCATTCAGAACAGCTAGCCCATCAGAGGGCACCTGCTTTAATCTCTGCTCTCCCGTACCGCTAACAAGCTTCTCTCTAATAACCACATAATGATCACACGCTGAAAGAAGGCTTTAAAAAAAAAAAAAAAAAAAAAAAAAAAGCAAGGAGTGCAAGTTTACAGCACAAATTATAAACATGAAGGCACTGTGGATAAATAAATTACTGGTGATGCTGGGTACAAAGTGTAACAGTTTGGCTTCAGAAGATTAAGTAGAGCAAGAAATCATGAATTTTATAACTTTACCCCAAATTCAGTCTATGGTTGGGCCTCTAGCCTTGACAGTATTGATTTTTCTTTAATACTAGCATCTAACACTTTCCAAAATTATCTTTCTTCTAGAATTGATGTAAATACCAAATAATTATCACTTAATGCTGCATTATTCTTTCAGCTTTTCAGTGTTAATGGCTCAGGGTTACATACTGAAAAATAATCAGTAGAAATTATGCAGCTACTAATAATTTTCCCAGATGTATATATTCCTTATAAAGGAGGGTTTCAAATTTTTGGGTGTGAATTCACATTTTCAGGCAATTCATGAAGCACTTAATATCTCAGTTGGCATCACAATTAGCCAGATCCATCTCCTTTCACAAATGTATACTTCACTTCTCTAAAAATTTCCTATCATCTGCTATGGATTCGGTGGGGGTTTCAGCTTCCTATCCTCTACTAAATAATCTCAAAGGAAGAAACTAAAAGAAAGAATGAATCAGAAATGTCCTGTACTCCTTGTGATACACAGCATTTTCCCTTCAGTCCCGTGCCTTGCCTTATCCTCAGCTGTTAGCACTTACCTGGGTGACCATCTGGCACATGGACCTCACAGCCTGTATTTCTCCTTGGTTTCAGCGCCCCCCCCCCCCTCCCAAAGCCAGCCGCAAACATTTCCGACCAACCTCATCATAAAGCTCTAGTCCTACTAAACTATAAGTCACATGAGAGCAGAAGCTAAGGCTGGCTCATATTTGCAGCTCCCGCAGCATCTGGCACAATGACTAAACACACACTACACCACTGAAAATCTTTCTGATTTGAGTGCAGTGTATCTGAAATCCTTACCTCAGCACTCTCTCTCCTCCCTGATCACAATCCTGCCATCTGTCTTCCTCCCCGTCTCTAATCACATCTGCACCTCATTCTTACGAAAACATTTAATAACCGAGGCTTTTGCACTTCTTCCAGTCCATCTTTCCGTTGGCGGTATAATCCTTACTCAGTCCTGGACTGGGCCAGCCAGCCCCACCGCCACCATGGAAAGCCTCACCCTGTGACCTACCGGCAAGCTAAACTCCAGATTAGTTTCCCACATACGCATGCCCTTCCATTTCTAGGCTGATTAGGATGTCTAGAGAAAAGTGAAGAAATGGCCCAGCACAGCCACATATTGGGGAACCACAAGACGACTTATTTGCTAGCTCTCATCAACTCTTAACTTACTGCTAGTGATTAACCAGTGCTTTCCTCTCCATGAGCCCCCATCTATTCACACTCCAAGCATGTCAGATTTGCTAAGGTTCTATTCCAAAAGGCTGATCTCACATGCAAGTTGTATAAAATGGATGTACATCAGTGAAATACATTCCTTACAGTTACAATGGAGAAGGAGATTTGAATTTCTAAATCCTTTTTAATGTGATAGCCTAATAATCGATTTCTATTGATGGGGGTGGGTTTCAAACATGTGGCCAACACTTGGTGTGTGACTTTATTCCCAACAAAGAATTCATTTGAGAAGATGAGCAAATGGCTACCTTTATTGAAAAAAAGAAAAAAGCACTGACATATATTGTCATCTATCAAAGCATAAGGCCACCATTCAAACTTGGAAGCAAAACCCAAAGCTGCAAAGCTTCATTTATTGCTCACCTCTGTAAGGGAGAGTAATGCTGGCACAGTCTTGGCGACAAGCCAGAATTAAACACGCTGGCAACTATTGGCACACTTTCACTGAATGAAGCAAACTGCTGATATTAGGGGGGTTTAGGAAAAAGAGGGTGGAGAGCAAGGGACTGTGTTAGTTAGAGAGGCAATAAGAGTGTCAAAGGCAACTTACATTGGATAAAGACATATGCTTATATTGGCTATAGAAACAGGAATTGATTCAGGTCAGCTTTAGATGCACAGTCACTGGAGTGAGTCCACTGCTAATTGGCTGACTTTCAAGGCATGAGGCTGTTACTGATTGGTTGGCTTTCAGAGGTGAGTTCACATAAGCAAAACGTCATTGGCCTATTCGGTTTAAAACTGGTTATGGTGTTTATTGGTTATCATTCTTCCTGGGAGCGTAAAGAGTTTTTACAACTCCTATACTTTAAAAATGTAGTAGCTATAGCATATTTTGGTATTGGCAGTATTTTTTAATTCTATCGAACATAATATGTCATTCCTTTAACTAAAACAGAAGACTGAAGTTGGCATAGAGGCTTCATCTGATTAGCCAGTCTGTCAATCAGTTCGTAGAGCCGTGTATTGAAAAGACTGTGAAATTCCATCCAGGCCCAGCAGGTTAGAACACCATCATTTGAGAACCAAGTTTGTCATAGACATGGCAACTCCATGCCACGTCTTTTCTGATTCTGCCCTAGCTCCAAAAGCCACATTTGACTAGGCTGGACTCCATGAATGGTTATGAGATTAATTTTAACACGAATAAATTGAACTGGCTGAGTTCTAAGCAATTGGCATTTAAAAATGACATTGATCAGGGGAGAATAAAGGGTATGAATGCAAAAGCAATGAGGACAGCATCAAAATTCAGTGAAATCTTGTAAACGGAAACAGAGTAAAGAATAAACATTTGTATCTAAAGATGTAAGAAAGAACAAATATTTATACCCAAAGGAAAAATTTAATTGGAATACGTGCCTTTTTTCCTTTTTTTTTTGCTTTTTCTCTGGAAAAAGGTCTAAATTTCAATATGAAATTTAGTGACAATGACTAAGAGGTTTCCTAAGATTAATTCTTTACGGTTTTTAATTTCAAATTCAAAATAAAATATTTTATTTTTAAAATTCTTGATATAAGACATCTTTATCTTGGTCTAACAAAGAGGTCTTAGTCCAATAAATAATATCATTCTCCAAAAATATTATTGCACACAGGAGTATTCACTTTTCCCTCAGGACTTGAAATGTGCATTTTCCATTATTTTGAAAGCCTCAAGATCTTAGCCTATAATAATTTCTGAATTGAGTGAAACACAAATTTGAATTGGAAACTTGGTTAGAGTATAAGAATATGTCGCTTTTTAGTGAAGGAGTCTGGCAAACCTTCCAATATCCATATATCAACTTGCTTTTGCCATCCTTAGCTCATTGCTACACACACAATAATTCCAGTAAGTAATTTTTATAGCTTGGATTTTTATTTTTTATGATCCCAAAAAGGAAAATGATTGCTGCTTGTAATAAAAATGAAGAGGAAAATGTGGATTCTAAGGAACTAATGAAATTCATGAATTTAGAGTATTATGTAGGTCTCCAGAAGTATTCCTCATTATTGTCAAGGGTCTGTTCAATTTTAATTTCCCTCAAATGTCTAGAGTTTAAAACTGTACATGTCTACATTTTCTTTATGACAAATTATCTTGCTCTCTCTACTCATCAAAGTATAAATAAGAGCTGAGTTCTTGATGATCTTTCTTTATACTCAAACAGTCAATTCAGGGGACAGTAGTAAGCACTTATATCTATAAAGTCTTCTACTAGACACAATGAGGGAAGAATAATGGACTATATAAAGACTGCATAAAAATTACAGATGTGCAGTAACAAAAAATAGGATTTAACATCAACATATAGTGCAAACTGGAAATGCAAAGGTTAAAAAAAAAGCAAAGTTATTCACTAATGGTATGACTAAGCAAATTTCTTAACTTCTCTGAACTTTATTCTCCATATTTCTAAAATGGTAACCTCTCTTTCATTGTGCTTTTTATTATTAAATGTGATAATTCAGTTAGAGTGCATATTTAGTACTTAACACATGATAAGCATTAATAAATAAGTATAAAGGCATAGTGATACGAGGTATGGATATTAGGGATGGCTTCCTCAAGACGGTGAAATCCAAGCCAGCTCCCAGAGTAAAATTCAAAGAAAAAAACAGAATCTATTCCAGGTAAAGGCATGAGCAGAGAATTGGAAATGGAAATTTTCAAGAAAAGTAATTATCTTCATCTTAGAAATTATGTACTATTCTGCATAAGACCACATTAACTTTCTTTTTAATAACACAGAAATGGAATTGAAAGAGATCTTGAAAAGACAGTCAACCTGTTACTTTGGCTTCATATAGGCAGGATCATTTTTGGACTATTTACCTGTTATTTACTTGAGATGATAAAAAAGAAAAATCATGGCAATTTCCAAAACCTAAAACCCTTTATTTGGTGCCAAGCCTATCTTTCCCTTTAAGATTAAAATAACACTTTGTAGAAGTACCTGCCCCTGGATGTACTCTACAAGGACACCACTCCTTTCAGAGAGCTCTTTCCTTTCCCGAATCTGTCAGTTATCATTAATGTTTCTGACAGTCTGCTTTGTCCAGAACTCAGCTGAGGTAGAAGGTGTTTCTCTTGAGTGTCCGATTTATGGATAGAGAACAATATTTCACATGAAAACTCCAATCAAGCAAATGCCCAAAGAAAGATCACATGCCACAAACAAGTTCTATTTGTCCATCTTGGTAGATGGAGAAATCAAGTGTTCCCTAAAATGCATACATTATAAGAAGGGACAGGTTGCATATGAAAAAAAAAATTTTTAATCAATAAACTTAAAAAAACTTCAATAAAGGGATTATTAAGTACTCCATACACTTCGTTTTTTTTTTTTAAAAAAAACTTTGTTTTCAGAAGGATTAATATAATCAAAGATGAATGTGGACATTTTATTTGCAGTAAAAATAGAATAGCTTTCATAAACCAACACTCTCACCAAAAGTAACTTGAAAAGCTGTATAAAATAGTTTAAAATATATCTTTAGGCACTGGAGAACTTTGGGGGTATCCAGGAACTGAAGGGCCACGATCTGAGAAAGAACAGAAATTCTTTGAGGTGAGCCCAATATTCTGCATGCAGCTTTATTCCCTTGGTGCATTTGCTGAGTCTTAAGCAAGAGAACAGAGGTGATGGCAGGGACTCAAAACTTTTCCAGAATGCAAATCCTAACAAGCAAAAAAGCCATTGAGCTTTCTCATGGAGCTAAGAAGAATAAATTGTACTTGGGGCCTGTTAATGCAGGAGGGGCCCAGAGGAGCGTTGGGGTCACTGACAGAAGGGAAGCACAGAGAAGTAAGCCCGAACTCACATATGTGTTCTCCTTATAGAATTTGCCAACTCTTTAACTGCTCTTTATAGGAAGCCTGACTAAATACAAAGACAAAGAAAGTTTGGAAAGTAAAAGAATGAAAAAAAAAGATATAATATGCAAAAAAATAATTTTTAAAAAGCAGCTATGATCATACTAGTATCATAAAATTGTACTTTAAGGCAAGAAACATTATAAGAGGTAAAAAAAAGATTCTCATAATGGTAAAAGAAAAACTATAACAGCTTTAAACTTGTATCTTTCTAATAGCATAGCTTTAAGTATATATAATGCAAAATTTAACAAAACTAAGGAGGGAAATGGATATATCCACCATCACAATGGGAAATTTTAAGACACCACTCTCAGAAGTTGATAGACTAAGCATTAATAAATCTGAATATAATAACTGGCTTTAATTACTTTTATGAATTCTTAAAGCAAGATAGCATAATAAACTTTTTTCAAGTACAGTGAAATATCTATCAAAATTGACCCATCATAGAACAAGTCTCAACTAATTTCAAAGGACTGTAATCATTCAAGAAAATTAACCTAAAAACCAGAAACAGAAAGGTAATTAGAAAGTCACCAACTGTTGGAAACTAAGCAACATATGGGTCAAAAAAATAATCATAATAGAAATTAGAAAATATTTTTAAATTAATGATTATTAAAATACAATATAATTAATCTTGTGAATTCAGCTGAAACTATAATTATAAGCAAAATTTTAGTCCAAGATAAGTATTTTAAGAAAGAAGACTAAAATCCAATGTTCTAAATATCTAATGTATGGTGCTAAAAAAATAGCAAATTAAATCCAAATAAAAGTAAAAGAAAAAAATTATAAAGAAGAGAAATAAATTAAGTAGAAAATATGCACAGTACAGAAAACCAATAAAGCTGAAATTTGATACTTAAGAAAAAACATAAAATTAATAACTCCTACTGAGAGAGATCAAAAAAAAGAGGGAACGCACACATGGCCAATATCAGTGATACAAAAAAGGGCATCACTACAGGCACTATGGACATTAAAAATAAAATTAGAAGATACATCAATGTTTGTCAATAAATTTGAAAATGCATATAAAATAAACTCCTAGATAAATATACAACTTTCAAAAGTTAACAATAAGAAATTAAAAATTAGACAATTACCATACTAGAAAAGAAATGAAATATATAATCAAAACCTAACCAACACAAAACAATCTCCAGACTCAGATTAAGCTTCATCAGTGAACTCCTCTGCACACTTAAGAAAAATACAATGCAAGGGCACCTGGGTGGCTCAGCCAGTTAAGCATCTGTCTTCAGCTCAGGTCCTGATCTCAGGGTCCTGAGATGGAGAACTACATCCAGGCTCCCTGCTCAGTGGGGAGTCTGCTTCTCCTTTTCCCTCTGCCCCTTCTACCTGCTCATCCTCTCTCTCTCTCTTTCTCTCAAATAAATAAATAACATATTTTAAAAAAATAAAAATATGATTAAAATGTTATATGAACTCTTTTGGAGACTAGAGAAAGAGGAAATACTTCTCAACTCGTTTTATAAAGCCAGGATGATGTTTATACCAAAACCTCACAATTCAAGAAGGATCTTTATAGACAATTTCTCTCATGAACATAGGCATAAAAGTCATACACAAAATAAGTAAATCAAATCCAGTCATATATAAAAAAGAAATCATAATCAATTGGGGTTTATTCAAGTAATACAAAATTGGTTTAACAACCCAAATTTAATCAGCATATTTACCACCTTAACAAAGTAAAGGGAAAAAACAGTTAAAACAGGAAATCATATATATATATATATATATATATATATATATGAAAAATTATTTGATAAAATTCTATACCCATTTTTCATTTTCATTTTCACTCATGGCAAACTAGGAATAAATAGAAGCTTCTGGAAATATCTCGCTGAAATTTTTCAAATTTATCCTATCTCCACTCTGGAGATCATGAATAAGATGAGAACACCTTCTATCAACACTTCTAATCAACACTGTATATCTTGCAATTTAAAAATTACAAGATATATATATATATATATATATATATATATATAGTTTATATATATCACATACATATAGACACACATATTTATAATTTTAATATATGTTATAAATATTGAAAAAGGAAGAAAAATTATCATTATTCATGGATAATATGACTGTATTCATAGAAAAATCTAAAAGAATGTTTAGACATTAATTAGAATTAATAAAAGAATACTAGCCAATAGGATTCAACAGTACATTAAAAGGATTCTTCACCACAACCAAGTGGGATTTATTCCAGGGCTGCAAGGTTGGTTCAACATCCGCAAATCAGTCAATGTGATACAACACATCAATAAAAGAAAGAACAAGAACCATATGATACTCTCAATAGATGCTGAAAAAGCATTTGACAAAGTACAGCATCCCTTCCTGATCAAAACTCTTCAAAGTGTAGGGATAGAGGGCACATACCTCAATATCATCAAAGCCATCTATGAAAAACCCACCGCAAATATCATTCTCAATGGAGAAAAACTGAAAGCTTTTCCGCTAAGGTCAGGAACACGGCAGGGATGTCCATTATCACCACTGCTATTCAACATAGTACTAGAGGTCCTAGCCTCAGCAACCAGACAACAAAACGAAATTAAAGGCATCCAAATCGGCAAAGAAGAAGTCAAATTATCACTCTTCGCAGATGATATGATACTATATGTGGAAAACCCAAAAGACTCCACTCCAAAACTGCTAGAACTTGTACAGGAATTCAGTAAAGTATCAGGATATAAAATCAATGCACAGAAATCAGTTGCATTTCTCTACACCAACAGCAAGACAGAAGAAAGAGAAATTAAGGAGTCAATCCAATTTACAATTGCACCCAAAACCACAAGATACCTAGGAATAAACCTAACCAAAGAGGCACAGAATCTATACTCAGAAAACTATAAAGTACTCATGAAAGAAATTGAGGAAGACACAAAGAAATGGAAAAATGTTCCATGCTCCTGGATTGGAAGAATAAATATTGTGAAAATGTCTATGCTACCTAAAGCAATCTACACATTTAATGCAATTCCTATCAAAGTACCATCCATCTTTTTCAAAGAAATGGAACAAATAATTCTAAAATTTATATGGAACCAGAAAAGACCTCAAATAGCCAAAAGGATATTGAAAAAGAAAGCCAAAGTTGGTGGTATCACAATTCCGGACTTCAAGCTCTATTACAAAGCTGTCATCATCAAGACAGCATGGTACTGGCACAAAAACAGACACATAGATCAATGGAACAGAATAGAGAGCCCAGAAATAGACCCTCAACTCTACAGTCAACTAATCTTCGACAAAGCAAGAAAGAATGTCCAATGGGAAAAAGACAGCCTCTTCAATAAACGGTGCTGGGAAAATTGGACAGCCACATGCATAAAAATGAAATTGGACCATTTCCTTACACCACACACGAAAATAGACTCAAAATGGATGAAGGGTCTCAATGTGCGAAAGGAATCCATCAAAATCCTTGAGGAGAACACAGGCAGCAACCTCTTTGACCTCAGCCGCAGCAACATCTTCCTAGGAACAACGCCAAAGGCAAGGGAAGCAAAGGCAAAAATGAACTATTGAAATTTCATCAAGATCAAAAGCTTTTGCACAGCAAAGGAAACAGTTAACAAAATCAAAAGACAACTGACAGAATGGGAGAAGATATTTGCAAACAACATATCAGATAAAGGACTAGTGTCCAGAATCTATAAAGAACTTAGCAAACTCAACACCCAAAGAACAAATAATCCAATCAAGAAATGGGCAGAGGACATGAACAGACATTTCTGCAAAGAAGACATCCAGATGGCCAACAGACACATGAAAGAGTGCTCCATATCACTCGGCATCAGGGAAATACAAATCAAAACCACAATGAGATATCACCTCACACCAGTCAGAATGGCTAAAATCAACAAGTCAGGAAATGACAGATGCTGGGGAGAATGCGGAGAAAGGGGAACCCTCCTACACTGTTGGTGGGAATGCAAGCTGGTGCAGCCACTCTGGAAAACAGCATGGAGGTTCCTCAAAATGTTGAAAATAGAACTGCCCTATGACCCAGCAATTGCACTATTGGGTATTTACCCTAAAGATACAAATGTAGTGATCCAAAGGGGCACGTGCACCCAAATGTTTATAGCAGCAATGTCCACAATAGCCAAACTATGGAAAGAACCTAGATATCCATCAACAGATGAATGGATCAACACAATGGAATACTATGCAGCCATCAAAAGAAATGAAATCTTGCCATTTGCGACGATGTGGATGGAACTAGAGCGTATCATGCTTAGTGAAATAAGTCAAGCGGAGAAAGACAACTATCATATGATCTCCCTGATATGAGGAAGTGGTGATGCAACATGGGGGCTTAAGTGGGTAGAAGAAGAATCAATGAAACAAGATGGAATTGGGAGGGAGACAAACCATAAGTGACTCTTAATCTCACAAAACAAACTGAGGGTTGCTGGGGAGAGGGGAGTTGGGAGAAGGGGGTGGGATTATGGACATTGGGGAGGGTATGTGCTTTGGTGAGTGCTGTGAAGTGTGTAAACCTGGTGATTCACAGACCTGTACCCCTGGGGCTAAAAATATATGTTTATAAAAAAAAAAAGAATTAATAAAAGAATTTAGTAAGGAATCTGTGTAAGATCAATATGCAAAAATAAATCTATATATACTAATAACAAAGTACCAAACAAAGAATATTTTAAAGACACCATTTCCTAAACCATTTAATACGTAGGTATAAATTCAAATAATAGATAGTCTGGAGTTAAACACAGAAACATGAACAGGTATTTTAAAAACTCTATAAAAGAGAAATATCATGGTCTCACATTTGAAGACTCAATATTTTTAAAATGTCAGTTTTCTCAATATTGATACCAATGTGAAATCCAGCCTCAGTCAAAATCCCAGAAGGTTTTAAGGATGATGTAGGAATAGGCTGATTCTAAAAATTGTTATGGAAATTCAAAGGACCAAGTTAATTTGAGGGACTGAATATAGAAGAAAAATAGAGCTGGAACACTTACTCCACTGTTATCAAATCTCAAGACACAAAGATCCAGTTATTATGATACTGTATTTGGAGCATCGAGAGATGAGGGAGACACTATGGTATAGAAAGAAGAAAGGTTTTTTTTCAATAAGTGGTGCTGTGTTAATTAGATACCTACATAAAAATTAAATACATCCATTGATACAAATATCAATTTTAAATAGATTGCAGATCTAAATGTGTAACATCAGGCAATAAACCTTCTAGAAGATGAACAAAAAAAAATCCTTATGACCCTGTGGTAAACAAAGATTTCTTAAATAGGACAGAAAAGTCACTAAAATAGAGTAAAAGAACAATAAATTAGACTACATTTAAATAGTAAAGTTCTGTGCATCCAAAGATATTGTTATAAGAATAGAAAGTTATGCAACAAAGTGGGAGGAGAAATTTACAATTACATATCTATCAAACTATTCATACAGAATTTAAAAAGAACTCTTCCAAATCAATTAGAAAAATGACCTACTAGGATAACTGACACCACACACAAGAAATTCTGCAAATGGCCAATGAAAATTTGAAAAGCTGATTTCATTAGTCTTCAGGAAAATGTAAACTAAAACCTCAGTGAGATTTCACTGTACATCACCAGAATGGCTAACATTAAATAACTAATAATACCAAGTGCTGATAAGGATGAAAAGCAATCAGAACTCTCATACACTAATGGTGATGGAATAAATTGTACAACCATTTTGGAAAACCATTCAGTGGTAGATACAATTAAACATATGAATTTCCTATGACTTACCAATTCTACCTTAGATATATATGTGACTCTATCTATGTACAAAACAGAAGATAGACAAGATGCCCTATATGAACCTATATGAATAGCAGCACTATTTGTTACATAGCCAGAAACTGGAAACAACCCAAATCTTCCTAATAAATAAATAATTAAGACAAACTAACTGTGTTACACTCACACTACAGAATATTAAACAGCAATGAAAGTGAATAAATTAATGCCACAACAATAACATGGAAGAGTTTTACAAACATAATGTTGAATGAAAGAAGCCAGACAAGGGAGTACATATTGGGTGATTTCTTTCCTATAAAGTCTAAAACTGACAGCCCTTATAGATAATGATGGACATTAAGACATTACTTACCTTTTGGGAAAGAGGGATAATGACTGGGTAATTTACAAAGATAGGTCTGAAGAGCAGCTAATAGTCTATTTTTTTAAAGATTTATTTATGCATTTTAGAGAGAAAGAGTGAGCATGCATACACAAGTGAGCAGGAGGAGGGGCAGAGGGGGAGAGAGAGAATCTTCAAGCAGACTCCCCGCTGAGCCCAGAGCCCCACACAGGGCTCAAAGATCAAGAGTCAACTGCTCAACCAAATGAGCCATTCAGGTGCCCCCTAATTTTCTATTCTTTTATCTGGGTAGCAGCGAAGAAACGTATTCACCTCATGAAAGGTTATCAAGCTTTGGATTTATGCATTTTCCTATATATGTGTTATACTTCAATAAACAGGTTTTGTTTATTAAAGATTAGCATGACCATGAATTTGGATGTTGAAAAACACTGACTCCTATTAGCCTTGGACATTAAGAAGAGGCCTACAATGTAACCGACCATTCACAGAAAACACTGCTATTTCAGAAACAGAAAAGGCATTCTGTTACAGTCAAGGGAACTAGAACACCTCTCTAAAGATTAATGGAAGTATACCAGAAGATTGCATTTAGGTTAGGATAACATAATACCTCAAAATGGAGTCCAGAAAAAAAATTTTCTAGTTCGGGGGGAAATAAGTTTTGGATATAGAAAATAAAAGCATCCAAGTCATTTTTCTATTGAAAGAAAATCATACCAAAGCAAGAAATAAATTCCCTAGAACTAAGAAAAACATGGTTTTATCACCATGATCATTTCTCCTCTTTCTTCTGCTTTCTCTCCTGTCCTATCCCGCCCCCCCCCACACACAACTGTATCAGCAACATTGTTATCACTGTTGTGTTGTCTCAATTTCCCCCAAATAGCCACTGTTGTAGAAGAGAGAAAACAAAAAAGTTTTAATAAGAACAAGATTTCTTGGTCATTGCTGCTTAAAATAGTCTTTCTTACCAAGACTGTGGTCATCAACTAATTTTTCAGGAAACTGGTTAAAGAACAAATATATGCACAAAACATATACAATTCTTTCCATTAAAATGATCTTATCTCTATATCTTAAAAACAAATGAAAGTGGTTTCCAGGTCTAAGTCCTGTGATGTTCCAGGACAAATAGCAAGTTTGGGTCTCTGAGAGGTCAACTGCTATAGGAAAACAAGGGCAAAAGCTCCCATGCATGTCAAAGCCCATATTCAGGCTCAATGTTGAAAGTATGTTTTGGAGCAAGGTTATTCCTTGTGAACAGGGGATAAAATGAAAAGCTTTTAGACTTGGATCAGAAGAAAGAACAAAAGCTTTCAGGAATGCTTGTGCAATATCTCCAAACCAATAGAGGACATCGTTTCAAACTTGTAACTCCAAGAATCCAAAAGAAAGCAACTGCCAAATCACCAAATACAAGGGTTGTGTCAGAAGAGAGAAATAAAACTTTCACCCAACATGTGCTTGAAAGTCAAAAACCATTCTACTACTCCCTGTTTTAATGCATGTGATTAAGAAAGACAATTTGAAAAAGAAAGATCAAACACAACACAAATAAACAGACTGTGTTTGGCAGAAGTTACAAAGATCTATGATAAATCCACCATTTAATAGCCATGTGACTTCAAGTAAGTGGCTTATTCTCTTTAGATCTGTATTTCTTCATCTGTAAAAAACAAAAACAATGGTAGTACCATACTCTTGAGTAGATGAAATGAAATGATGCATGTAAATCATTTAGCAAGCCCAAGCTCCCAGTAGATGTTCAATACATATGAGTTTCTATTATTTTCATTATCAAGCATTTGCTAAGTATCTCTTGGGAAGTTTTCTCTCAGAATACTGGAATTTACTGGCCAGCTCTGGGCAAGGAAGCTCTATCAAAGAAATGCCTTCAGACAAACTGGGAAGCCTTTAGAATTGTTCTGAGAATGACCACCATTCAATTATTATAATAGTTTTTGTAACTGATGTTAATTGCAATCAACAGTATCTACA
This sequence comes from Mustela lutreola, assembly GCF_030435805.1. Taxonomy (NCBI): domain Eukaryota; kingdom Metazoa; phylum Chordata; class Mammalia; order Carnivora; family Mustelidae; genus Mustela; species Mustela lutreola. The sequence goes on from NC_081292.1 coordinate 160,499,810, forward strand.
GAGCTTCTCAGTTTATCAGCTCCTTGTATCTCCAGCCATTTATGGCCCATAGGAAATGCTTGTTGCCATCATACTACAATGGCTTTGCTTTTAAGAAGACATTGACTCCTAGAGACAACTTTAAAAAAGTAAGGCATCTGATTATTTGCAATCTTGTTTCTATTTTGACTCTCTTTTCACCCTGGATTAGTTGTTAATTAAATAAAAAAAGTTAAAGTGTATAAAAACAAAAATCCCATTCCACATTTTACCTAAAGATTCCTAAGACTGAACTCTGAATGTTTAGCAAATATAAATTGTTAGTGAGACGTATACTTTCGTTACCTGCTACTTAATCAGTGAGCCCAGAGTGTGTGCCCAGAAACTATGTCAGAGAAACCAGTAGAACCATTTTCAATATCAAATCTTTCCAAATAACACAACGCCTAGACTTTGCTTTTCTTCATTTACTTGAAATTATATATTTGAAGCTATTCACCCAATAGCATATTATACAGCAATAAAAACCAAATAAACAAAAAAATAAAAAGCAAGATGGGTAAATACTAACAATAAATTAAACAGTAAATCCCAAAAAATTACATACCACATAATACCTATTTTCTTAAAGCTAAAACAACTATAATTACAATTTATAACTTTTAGTGTTAGACATAACTTATATAGACATAAAACTACATAAAAAGGACAAAAAGGCAATGATGAACAATGGCACAAAACCATGGATTACGGTTTGTGGGAAGAGGCCAGAAGATGGGATAGAGAAGGGAGACATGGTTAGATTTGATTTTGTACCATTTGATAAAGGTTATTATCAAGAACCTAGTTTTGGTTTTGGATACCAAATTCATGGGTGCTTATTACATTTCTAAAAGTAACTGCATCAGTCTGTGTATCAGCCTTTATCCAATCAGGAAAACAGAAACCACACCAATTATTTTAACAGAATTTAATATCAGAAAGTTGTTAAATAAATATTTGAGGAATTAAAAAGCCAAATAGAACATGAAAGTAGCATCACTATAGTAACACAGGAATCAGCTACCATCCTTAGGGCTAGAAGAACAAAATGAAAAGATCAGGATTATAAAAATCTTGAAGCCCAGAGGAGGGACCACATGGAGGCTGAAGAGGGGGCTCTACCAGGCTTGGACTAGCCCTTCTAAGGAGACACAACAAAGTTAGTCTTGAAAAATGCTAGAAGAAGCCAGAAACTGGAACCAACTGACTTTGTCAGGGTAAGAAGCCATTGTTGAAACAATATTAATAGGAACAACAAGCAGAACAGGAAAGAGAAGGCCCTTTACCATCCCTTCACTTTCTGGTCTCTCTCTCTGTAGATCCCGATTGGTGGAATGTAACAGGAAGCCAGATGGTCAAGGAGGTACACGATTAGTAAAATCCTAGCCCCATAAACATGGTAGAGAATGGTGGGTTTGGCACTGAGAAACAATAGCTTACTAACTGTCATGGACAGGTAGGTTAGGTTATACTGTCCTGACAAGTCAAATTCTCAAACACTATGAAAGTGTATTTCCCACCCATCCTCCATATCCAGTGCGGGTGAGCAGGGAGGATCTGTCCATCAGAACCACTCATGGCCGTGGGCTTAAGGAAGTCTCCACAATCACCACTGCAGTGGGAAAGATGTATGGATCATACACTTGCTTTGAATGCTTCTGTTCAGAAATGATTCATATTACATCTGGTCATGTTTTGTTGGTCAAAGCAAGTCTGTGACCATGCCAAAATTCAGAGGGTATGGGGAAGACAGTCTATGCCCAAAAGGCCATGGAAATAATAAAAATGGTCCATTCATGGGTTAATAATGAGTATGCGTTATAAACCAAGAATTACCATTAATCCAATTCCAGGCACCTGAACACACACATACAAGCACACAGACACATGCATGCACAGGCAAGCACTTTATAAAAACACACCGACTTTCAAAATCAAAACCTTGTCATGTAACAATAAGTATTCCATAGGAGCCACAGTGAGATATACCCAGTCTCCAAGATAGTATAATGACTTAGACTGCATATCTGCAACATTACTTTTAAGATTTTGTCCCCTAGACTGAAATACTAAAGAAAGAACATGTTGCAATTTTTTTTTTAAGATTTTATTTATTTATTTGACAGACAGAGATCACAAATTTGCAGAGAGGAAGGCAGAGAGAGAGGGGGAAGCAGGCTCCCTGCAGAGCAGAAAGCCCAATGCGGGGCTCGATCCCAGGACTTTAGGATCATGATCTGAGCCGAAGGCAGAGGCTTTAACCCACTGAGCCACCCAGGCGCCCCACATGTTGCAAATTTTAAGGATACTTTTATCAGATTTAAGAAGACAATGTAACAATCCAAGAAGGATTTCCCTGACATGAAATATGTATGTTGGTCTCCTTGAGAGGGCTGAATTAGGCCAACAATTCAAACTGGTTTCATCCTAAGTGCCAATGTCCAGTGTGTGACTGACGTGACTGGGTCAAGGATCCGCCAGCCTTCTCATGCAAATACTCTTCCCTCCTTTCTCCCAACTGTGGTCACGAGTTGCTTCTTGAACCTTTGAGAAGCTGCACTTTTCTAACTGGTTATAGCCAGTACTCATGTTTCACCTTTTTTTTTTTTTTAAGATTTTATTTATTTGATAGACAGAGATTACAAGTAGTCAGAGAGGCAGGCAAAGAGAGAGGAGGAAGCAGGCTCCCCGCTGAGCAGAGAGCCTGATTTGGGGCTCGATCCCAGGACCCTGAGACCATGACCTGAGCCGAAGGCAGAGGCTTTAACTCACTGAACTACCCAGGCGCCCCTCATGTTTCACCTTTATTTTACTGAGTCAAGTGCCACACATGTGAGTCTCCAAATCTCTCTTCTGTGTGACTAGTTCCTTGAGAAGTAGGTTTCCATTTTTCTTCTCTAAACACTCTGGTTTAGCCTGTTTCCTTGAGGCAGCCAGGTACACAAAATGGAAGACAGCATACATCTGCCAATTTCACACTTCTAAAAAATAAATTTCTTGGCAGAGGCAGAAAAAATATGGAAGGTCTTTCATTTTCCAGTCATGAGAGCTACTATCCCGCCCCCTTCTTTTTTTCAGGCAGAACATAGACAATAAGACAATCCAGATGAGCCAAGGTATACTCAGACAAGTGTGTTTGTCAGCCCAGGACCTGCTAATGAGCAATCAGACAGCCATGCTGTGCTAAAAAATGTTAAAATGGCCTTCTCCCAAGCTCACAATTTTAACCCCTAAATCCTATCTGAGCATATATACATAGACTTGAGATAGAAGAGAATTTATCCAAGAGGGGAGGAGTTCTAATCACCAGAAGACCCTAGTACTTCCTGGTATCTCCTAACCTTGTCCCTAATAAGCTTTGTTCCTAATAAGATCACTTCGGTCCTCAGGGTCCTTTCAGGATGCCTATTTTAGGGGCATTAGTCTCTGGATTCATTTCTTTTCAACTAATCATCTTCCTAACAGCACCAGCAGGTGTGGCTTAGGTGCTATGTTCGGCCGGACTCTTCTTGGAAACTTCAGGTGGCAGAACACCAGTTCAAACTGCTTCGGCAGAAAAAGTTCTTTTTGACTCAAACCTGAAAATATGTCCGGCATGACTGGGTCCAAAGATTCAATCAACAATGTAGCCAGGAATCTGGCTTTGCTCCTCTTGGATCTGCTCTCCTCTTCTTGGCTTCCTTCTCGGGCGGGCTCTTCCAGTATGGCAGCCAAGGTGGCCACCAGCAGCTCCAGCTCCACTCCACCAGGTTAGGAACCCTGGCTTCTTTCCCAAGGGCTCCAACAAAAGTTGGGGCGATGTGTCTTTCACATCCAAATTCTGAGTCATATAAAGAGCCAGGGTCATGGTCAGCCTTACCCTCACTTGCCCTGTGAGTGGTGAAGCGTAAGTGTACACAGAGCAATCAGGGAATGGATACGCCAGCAAAAAATTCATATCAATGTATGCCAAGTCTCAGGATGGATGATTTAATAAGGATGCAGCTGAAACAAAGAGCTCTCACGCAATGTCCAGTCAGTCCCTCAGGCCCATTCAATAAAATAAAAGTGCAGCAAAAAATAAATTCAAGATGTAGTAAGGGGAAATTAACAGTAGTCTGCTTTATTTTTAACAGCATGGAAGAAGAAAAGGGAGAGAGGGAAGGAAGAAAGGATGGAGGAAGAGAGGGACAAAATGAGGGAGGGAGAGACCAAACAAGACTCAGAGCTTAAATAGTCCCATACTGAAGTCCCATACCTGCGCTAGGATTACTGTCAATTCCTGGGATGTTTGTGTTCTCCAGGTGAAATCACAAGATAGCCTGTGCTTGCTTTTGCCTTTTGTACAACCCTCGTCACACCTTGACTTCTGCCCCTCCTATCTTTCTTCGCGGCAACAAAGCCCAAGAGTTTTTAAGGCAGTTCTCATTGGCCTGTGTGTACTGGCTGTGACAGTCCAACAGTATTGGATGAGGGCCAAGTATTGGATTTCCCAAATCGGAGCAAAGACCCAGGATGTCCCTGGAGTTTCAGTGCACACCCCTCTCCCCAGGAAAGCAGTGATGCGAGTGCCTCAGTTTCTTCTGGAACACAGCCCTTCAGCCTCCACCTGTAGCCCCTCCCTCCACAAGGTTCCAACTCCAATCCTTAAAGCTAGCAGGAGGACGGGAGCTGAAGCAAGGGCCGCACTGTCATCCCCTCCTGAGCCCGTCAGGAAAGATTTCTCTTTCCTTCATCAAGCAAAATCCTTGCAGCAAGTTTACTCAAACAGATCCACTTTCCATTCTCCTACCAGGTGAATGGACCCTGAGGACCGAAGTGATCTTATTCACTTTTCCTAGACACCACTGAATACCAACATAAGCCCAAGCCAGGATCTCTAATAAGCACCAACAAATATCAAACTGTCCCCCCAGCTATGTATGAAAGGCTCCTTTGGAACCATGTTTTCATATAGGGTCTACCTAGATTTCTTCCCTTATCTCACTAGAAGACAGTTAATGGCTCTGATTGTTAACTGTATGATAGACCACTAAATACCAACATAAGCCCAAGCCAGGATCTCTAATAAGCACCAACAAATATCAAACTGTCCCCCCAGCTATGTATGAAAGGCTCCTTTGGAACCATGTTTTCATATAGGGTCTACCTAGATTTCTTCCCTTATCTCACTAGAAGACAGTTAATGGCTCTGATTGTTAACTGTAGGATAGACCACTGAATACCAACATAAGCCCAAGCCAGGATCTCTAATAAGCACCAACAAATATCAAACTGTCCCCCCAGCTATGTATGAAAGGCTCCTTTGGAACCATGTTTTCATATAGGGTCTACCTAGATTTCTTCCCTTATCTCACTAGAAGACAGTTAATGGCTCTGATTGTTAACTGTAGGATAGACCACTGAGTTACCACCAGAAATGCCAGATGGCATTTTGCCCAAATACAGCCTTTTTCTTACCATTGTTTTATCCTCCTTTTTCATCATTTCTGATCTTCAGTACATTTTTCTTCCATATGGGTCTGCAGCCCCAGGCCAGATTCTCATCTGTACTTCTCTACCTCTATAACTCACTTTCCTTGCCCCACGTTTGAAGTAGTTACCCTTAGAACAAAGTATGAACGTAGACATCACCAGTTCCTTCAGTGCTGCAGTATCCACACATGCCTTGCAATGTTTTGGTCCAAAAGCTCACCAAGCAAAGAAAATTAAGGTTCAGATTCAAAGGACAGGAGACATTAGAGCATCCTACTTAACCTGCATAGAATGGATCGAATGCACAAAGGAAGGCACAAAGGCTGTAGCTCAACTGTGAGTCACATGAGATGAATGGAAATGTTGGAAGCACAGCTCCAAAGAAGAAGCCATGGTAAAAGGAACTTCAGCATAGTCCAGGCAACCAGGCACTGTACAGAACACAGAGGCTACAGCTTCTGCTCTGCTCTAAGCATATTAAACTAAACAAACAAACAACAGCAAAAAAAAAAAACAAAAAAAAAACAAAAAAAACAAAAAAACTCTTACCTCTTACTTCTTAACTCTTACCTAAAAGGCACATTGCCCTTTTGAAGAAAATGGCAAACAAGGAGAAGAAATTAGAGACCTGTTTACTTTCTGCTTCCCAATATCCTGAAGTAAGCCAGAAACAGCTTCCTAGAGCTCTCATTCTCTACTTGACAGTGTTTTAATGAAATGTCATGCTATCAGGTTACTTATTTATTTAATGTTCCAGCTACAGTACCTTGTTGGAATTCACCTGGGAGTCTTGACAAGCAAAATCATGCAGCAAATCTTTGGTGGCTGAGACATTATTTGATTAGAAATGGAGATTCTATGAAAAGAAAAATTAAACAAGAACTTAAATCAGAACCAGATAAGAAGTTTGATAGGGCTAATCACAGAACACAGTTTTTAACTTTGTAAAGATTAAATGAGCCTTCAGAATGACCTGTGGTTCGAAGTCTTCCAGAGAACACCAGAAAGAACTGTATGAGGGTAGAAATTTGTGTTGGAACAATGGATAGCTCAGATTCCACACCCTGTAGAAGGCAAGGAAAGAAGCAACCAGAGATGGTCTCCTTACCTCGTTTCTTGAGTGTACTCACTGCCTACTTCATTCTTCATTGACCCTACACCTTAATCCTCTCCAGCTCCCCTTGTCATACAACAAAAAACAATCTTAAAAATAAAACAACAAAACCTACATGTTGTAGGTGCCTTGCATATATATTTAATAAATGCTGTTGCTTAGAAAAATGAAAAAAAGAAAGAAGGGAGAGAGGAAGAAAAGGAGAAAAGGAGGAAGGAAAAGAGGAAAAGGAAGGAGCAAGGAAAAGAGAAAGGGAAAAACCGAGGGAGGGACAAGGGAAGAAAAAATAATAATAAACTCAATATTCTACATGTTCCATGTAAAAAAACATTACCACTTTCACTTTCTAAAGGAAAAAAAAAAACAGGACTATCAATATATTTTATCCTGACTTATTAATTTATTTGTATATAAATGTGTAAGGAAAAATTTTAGGCCATTTTTCTTAACACTTAATACAACACATTTATTAAGAAAGGACAAGATTAAACAAGAACAGTACTTTTCTAGAAAGTTTCAATACATAGTCTCAGAGCCCAGGAAAGTAGAAACATCTAAATAATCCATGAGGGTATGGCTCCTAAGTGAGCCTTTTTCCTAAAGATTAAAAGGAAAAATCTTGTCCATAATTCCGTGGTCAGCTTTCTACTCCAACCTAAGACAGGAACCATAAGGTGCTCACAAAAACTTGATCACCTCTCTATCTTATGCTCTTCTTTAAAAGATTATTTTGTTTCAAGGAGGAAAGTAATATACTTTTTCAAGTATTTATTAGAGACAATCCAACTACCTTTCAACTTGGAGGAAAATGTGATTCCCTCAACTTCAGGAAAGCAAAGACACTGGGAAGAAATGTGAGTTTCAGACTCTGGAAACACAAGTAGCAGAGGCAAACATTCTATCAGTTCATTTTCGGAATTTGGTTTTTAAAGTTCACATTTGAGGTTTGTCAGCCCTCTACTTTCCTCTTCATCACAGACAGATAGTATCTATTCTAAAGGAAGCCCAAGTCATCTAAAGTTTTATCGGTTAGGCTTAACATTGTGAAAAATACAGAAGTAAACTTCAGGAAAAGGTGTGAATTTTAATTTATATGTATAAGTTCACTCACAACTCCCCAACAATTATTCTATAGCAGCAATGAATAACTTAAGAGGACCTGAAACCAGGGATTACACAAACCTTAAAACATGAGCAATTATCATATGGTTTTGCCTATTTGTGGAGTGTAAGAAATAGCATGAAGGACATGGGGAGATGGAGAGAAGGGAATTGGGGGAAATTGGAAGGGGGAGATGAACCATGTGAGACTGTGGACTCTGAAAAAGAATCTGAGGGTTTTGGAGGGGCAGGAGGTGAGAGGTTGGGTGAGACTGGTGATGGGTATTAGGGAGGGCGGTGTATTGCATGGAGCACTAGGTGTGATGCATAAACAATGAATTCTGGAACACTGAAAAGAAATTTTAAAAATAAAAAAAAATTTTTTTAACTAACAATGAGAAAAACAAAAACAGCTCCAATTAGGCATGGAAGGAACTGAGAAATTGCCACTTCATCCTAACAACACATAAAAAGCTCAACACACTGAAAAATCAACAGCTCTTTGTAGATCCATCAGAGATGTGATTCATAAGCCAAACCACTGCCCTGAAAATTGGAGAGACTAATGGAGAATCACTTCAGCCTACTGAAATACAAATCCATGAGCAGAAACCACCACGGGAGTCAGTAAAACCTGAACTGTAATTGATGGATTGCTGGAGACTCAGTGTGGACCAGTCAGAGTTAAAAACTCCAGCAGGGGTCAACAAGAGGGGTTTCCACACTTTTGTGAGCTTTCTCTCCAGGGGCCCTACCAGGGCCTCATGGGAAATACCAGAGAAAAATTCCTTGTGCTTGCAGCAAGCAGAAAGGAACAGGAACCATTTTGAAAAACACAGAATAGGGACACATGGGTGGCTCAGTTGGTTAAATGGCTGCCTTTGGCTCAGGTTATGGTTCCAGAGTCCTGGGATTGAGCCCCACATCGGGCTCCCTACTCAGCAAAGAGCCTACTTCTCTCTCTCCCTCTGCCTGCCACTCTGCTTATTTGTGCTATCTCTCTGTCAAATAAATAAATAAAGTCCTTTTTTAAAAAAAAAAAAAAAAGGAAAAAAAAACACAAAATACTCCATTTTTCTTAACAAGGTCGACTCTCAGGAAAAACAATTTTACCAGAAAAATTGTGGAACATTTTACAATTTTAACCTACTAGGGATTTATCAGAGCCTACCCTATCTGGGAGAAGGGAAATATCCAACTCCAATAGGCTACAGCCTCTTGAGGGAAGGAGGATACTCAACTCCAGCCCCCACTAGCCATCCTGTCCCAATCAGGGGTTAGGGAGAGATTGAAAAGCACAGGCAAAGTTCACAGCTCACAGGCAAAGGCTCACCAAAAGACTGAGACTGAATTGTGATGTTTCCAGCTTTGGTTTTCTTTTTCAACATTACTTTGGATATTTAGGGTCTTTTCTGGCTTAATACAAGTTTTAGAATTGTTTGATCCAGCTCTGTGAAAAAAGCTGGTGTTATTTTGATAGGGATTGCTTTGAATCTGTACATTGCTTTGGGTACTATCAACATTTTAACAATATATGTTCTTCCAATCCATGAGCATGTGATTGTTATTCCATTTCTTTGTGTCTTCCTCAATTTCTTTCATAAGGGTTCTATAGTTTTCAGAGTACTCATCACTTACCTCTTTGGTTAGAGAAATATCTTATTGTTTTTAGTGCAACTGTAAATGGGACTGATTCCTTGATTTCTCTTTCTGCTGCTTCATTACTGTTGTATAGAAATGCAACAGATTTCTGCACATTGATTTTATATCCTGCAAATTTGCTAAATTCTTATTTTAGTTCTAGCATTTTTTTGGTGGAGTCTTTTGGGTTTTCTACAGAACATATCATATCATCTTCAAATAGTGAAAAGTTTAACTTCTTCCTTTCCTATTTGGATGCCCTTTATTTCTTCTTCTTGTCTGACTGTTGAGGCTAGGACTTCCGGTACTATGTTGAACAACAGTGGTGAGAGTGGACATCCCTGTCATGTTTCTGACCTTGGGGGAAAAGCCCTCAGATTTTCCCCATTGAGGATAAAATTGGCTAAGGGTCTTATACATATGGCCTTTATGATGTGAGGTACCTTCCTTCTATGCCTACTTTCTTGAAGGTTTTTAATCAAGAAAGGATGTATTTTGTCAAATGCTTTTTCTGCATCTATTGAGAGTATCATATGGTTCCTATTCTTTCTTTTACTAATGTGGTATATCAAGTTGATTGATTTCCAAATGTTGAATCACCCCTACAGCCCAGGAATAAATCCTACTTGGTTGTGTTGAATAATCCTTTTACTGTACTATTAGATTTGATTAGCTAATATCTTGGTGAGAATTTTTGCATCCATGTTCATCAGGGATATTCACCTATAATTCCCCTGTTTTACTGGGGTCTTTGTCTGGTTTGGGGATCAAGATCATGCTGGCCTCATAGAGTGAGTTTGGAAGTTTTCCTCCCATTTCTATTTTTTTTTAACAATTTCAGAATAGCTATTAATTCTTCTTTAAATGTTTGGTAGAATTCCCCCTGCAAAGCCACCTGGCCCTAGGCTTTTGTTTGTTGGGAGACTTTTGGTTAATGATTCAATTTATTTTCTAGTTATGGGTATGTTTAAATTTTGCATTTCTTTCTGGTTCAGTTTTGTCAGTTTGTATGTTTCTAGGAATTTATCCATTTCTTCTAGATTGCCTAATTTCTTTGTACATAATTGCTCATAATATTCTAATTGTATTTCTACAGTGTTGATTGTGATCTCACCTCTTTCATTCATGATTTTATTTATTTGGGTCCTTTATTTTTTCTTCGTGATAAGTTTAGCTAGGGATTTATCAATTTTGTTAATTCAGCTTCTAGTTTCCTTGATCTGTTCTTTATTTCTTTATCATTGATTTCTGCTCTAATCTTTATTATTTTCTTCTCCTCCTGGATTTAGGCTTTATTTGAAGTTCTTTTCCCAGCTCTGTTAGGTGGAAGGTTAGGTTGTATATTTGAGACTTTTCCTGCTTCTGGAAGAAGGGCTGTATTGCTACTAACATCACTCTTAGGACTGCCTTTGCTGCATCCCAAAGATTTTGGACCGTCATGTTTTCATATTCATTTGCTACCATATATTTTTTTTAATACTTCTTTAATTTCTTAGTTGACCTCTTCATTCTTTAGTAGGATGTTCTTTAACCTCCATGTATTTGTGGTCCTTCCAAATTTTGTCTTATGGTTGACTTCAAGTTTCAGAGTGTTTGGTCTGAATATATGCATGATGTGATCTCAATCTTTTGTACCAGTTGAGGCCTGATTTGTGACCTTGTATGTGATCTGTTTTGGAGAATGTTCCATGTGCACTCAAAAAGAATGTGTATTCTGCCACTTTCAGATGAAATAGTCTGAATATATCTGTTAATTCTATTTGGTCCCATGTGTCATTTAGAGCCATTGTTTCCTTGTCGATCTTCTGCTTAGACGATCAGTCTATTGCTGTGAGTTGGGTGTTAGAGTCCACTATTACTATATAATTATCAATGAGTGTCTTTAAGTTTCTTATTAATTGATTTATATATTTGGCTGCTCCCAAGTTAGGGGCAGTAACAGTTACAATTATTTGATCTTCTTGTTGGGACACCTTTTTATTATGATACAGTGTCCTTCATCTCTTATTGCAGTCTTTGGCTTAAAATCTACTTGCCTGAGGCACCTGGGTGGCTCAGTGGGTTAAAGCCTCTGACTTTGGCTCAGGTCATGATCCCAGGGTTCTGGTATCTAGCCCCACATCGGGCTCTCTGCTTAGCAGGGAGCTTGCTTCCTACTCTCTCTCTCTCCCCGCCTCTCTGCCTACTTGTGATTTGTCTGTCAAATAAATAAATAAAAATCTTTATAAAATAAAATAAAGCAAAATAAAATCTACTTGTCTGATATAACTATGGCTGTTCCTACTTTCTTTTGGTGTCCATTAACATGATAAATGGTTCCCTACCCCCTTGCTTTCAATCTAGAGGTGTCTTTGGGTCTAAAATGATTCCCTTGTAAGCAGCATATTGATGGGTCCTGATTTGTTTTTGTTTTTGTTTTTTAATCCATTCTAATACCCTATGTCTTTTGATTGGAACATTTAGTCCACTTACATTCAGAGTAAATATTGAAAGATGTGAATTTAGTGTCATTGCGTTATCCGTAAAGTTGCTCTTCCTGTAGATTGTCTCTGTTCCTTTCTAGTTTTTGTTACTTTTTTTTTTAATTTTTATTTATTTTGACAGACACAAGTAAGCAGAGAGAGAGGAGGAAGCAGGCTCCCTGCTGAGCAGAGAGCCCGATGCGGGGCTTGATCCCAGGACTCTAGGATCACGACCTGAGCTGAAGGCAGAGGCCTCAACCCACCGAGCCACCCAGGCGCCCCTAGTTTTTGTTACCTTTGATCTCTCTTTCCCGCTCAACGTATCCCTTGAATATTTCTTGCAAAACTGGTTTTGTGTTCACAAACTCCTTTAGGTTTTGTTTGTCTTGAAAACTCTTTATCTCTCCTCCTATTCTGAATGAAACCTTGCTGGATAAAGTATTCTTGGCTGCATATTTTTCCCGCTTAGCATCTTGAATATATCATGCCACTCCTTTCTGGCCTGCAAGTTCTCTGTGGACTGGTCTACTGCTAGCCTTATATGCCCACTCCTGTAGGTTAAGGACATTTCTTCCCTAACTACTTTCAGAATTCTCCCTTAATCTTAGATTTTGCAAGTTTCACTATGATATGTCATGGTGTTGACCTGTTTTTGTTGGTTTTAAGGGGAGAACTCTGTGCTTCTTAGACTTGAATGCCTACTTCCTTTCCCAGATTCAAGAAGTTCTCAGCTATAATTGTTCAAATAAACCTTCTGCCCCTTTTTTGCACTCTTCTTCTTTTGGAATTCCTATGATATGGATATTATTGCACTTTATAGAATCACTAAGTTTTCTAAGTCTACCTCCATGATCTAATAGTTTCCTTTCTTTCTTCTTTTCAGTTTCATTATTCTCCATTTTATCTTCTCTATCACCTACTCTCCTCTGCTTCTTCAGTCCTCATTCTGATTATATCCACTCTGTTTTGCATCTAGTTATAGCATTTTTACTTCAGTCTGACTAGTTTTTAGGTCTTTAATCTCTGCAGCAAGGGTTTCTCTGGTGTCCTCTATGTTTTTTCTAAGTATAGCTAAATAGTCTTATGACTGTTGATCTAAATTCTTGTTCAGATATATTGCTCTGTTTTCAGCAAGTCCCTGGCTGTAATATCTCCCTGCCCTTTCTTTTTGGAAGAATTCCTCCTTCTTGTCATTTTGGCAAAGTTTATATCTTTTGCGCAAAATGAAAGCTTGTTATATTTCCTGCACCTCAGAGTAATGCTATATTAAAAAGTGGTCATAAAATGCCCACGGTCTGGCACTTCAAGAAATGTTTCTGGTGTATGCTGTGTGCACTCTGCTGTTGCATTTTGGCTGCTCCTTCTCACTGGTCAGTCCTCTGCAGACCTCCTCCTTGCTTGCAGTGGGGAGTGCTTGGACCTTTATCTAGGTGTGTTTTCATTTGTTTGTGGGAGAAAAAAGCTTGGGAAAGAAAAAAAGAAGGAAGGAAAGGAAGAAAGAAAACGAGAGGGGGGGAAGCCTGCTCAAAAAAAATAATTAATTAATTAATTAATTAAATTTAAAAAACAAACCTATAAGCCCGATTCCAAAGAAAAAGAAAGGAGAAAAAATAAGTCTGATCCAAAAAAGAGAGAGAGAAAAGGAAAAGGAAATGAAAAAAACAAACAAAAAACTGTAAGTCTGATTCCAAAGGGAAAGAAGGAGGAGGAAAGGAGGAAAAGGAAGGAAGGAAGGGAGGGATAGGTAGATAGATAGCCTGGTCCTATTTCCACCAGAAGTGCAGGGCATGCCTTGAAGCACTGTAAGATCAGCAGTCGTGGTGCATGCGGTGCACCGCCTGTGTTGCTCTTCTGGGCTCGAGGCCCACTATGCAGGTTCGGAGTCAGTCCTGCTGTGAAAAAATCATGTGCCTCGCACACAGGGGTGGGCCCCACCTCCACCAGGGGCCGCTGTGTCGCTCTCTGAGGTCCAACCATGTTGGTGGCGAGGGTAAAAGGGCACCACTCGACTCTTTAGTCTCTTGACAGGGGCTCCCACTCCCCTGCTGTTCCGAGAGCCCTCACAGGAAACCGAGAGCCATTCGCACACCTCGCACCCAGCTCTCCTGCATTTTATCCTTGGCACAGCTAGGATTCAAAACTCCACATCTTAAAGGAGCCGGCACCGCTTGGATGTGCTCCCTCCTTCAAAGTAGAGCCTTGCTGCACTCCGGCTAGTGCCATCTGTCCCAGAAAAACAGTCCCCACCTGCACGGTGCACGGAATCTATGGTGTGGCACCAAGAAAAGCAGCAAACAGGTTATGCTCTCCCTGTGTGCACCTTTGTCGCCTGCAGAAGAAAGGCGATTTGCCGGCGCCCACAAGGTCTGTTATTCTTGGAGAGGCAATATGCGCTCTTCCAAATGTACTCCGGGAAGGGGAAGGACCTCTCCCAGTGCGACCCAGGATATCGAAGAGACCTCGATTCCACTTTGCGCTCCCTCCTAGGCCAGGCCAGGGCGGTCCTTCCCTCCCGAGTGCACTCTAGGGCTCCCGCACACTCTCACACCTCGGAGCGTCACTCAGTGTTTGCAAAACTCCTGCGCCCCTCAGTACCCCTGGCTCCCCGTCCGTGTCTGAGATGTTGTCTTCCTGTGTGAACCCCACGCCGCACTCTGTAAACCCCTCCTTCCCTCTCTCCCTTTCCTCTGCCGGGAAAATGGTTCCCTCCCCTCCACAGCTCCGCAGTCTGTTTCCCCGCACCTCACCCCTGCCACGCTGTCTCCCTCCAACCATGGAGAACCTTCTTCCAATCCTCAGGGTGACTTCCTGGGTATTCCGTGTGATCTGACCTCAATACTGCTGGGTTCCAGGGAGGAGGAGAGCCCAGGGTCCCGCTCCTCCTTCTCCGCCATCTTGACTCCTCACCCTCAAGCAGTGCACTTTACATAGAAAGGCACAGACAGGTTAAAAGGAAAGGGATAGAAAAATCTGCACCATTCTAATGCTAATCAAAAGAAAGCAGGAGCAGCTATATTAATGTCAGACGGAGCTGACTTCCTAGCAAGAAAAATCATCAGGAAAGCATATTATTATCATAAAATAATAAAGGAATCTCTTCTCCAAGAAGACATAAACACTCTTTAATTTGTATGTGTCTAGTAAGAGAGCTACCAAATATGCGAAGCAAAAACTGAGAGAAATGCAAGGAGAAAGAGATGGATCCTATTATAGTTAGACACTTCAACACCCATCTATCAGAAATGGACAGACCCAGCAGGCAGAAAGATCAGTAAAGACATGGCTTGACTTCAACACCATCATCAATCATGGTATATAATGGACATCCATAGGCTACCTCATCCAACAGGACAATACGCATTCTTCTCAAGCTCACATGGAAAATTCATCAACATGTATCACATTCTGTGCCATAAAACACACCCGTCATAATTTAAAAGAACAAAATTTATACACATTCTTCTCTCAAACCATAATAGAATTAAACTAGAAATGGATAACAGAAAGATAACTAGGAAATCACAAAAAATGTGAAGATTAAACACTATACTTCAAAATGACACCTTAATTAAAGAAGAAATCTCCAGAAAATTTTAAAAATATGTTTAACTAAATGAAAATGAAAACAGAACTTATCAGAATTTGTGGAGTGCAGCAAAAGCAGTGGATGGTAAACCTATGTATCAAATGCAAAACTACTAAACTAGAAGATAACTAAGGGGAAAATCTAGATGATCTTGTGTGTGGCAATGATATTTTAGAATCAACACCAAAGGCATGATCCAAGAAAGAAATAATTGATTTTATTAAATGAAAATGAAAAACTTAGGCTCTGAGAAAGACACTGTCAGGAGAATCAGAAGATAAGCCACAAACTCAGTGAAAATTTTGCAGAAGATACATATGATAAAGAGCTATTATCCAAAATATACACAGAACTCTTAACTCAGCAATAAGAAAACAAGTAGCTCAATTTAAAGATGGGTAAGTGACCTGAACAGAACTTTTATCAAAGAAGATATACAGATGGCAAGGAAGGAAATGAAAAGATGTTCAACATCATATATCATCAAGGAAAAGCAAATTAAAACAACAATAAGATATCACAACAATAAGGTACCTATATTATTAGAATGGCCCGAATCCAAAATACTGACAAAACCAAATGTTAGTGAGCTTGTAAAACAACATTGTTGATAGATAAGAGTGCAAAATGCTACATCCACTTTTGAAGACAGTTTGACAGTTGCTTACTAAACTAAACATACTCTTACCATATGATCCAGCAACTGCACTCCTTGGCAGTTACCAAAAGAAGTTGAAAACTTATGTCCACACAAAATTTGGACATAGATATTTATAGCAGTTTTATTTATAAACTCCAAAACTTGGAAGCAACCCAGATGCCCTTTGTTAGGTGAGCAGATAAATAAACTGCTGTACATTCAGACAATGGAATGTTATTCAGTGTTAAAAAGAAATGAGCTATCAAACTGTGAAGACACAGGGAGGAAAATTAAATACATACCATTAAGTGAAAGAAGCCAATCTGAAAAGGCTACACACTATATGACTCCAACTGTATGACACACCTGGAAGGGCACACCTTAAAGAAAGTAGCAAGATCGGTGACTACCAAGGGTTAAGGAGAAGCTATGGATGAATGCACAGTCCACAGAGAATTTTCAGGGTAGTAAAACTATTCTGTACAATACTACAGTGAGGGATACATCTCATTATATATTTGTCAAAACCCACAGAATGTATAGCACAAAGAGTAAACCCTAATGTAATCTATGTACTTTGGGTGATAATGATGTATCAATATAGCTTGGCCAATTGAAATAAATGTATCGCTGTTGTGTGGGGAGGTGGGGCTTGTGTGGGGCAGGGGTTATATGGGAACTCTGCAGTTCCTGTTCAGTTTTGCTGTGAACCTGAAACTGGTGCTAAATATAAAATTTATTAGGGCTCCTGGGTGGCTCAGTGGGTTAAAGCCTCTGCCTTTGGCTCAGGTCATGATCCCAGGGTTCTGGGATCAAGCCCCACATCCGGCTGTCTCTCTGCTCAGCAGGGAGCCTGCTTCCTCCAATCTCTCTCTCTGCCTGCCTCTCTGCCTACTTGTGATCTCTGTCTGTCAAATAAATAAAAATCTTTTAACAAAATAATAAATAAAGTTTATTAATTTAAAAAATGAACAATAATGCAAAGACAATTAAAATGTATTGGGCAAGAATACATCTTCCACAAAGACTAAAATACAGATTCGTTAATTCGGCAACAACATTTGAGCATCTATCATGCAGGAGCCACTGTCCTACAGAATAAAATAAATGAAAC
Source organism: Mustela lutreola (assembly GCF_030435805.1). Classification (NCBI taxonomy): domain Eukaryota; kingdom Metazoa; phylum Chordata; class Mammalia; order Carnivora; family Mustelidae; genus Mustela; species Mustela lutreola. The sequence goes on from NC_081292.1 coordinate 160,516,943, forward strand.
CTGTATCCTGCCTAGTGGGGTGAGGATACAATTACATAAGTATAATATATTGCGAGAAATGTTATAATAAAGATATGTATGAATATTTGGAGCACAGCGGAAGGAGTATAGTAGAGTTTCAACATTTAATTTATCTACAGAACTACGGAAATGACCATTTGTGAAGATGAAGTATTACCACAACAAATGAATGTGTTAATTTTTACAAAATATATAACTTAATAGTAATATGAAATGACAAATGATAAATGATAAATCAGTGCTTTAGAATTCTTTTTTTTTTTTTTAGATTTTATTTATTTATTTGACAGAGAGAGAGACAGCTACAGAGGAACCCAAGCAGGGAGAATGGGAGAGGGAGAAGCAGGCTTCCCACAGAGCAGGAAGCCCGAGGCAGGGCTCTATCCCAGGATGCTGGGATCATGACCTGAGCCGAAGGCAGACGCTTAACAACTGAGCCACCCAGGTGCCCCAGTGCTTTAGAATTCTTCAGCTAGTGCTATTCCACTGCTAAGGATTAGAATATCTTGAAAACAAGTGGTTTTAATACCCAGATATCTGCATTTAGATTTTCCTGATTTTTTTCCCTATACTATAGCTCAGTAGTTCTCAACCTTCAGGAAAAATAAGAATTAGTATAGTAGGTTTATAAACACAAAATTATGTGTGTCATATTTTGTAGCTTGCCTAAAAAGAAGTTCTTGAATTTTTTTGACTACATGATGTTCTCTTACCTCTCTACTAGATTAGTTTCAAGTGTTTTGCCAAAGGATGGGATAGTAGAGTAGGATCTAATATGATAAAACAAATTGCTTCAATTTAAATTTAAAATACGCCCATTCCAGCTACAATTGAAAAGACAAGAAATAATAAGCGTCGTTGAGGACATGGAGAAAAGGGAATCCTCATGCACTGTTGATAGGAATGTAAACTGGTGCAGCCATGGTGGAAAACAGTGTGGAGTTTGCTCAGAGAATTAAAAATAAAAACACATGTGATCCAGTAATACTGCTACTGAGTATATACCCAAAGAAAACAAAAACACTAATTCAAAAGGTATATATATGTACCGTGTGTTTATAGCAGCATTATTTAATAGCCAAGATATTAAAGAAACCCAAGTGTCCATCAATAGATGAATGGATAAAGTAGATATGGTATGTACATGCAATGGAATATGACTCAGCCATAAAAAAGAATAAGATCTTGCCCATTTGTGGCATGGTGATCTAGAGGGTAATATGCTAAATGAAATAAGTCAGACAGAGGAAAACAAATGCCAAATGATCTCACTTATATGTGGAATCTAAAAAACAAACAAACCAACCAAAAAAACAGACTTCTATGACAGAAAATGGTGGATGCCAGAGGAGAGGTGGGGGGAGTTGAAATAGATAAAGAGAATTAAGAGGCACAAGCTTCCAGTTCTAAACTAGGTAAGTCATGGGGATGAAAAAGTACAGCATAAGGAATATAGTCAATAATACTGTAAGAAGTTGTGACTACACTAACCTTGGTGAGCACTGACTAATGTATAGAATTGTTAGATCAATATTTTATATGCCTGAAACTAACATAACATTGTGTGTTAATTGCAATTCAATAAGATAAAATAAACTCCTTCTTAGATAGTTTTAAAAGAGGTGATTTCAAGCTTAGATTGGGATTCAATATGCTATCCTATATAATCTGACTGGAAAATGTATAAAATGTGATGTCACCCCCAGGAATTCTCATTGCCCTGTGCATCACTGGTTAAAACACATAAAATTGAAACTACTAAGTGAGTAACTTAAAGGATTTTGCATGAACTCAAATATTAACTTATTGTTGACAAAAATGGAAAAATATAATATTATGCACAAGTAATCATTTTCCAAACACTATAATGTGAAATACAAAACTGCTGAATTCCAACTATGTGTGGCATTCCTTTCTCCAAATCTCTGTACAGTAAACCCAGAGTTAGTCACAACCACACCTTTTTTTTTTTTTTAATGGCAGTTGGCTGGCACTACTTGCTTTACATATTATGAAATTCCCCCCACGGACATGATTGGTTTCATGAATATTTAGATGACAACAAGTTGAAGGTAGGATGTCAGTCTATAGCCATGTTTCTGCTTGTTCTTAAGGACAGGAAGGAAAAGGGAACACAAAGATGGGTTATTTACTCCCAAGTCATACAAAACAGATTAGAATTTTCCAAAGTATGTTTTCAGAATACTGGGCTCTAGAGATACTTCATAAAGAATTCCATGAACAAATGACTTTGGTAAATGACACAGAGCATATTCCCTTCTTGGAAACTCACAAGACACATTAAAATATTAGAAAACTCTCGTAAGTCTAATAGTAAAGTAATGTGTTTAACCAGTATTCCCAGACATAATTTATTATGGCACAACAGAATGTGCCTTCCCAAAATATGTCATTTGCACATAAGGATTATTTTGAGCTAAAGCCACTTAAAGAACAATAAAAAATGCTGCACCAGGGAAAAGTTATAGGGCTATTCTTCAAGTGTGTCTGCCATTTTAAGCAGAAATTCTTACTTTATAAAATGGATAAATGATGGTGGTTTTATTCCATTTTCATGAACATTTACCATAGAATTACCTGATTAAAACTTCCCTTATACATTTAAAATGAACTAACTTTTAATTTGTTTTTATTAGTTAACTCTCATGCAATTATTTCAGAAAAATAATAATTGATGTGGGCTTTTTAAAACTATTGAATGTCAAAATGGTTCTTCCCATGTAAGTATGATTTGATCGTAAAAATTGAAGACCCTAGAATTCAGCAATACGGTAACTAATGAAGACTTCTATTAAGCATATTTATTAAAGTAACTTGCACAGGGGCACCTGGGTGGTTCAGTTGGTCAAACAGCTGCTTTTGGCTTAGATCATGATCCCAGGGTCCTGGGATCAAGCCCCACCTCAGGCTCCCTACTCAGTGGAGAATCTGCCTTCCTCCCTCTGCCTCTCCTACATTCTCATGCTCTCTTTCTCTCAAATTCATTAATTAGCTAATTAATTAATTTTTAAAAATAAAGTAACTTGCATAAAGTAGGCACTTATTAAATTCTACTTGAATTGAACTGAGCTGAATTGAATTGAAACAGTATGCTTAAGGGGGGAAAGCTAAAAAAAAAAAAAAAAAAATGAGCTACAGTCTTCTCCATGCTTCTACAAACCAATTATTTAATAGGTAGAGGAATTCTGCCAGTATAGAATGCAGAACTTGTGCTGGTTGATATGCATTGTTTTTTCAGATGAAAATAGTGGAGGAAGAGTATTAATATTTAGCAGGAAAGGAGAGCAGTCTCAGCTTGGTAACTGTGTAGTTATGAGCCTTTCTACTTATATTATTTCAAATGTGTGCCTTCTCTCTTCTCCAAAGAGGTGCACCCCAGCCCTGAAATGCTCTTCGTCCTTTGTTCTGAGCTCCAGTTCCAGATGCACTGTTTCCATGCTAGCAAACCAGCATTTCATTCTGTTTCACTTGTGAATTTGTAACATCTCCTTAGGCAGCCCCCAGCTGTCTAGTCTTCAGACCTGGTTCCCGTTTTTGCTTAAGTTCTGGTTCCAAAGTTGCATAGGTTTTAATCTGTCTGCCCCAATTCTGTTTTCCCATAAGCCTTGATATTTTTAGAACCCAATTTTTCAGAATAGGAGGTTTTTGAGGAACATAAATTTCATGTTCTATTAAAAACTACTGCAGTTATAAGTTACCATCTTAAAAGAATGAATGAGTAGTATTTTTTGAGGATACATACTGTTTGTTTGTTTCTCAAGCCCCAAAGGTGTAGGGGGAGAAGAGGAGTTGGGATGGGGTGAATGACTTCAATATCCTCCTGACATTTCCATTTGCTTGGCCTTTTATATATTTCTAGAAAACATCACACCTAACTCAGAGCTTCTGAGGATATTCTTTCTATTATTCATTCAAGACTCAGCTCAAATATCACCTTCTCAGAGAAATCTTTCCTGACCACCTTACCTAAGATTATACATCCCCAAACTTCTGCTCTATCCCATTTCTCTTTTTCATTGCCTTTGTAATACTTAGCATTTCCTGACTTTTGTGGTTTGTCAGTCCCATGAAAGCTTGGACCACATCGGCCTTTGTGCCTAGAGATAAAGCCAGAGACAAGCTGAAGGAATGTGCACGATGAAAAGGCACCCCTCACCCCCCATCTATACTCTTCAGTCCACCTACCCACGCTTCTAGTCCCATCTCATACTGCTCTCCCTACCAGTTCCTTCTCCCAGCCCCAGCCATTATTGAAAAGTTAAGAGGGGCTGGTCTCCTAGCTTGAACTCAGGTCATACTCTATCCTTACAAGTTCATTGATTAAGTCTCCCGTGTCTAGAAGACATTGGCTTCTAGTAGGCACTACAAAAACCCTTCTTGATGGTATAGCATAATAAAAGAAAAAATACTAATCAGCAAATTAAGAGATTTTTCTCTGGCCGCTTAAAATAATCTTTAAATTGTTGACTCTTGTCAATTTGTTTTATTCTCCCTTATGCTTTTGGCTCACTATCTGATTATCACTCAATGTATATGGATGAATACTACCATATGTTCAAGTGATTTTTGTTTCCTGTGTCATTTTATGGATCATTCTTCAGCTGTTTTCCCTGTTGACTTTGATATTTTTAAAAAATCTATATCATCTAAAAAAATAAATAAAAATAATCGAGCCCCATATCGGACTCTCTGCTCAGCAGGGAGCCTGCTTCCCTCTCTCTCTCTCTGCCTGCCTCTCTACCTACTTGTGATCTCTCTGTCAAATAAATAAATAAAATCTAAAAAAAATTTTAAATAAATAAATAATAAAAAAATAAAAATCCATATCATCTAAAGACAATGCAGTATAAAACCAAGTAGACATGAGTCAATGGATGCTTTAGTTACTCAATCAGAGTGCATTATGTTCTAGTGGAAAACCTCACTTCAGAATGGATAATACATAACAGGAGGATCTTAAGGTCCATATTTAGAGCAGTATCAAGTCCATAAAGTCTTTTGCTTTTTATCACTAAAAAATAAGTGAAGGTAAATAGTGTCTAGGATTATTCTTTTAAACATACCGTAAAATGCATTATTTTTCCCTTTCTCCTAATCCAAGCTCCAGTTTCAAAGAATGATTCCCCAGTGAAGAGAATTATCTCTGTTCTCGATCTGTAAAATCAAAACTATGCTGTAGTTGGAATTCATATTTGGATAATTTTTCCATAATAACAAAATTACTAATAAAGACAAAAAAACTTTAGGGGCACCTGGATGGCTCAGTTGGTTAATCATCTGCCTTCAGCTCAAGTCGTGACCCCAGAGTCCCAGGATCGAGCCCTGCATCAGGCTCCCTACTCTCTGTGGAGTCTGCTTCCTCCCTCCCTCTGTCCCTCCTCACCCCCTACCTGTGCTGTTTCTCCCTCTCTCAAATAAATAAATAAAATCTAAAAATACGAAAAAAAGGGGGGGACATAAAAAATTTAAACCAAACAAATAGGTATTTTGGTATGCGTGGAACCATATGATATGAATATATATTTTAATTTTTTGATAAATTATTATTTAGGTTGGGGTCATACAGTTACAATTATAGTGATAGATAAGGGCACTGCTATAGTTGGTACTTTCACTGAATCATTTGAGTCATGATTACAACGTTCAAATTTAATTCCAATGAATATTCCTATCTAATTCATATACAAAAGTTCAGGTATATGGCACCTTGTTCTAACATAACAGGATTGAAGCCTCACCAGCTCCCACGGCTGTGTCACTGTCATATTCTAATGGAGCTACAAAGCCATTACCCTGTACACAGCCTCGCAACTAGGAAGAGACTTTGTTTCTCTGAATAGTAATTTCGAATGTAAACAATGCCTTTAAAACAAAATATTAGAAAACTCTGAGCCTAATGCTGCTACAAATGAAAAAAGACTAGGAAATTGAATGTTCCCACTACAATAACAAATGAATTCACAGTAGATGAAGCAGTTTCTATTAACTGGTGCCATGGGGACTAGGTGGCTAAGCTGTCAAGAAATTTCCCATGGGGTTGCTGCACACAAATCAGGCCAACACTAATGAATCTCATCCTATTTACCTCACTTCTAAAACCATTATATAAATTGGTTCAGTGACATGGAGGATAAACACAGTTAGCAGGCTATAGGATAAAAAAGAACAGGGAGAGAGCTCAGCATTAACACAGAGAGGAAATCCCACATAGAGAAGTTTTCACTAGTCCACTACCTAAATATAAGCTAATAAAAAGTAGTTGTTGTTATTATTATATGATAAGTAACATTTATTAAGCTGCTAAGATATATCAGGCTCTCTTCTACCAAGGGTTAAGTGCTATGCATGTCGACTCCCTACTGCTATAAACTCCACTTTTTGAGCTAAAGAAGGTAAGGCTTAGAGAAGTTAAGTAACTAGTCAGGCATTCTGTAACCAGTAAAGAACAAACCTTGAACCCTTGCTCCAATTCCAGATTCTGTCTTGTTCACCGTCATACACTGGGTGGAACAGATAAACAACAAAATAGTAGGAGTGAGTGGTTGGGTGGCTCAGTCAGTGAAGTGACTGCCTCCGCTCTGGTCATGATCCTGGAGTCGGGGGATTGAGCCCCACTTTGGATTCCCTGCTCAGCTGGGAGTCTGCTTCTCCTTCTCCCTCTGCTCCCTCCCCCGCTTGTGTTCTCACATGCTCTCTCCCACATGCGCTCTCTTTCTCTCTCTCTCAAATAAATAAATCTTGAAAAACTTAAAATAATAAAATATAATAAGAGTGAAATGTGTTCAAATGTTAGTTTCCTTCTAGTGATGTCCGGGCGTGTGATTTCCCCTCCTCAGTGGATTAAATATGAACAAGTATAATAAATAAAGAGATCCCAGGGCTAATATCCCTCTTTTATTGTATGTTATTCCTGCTTTCCGAAACTGAGATTAAGATGATCTCCAAGTCCTTTCCAGTTCTCCAGTTCTTCCTGACTTCCCTCCTCAGTGTGTTTTGGTATAATCAAGTCCAACTTCTTCAACCACATCAGAAACAGAGAGCCTGGGCGCCTGGGTGGCTCAGTGGGTTAAGCCTCTGCCTTCGGCTCAGGTCATGATCTCAGGGTCCTGGGATCGAGTTCCGCATCGGGCTCTCTGCTCGGCAGGGAGCCTGCTTCCTTCTCTCTCTCTCTGCCTGCCTCTCCATCTACTTGTGATTTCTCTCTGTCAGATAAATAGATAAAATCTTTTAAAAATAAATAAATAAATAAAGTGTATATATCTGAATAGACAGCTCAATGAATCTTTACATACATGTAACCCCCTTTTAATCACTACCCATACAGTCATACTGGAGTCTGGGGCATCTCCAGCACCACAGAAGGTTCTCTTGTGCCCCCTCTGTTCACTTGTGCCCCCTCTGGGTCAATACCCCTCACTAAGGACAACCACTATTCTGACCTTTTCATTTCATTTCATTTTACCAATTTCATTTTACCTGTCTGAACCATTTTACGTGTCTGAACCTTTTTTAAAATAGAACCGTACAGATACAGTGTATATTCTTGTGTATCGGGCTTATTTTGTTCAGTGTTATTTTTAAAATTCATCCATATTATTGCTTGGATCAATAGTTCATTTTTTATTGTTATGTAACTATTATCCTCTATAGAAGGATATGTAAGTTGTTTCTAGTTCAGGGCGACTCTGACTAATGGCCATAGGAGCATTCTTATACAAGTAGTTTCTGTTGGGTAATGCCCAGGATTGAAATTCCTAGACCAGAGTGTAGGTATACATTTGCCTTTGGTAAACACTGCCAAACACTTTCCCAAGGTAATTGTGCCAATCTGACTCCCACCAACAGTGTATGAAAGTTCCAATGGCTTCACATACTTGACTGGTGTATTGATTTTAAAACTAGCTGAGAGCAAGGACCTTTTTCAAACTTGTCTATGAACTCCAAATTTCTAGTCATCCCCCAAATCCAATTACTATCTTTATTTCCCAGAGTCAAAACAACCAGAAATGTTTACTCACATAGTTAACCTGAACATCAATGAAATGCAAAGAATTCTTTTTTTTTTTTTCACTTTTTAAAGATCTTTTATTTATTTATTTGAGAGAGAGAGAGAGCACAGAAGTGGCGGGGAGAGGGCGTGCACAGAGCGAGAGGAAGAAGCCAGCTCTCCGCTGACCAGGGAGCCCAATGCAAAGCTGGATCCCAGGACCCTGGGATCATGACCTGAGCTAAAGGCAGATGCTTAACTGACTGAGCCACCTCACAAATAATATAAAGATTTTCTGACAACAGTAAATGTCTAATGGGGAAAATGTTGAGGTTTCTTTTGGATGTGTAGGCAAGAGTTTTATACTTGATTCTTTATAAAAGTCTGTATTTGAGCAGGTTGGCTAACAATGGCTTTCCCAAGCGTTAAGCAATTAGATGATTCCGTTTTTATCCTTTGCAAACAAATTTGTCTTTAGCCAACACAGTGGGGAATGAAATCTCCTCCTCCACAAAGTTCAGTCCCTGCTTTATCCCATCCGTCTTCATTAGCTGTCGCCAGGGTTAATATAAGAAAGCTCCACTTTCAGCAATTTATTCTTGAACCAATTTGATTATGAAGTTTATGCACAAAAGGCCCATTTGTCAAAAGTATAGAACGTTCATGATTGGGAGATAGAAGATTTTGAGGAAGTGAAAGATAAATAAAACAGTCACAGAAATTAACACGGGAATGTGCATGCCTTCACACACTGATTTGAGTAAACAGACACTGTGTTTCTTTAAAATTCTTACAAAATAATTTGCTTTCTCCCAGCATATGTCATATACAAAGCAATTATGTATATCAATCCTACTCAGTTTCTACTACTTTCATTCCTCGTGTAAACTTTGTTTATGACCCTACTTCCTCAAAGTCTGAGTGTTGCTTACAACTAGACATTCTTTTCCATGCAACACTTTTTGTCATAAAAAGGTGTCAGAGACCATTCTCCTAGATAATCAGGCAAGATAGTTTCTCAGACGTTTGATGTCTCTCCATCACCCACTGCCGTTTTGAAGGAACTGTTTGCTTCTGTAAGTACAATTACAACCCAAGAACTTACTCTTCAGCTTTTTCCTTGTGTGAGCCCACATCATATGAACTTCAGGAAAGCACCTACCATAGAAAGCAGTCACAGAAATTGATTTTCTTTAGTCCAAAGCACTTTTATCTTCTAAAAGGATATGTACCAAAATGCCATGATGGGTTTATTTGGGCTCATTATGCTATGATCCCTAATTTTCCATTTTTCCTTTTCTTTTTTTTAAAGATTTATTTATTTATTTATTTGACAGATAGAGAACACAAGTAGGCAGAGAGGCAGGCAGAGAGAGAAGGAGAGGAGAAAGCAGGCTCCTCACCGAGCAGAGAGCCCAATGTGGGGCTTGATCCCAGGACCCTGGGATCATGACCTGAGCCGAAGGCGGAGGCTTTAACCCACTGAGGCTTTAACCCAGGCACCCCCATTTCTCAATTCTAGAATATTCTTAGGGGACTCTCAGCTCTAATATGTCTAATATAACCTGCTTCTCTTTAGTTATCTTCTCTCTACTTACTACATCTCTAGTACCTTTTCCACACTTTCTACTTTCTGCCAGCTCCTTATCTTCATTTAAATATGCTAATAAGCCCCATTTTTCAAAACAAAACAAATTATCTTTTCTCATCCCCTTCTTCTATCTCACCCTTCCACAGCCATATTTCTTAAAAGGGTTGTCAGGATTCTATTGGCTCACATCCTAATCAGCCTTCAATCCACTCAGATCTTCTTTCTGTCCTCACCACTCTCTGGAAATTTCCACTCTGTTGTTCACCATTAATATCCTTGTTGCTAAATCCAATTAACAATTTTTAGCCATTACATTATTTTACTGTCCATGGAACTACTGGCCATTCCCTCCTTCCTGAAGGACCAAAGTACTTGATCTGTCTGTCTTCCTGGAACCACTGTGTTCTGGTTTTCTTTCTAGTCACAACACACTTCTCCTCTACAGTGTTCTGTACATCTGCTCCTTAAGTGGGTGTTCTAAGGGTTCCCCACACCATCTTCTATACTCACACTGCTCCCCAAACAGTCTCATTCACTCACATGAATTAAATTAGTGACAAAAGCTTCCACTTCCCAAAGACTAGAGGGGACAAAAGCAACATGAACTGTGGAGTAAATGGGATGTGAGGAAATAGAATCCTGACATTTTTTTTTCAAGTCTTATGTAGGTGAATTTCAAATCCCTCGACTGAATTCCAGACCTACAAATGCAAATTTCTAAATCTTCATTCAACATATCATCTCCCTCCTCAACATCTGCTTCCAAATTTCAGTGAATGGCACCACTATCCACTGGGTAAGGAAGCCATAATTTGAGTAACATTATTATCTCCTCCTCCACCCTCACCATTCCCAGTTAACGAACTATGTTGATTCTAAAAATAACATGTAATTGTTTATTGAGTTCTTACTATATAACAAGCATTGTGCAAGGAGATTTTATATGCATTATCTAATTTGATCCTTTAAAGTAAGAATAACTAATATTGCCATTTTTAGGGATGAGGAAACTAAAGCTTAAAGACATTAGGTAAGTTGCCAAGGTGTTCAGCTAGAAAATATGAAGACAGAATCCAGAGATCCAGAGTTCTGAGCTAGTCCATTGTACAAACTCCCAAACCTTTTTCAAGTCTGCACAGCCATATACCTAGTTTAAGCCATCACCACCATTCGCTAATTCATATTCTCTATTTTATCTCTCTCCCCTCCTTGCTTGGATTCCTAAAGCAGACTTTTAATACATCTCCCTAAATTTCTTTTATCTCCATCTTCCACACCAAATGAAAACCTAAATCATAATTGATCAAGTCATTCCCTGTTTTAAAATCTTTCAATGGCTTCTTTCTGTCTTTCAGGGAGAAGTTCACACTCCTTAGCATAGTTTGCAAAACCTTTTGTGCTCAGATCTCTTCAGTATGTCTCTTGTCTGTCTCCCTACCCTGCACCAGCACTACCAAACTTCTTTTGTGGGCCTTCTAACCACAAAACCACCACTTACTATTTTCTCTGTATAAAATAATCTGGCACCCTCCACCCCATTGCCTTCTGGCTAGACCCCGCACATTCTTCAGATGGTCACTTCCTCCATCCCTTATAGACAGGTCAGACTCCTCAGTTGTGTATCCTCACCACACTCTGTATTTCTTCTATCACTATTTGAATTGTTTATTACATGATTTCTCTATTCCATTTAAACTTTTTGAGACCAAAAGTAAAGATTTCTTCTATAACATTTCAGTGCCTAGCACAGTATCCAACACAGAGTGTCTATCCAGTAAATAAGTATTATATGGATTAAAAATTCATTATTTAACATTGAAGATGATTATAATTGTTCCTATATTTTCCCTCCAGAAACAGGCCCCAAAGTAATTTGTTTAACTCCAAATCTACATAATCTTCCAAATATTCATGTCTCGTGCAAGATACCGTAGGAGGTACAGAGATGAACAAGATAGAGCCACTGCTGAGTGAGCGTATGGTCTGGCAGGCAATGAGACAAAGTCCCATTTAGCTGGGAAAAAAAAAGGTATATGTGATTCTCCACCACGTTACGGGAAGACATAATATGAATGAAGCTTTGAATATGGTTAGATTTTCAGCACATGGCAATAAAGTCAAGGGTCCAGACAATAGAGTCTGAGGAAGACAACAAACCTGGAAAACGAAGACTATGAAAACTTGAATGGCAGGAAGTGGGAGGAATGTGGATAGCCTAGTTTTTCTAGATCTTCGGGAATGACATTGGGAGTAGATAAACCAGAAAGATATTTTAGAATCATTCAGCCTTGGAGTCATAGAGACCCTTGACACCCAGGGAAGAAATATATATATATATTTTCCCCCCCAATAATCAGAGTGGAACCAACAAATAATTTGAACAAAAGAGTGACATGACAGGTGCTGAATTGCAAGATTGAAATGGCTTGTTGTGTGTGTAGAATGGTTAAGGCAGGAAGACACCAGAGGTGGGGAAATTCCCATACTTCATCAAATCAAGTTCAAAACACCAACAGCACAAAGCATCATTGTTTGGTTTTGCACTGAAAAAGAAAAATAAATGTCCAAGATTGCAAGTCTGTTAGGATGCTGAAAGAAAGCAATGTGGCCTCTGCCCTTGAGGAGCTTCTATTGTACTAGCAGAAACAGAAAGAGTAATAAAATGAAAATAAAGTATGATGGGGAAATACAGAATGAAAGAACAAGCATGAGTCAAAAGCTTGGCACAGGTCTAGGAAAGAAAAAAAATCTTCCCTAAAAAACTGAACTATAATGCAATTCTTATATAAATTGGTGGTCTGAATCACATTATCAGTGTGATCCAAAAAACGTCAGGCAAAGAATTTAAGAGAAAGGACAGAAAAGACATTGTAGAGCTGGAATTTATACAACTTGGCAAACAATCTGATGTGGTGGAGGATGAAGGAGAGGGAGAGGTCAAAGACACGAAGATTCCGATCCACAAGGGCTGGGAGAACAGTAGTGCCTGCAGGAGACATGGAAGTCGGGAGTAGGTGTTGTTTGGGAAGAGGCATGAGTGTACTTTCGCACAGGCTGCATTTTAACTTTCTGCTCTCCATTCTCCCAGATGAAGATTTGTAACAAGAAAATCAAAATGCAGATTAAGAATTTAGGATTACCTTTTTTTTTTTTTAAAGCAAATCCTGGATGTTGTTTGTTGGTTGGATACAAATGCGAAGGAAAAGCTCTGTAACAACACATGCTCCACCATTTACACCCAGGAAAAGCAGCGAGTGTTCTAAGACGAGATGCCGGAGAGGAAAGAAACTTCCGTGTTTTACTCTCTAGATATTTATATTATTTGAGTTTTTGTAATGAACATGAAGTTGCAGCACCTGGATAGAATGGATAGGAGAGAAGACCAAGGAGAAAGGAACGTATCTGTCCAAAACGTAAATGGAAAACCACAATATGCAACATCACATTTAGTAAAGAAGAAGTTGGGGATGGAAGTCAGACACAAATCGCTATGTATCAAACATCATGTTAGTGACATAACAGAGACAGTTGCTATTTATTGAAGATTCATTAAACTTCAGAAACATGCTAAGAATTTTACAATAATAGTTACATTTCCCCCTCCTAAGTAGCCTAAATGTACACAGAAAAGTCTTCACTTGAAGACGTGGAAACTGATGCCTAGAGAAGTTAAGATTTGAGATTTTATAGCTAGTTTCACTTGCTCCCTCTGAAAACGTGGGAATTATATTTCATCTCTAAGCCTCAAAATTTTAATCTGTAGAATCAAGATAATAATAGTACCTAGTCCTATAATTCCTTGAGAAATAAATGTTTGCATAGCACAGAATATAGTACATTCCATTTCCTCAACCAATGCATTAACAATATTAAGTAACGGGAAATTGAGGGAAGTCTGTGAAAGGACTGGAAAAAAAAAAAAAAAACATGAGGACAGCAAGCAAGTTAAGGATGAGTGATGGCATAAAAGAGGGAAAAGACAAGAGGCTGTGGTCAGAGAAGGAAATTTCAGAACCTGAGCACATGCAGGCAAAGCAGTTCTGATGAGGTGGGAGTCAAACCAGGCAAGTAGGCAGTTTTCAAAAAATGGCAGCCACTCGAGCTGAAGCACTTGAGAAGTTGGGAAGGAAGTATGAAGATAGTCCCAGGGGAGCTGCCTCAGAGTGGGTGATGAAGAAAACAGAGAGGGGAGCTAGGCAACACATGAAACCATTGATGGCAAGAGAAAATCTATATGTGGTTTATAGGTGACAAGATAAGGAATAAGAGAAAGATGGTATAAAGGAACTTCAAAATAAGAAATTACTAATGGAGGGCAAAGAATATATAGAACTCCTTTTTTGGGAATAGAATGGGAAAACAGCATTGTCAAGAATGTTGAAGGTTCTGACATTGAATCCTACTTGAAAGTGGCAAATTAGCTTGCCACAGCTTCATGGCCCTGGCAGAAGACACAAGACTCTCTCTCTCTCTCTCTTATTCTCTCTCTCTCTCTCTCTCTCTCTCTATATATATATATATATAGTTTTATAGCAATAGCCATAGCCAGAATTCTAACATTTTCTGTACCATTTGGGGAGCTTTTTACGCAGCCAGGAAAAGGACAACATCTGCATCTGCATACTCTGTGGGTTGAACATAGAGGAGAGGAACCCCAAGCTTCAGGAAACTGAAGGTTTTATGGGAGTAAACATGGCTGCACTTTGTTCTGAAGGGAGACACTGTATCGTCCATAGCTGTTTGTTCTACAAATATCCTTGAAACAACAGTCTTGAACAAAGGCAGCCAGTGCCTCTATTCACAAGGCATGCAGAAATGCAGGAGACCCACAGAGAGTTGTGGCCTAACAAGTATCTTCTCTTAGAAAAAGGTGGAAAGGAAATATTATCCGAGAAAAAACAGGTTTCAATTAGTGTAAGGAGATAAAAATAGAA